>NW_024429204.1:3355000-3955000 GCF_017639785.1 Mesocricetus auratus
CAGCGGGAGAGCCTCGGTGCCGGCCGCCCGCTGACACCTGCAGGTACGGGGACCGAAGAGAGGACAAGAGCCCTGTGCATGCATCCAGGGCCAGGCACGCACCCCTGCACGCACCCTCACCCCTGCACGCACCCTCACCCCTGCACACACCCTCACCCCTGCACACACCCTCACCCCGCACACACCCTCACCCCTGCACGCACCCTCACCCTCCATACACCCTCACCCCTGCACGCACCCTCACCCTCCATACACCCTCACCCCTGCACGCACCCTCACCCCTGCACGCACCCTCACCCCTGCACGCACCCTCACCCCTGCACGCACCCTCACCCCTGCACACACCCTCACCCTGCACGCACCCTCACCCCTGCACGCACCCTCACCCCGCACACACCCTCACCCCGCACACACCCTCACCCCTGCACGCACCCTCACCCCTGCACGCACCCTCACCCTCCATACACCCTCACCCCTGCACGCACCCTCACCCCTGCACGCACCCTCACCCCTGCACACACCCTCACCCCCGCATACACCCTCACCCCTGCACGCACCCTCAACCCGCACGCACCCTCACCCCGCACACACCCTCACCCCTGCACACACCCTCACCCCTGCACACACCCTCACCCCTGCACGCACCCTCATCCCCCACACACCCTCACTCCTGCACACACCCTCACCCTCCACACACCCTCACCCCTGCACACACCCTCACCCCCCACACACCCTCACCCCCCACACACCCTCACCCCGCACGCACCCTCACCCCTGCACGCACCCTCACCCCTGCACGCACCCTCACCCCTGCACGCACCCTCACCCCTGCACGCACCCTCACCCCTGCACGCACCCTCACCCCTGCACGCACCCTCACCCCGCACGCACCCTCACCCCGCACGCACCCTCACCCTCCATACACCCTCACCCCTGCACGCACCCTCACCCTCCACACACCCTCACCCCTGCACGCACCCTCACCCCTGCACGCACCCTCACCCTCCACACACCCTCACCCCTGCACACACCCTCATCCCCCACACACCCTCACCCTCCATACACCCTCACCCCGCACACACCCTCACCCCTGCACGCACCCTCACCCCTGCACGCACCCTCACCCCTGCACGCACCCTCACCCCTGCACACACCCTCACCCTCCATACACCCTCACCCCTGCACACACCCTCATCCCCCACACACCCTCACCCCTGCACACACCCTCACCCCTGCACACACCCTCACCCCTGCACACACCCTCACCCCCACACATTCTGTCTGTGGTTCTGCTTTAGTTCTGCTCCAGGTTTCTGCCTCTAGTGCCCGTTCAGACTTCCCTACACAGATTCATCCATTATTAGTTCGTCACTGCAAAGACAGTAGTTGTTCCGAGCCTGGACCCTAGAGAACAGCTACCTATGTTCGAATTCTGACTCATGTTCTTCGGAGCTTTGGAGAACTCGTCTTCCTGGATGCCAGTTTCCCCGTTTGGAAATGCCAGGCAGATAAATACGCTTAAAATGTGCCCCCCCAATAGTCGTCGGTCCCTCAAGTGTTATCGTGAGCGAGAGATCCCACGTGAGGCGCTTGAGAGGCTCACAGCCCAGGTTGTGTTCGCTCTGTCCAAACTGCCTGCCCATCAGACAGGACAGGGCAGGATGAGGCTTCCATGCCTCCTGCTCTCCAGGAACTTTTCCTCACGGGCGGACCCCACAGTCCTGGGCCTGTCGCCCAGGCGGCCGGTGGCTGTATTTAGTTTTTGTACCCAGAAGTCGGCTCAAAGCCCTTTGACTGGGTGCTTCGAGAACCCAGGAGCATCTGTCTGTCTGAAATGAGAGGGGGCCTTCTGGACACCGGGGGTCACCCTCCCAGGAGGTGACTAGTCCCGTCCCAGTATTTGTTATGTTGTCATGGTGACCCCTTGTCATGCGCCACGAAGCTGAAAGCTGAGCCTAATAAGAAAGCCACAGCCGTCAATAGGGCCCTGGCCCATCCTCGTTGTCACCGGCTGCCCCAGCAGTCTGTGCCTTGGATCCGGCTGCAGCTGCTTGGAGGCGAGAGTTTCTGATCGCTCTCTCTGTTCTCCATGGCATGGGCAGAAGGAGGCTGGCATCTCAGCTGTCTGTCTGGGAAGGAGGCTTTCGGAGCCAGGCGGCTTGGAGGAAACAATGTAACAAAAGGAGGTGACCAGCAGCCGGGCGTTGGTGGAGCACGCCTTTAATCCCAGCACTCGGGAGGCAGAGGCAGGCAGATCATTGTGAGTTCGAGGCCAGCCTGGTCTACCGAGAGAGTTCCAGGACAGCCTCCAAAGCCACAGAGAAACCCTGTCTCAAAAAACCAAAAAAAAAAAAAAAAAAAAGGAGGTGGCCAGCAATTAGATAATGCCAGCCTAGGCAGCCCTGCTCAGAGTGAGCCCCAGAATGCACCGGGGTACCCTGAAGAGGAAGCACGTGGGTCCCAGGACTGGAGACAGGCAGCCAAGCACTAACGGGTGTGGTCAGGCCGTATTGGCAGAAGGGACCCGGGCTTGTCCTCATACAGACAAAAAGGAAAACAAATCAATAACAACAAACAACAAAAATAATAAACGGTGACCTTGAAGCCTGGCAGCACTCATTTCTAATCCCAGCACTCTGGAGGCCAAGGCAGGCCCTCCACAGTTTGAGGCTAGCCTGGGCTACACAGAGAGAGACCTTGTTCTCTAAAAAAACAAAAAAACAAAAACTGGGGTTCGGTGTTAATCCTAGCACCTGGGGGGCAAAGGCATGTGACTTCTGTGATTTGGAGGCCGGTTTGGTCTACACATCAAGTTCCAGGCCAACCAGGCATATATAGTGAGACCCAGTAAAAATAAATAAACACAGAAAAGGGAGGAAACCCATTGGGCAAGAGAGGAAAACACAGGGTGCATGAATCCGAGGGAAGTACGTGACACACACCCATGAAAATGTCATTCATTAAAGTCACCATTTCTGGATACTAATTTACATGAACTTTTAAAAGGCAAAATTTTCTTGACAAAAAAAAATAACAGCAACAAGAAACCATTTTTTTAAAAATAAATCTTAGCAGAGGGTTCGCTCTTGTCTCCTACACGGCTCATCTCCCGGTGCCACCCAAAGTGAGGCTTGGGGGCTGACAGCCTGGGCTCCCGTCTCTTCCTCTCCCACCAGGTGTTCCTCTGGTGTTTGCTTGCTGAGAATGTGGTGGACCTGTCCCGTTGTGTGAAGAAGAATGGGAAAGCCTAAAGGTTTTCCTGGGGCTGGACTGACACCCGCGCTTCCCAGGTCCCTGGTAGCTGACTGTAGGGAGTAACTTAGTCCTCTGCATCAAATGGTGGCCGCCACTTCCTCCACACTGTCCCAGTGTCACCCTGTATGCAGGGACTCCTGGAGAGCATGGAGAGAGAGAGAGAGAGAGAGAGAGAGAGAGAGAGAGAGAGAGAGAGAGAGAGAGAGAGCGCAAACCCTGACTGGGTTAGAAATCCTACTCCTCCTCTGGAGTCAGGGGTTTGGTTGGTTCTGTCCCTTCTGTCCCGGAGTTTCGAAAGTCTCCAGATGTCAGTCACTCACTTTGAAATCATCTCTGCTGGGCCACTGTGTGCTCCCTGGATCTCCCGGAATCGGGCGTCCTTGGGCTATGAGGAGTTGGACAGATGTGAGCTGAGGATAGACCCCATGTCCCTCCCAGGAGCCTGACTTTCTCCCAGTGGGAGCCTTCAGTGTGCAAACTCCCGACACAAGTCCCCCCCCCCAAGCGTCACCACCTCCCGCCTTCCAGGCCTCCTCTGAGTTCATCCTCAGGACCTCCTTCCTCCCCAGGACTCATTTCCACCCGACACAGACAGCACAGACCCCTAAGAGCAGGGTAGTTTAGTCTGCGGGTGGGAGTCCCCTGCGCGGCAGTGAACGCCCAGTGCCAGGCTGAGTACCGGGTTCTCCCTAAAGCTGGCCCGCCTGGGAGGACACCTTAGTGGCTGGGTGTCCAACACGGGGGACGGTGGGTATGGATGGTAGAGGTGGCGACGACTCGGCTGGTCATTGGTCCTCTTCTTGGTGTCCTTTATTGCAGGGTAGTGTGTGGAGGGATTGTGTAGCCCAGGACACCCCCTAGTGCTGCCCTCCAGTCTTTTCCCACAAGCTCTTGGGCAGGGCTTGGCTCCTCTTAGCCATGTGCATAAGTGTGTGAGCAGCTCCCACACGTGGCACTCTGGTCCGGCAACTGGGGTTTCTCTATAAATATGGGCACCCTCCCTTCCTCTTCCTGCTTTGGCCGCCCGTCTTTATTTTTTTTCACATCTCCTCCAGAGGAAGCGAAACTGTTTGCCCTCTTCTGGGCAACACTGCTAGGGGGCTGGGTTAAGCATGGGGACAGACAGAAACTTCCAGATGCAAATGGCTCAGTTGATCACCCACACCAGGGCAGGGTGGCTTTTCATCCCTTTGAGGGTCAGGACTGGGCAGCTTGAGTTAAACCAAGGGAGGACAGAATCCTGTGGGTTTCACGTATTTTCCAAAACGGGGCTCCATTAATGGATGGAGACAGTGGTTGCTTGGCTTTCTGAAGGCAGCTTTGAGAAGCAAGGACGGATGGCTACCTGGAGGCCCAGGTGGCCAATAGGCAGCCAGGAAAGAAAAAAAAAAAAAAGCTCCACTAGGCTCTTGTATTACTGAGGAGTCCCACCAGAGAGGTCACGAATTACTGGAGAAGTCAGGGTCCTCCTCTTGGGGTTCATCGTCTCATTATTCAAAGAGCATGAGAATGGACTCCAAAGGAAGCTCGAGGACACCTTTATGAGAGTTTCAAAGAAATTTGTTGTTTCTCCGTGTAGCTCAGGTTGTCCCGAAACTCGCTCTTTTAGACCAGGCTGGCCCCAAACTCACAGAGATCCTCCTGCCTGTGCCTCCCGAGTGCTGGGATTAAAGATGTGTGCCACCACCACCGCCCAACCAAGAGAAAAATCCCAAAGCGGGAAAACTGTGAATCTAGGCTATTGTCTGGAGGAGGGAGACGGAGAGGAGGAAGCCTAGGGCCACGCTCTTAGGGTTAGGCTTGGGGGTCAGCCACGTGGTGGACAAGCATCCACATGACAGAGAGGGGAGCATCACGGGGAACGTGATCAACAGAGTGTAGTGTAAGCGTGCTTAGAATGCAGGTAGGAAGATGGAAGGAAATGTTGCTCTGTAAGCCCCTGCACCGGGAGTGGGAATTCTGGGAAGGAAAAGAAGGTAATCTCATTAAGGGATAATTATTCCTCCCGTATCTTTCATGCACTCAAAGTAAACTCATCCTGGGGGGTGGGGGGTGGCAGGTCCTTGGCCAGGTGATTGACTGGCTTAACACTGTTTAATGTTCTGAAGGTTGTGGCTCCACCCAGGCCAGAATGGCCTCCATGAAGCCCTGATCAAGGCTACTGTAACACTGGTTGGCCCTGAAGTGAGAGTTAGCCTGATGCCTGCTACATAGTAGACATTCAGTCCGATAAGTGAAGGCTAAAACATCTAGGGCCAAAAGGTCACAGAGTGTCTAGTGGGGGCTCTCACCTGGAGTTCAGATGGCTACTTCCTCAGGGTCCCCATGCAGGAAAGAAGAGGAATGAAGGAAGGTTGTGGAGAATATTGTGCACCCGTGATCTCTTTTTATAAGGGTTCCAATCCCATCATGGGGTACATCCCTGGTGACCTCATCTAACCCTGTCTCCCAAACACCCCATTTGAAACACCTAAATATTATCACATGGGGGATAGATAAGGCTTTGTCTTGAGTCCTTCTGCAATGCAGTAACAGCACGCCACAGACTGGGTGATGCGTTAAGAACAATTATTTCCTTCTCGTAGCTCTAGAGGATGGAAGTCCAAGACTGAGCCTCCGCATCCCGAGAGCCTACATCATCCCACGCAGACATGCAGGGAGCCTGCACCTTCCCACGGCAGACGTGCAGCAAACCTGCAGAATCCCACGCAGACGTGCAGTGAGCCTGCACCGTCCCATGGCAGAAGGGAGACGAGGTCAGCTTCAGAGCTTCAAGGCCCTTTTGCCATGGGCATTAAACTAAAAATAACAGCTGAGCTCTGGGGCTCTGCTCACCTGCAAAAGGCTCCAAGTCTTAACCCTATTGCCTTGAAGACTGTTTAACACACCCATTTAGGGGAGCATATTTAAACCAAAGCAAGCTTCAGTGCGTGGGTTACAAAGGGTTAAGGATGTAGGTGTGTCTAACCCGTGGGTAAGGAGAGCTACGAGCCCAACACAAAAACCTGTGTTCTCTGTAAACATTAAGAGATTTCTGTGGGGTTTTTTTTTCCTCTTTGAGTATGAACTTTGTAGGTTAACACCAAGTCAACAATGTCAAAAGGTTGGACATTCCTGGCAAACCTCGAAAATAATTACAATAAACTAGAGAGAGAGATAAGAATAAGACCTCCCCACCCTTCCTGCCTCCTCCTGCTGCTGCCACCACAAACACTTGAGCCCCAGTGACAAGGACTGATGCCCTAAAACAGTGGTTCTCAACCTTCCTGCCACTGTGACCTTTAATCCAGTGCCTCATGTTGTGGTGATTCCCCAACCATAAAACTATTCTCATTGCTAGTTCATAGCTGTAATTTTATTACTGTTATGAATCACAATATAAATAACTGTTTTCTGATGGTCTTAGGTAACCCCTATGAAAGGGTCGTTTGCCTTTCTCCAAAGGGTTCACGACCCACAGGTTGAGAACCACTTCGTTATCCAGAAGAGGAATACTAATGAAAGCTGAAAATCCCGCCTTTGCTGTCTGATGGTTTAGGGGGAGGCCTGGTCCTTCCTCCCTCGCGGTAATTCACTGTGGTTATGGTTAGGTACTAGCACGCCTGGGGGCCAGGCTACCAGGCTGTGTCAGCATTTGTTCGTTCCTAATAGTGTGGTCTCAGGTGTTTCTCAAAATAAATCTCTGCACGTCTACCTGGAGAAGTAGACATGAAGCAGTGGTTCCTGTTTCAGGAAGGTGGGAGTAAGAATTAGATAAACTGGCCGGGCGTTGGTGGCGCACGCCTTTAATCCCAGCACTCGGGAGGCAGGGGCAGGCGGATCTCTGTGAGTTCGAGACCAGCCTGGTCTACAGAGCGAGTTCCAGGACAGGCTCCAAAGCCACAGAGAAACCCTGTCTCCAAAAACAAAAAACAAACAAAAAAGAAGAAAAAGAAGAAATGTATCCTTACTTCAATAAGGGAAATGGAGGCTTGGTGTCACAAATTAGCCCAAGGTCATGCGGCTAGAACGTGGGAATGCTGACATTTGAGCCGAAGCCACCTAATCCCCAGAGACATCTGTGTCTACATTTCAAACAAATTGCTGAAAAAGTAATCTTGTCTTTATTCAGTTTTTTTTCCACCTTCATTATGGGCTGTTCCAGGATAAGACATTTGCCAAGCAAGGGGATAAATTTGTCTTAAGCCTAATTTTCAGTGAACTTTTTCCTCTATCCTCCTGTAATAGACTAACAGCCTTTAAACTGGAGATTACATAACATACAGAATCTGTCTGAGCTGACATCCATCTAGAAGAGCTAGACTTGCGGAGTTCGTGTGTCTCGGTGTCTAGTAGGCTGAAGGCACCAACCATATCCTCATATGGAACCATAACCAGAAAAACAAAAAAAGGCACCAAAGTACCAGCGACGTCCGCTGGTTGCAAGTGGCATTCGTTACCACACGAGGAGAAGGGGTCGAGACGGTGAGAGCCTGCAGAGTGGAGGCAGGAGGAGCTAAGGTCGAGCCTCTCCAGGACCACAGCTGCGTCTCTGGGAAGAAAATGTCCAGTAGGGCTGAGAACTTCGTGGACTGACCAGTAGGGTGTGGTGACTGGTGTCGCCGCTACTGCTGGGCCTGGCTATGCTTCCGCAGGCATAGGCCTCACCCGGCCATTAGTCAGCAGAGAGAAGGTGCCATGAGCACGAGCCTTTGCCCGTTCAAAGCGCACCGCACCAGCCACCAGTTTGGAAAGAGCTGGAATACTTGTTAAAATGCAGGTGTCCTGGCTGTCCCCATTTTTACCGAATAGGGTTAGGGGTTCTGCATCTCTTATGTTTTTTTGTTTTGTTTTGTTGTTTTTGGCACGTCCTCCAGGTGGCCCCGCCCCGGGCAGGTGTGGAACCTTCCTGGACCCCGCTGCTCCGGGTCCGTCTGAGCCCCCAGCCCCTCACACGTGTCTTAGGACATTGCTCCCTTTCGCGTGGGCTCTGGGGGGGGGGTGTCAGCTGCTACTGTGCTTTCTACCCCACGCTGGCTGGGGGATGGCTGGACCTCTCCATCCCGGGAGGGCGCTGCACAGAAGCCACCTAGCTCTCTCTATCCCTTCCATCGCCACAGCCAGGCCTGGCTTAGCCTGAGGGCCGCATCCATGCGGGTGGGGCCATCTGGCCACAGACACCGGGCCGGTGACTCAGCCGAGGGCCGTGCGGGGACAAAGCTGCCTGCGCCACCACCGCGCCCCACCTGCGGGCCGCCCGGCTCTCCCCCGCCCTGCGCTCGGCTCCCCTCCCGGAGGGAGGCGCTGACTGTTACCAGGCAGGCTGGGCCCGCGGCGGCTGCGGTTGGCTCCCGCTCGCCCGCCGCCCCCGCGCCGCCTCCGCGCGCGCTGACTCACCCCGCCCCACCGGCCGCCGCCCCGCGGCTCCCCTACCTCCCTGCGCCTGCGTGGGCCGCTGCGCCCCGAGGCTCCCCGCGCGCACGGGAGGGCGCGCGAAGGGCTCTGGGCACGCGGAAAGGCCACCCGATCCGCTTTGCTGCCCAGGAGGCCCCTCCGCTGTCTTGCAATTGCCGCCAGCCTGTTACCATGGCACCCTCCCCGATGCTGTTTGCGCGCCCAGCATCCTCCGGGTTTGGGCTCTGCCGCAGTGACGTCACCGCCCAGCACGGCCGCACCCTTGCTGCTTCTGCTCAGGTGGACCACCGAGGCTGAAGTCCGCGAGGCTCTCCTGGGGGCGGCGCTGTTAATAAATAAATAAATAAATAAATAAATAAATAAATAAATAAATAAATAACCCTGATGCCTGGCTGCACCCAGGCCCACCGACCCAGACCTCTGTGTGACCCTGGCCTTGGGTAAAGTTCCCCAAGTGATGCCTCTTGGGCCAGGATGGTAAATCACCAAACGCGCAAACCCCCGGGGGCTCGCAGGCTTTGGGACTGAGGAGGGGCCTGCACACCTGCGTTTTGGTATCGGTAACAAGGAAGGGAAGCGGAGTCAGGAGAGGGGACGGTGTGAGGGGAGCAGCGCACTTCAATCTCGTTGTGTCCACCCCCCCCCCAAATGGTGCCTCCGGGTGCAGCTTGGTGGTGGATCTCTTGCAAGCATGAATGAATTCTCACCCTAATCCTTCCCCTTTGGTAGTTCTGTGACACTGGGCGATGACAGTGTCGCTCTCAAACCTCCGTTTCTCAATCTGTAAAATGGGTGCGTGTATCACAGCTACCGCCCAGGCCCGTGGTGAGGGTGACGGCTGAGAACTGGAAGTAACTCCCAGTTTTGCGCCGTTCTGTCGTGGAGTTCTTCTCAAATCTGAGCCACTCCTATGGCCTAAGCCACAGCTACCCCGGGTATGTTGATGATGGGGGTGGGGGGGGTCCAGCTCTCCTGAGACTGTAGAAACCAGAGCCTGTGAACTAGACATCAACTCCCTCATGCTGCAGGGGCGGGGGCACATGCCCTCCCTGGGACTCCCTAAACACTTCCTGCCCTGCGGGCTCCGATGGGTGGCTCAGTAAGCAAGTTTTTTGCTCATTTGCTTGATTTTCAAGTAAGCTCGTCAGTAGTCATAGACAGCACTCAAGGGACCCGAAGCTGACACGTGGGGCTCCTGTCCTAGCCCCGGCCAGGTTTCCTGAGTACATTTGCATCCTGCAGAACTATATAGTGAGGCCTGCTCAGTCCGCCCTTCTCCACACCATCTTGACTGTAGGCTTTCTGATGGCAAGAGCCATGCCCTACTCCTCCTTGAATCCTCACCACCAAGCGAAACGCCTGACAGGCATAGACCTCGGTTCTCTGGGTCTCCGCCTTGCCGTGGCTTGGGTTAAACATCTCTTAGGGTGGCCCCGGCCCTAGCAATGCTAAAATTGAGATTACATTTCAGCTGGTCGTAGCCCACTTGATTTTAACACCCCAGGTGTGCCGGCTAGTCTTACCTCAGCAGTGGGAGGAACCTGAAAGGAGGGAGCCTTGTAAGACCCATTTTTTTCCGGGGCTGATGCGGGAGGGGCCCAGCCTGTGGTGGATGGTGCCTGGGTTCTGAGAAATCTATGGGGAGCAGGCCAGTCAGCTGCTCCCCTCCATGCATCTGCTCCTGCCTCCAGGTTCTTGCCCTGTTTGAGTTCCTACCCTGACCTCTTTCGACAATGAACAGTGATGTGGAAACATATGCCCCATAAACCCTTTCCTCCTGCAGGTGGAGCAGGGGAAGGGCCGGTCCAGCCTGTCTCTTCCTGGGGGCTGAGCGGGCAGGTGAGTATCTACGACTCAGACCCTCCCCCCATTAGTTACCAGGGAGAAAAAAACACACACTGAGTCGGGAGTCTGTCGAAGCAGGATCTCGATGTATTCCAACAGGCAGGAACTTATATAGGACTGAGGTGGGGGATGGGAATCTTAGGATAGGGTAAGGTGACGTGAGGATTAAGGGCCAATAGTATTCCACCAAGCAGGCAGGTAGCTAGGCAGGGGGCAGTCTTACATCAGGTCTGGCTGAGTCACCCCCACGTGGAGGTTACAGGTTAAAGACAGGTCTCCAAACTCTAGCCAGGCTCAGGAGCTTACACTGGGCCTCACATCCGAGCCCTAAACTCAAGTCAGGCTCAGGAGCTTACACTGGGCCTCGCATCCGAGCCTTTCTTAGGCCCAACACCTCCCTGTGGCGGTGTGAATTAAAATGACTCCTCATAGACAGCCGCACTATTAGGAGGTGTGGCCTTGTTGGAGGAAGTGTGTCCCTGGCGGGTGAGCTTTGAGGTTTCAGAAGCTCAAGCCAGGCCTGGTGGCTCAGTCTCTTCTCGCTTCCTGGGGATCCAGATGTAGAACTCTCAGCTACCTCTCAGCACCACGTCTGTCTGCCTGCCTGCCACCGGGCTTCCCGCCATGACAATGATGGAGTAAACCTCTGAACTGTAAGCCAGTTCCGATTAAATGTTTTCCTTTCTAAGACTTGGCATGGTCTCGGTGTCTTTTCCACAACAACAGAAACCTAAGACACTCCCCGAGTTGTTTTTGGCCGTGGTGTTACATTGCAGCAGTAAAAACCTTGACTAGGACACCAAACTACGTTCCTGCATTTCGCCTTGAATGTGTAGCATAAGATGGTCGCAAATGCCCTGCTAGTTGGGACCTGAATGTCTTTAAGGTCCTTGCAGGGTTTCCTGAAGGGGCGTTGGTTTGGTTTTCTTAGAAGACCTGAGCTGGCTGGTTTCAGCAGATGGGATTAGTTTTGCCCTCCTCACTTGGCGATCACGGCGGCATCCCTGGCACATGGCTTGAGCCCTGGCACATGGCCTGAGTGCTCTATGGGGTGGACACCCCTGCCCTTCCCCTTGGGCAGACGGTATGTGCAGATTGCTTGGGTCAAGGGAGGGTGTTGCACCTGCACTGAGCTCATTGGTCAGAGAACCACTGAACTGTCACCACCTGAGGGCCAGTCAGTGTCCGACAATGACTTCTAACTTCTATGTTTGCTTGTAGAGCTGAGAGAATGAGGGCAATGTGGTTTCCAGGAGAATCGTTCCCCACCTAGAAAAACATCCGCGGTGGGATTTTTCTGTAACATTACCTAACACTTTTGGCTATCTGCCACTGCCAAGACACCATACAGGGTTGATTGCCTGCAAAGGTGTTTACATACAGGCCACTGAGCCATCCGAAGGAATCTGTTCCACGTCCCTTGAGTTTAGGCTGGCCCTTTGGCCGGGTCCCCAAGAATGAGACAGAAAGAAGCCATTTCTGTTCGGCCCTCGGCAGAGCCGGTGGGTAATGCCAAGCCCCTGAGCTATCTGAGATCTGAGAAAGGCTCTGCTCGGACGGTCTGGCCATCTCGAATGGAGTGATGCTGACACTCTACCCAAAGCTTTGGCTCACAGAGCCGAGAGCAACGCCGTCTTTCGGGTTAAGCCATCCCATTTTGTTTGTTTGTTTGTTTGTTTGTTTTTAGGAGACAGGGTTTCTCTGTATTGTTTTGGAGGCTGTTGGACCAGCCCGGCCTCGAACTTACAGAGATCCGCCTGCCTCTGCCTCCCGAGTGCTGGGATTAAAGGCGTGCGCCACCACCGGTGGTTTCCTATGCAGGCTCTGCCTGATGGCCCTTCTCCCTCCATCTCTGGGCGTTCAGAACAACCTCTCCAATCATTCACCTCTCTCCACTAGTGAACCTCTCAACATCTCACCGCCCCCCAAAACAAGAGTTGGAAATCAGGACAAATGCCTGAAATCCTGGAGACCTCAATCATGCATCCACCTCCTCGCCGGGGAAGACAGACTGAACACACTGGTTTGGGATTGGAACTTCCTGGCTTTCGGCTTCTGTCCCTTCCTGTCCATTTGATCTCGGCTGTGGTCCTTAGCCTCGGTTCTTCGTCTCTGAAATGGGCTGCGAAGGTAAAGGACGTAAGGGTTGGGGTGAGGGTAATGTCTGGGTGTTGCTTAGTGGGGCGCCTGCATACAGAGGGGACTTGACGGACTGTAGTGATTCACGTCGGGGGTGCGCGTGTGAGCGCGCGTGTCAGGGCAGTGCGTCTGCCGTAAGGAGGAACGAGATGAAACCAAAGCGTAATAACCTCTGCTTGTCTCAGACAGGAAAGGAGTGAAACCCATACCCACAGGGTCCCCGAGCACTGGTTAATGCCATGCTCACTGAAAATGGAATGGCTGTGTGCCAAACGGAAAGGAGCGGAAGAAGGATGCCAGGGTGGGGTCTCCCGGGGTTCCAAGAGGCTGCTGTTCCTTGAATTCGAGATCTGAGGAAGGCTGGAATAAAAAGGGTTAAAAATTCATATGTGACTTTGTTAAAAATCAAGCACAAGGAAAAGGGCGTCTTGGTTAGCGCTTTTTTTTTCTTTTTCTTTTCTTTTTTTTTTTTTAGGAAAGAAAAAGCAGTAAACAAGAGAAATCAAAAAGCTAGCCTTCTACCATCTGCCGCGGACAGGAGCTCGTTAGCATCTTCCTGGAGGCTGATCGTAGCCGCCAGCAGCCACTGCCGCCTTAACGAAGGAGCCGCCACGCCCAGTGCCAACCTGCTCCCTACTCTGCAGCTCAGCTTGATGGAATGGGTACCGATTCCATCCTCCAGGCTCAGGAACCTTCTCGGGCTGGCTAGGCAGGAGCTCCCGCGTGGCACCGAGAGAGTGCCTTTTCTAACCAGGCACGGAGAACAATGGAGACACTGGCCCAGCAAGCCGAGAATAACACTTCAAACCATGTTTGCCGCTGGGTCTGGGCCTCCTGGGTGGGCCTGCTTTCTCCGGCCCGGCCCTAATCAAAAGCTCCTTGCAGTTATAGCTTTGAATAGCTGGGCTGTCAGGTAGCCTCCCCCCCTTCCCACCTCTCTTCCTAAAAGGCAAGTAGGTCAGTGCAAGAGTGTTGTCCTCACACGGACTCCAGCCCTGTGCCTGCAGCTGGCTGAAGGGCATTGTGCTCTCAGGTCGAAATATCACAGGGCTATGGAAGGGACATGAAGCCAGGAGGTGAGTCCCAAGGGAGTTTTAGGAAATTCTGATATGTTTTCACGGTCTAATTCTTCCTTACTAGAGGAGAGACTGCCAGGGTAAAACCTAAGTGGCTGAGGTAGGTGTGTGTGTGTGTGTGTGTGAACACGTATGTGTTTGTGTGCTTACATGCATGTATGTGTGTATATGTGCATGCATATATACACATATGCATATAGAGGCCATAGGTCAAACTGGGGTGTAATTTGTTAGAGAATGTCTACTCTTTTGGAGACAGGGCCCTTCCCTGGGACCTGGGGACCACCAATTTGCCGAGGTTGGCCAGGAAGCCCCAGAAGTCCTCCATCTTCCCAGCACTGAAGCTACAAACGCATACCAGTACTCCTAGCTTTCCACACAGGCATCAGGATCCAAACTCAAGTTTCTGTGTTTGCACAGAAAGCGCTTTACTCACTGGGCCGTCTCGAGCACACCCTGAAGCTTTCAGTTTTCTGGGTTCAAAACTGGTAGCACTTAGTTACTCTTGAAGGGTCTCTGGTAAGGCTGTGAAACTAATGCTAGTTAGTTGGGACTACTGGTTAAGGCTGATGGGGGGCGGGATTCACTAGCATGATGGAAATCAGTGGAGGAATCATCTGGTTTGGGGGCTTCATAGCCAAGACTTGTTTCCTCCTTGGTCGGTTTATCCAAAAATGACATCATACCACATGGTTCCTTTAAGATACCTTAGCGAAAGGTTCAGAGAACGAAACCGAAAGCGTATGTGATGAGTAGCAATAGTCCCCACTGGGTGAAGTTTGTCCCTCCATTTTGTTTTTGCTCTCCTTCCCATCACACAGTAGGTGGAGGAAACCTTTTAAACAAGATTTGTGGAGGAAATCTTTTAAACAAGTATGCTTGGGTCTAGAGGATGGGGAGCCATGCCCCAACTCCAGAGCCAGCTTTTAACTGAAGTGGGACAGCATAAAACAATGGTCCAGTGCTACTCATACAAAAAGGAAATCTGAATCCCAGTAGAACGGAATCCAGTAAGTTTAAGACCAGACCCCCCCACAAAAAAACTGGGCTTGGAGTGGAGAAAAGAGAAAGTCGGAATGTAGGGAGTCGCAGAAGCCACAAGGGCCTAGAGGAGCCGTGGGATTATAGCCAGCTCTATGGGGGGAGACAGGAAAGAGGGTCTGGAGGAGGCGAGATGGTCCGATTGGGCCTAATGAAACTGCAGGATTGCAATTCCCAAGGGTGGAGGGATGGGGTCAGGTGAATAGGACCAGCCATAGCCTTCAGGACTGTGGCTGGGGTAACCTGGGCCTGTAAGAGTACCAGAGGAGTGCCAGACAATCAGTGGCCACTTCCTCGGTCTCAGGGAAACGTGTACAGGGACTGAAGGGGAAACTTACGCAGTTGTTGATGGCGAATGGAGTGCTGAGTGATTGGTGAGCCCGAAGATGAGTCTGTTACAGGTGAACTGGGGCTGAGGGGTAGGGTCCCAGTGCGGCTCAGACCTCCATGGAGAGCACACGCACCAGGAGAGCCTATCGGAGTCACGGCACCAAATGTAAGCATTGGGACGGCTTGGATGGGATGGACAGGGATTCTGGCACTTGGGAGCCACAGAATACTGAGTGTTACAGCTCGGATGGAAAGGTACTCTGGCACTTGGGAGCCAAGGAATACCACAGGCCACAGTAAGCATAGCAGCTTACAGCCCTGCTTCAGGGAAAGGCTTCCCCAGTGTATCAGCTCTGCTCCAGCAGGAGAGGGCTTCCCCACCTCCACAGAACAGCTTCTTGAAGGTTTCCCTGGGGAAAGCATTGTAGCCCTGCTTGGCTAGGTCAGTTCTGCACTAGCTCCGATGAAAGTTGTTAACTTCTGTCTTCCCTTCTCTCCTCTGCTCCAATCTGGCAAAGGAGGGTCTTCACCCACACCTCATTCAAGAGATTTATTTGGAGGGAAGAATCCAGGAGAGTGGCTGCCTCTGCCAAGGTGGCAGAGGACAACTGGGCAACCCAGCAGCCACAAGCTGAACAGACACGGGGTTTAGATAGGGCTTTTTAGGAGCAGAGTTTTTCCAGCGAGATTTCCGGGGTGGGGATTGGTCAGATTTCAGTCTCTGATCTCAGAATGGCTAGATCTCCTGTTCAGGGATTAAGGTCAGATTTGGCTCTTGTTTCAGGGCCAACGTGTGTTTCTTTCTCTGGTCCTTTTTAGCTTTTTGGCTCTAGTTTTAGGGCCAGGGTGCATTTCTTTCACTGGCTCTGATTCCAGGGAAAACGTGTGTTCCTTTGGCACTGGTTTCAGGGTCAGGGTGCATTTCTTTGGTTCTGGTTGCAGAGCCAAAGTGTGTTTCTTTGGCTCTGCTCAGGGTGTGTTTCTTTAGCTGGTCCCTTTTCCCTAGAAACAGTAGGCACGATCCTGAGCCATTGCCAAAGAGATGGGCCAGCCTAGACAGCAAGGGGCCAGGAGCTCACGTGGAGGCACCAGCTCCCTGTCTCTCTGCTTGAACACAATAGGTAGGGCTACATAGGGAGGCCTTGTCTCTACAGCCAACATAGAAATACATCACGCAGTTCACTTGCATAAGGACAAGGCCAGATTTATCCAGGACCAAAGGTTGCCCTGGTAACAAGCATAAAAAAGGTTTCTCTCTAAGACAGGCCTGTCCTCTGACGTCCTCTGCTTTTATGTACAGTGTCAGTGGAACCAGCTTGCCTGACTGTGGAAACATGGGGCTTCTCGGCTTTTCTGACACGTGAGGCTTGCAGCCTCTTACCCTGTGACTCCCACGACAGCACGGACCACTGTCACTGAGAGCTGAGCCACCAGCCGTGGCTCGGAGCATTTCTATCCTATTAACTCATTTATATGCTCACTGCCCTAGGTGGTGTGTGCAGTTATCATGACTCTCGGTTCGAAGGCAGGGAAATCGAGCTGCCCAGAGGCTAATTCACCTGAGAGATTACAGGACGTCTAAGTGGCAGGGCTGAGAAACCATGGCATCGAAGTGAAGCAAGCAACTAGGCAGACCTCGGAGTAAGCCAAGTCATACTGTGACCTCGGACAACTTGATTAGCTTCTCGGAGCCTCGGTTTCCCCATCTGTGAAATGGGGCTTCAAGTTCTCCGCTGTTCTTAGATGTCTCCATCCCTTTCTTGGCCTGCTTTCTCCCACCGGGTCACCCTGGTCAGCCTTCAGAGCTGCATAGGTGCCGACAATGCCAGGGTGTTGCGCCTCCACGTTAGCAAACGGACGGAGCCATTCTTTTCCTCCCCGGCCCCTCTCTCGGAGTCTTCCCAGTCTTGGTGCCTGCTGGCAGATGCCATCTGCCCAAGAGCCCAGGCCAAGCGATCAGGGTTTAAGCTGGATCCCAGTCTATTTTTCATAGTTTTCCATTTTTCATATAAATTATAAACTTATAATTTATAAAATAGACTAGATATAATTAATACCATGCAAGTATAATTATATAACGTTCGGTAAGAGCCTCCAGCTCACCCCCAGAAAGCCCTCTCCCTCTCCCTTCCTACCCCTCCCTTCTCCTTCCTCCTCTCTCTCCTTCCCCTCCCCACTCTCCAAGCCCTGCCCACTCAGAGAGTCTCCAAAGGAAAGTCACCAAAAAGCCCAGTTCCGCACACTCCTGGTGACTACTGCAGCTTGTGGTGGTCACGTCATCACCCCTCGCCTACAACCTAGAAGATCTCCCTGCTTTAGTGTGGGGGCTAGGCTTCTCTGACCTTCATCCCTGGGACCGGAGAAACACCCCCTCCCCTCAGGAGCTGCTCTCCATAAACCCCTTGTCATACTTTCTCAGCCCGGCTTGATCTGGCTTACTGTGCCAGCCGAGACGCTTATTACCAGGGGGCAGTGTTTGGGGAATAGTGTTTTCAGGTGTGACTTTTGTTTATGTTGCATTTGTTTAACTCTGTGAAGCTGTGTTACGCTGCCTGCCTAAAACACCTGGTGGTCTAATAAAGAGCTGAACGGCCAATAGCGAGGCCGGGGCAAGGATGGGCGGGGCAGGCAGGCAGGCAGGCAGGCAGGCAGACAGACAGACAGACAGACAGACAGACAGACAGAGGACAGAACAAACGGAAGGAGAAATGGGACGCAGCAACTCGGTTGTTGGTCCTCAAGGAGGCCTCTCCGACCTGACAGCAACAGCAGAAGCACCCCACCGCCACCGCCACCGCCCCCGGGTTCCTCTATGAGGCTCTGGTTTTCTCAGTACGGTTGACCTCTGACGCTGACCTCTTCATTTACTCCGGTGTTTTGATAATCTCCTCGGTGGGGACGTGTCAAGGAAAGGAGTCCTATGTGTCTTGTCTTTGCTGTATTTGGTACCTAAATCGGGGGCCCTGGGGCGCACAGTTGCTGCTCAGGAAGCTTCTGGAAAAGCTGATTGGCGGACACTCGAGGCTGTCCTGAGGACCAAACACACGCTGGAGCGGGCACTCAAGCCACCGCTGTGTGTGGGGAAAAAATCAGTTTCTGGTGAAGCTAAACACAGGATGCCCAGACAGCGATGCTCGCCCTGGGAAGACACACAAGAGAAATGACTGCGCACGCCTGAAAGGCGACAGTGAAAGCCCGGGGGCAGCCGTGAAGAAGACAGAGACGCACAAATGTGCTCTTCCCCATCCGCACGTCCAGAAGCCACTCAGCAGGCGGGGGGGGGGGTTCTGGACTGATGATACGCACTAATGCGCAGGATGGGTGAGTCTATTCGTACGAAATGCAGAATTCAGCAAGCCAGTCCTGGGTGTGTCCTGTGATCCCGTTCCAGAGCTCCTCATGGGCCTAGGGTGATGGACGCTGATTCTTTTGGAGACACAGAGTGAGACGCGTGCGTGCGTGCGTGCGTGCGTGCGTGCGTGTGTGTGTGTGTGTGTGTGTGTAATTTTGGAAAGCTATGTGCAAGGCTGCAGTTAGCCGACGAAAGTTTGCGGAACAGCTGGGAAAACAAGGCGCTTTCAAAGACCGCCGAGGAGGGAACTGAGGCTTCACACAGACAGGAGTCAGATCCCAAAATGTAAGGCACGTGGAGCGTGTGACCCCAGCAGTGACTGACGCTGTGGCAGGTGGCTTCCTGCCCGGACAGGGGGGGCAGGCAGGGGTGGGGGCGGGAAGGAAAGGGGTGATAAATCTTTTCTTAAGCCATAACCCCTGGTCCTCTGGCTTTTTCGCTGGCCAAGGGTGTTCCTCCATCCAGCGGTGGGAGACGCTCCTGGGTGGCCCGTTGGGTCATTGAAAACCGTGGGGACAGCACACAAAGCAGGGAGAAGGCCTGTGAGGTGTGTATCTACTCAATAGCCCAGAGATCAAGCCAAAGCTCCAGAGGCAACACGCGGAAGGACAGAGGCCCCCTTCCAGCCCTCTCCCGGAAGCAGCTCCTTGACTGTTTCCCCCGGCATCCATCTGTCTTGTTGCACCAATGGCTTCAGCTGGTTGGAAAAACCAGCAAAGGTTAAAATGAGCTGCTCGATGTGTAGCCAGGACCTGGTGAAACCTACAGTTAGCCAAGTCTAGAAAAACGTGTAATGGCAGGGCCATAGGGATGTGCTATGGGGGGGGGCTTCTTGGGTCTGCGGCTATGCCCCCAGGGGCTGTTTGGGGTTACTGTTCATTAAGTCACTCGTGTGTGTGGTACTGACCCTGTCTGTTCTCCTCAAGACGTTCCTCCTTCAAACCAATGGAGGATAGAGTCAACGAGAAGCTGGGAATCTGTTTTGCTGTTCTTAACATCTGGTTTACAAGGGAGACCCTGTGGTTCTGCCGTGCCAGGCTTTAGTTTTTGGCTAAAAACAAAAATCGATGAGTTTTCCGAGCATATCCCCAACCCAAAGATAGCCAAGTAAAGCAGATGAGAGGGTGGGAGAAAATGGAAACCTGGATTTCAGCGCGTATTGAAATGCCAAGCGTGTGACATATTCGCACACCTAGAGGAGGCAGCATCACTGGAAGATCATTCCCGAGTGTCAGGTGTTAACACACAGGACGGGTTTCTGTGGGCGGGACAGGGAGTCAGGAGAGACCTCAGAGAAGCCCAGCCGCGTGTGGGCTGCTAAGAGGCACGTCTTGGCATCCTCCAGGCGGGTCACCTCACCACCGGCGGAGGGTAAGGCACTAGAAGATGACAGATGACATCTTAATAGACTAGGGAGATGGCTGGAGCGGCCGTGTTGACAGGGAGCCGCCAGCCCAGATGAAGCGTGAGCCATCTTCTGTTACGTGAGTGATGCCAACGGCTGTCTCCGGTTCTGCCCTCAGATCTCTGAGGGACACCGTTGTGTCTCCGTTCCAAGCGCTTACGGCGGGTCAAGGCTTCTGACTGTCTGAGTGGGTTTGCTCCTTGGATAAAAACCACGGGAGGGTCCCAAGGAGGTAGAGCCGTGGATGCCCCGATGCCTGGAGAAGGGAGCGGTGTCTGAGGCTGAGGAAGAGTTTTGGGTAGAAGGAAGGAAGCGGAAATGAGGGGTCACGAGAGTCCCCACTGCGGTGCTGCCTGTCCCTGGTCCCTGTCCCTCGCCTTCATGGAGTCACCAGGGGGCCTGCGGTTGTGCTGGCCCCGAGGACCCCAGCAGCTCTCTTGAAGTGACTGCTGGGTGGGCTGGGCTTCACTCAGAAGCACCCAAGGGGCGGTCAGGGACCCGAGCCACTTGTGCAGAAGGAGCAGGACTCGGTCAGTCAACAATCCCCGGATTCCGTCACCATCCTGGTGTCACCAGCCGCTCTCTTCGCTGCTGACGTTTTAAACTGTGTTGAATTCCCGCTGGGTTTCTGCCGAAAGAAGTCTAAAACACAAAAGCCCCTCTGTCCGTATCTCCAGCATCCGTTCAGCCTTGGGGACCTTCCAGGCACCGCCGGAAGCCTTCACCTCTGCTAAGTGGTTCGAGCCCTGGAGCTCATCCTGGAGTTGGAAAATCCCTTCACGGCTCAGAGAGAGATGACAGAGGTGACCAGCCACAGTGCACACACCGGAGGAAAGCACGTCCCTGTCTCTGGTATAAAAGGACGGAAAGGAATTGCGTGTGCTAGATTATGCTACCTGCAAATTGCATTTCCGTGAAGGGAAAGCTGTTAGGAGACTTTTGCGTTAGGCGCTGAGACAGGTGTGGCCGCACGTGTCCACAGCTCCGGCTTCCCATGACGGTGGCAGACTAGGGCTACCTGAGCCCAGGAGTCTTATCCAGGCTGAAGACTGCAGCCAGACCCTTTGCCAAAGTTAATTATTGAAGCAAAGAGTGGCAGTAAGGCCGACAGAAATCGTTCCTGCATTGATGACAAGGTCTGCCTCCTTGGGTTGAGACCAGAACCCACCTCCTGAAGCCTGCGCCGGGGTGAATGAGGACACGTATCAGGCCGCAGTTGTCGCTGCACAAGCGACAAGCAGAAGAGACATTCTGGATTCAGGAGGGACCCCTCTCCAGAATGGCCCCTCAGAGCCCATGGCAGCTTGCTCAGGTTGGGCCATTTCTAGTCACTGCTGAGGCATGTAGGAACTCAGCCAATAGCCTTTGGGGTACCTGTCCCTCTCTCTCTCTCTCTCTCTCTCTCTCTCTCTCTCTCTCTCTCTCTCTCTCTCGGGTGGTGGTCAGAGATCTGATTGCAGCTTCTGCCTTTACTGTGCGCTTGTTGCCCAGATAAATATTTGATATTCTTTTATTCGGTCTTTCGTGGATTTCCTTATTTATGCTTACATTTTGGCACCCGGCCTGGTGGTGATGGCGCACACCTTTAGTCCCAGCATTTGGGAGGCAGAGGCAGGTGGATCTCTGTGAGTTCGAGGTCAGCCTAGTTTATAAACCTACACAGGGAAATCCTGTCTTGAAAACCAAAACAAACAAAAAACAAAAACAACAACAGCAAAAAAAAAAAAAAAAAACCAACAACAACAGCAAAAAAAAAAAAAAAAAAAAAAAACCTCACAGCGTGACCTGTTTCCCAGACTGGCCCACACCTCAATGTCATGACATCAGTAGCTAACTGGGACTTCTCCCGGCTGCCTGGGCAGCTTCCTTGAGTTCTGCAGCCAGAGCTCGCCGGACCCAGACCCAGACCCTGCCGGCAACTGCCAGCTGCCTGCTTCAAGATTGCCCGTGAGCCTCCGCTCCTCTTTCGTGTCTCAAGCAAGCAGAGGAAATTCCGTTTTAAGGCTTGGTTATCCGGGCAGATGAGGATACAGGTCCTGACAGGCCTCTGCCGCTGCAGCTAAAACAAGCATTGAGATGTCAGAGAAACAGGCAATGCTTCCGCTGAAACCAATGGGTTGGCAAGCTGGGCCACCAGATTTCTTCCCTTGACAGTGAAAGGGAGGGGGGTTATCTCTGTGGTTCCACAGCACTGACGGTGGAGAACTTCAGAGAAAGCAGATCTCTCGTGCCCATGTAGACCCCATAGACCAACAGACTCCGGGGCCTGTTTAAGCCCTCTCTCTTATTTAAAACAAAACAAACTAACAAAACACACACAAAAATAGACCCAAGCCTAGGACCCACAAGTACAGAATACTTCGGGTAGCTGCAGGGTGTGGCAGCAGATACCTTCACTTCCTGAATCATCCTGACCCTAAAAAAAAAAAAAAAAAAGGAAGTACCAGGTGTGGCAATTAGTGTTAATTTTCAACTCTAGAATCATTTGAGGTCTCTGGGCTTGCCCATGTGGGATTATCTTGATTGCTTCGATTGAGGTGCAAAGACCTACCCCGCCGTGGGTGGCACGGTTCCTTGACTGGATCCTGGACTGTGTAAAATGGAGACAGGAGATGAGCGTTAGCAAGCTCACATTCGTGCTCTCCCGGTTGTGGGTGTGATGTGGGCCTCTGCTCCACCACCACGATGGCCCGGACTTTGGACCTGGGAGCTGAAACAAACCCTCCCTCAATTTTCTTTTGCCTGGTTATTTAATTACATCCACAAAAAGACAAATGGAGACAATCACAGTTTGGACTGAGACACCTTTGGGGTATGTGCAGAAAACAGCAGCTGGTCTTTGGATGAGATGACTTGGAACAATTGTCCAAGGAAGTCCTGCTGCTGGCTAGCCTGGTAATGTTTTTGTTCCCTCGATTGTTTGTTCAAGGAATGGGCTCTGTACTAGATTCTGGCGATTAGAGGCATGGGCAAGCCAGCATCCTGTACTCCAGGAGTCTACCTGCCGTCAGGAGGCAGAAATGTGACAATCTTTTTTTTTTTGTTTTGTTTTGTTTTGTTTTGTTTTGTTTTTTGGTTTTACGAGACAGGGTTTCTCTGTATTGTTTTGGAGGCTGTCGGTCCAGCCTGGCCTCGAACTCACAGAGATCCGCCTGCCTCTGCCTCCCGAGTGCTGGGATTAAAGGCGTGCGCCACCACCGCCCGGCTGAAATGTGACAATCTTAAACAGTAGAAGATTATAGGTGCCGTAGTGGAACTAGAGACCAGACATGGAAAGTACCACAGAGGGGGCATCTTCCCTGTGGATGCGTCTCCATTTAATCCGGACAGGCTATTGAATAGCCGACTCCATTTGCCAAAAAAGCAGCATCCAGGCAAAGTGCTCAGCTTCCCTTGGTCTCTCCTTGGGACATCAGTAAACACTTAGGTGCTCCCTGACCCACTGTTAATTTTGCTCTCATCACAGACCACCGTGTGGCTTTGTGTTTCTGTTTTCCGCAGGATAGTTCTTTATTTAATCCTATTCTCGTCCTGTTCCAGCCTCTTCTTTTCTCATAATTTTCTTCTTCATAGAGGCCGCATCTTCTTGTATTCTTTTTTTTTTAAAAGATTTATTTATTTATTATGAATACAACATCCTTCCTCCATGTATGTCTGCAGGCCAGAAGAGGGCACCAGATCTCATTACAGATGGTTGTGAGCCACCATGTGGTTGCTGGGAATTGAACCCAGGACCTCTGGAAGAGCAGTCAGTGCTCTTAGCCTCTGAGCCATCTCTCCAGCCCCTCTTCTTCTATTCTAATAAAGGTGTAAAAACTTTTCTTTGTTCTAGAATTCTTTTCTGGTTTCCTAAATATGTCATTTCTAGAAACAAGTCGTTTCCACTGGGCTTCTGGATGGCATCTGTCTCCTTCTGCCTGCAGGGTCCCAGAACTCTGCACGCCAGGGGCGAAAATTTGTCCCGACCTCATGGTTGCCAGAGGATACAATGTGTGTGGCTTTCTGTTGAGTCTCCCACTTGGGTGTTGGCGGATCCCTTCCTGGGCTATAAACTGATACAGGGCTTAATGTAGACAGGGCTAGTGTCTACGGAGCGAATATTCCTTTACACGAGAGTCTGGATACTGTATGTTGTGTTGTCTTTAAGACTGTCTGATTGCTAGCCAGATGGCTCAGCTGTACAAGCACTTGATGAGAAAACCTGAAGACTTGGGTTTGAAAGTCCAGTACCATTTATTTACTTATTTATTTTGGTTTTACGAGACAGGGTTTCTCTGTATTGTTTTGGAGGCTGTCCTGGAACTCACTTGGTAGTCCAGGCTGGTCTTGAACTCACAGAGATCCGCCTGCCTCTGCCTCCCTGAGTGCTGGGATTAAAGGTGTGCGCCACCAACGCCTGGCCATCAGTGCCTGTTATTTAAAAAGCAAATCCAGGTGTGTCTGTGTATGCCTGTACCTCCAGTGTCATGGGTAGCAGCAGGTCACTGAGCTTGTGGGCCACCAGCCTAGCCCGTCTCAGTGAATACGATGGAGAATGATGGAGCCTGACACCGAAGTCCTTTGATTTCTACACACAGACATGCGCACACAAGCCCACAGAACCAAGCAACAGAGGAGGGATTCCCAAGGTTTTGGTTGACCCAGATCCTGAACCCCTAGGTCAGAGGTCAAGATCTTGAAAGCAAACAGCTAGCTTCTCTCATTGGTGTCACAAGTCCTCCCTGCTGGAGATGAGGGTTCCCCCAAACCCATCCTGCTGGAGATGAGGGTCCCCCCAAATACACCCTGCTGGGGATGAGGGTCCCCCAAACCCTCCCAGCTGGGGATGAGGGTTCCCCCAAATCCATCGTGCTGGAGATGAGGGTTCCTCCAAATATACCCTGCTGGGGATGAGGGTCCCCCAAGTCCTCCCTGCTGGAGATGAGGGTCTCCCCAAGCACACCCTGCTCAGTCCAAGTCCGAGTTTCATCTTGGCCTTTTATGCTTAAAATAACTACATTTCTTCGAAATTTGGACAGTAGATTTCCCAATTGTTACGAAATATTCTGTACATCCTAAGTAGGTATTTTAGTAGAGACTTGGTAAAGGATGTCTTAGGTCTTCAAAGTCCATCCAAAACAAGAATTTCTGAAGTTTTACATGTTCATTGGTTCATCCAACCAGCGTTGACTGAATACAGGCCATGCTTGGCTCTGTGAGGCGCAGACAGCGGAAACTCAGCCCCTCCTCCTGAAGCTGATGTCAGTAGTTCAGCGGGTGTTTCGAGACAGCGTGAGGAAATGCTTCGAGATCTTGTCTGCCCTTTGCTCCGGGAGAGATTGTGGGAGAAGACACTAGAGTGACGGATTGAGGCTTGGTATCGAAAGTTCTCGGCTGACACGTTGAGGTACGAACGTCGATCTGTATGGAGGCACCGAGGAAGGAGAGGAGCTGTGCTTTGGGATCCCGAGCCAGTGAAGATTGGGGGCGGAGAGGGCAGACAGTGTAATACCAGCAGGGATGCACGGAGCGCTTGACCTCAGTCAGAAAAGAGCAGCAGACACAGACAAACGAGGCTTGGGGAGGTCTGGCAGCCGACGAGAAGCAGGCACACGGGAGACGACACCGCACTTCAGGGTAGCCAGGCAGATAAGGAACAAGAAATCTCGAAGGCGTGTACTGTGGGTTATGAGCAAATGCCTGACAGGGGGGTCAGGTGTGGCGGCACAGAACTTTATTTTTGGTTTTTGGGGTTTTTTGTTTTTGGTTTTTCAAGACAGGGTTTCTCTGTAGTTTTGGAGGCAGTCCTGGAACTCGCTCGGTAGTCCAGGCTGGTCTCGAACTCACAGAGATCCGCCTGCCCCTGCCTCCCGAGTGCTGGGATTAAAGGTGTGCGCCACCAATGCCCGGCGGCACAGAACTTTAATCCCAGTACTTAGGAGACAGAAGTGGGCAGTGAGTTCAAGACCAGCCTGGTCTATGTAGTGAGCTCTGTCTCAAAAACAAACAAACAGATCTGATAGGAGCTACTAAAGTGGAGGAGGAATTGTAGTGACGTCTTGTTTATACTCTAACAAATAAAGCTTGTCTGAAGATCAGAGGGCGGAGCTAGGCACTAGCTAACCATAGAGGTCTGGAGGTCTGCACAGACAGACAGGAAGTGTTACGGCTGGGTGGAGAGAGAAAGAGATAGGACAGCAGGAGACAGGAACTCTGCCCCTTTTTGGCTGAGCAGTTAGCAGGGTTAAGAGTTGGCTGTGGCTTGTTCTTTTCTCTCTCTGATCTTTCAGCATTCGCCCAGATATCTGGCTATGGGTTTTTACTATTAAGACCAATTAGAGCTCGTGTTACAAGGAGTGATTTATTAGAAGAGCATCTTCAGAGTGTTACCGTGGTTTACATGAGGAATGTCCCCCACAGGCTCAAGCGTTTGAGTAGCTGGTTCCCCCACCTAGGTGGCAGCGCTGTTTGGAGGTCGGAGCCGCCTTGCTGGAGGAGGTACATTGCCCGGTGTGGGCTTGGAGAGTTTACAGCTCTGCCCCACTTTGAGCAGGTTGTCTCTGCTTTGCACTCAGCTTCCTGCTCCTGCCCCCGTGCCAAGCTGGACACCCCGCCCCTCCCTCTGAGACCAGAAGCCACAATGAGCTTCCCTCCATAAGTCATGTTTGGTCATGACATTAAGTCACAGCAACGGGAGACTAGTTAATACGAACCCCAAGGACACACCCTCGTGGCCTACTTCCTCTCAACTCCTATACTTCATCTCCTCCCAAATATGCCATCATTCAATGGCTCCATCGAGAAATGAATCCACCGTTGATTGGGCCAGAAACCTCAGCAACCAGCAAAGCCCAGTATCTGGCAGCAAGCCCCCTTGCCTGAGGCTCTGGAGGACGTCTCTCTACACTCCAACCGTAATGGTAGCTTTATGCTCGGCATACGAAGCCCAAGCTCGTACATAGACATAGCGTTGAGAGACTCCGAAACCAAGAGAACCAACAAAGCCTTGAAGATAGGAGGGTGGGATCTATAACTATCATGAGACCTCATCACTTTGGGGTCAAAGCAGCTGTCGGAAAACGTGACAAAAAAAGCAAGTTGGGGATGAAAGGGTTTATTTGGCTTACGCCTGTACTCCATCACTGAGAAACAAGTCAGGACAAGAACTCAACCAGAGCAGGAACCTGGAGGCAGGAGCTGATGCAGAGGCCACGGAGGAGAGCTGCTCACTGGCTTGCTCATCGTGACTTGTTCGGGCCTGCTTTCTTACAGAACTCTGGACGGCCAGCCCAGGGATGGCCCCACCCACAATGGGTTGAGCCCTCTTCCGTCAATCACTAATTAAGAAAACGTCCTACAGCTGGGTCTTTTTTTTTTTTTTTTTTTTCGAGACAGGGTTTCTCTGTGGCTTTGGAGGCTGTCCTGGAACTCGCTCTGTAGACCAGGCTGGTCTCGAACTCACAGAGATCCGCCTGCCTCTGCCTCCCGAGTGCTGGCATTAAAGGCGTGCGCCACCAACGCCCGGCTTACAGCTGGGTCTTATGGAGATGCTTTCATATATTTTTGGTTGTGAGCCTAGCCTTTAACGGCTGAGCCATCTCTCCAGCCCTGGAGATGCTTTCTTAATTGAGGTTCCCTTCCTTTCAGGTGACTCTAGTTTGCATCAAGTTTTAACTAATCAGGACAGCGGTGGCTTTCCTCATCCTGTGAAGCCCGTGAGGCAGAAAGGCAAGGAGTGCCTAGCCTGAAGCACCAGGGTGTCCCCTGTTGGGGAAAGAATGCTGGTTAGGAAGTTGTTGAGTCTCATTGTATAACTTTCATGGACTTGAAGGGAATGGTTACTCAACATCCGCAATAGGTAGACTCCTAGGAAGATGGCACTCTAGCTTTCTAATTCCTGTGGGCCTGATGAAAAGATGTTCGTTACAGATGAGTGCCGGGTTAACTTCCATTTGAAGAGTCAACTTTTGCTTTCCAGGGAGAGAGCAAGGAAAGAAGGAAGGATGTGGGCAATTAAAATCTACAGATGGCACCAACACCAGATTTGACCAGAGATTTCAATTCCTCCTCCAGGACTTTTTTTTTCTTTTAAGTAGAGGTGTCAAATAGCGCAGCCCCACCTGCCTGTGGGGTCTGGTTCTCACATGATACTGATTTTCTAGAAGACAGTGGAAGCCAGAAGAACAAAAGGCCCAGGACTCAGGAGTCTCTCACGCTTGGTTTCATCTGGAGGCAGCTCAAGATTGGACAGTTTTTGAAAAGCTGCTCTATCAGCAGCAACTCCTCAGTGGAGAGCCCAGGGGTGGCTTTGCAGTGACCGAAGGCAGCGTGGTGACAGGGAGGACACCCTGTCTCCTCAAGCAGGTGGTGGGTTTCTATTCGCCCTGTGCCGGGATCTCCTCCTGCATAACCCTCTGGTGAGACGCAGACCCGACCCAACGTACAACTGCTGCCATTTTTAAATGTCCGGAACACCAACTCTTCCAGGTGTCACTTGTTCAGCCTTGGGCGGGGCTTACGCGCTGCTGCTGATGAAACACACCAAGGCTTCCCACCCCTACGTCCCTGTTGCGGCCATCCCTTGAGTCTCTGAGTCTCCGGGCCGGGCCGTCTGCCTTCCCACTCCCAGCGACAGCTCCTCCCTCGTCTCCACGTCTTCCTTGACACCCTGTGTTGTGCCACCGCCTGACGTTTCCCATCCCCCCATGACTCAATGTTCCCAGAAATGTGGGCCTCGACCCCATTCGGTGAGCTTCGAAAGCGCTCCTTAGTGGGTCGCGACCTGAATTTTCAAAAGTGACTCAGAAGACCAGGGAGCACCTTGGGACAAGCCCGGCATGCGCACACGTCCTGAATGACACCAAGGGCAAGCATATCTCTTGGCTGATGGCTCCAAAGGCTGCCACGTATTTATAGAACAGGGAACCTTGACCCACCTAGCTCAAGCGGCAAATAATTTATTAACTTATATGACAAGAAACCTGGGGCCGGGGCAGTTCTATTTAGCTTTGGTTTGTCAGGCAGCATCAAGGATCTAGTCTTTCACCCTCTTAGTCTTTTTTTCTCCCTTCATTTGCAAGCTGGCTGCTAGAACGCCCTGTCTCACAACAACGTTCAGGGACAGAAGACCAAGCTGAGGTCAAGTCTTTGCATCTCTTTTTTTTACCGGCTTTTCCTATTCCAGCTCCACGCACCCCATCTCTATGCACCCCATCTCTCTTTCCACTGTTCTTTCTTTTTTTTTTGTTTTTTGTTTTGTTTTTCGAGACAGGGTTTCTCTGTGGCTTTGGAAGCTGTCCTGGAACTAGCTCTTGTAGACCAGGCTGGCCTCGAACTCACAGAGATCCACCTGCCTCTGCCTCCCAAGTGCTGGGATTAAAGGCGTGCGCTCCACTGTTCTTCAAAACAGATGGCAGAAATAATAAAAGGGCTCTCGAGGAAACCCACAATTAGCAGATGAAGATGAGGCTGCCTCTCACAAACACTTGCCCTGGTTCACTGGTCAGGGAAAAGCGGGGGTGACTGGTGAATTGGGGGTACGCAATCCAAAGCACGTGTAGGCTCGGCACAGATGCCCGGACCAGCTCGGGTACTTTTCCCTCCATATGCTGTCATGCTTCCTGCATAGCCACACAGCTATGTGCCTCGATTTCCAGTTAAACCAATCTCTTTGCCTCAGAGTCTAAATATTCACGGGGTGCGGAGATAAAATATCCAGTTCCGGATACAGGAGACGGCAGATAGAGCTCGGGACATGTATGCCCCTGGTCATCCCCGGGGCTGGGATTTCTTCCCTTTCTGGGCGCTATTAAATGGGAAATGCTGGAGGGCACCGTTGGACCCAGGAATGCTATTTCAGTAACAAAATGCTTATCTGTCACAATGCAGATGGCAGCTCCGAGCTCCACAGATGGGACTGGGGTTCTGGAGAAGAGAAGAGAGCAGGAATGGTGGCTGTGGCTTGAGATGACATCATCCCAGATAGAGTTCTCTCTGGAAAGCTGCGGGATTACTGCTGAATCATCCCCGCGTGTCAGCTGGACAAAGGTTCCTGTAATTAAGGCCTTGTCCCACCGCTTGCCGAGACACCATTCCGCCCGTGTTGCCATTTGAGGCCAGACAAGAAAACATGAATACATAAAATTACCGTATCTGCTAGAGCAGCGGTGGAGAGCAAAAGGCCAGTGCTGTTTGAAAGTCAACAATACTATTGCTGGTCCTCTCTCAACAGCACAAATGTACAGACTTGTGTGGTCGCCTGCACGCGCGCACGCGTGTACACACACTCACACACACAGACCTCGATCAGAGAACACACATTCTGGACTTCGAACTAAAGCAAATCTTCATTCCTGAGATAATTGGGATGTTTGCTCTGGGTACAAACACAAGACTCTCTTGCCTGCCCAGCAGAGGGAACCACGTGGGAGAGCTACCCGAGTTCTCAAAAGACAGGCTCCCCCCCCCCTCCACCTCTGTCGCCCGCCAGGCTGCACCCAGTCCCCGGAAGGCGGCAGATATGGAGGTGTCTGGCTTCCTTCTGGGTAAATCATCGCCTTTATCTTCCTGTAGGGGATCAGTGGTCTCAGCCAGCCCCAGCTGGCCGGATCTTACCCTAGGTCCAGCTATAGGAAGGCCCTTGTCAACACGTTCACTGGGCAGCTAGGAGGTATCCAAAAAGGATGAAGAAGCCACAAGTGTTATGATAAAGCTTGAGGGGGACCTTGAGCGGGGAAATTTGGAGGGTGAGGTTGACCAAGGCAGAGGGACAAACAGGGCAGGCAGACAGAGCTTAGTGAGAAGTTTAATTAGAAAGGGGAGGGAGGGGGAAGGAAAGAGAAAAGAGGTAAAGAGACACAGAGACAGAGAGAGGGCAGAAGAGAGGAGAAGAGACAGGGAAAGTCCTGTCTGCCCCAGGGGAACATCGGGAAAAAGCATAGAAGAGAGAAGAGCAGGGAAAAAGGCGTAAGCGGGCGGGGTCTGGCTTTTAAAGGGGTCCTTTGCACCTGCGCACAGACTATGGAGTCATGGAACCCTGGGCTGACCAGGGCACTGCCTGATCGCACTCAGCCAGGTGACGGGCAGACCGGCATAACGCCTGGATCCTTACAGCAAGAACACCACTGCCCCTGAAGGAGACTTCCTCTTAACATCACATTGGGTTCACTCCATCAATCTTTAGGATATTCCCATTGCCTTTGCAGGAGTAGGGGCGGGGGAGGTGAGATGAGGGGGTAGGGATGAGTAGAACAGAGCCGTGTAACAAGTGACTTGGAGGACTTGGATAAGGACGACAAGGACGTGGTCATGACACAGAGCTGGCAGGGCTTAGCCTTCCCCTCTACGGCTCCAGAAGTGACCTAGGTAAGAACCCACGCCTATGATGCAATTGCTGTGAGCGTCTGTGCATTTAGACCCCATTCCTATATAGCAGGGCTCCTATTGCTATTTATAGATGAAGAAATAAACCCGGGCCAGCGTGATGGCTCAGTGAGTGCAGACAGCTGCTGCCAACCCTGACAGCCTGCGTTTGATCCCCGGGACTCATGCGGTAGAGAGAGAGGAAGAACGGGCTTCCCCAAGGTGTCCTCTGCTATACACACGCATAGATACACACACAAAGAGACAGACACACAGAGGCACACAAGCACATACACACACACAACACACCATATACACATACAGACACACTCACAGACATACACACATATGGATACACAGACACAACATACCACATATACACTCACAGACACACACAGACATACACAAATATACACACAGATACACATACCATACACACACAGACACACACACCACAGACAGACACACACCACATACACACATACACAGAAATAGATACACGTAAACACACACACATAGACACACATACTACACACACACAGACACACACACCACAGACACATACACACAGACACACACAGACACAAACAGATTTTTTTTCTTAAGAAAGTAAGCCGTAGGACTGGAGAGATGGCTCAGCAGTTAAGAGCACTGACTGCTCTTCCAGAGGACCTGAGTTCAATTCCCAGCAACCACATGGTGGCTCACAATTGTCTGAGCCTCCAGGATCCAACACCCTCACACAGACATGCATGCAGGCAATGCACACAATATAAATAAATAAATCATTTAGGGAAAGGGAAGAAAGCAAAGAAAAGAAAGAAAGCCTTGAGGAAGAGAAGAGTCATTTGCTGTTTGAGGCTATCCTGTTTTTCCTGCCAGTTCCTAAAACTGGCTCATCCCCAATTCCTGAGGATTCTGCTCCAGTGTTATGTTTGACCCCGTAAGAGGGGCATTTAGTGCGCTAAAGACTTGGTACCCACAGCGGCTCTTTGGAAGGGGTGGAGGCTGAAAGAGGCAGGGCCTAGTTGGAGGACCTGAGACTTTCCCCTCCTCTCTTTTTGCTCTGTAGGCAAGCGGTGAGTACTCGGCTCCCTTTTCTCCTGTACCAGACACCGCCACACAGGCCTGAAGCCATGGGGCCAATGTATCTCAGGCTGCCATCAAAATAAACTCCTTCTCTGTAAACGGACTACCGCCAAAGAAACTTTCCCTACCCATCCATCCAAATGGCCCACTCGGCCTCCAGCCCTCCATGATGCCCCGCCCCCTTCAATTAGGCTTTTTCTACATAGGGTTTTGAGTAGGGAGTTCAGCTGTACTTATCTAGAGGACGGACACATTGTTGCCCTAAATATTAAGTTTCCTGATGGGGAGAACTGTAACCAAAGTGTGCATGTGGCTTGTAATATCTGAACACTGTAGGGAGAGATTAAAGGACACGCCCCTTGGGGCGTGGTCACGGGTATGAGGGAGGGATTCAGGGATAAGAGATGGTAGAGGGGTGGGTGGGCGCTCGCTCTCTTGGCCCAGCCGAGGTTCGGAAACCACAGAGCGCTGGACCAGTTCTCCGCTTTCATGTAAGTTACTTCTATCTTAATATCTACATTGTTCCTGACATCCTTAGTGTGACTCGTTTTCCCGTCACAGAACACCTGCTAACTTGTGATCTCACGGGTTTCTTACTGATCTCCAGTTGCCAGCCGGGTATTCCGAAGGTCATAATGGTCACCTGATATTCATTTGCTCGGGCCATTGTATAAAGCATCAAGTCACAGGTCACATCTTGGTGGTACTCTGCCCAAAGTGCTCATGTGTCTAGAAGCACGAGGGTTCTTCCTTTCCCTCTGGACAGTAGACAAACTGACCAGAGCAAAGACACCTAGTTCATCACACGCCAAGGAGCAGGACCCAACAGTGAGGTTCAGAAGTGTGTTTGACCTCTCCGTAAGCGAAAGAGAGATGCTGGAGGCATTCCTGGGGGAATGTCGGACAGTTTGTCTGGATAAAGTTAGCCTTCACTCAGGTTGTGGTAACCCACTCTTGTCTTCCTCTTGGGAGTCTTCTAGAAGACCCGCCTTTAGACAGACAGGAGACTTCCAAGAAAACCCCTCTGGCTGTTGATTCCCATCGCTCCATTTTAGCTCAAAGTACTTAGCACGTCAAAGTGCTGTACTTTTGAGGGTCATTTTCTGGCTCTGGAACTGGGGTGCTGTTCAGTGATGGGGTCCTTGTCTAGCATGTACAAGTTCAAACCTGTAAAAGGGAAAAAAATCTTGCCAGGCATTCACTCACTATATTGAGTAATTAAGATGTATTTATGTTTATTTTTATGTGTACGAATGTTTTGTGTGAGTGTATGTATGTGCCCTTGAACATGCTGTACCAACAGATGCCAGACGGTGGCGTCAGAATTAGTTATAGACTGTTGTGAGCGGCCATATGGGTGCTTAGAATCATACCCAGGTCAAGAGGGACAAGTGCTCTTAACTGCTAAGCCATTTCTTCAGCCCCACATTGAGTAATTAAATAAGATATTTATTTCTAGGACTGCTATGGTTCTATGCTGGCTGCTAAAACAAAGACCTTTAAGTGGATAGAGACTTAAGATTTCTCTCTTGTGTAGACAACCATCCATACCTCGCAGCTGTGCCGTGGAACTCCTCAGTCTCTTTTTTTTTTTTTTTTTTTTTTTTTTTGGTTTTTCGAGACAGGGTTTCTCTGTATTGTTTTGGAGGCTGTCCTGGAACTCGCTCTGTAGACCAGGCTGGCCTCGAACTCATAGAGATCCGCCTGCCTCTGCCTCCTGAGTGCTGGGATTAAAGGCGTGCGCCACCAATGCCCGGCCTCCTCAGTCTCTTGTTCCGGCTACCTCATCACTCTGACAGTTCCAGGCGGGTGTGTGTGTGTGTGTGTGTGTGTGTGTGTGTGTGTGTGTGTAGCCATCTACAGAGTCCAAGGTGGCTCCTTGGTCATGCTGTGCATGCTCCCATTTTGACACGGGAGCCTAGATGACATCACCGGGACCCGGTCCTCTCTAAGTGTCTCTCTCACCCTCTGGAGGTGGCTTGCATTTGTATTCTTAGAACAGGCTATCAGAGTGCGGGAAGCTTCTTACTTCATGTCCTCTCAGCGTGGTGTCCAGCACCCGCCCTTCCAGAGTGAGAGTCGGTTCCGGGTTTGGGCAACCTGTACCAGTCCGGACTCCACGCATAGGGCAGGCTGTCAACTAAGATTCACCAGAGCCCCTTGTCCCCCGTCTCTGCAGCTGCACGGCTTAGAGTTGTATGTAGAAGGATGGACCCACATTTGAATTGCCCATACCGTTCACCTAGGCAGTGATGGGTGGGTGGGAGCTGTGGGTCAGTCAGCATTCCTCCGCTGTAACCAATACTGAGAAAGTCTACCTAGAAGGAGGACATCTTTATTTTGGCTCGCTGTGGGTGATTTCAGCCCTAGGAACACTAGTGCCGTTATTTCTGGGCAATGCTGCAAGGTGGCATGTTACAGAGGGAGCACAGGGCAGAGAGAAGCAGAGGGGGGCAAGAAGTCACTAGGGTCCTGATGGCAAGGTCCCAGTGACCTAACTTCCTCTAGCCAGGTCTCGCCTCTTAAATGTTACACTATTTCTCAACACCGCATGGTCTAAGGACCATGCCTTTAACATCTGGGTCTCCAGGAAGACACTCAGTCCCTGTCGAATGATGGAAAGACACCCACCCATACTCCTCTGTTCAATTACATGTGTTTTAGAGATATATGATCCATAGCATTGATCTTTAAACTCACTGCCAGGATCTCATTTTAACTGTGCCCCCAACGGTGCATTTATTTCTGTGTAATTGTAGTCACAGGCTAATCCACTAATACTGTAGTTAAAAACTATTAGCAGCAACCCATGGCCCCTGCTTTCCTAGTTCCTTAGTATAGCATTCCCCAAATGGACACATGACATCCCAGAATAGACTACATTTCCCAGAAACACTTGCAGCTAGTTGTGGCCATATGACTCAGTTCTACCCAATAGAATGCCAGAGTGGGGTGTCATTTCCAGAACTGTCCCAGTGGGAAGGTGTACAGTCGTTTCCGTAGACACACTGCCTGAACCGCGAGGTCGCAGTAGATAAGGAAGAGGAAGCCCCTTGCTGATGATGCCAGAGCATCCGAAACGACAGTTGTCCCAGCTCCAAACAGCTCACTGCCAGACTCCCCGTGGATGACAGGAGCTCTTGTTTAAGTCATTTTTCTCTCGTATGGTTTGGTCCTTCCTGATAGAAGAACTGTGTGTGTTATCATGCCCATACCGTAAAATGTATAAAAAGGAAAACGTGGGTAAGATGCGTGCCTCTATAAAACAGAAGTTGTGTTAGAAAACTCGAGAAACTCTAGTATATATTTGCACTCCAGTGGACAGTCTCACTTCCGGGACGTGAAGTTGCACCCTCATCTCCTTGATGACATCTCTGGTCTCCTTGGCTCGCCAGTCTTTTTGGGGGGGAGGTTGTTTTGAGACAGAGTTTCTCTGTGACTTTGGAGCCTGCCCTGGAACTCACTCTGTAGACAGGCTGGTCTCGAACTCACAGAGATCCGCCTGTCTTTGCCTCCCGAGTGCCGGGATTAAAGGCGTGCACCACCGACGCCCGGCTTGGCTCTCGAGTCTTGTAGATCTAGTTACATTTGGGAAGTTATTTGTCCCTTCCCCTCTAAACACACTGTGCTTTTTTTTTTTTTTTTTTTTTTTTTGAGGCAGGGGCCCTAAAGAAAGATCTTTGAATCACCCAGCAGAGCCAGGGCAGAATTCCTCCCAGGCAGAGCCTTGGCTAGCTCCCCGGGCTTGCTCTTGGCTGAGGAGAGAGCCTGGTGGAATTGGTTAGATACTGTGTGATCCGAACCCACACAAGTGGGCAGTCTGTGCTGCCGGAGGCACAGATGGGCTGCTGGGAGCCTGAGTCAAGGTGCGCCCACTCACCAGCTTCTCCCGGCAGGCAGGCAGGCAGGCAAGCTGGCATGTGACTGGTCAAAGACCACGTGAGGGAGGAGAGGAGGCTGGAGGAAAGCTGAGCTCCCCTCTCCGAAAGCTTTACCCAGGCTTAGCCCCTTCGGTTGGAAGGCGGTGTCAGGGGGCCACGCCCACCGCTCCCCATTAGAGATGTCAGGGTGGAACCGAGACCAACCCCACCCCCAACTCGGCCTGCGCCTGGCAAAGTGAGACCACTCGGTCCCCTTCAGCGTAGGGGCAAGTCCATACTTCCTCCACCCTCTCCCCGCTCCTCCCCCGGGGGGCATTGTGTCCTGTTGTGTCACAGCTTCTAAGCTCCCTGACTCATGCCATCCTCCGAGTTTAGAGAAAAGGTTATTCAAGCGCCGTAGGCTGCACGCTCCTCCCGCTCCAACCCCACTCGACAGCACCCGCGTGGGGCGGAGGGGCCAGGGAAAGAAGGGGGCTACGGGGGGGAGAAGGAGGGGTTCCCGAAACTACAGGAGGCCCCTGAGAGACACTGGGGACGATGACTTCAGAAAGCCACGTATGGTTTGGTTGCTAACCCCAAGGGCAGGCGGGTGGTAAATGAGGCAGATCCTGCAGCCTGGCTAAGGAGGGTGCAGCGAGGAGGGGGAGGCAGCGTCGAGCATCTGTTCTCCTGCACATCTAAGTAGCCAGGCTAGCGTGTGATTCTCTGGTAACCACGGCAACGAGCCCCGTTTCATGGAATGCGGGGTGAGACATCGCATAGAAAGATTCCCAGCGCTGGGCTGTGCCCAAGAGCAAGCAGCTCCCCTCCACCTGGCTCTGTCCTCTGGGGCTGCGGGGGTACCGGGTGACATAGGAGATGGTGACAACGAGCTGGGGACATTGGCTCTTCTTGTTCTCCTGATACTTGCCTCCCCCCCCCTTTTTTGGAACAGTCCCTGAAGACGAGAAGCAAAAATAACACTCTCCCAAGAGGACGACGCTATTTCCCCAGTCTGTGCTTGGCGAGATGGGAGGGGCGCCCACCTCCAGCAACGCCGCGGTGCCAGGGGTCAGTCAACCTGCGGGGCTCTGCCAGGAGAGCTGCAGAGACGTGGGCTGTGTTAGCATCGAGCAGGCTCTGGGACCCAGTGGGAGGCCCCGAGGCCCCTTCTCACAGGCTCGGCCAGAGGAGATGGGGGTAAATGAAGGGCATGATTGTGATACGGTGAAACACACGCTTGGGGGATTCAGGCCCCCAGAAGGCAAGTGACTGCTCCCATAATAATGTCCGTGCACATGGCAGGCTGAGCCGCACCTTGGCCACCAGCCCCTGGCTGTGCAGGCTGCCTTTTCCCAGCGAAGCCTTGGCTGGCTGAGGCGGCTGCAGCTGACCTTGAGCGAGCCAGTGGTCACTCCAGGTGTCAATTACTCCATCTTTGAAACAGGCAGAGAACTCATTGCAGCCCGGGCTCCGGCTGCAACCGGGATTGATAACATGGAGAAAAATACTTTTAAAATGTGGATCGCCGTGAGGCCTTCCTCTCCTGCTCCCTCCTCCTCTTCTACCTCCTCCCCCTCCCCTCCCCTTTTTGCCTTTTCCGTTCCTCGTTCTTGCTCATCTCAGAGGTATTTCTTGTAAAGGGATTCAGCAAGCTGGGTGAGTAAGTCATGGAAGCTACATCGATGCAAAACCACAGGCATGACTCCAGCTACCATGCAACATGTGCAGAGAGATTTTTGTTTTAATCCCAGTAGTGCCCGCCTCTATTGGGATTGTAATGCCCCCTCCACCCTCCCCCCCCCCTTTTTTTTCAGACAAGATCCAAAGTTGTCTAGTCAACGACAGAATCTGGATCTAGATCCTGGCCGTTCTGCTTCCCAAATCTGGCCTCCTGGAGACAGCTCCTTAGGAAATATCCTCTGTTATTGAAGTGACATTGCCAGTTGGCTTTCCTGGAGCTCATGGAATGCCGTGGTACTTTTGGTGCACATTTTTAATTCCAGCACTTGGGAGGCAGAGGCAGGCGGATCTCTGTGAGTTTGAGGCCAGCCTGGTCTACAGAGTTCCAGGACTGGTTCCAAAGCTACAGAGAAACCCTGTCTCGAAGAGAGGGGGGGGGAGGGAGGCAGGAAAGAGAGGATCTGGTACCTTCTGGGCCCATGTGACGCCCCTCTGATGGCCAGGGGCCCATGTGACACCCCTCCAGTGAGTACGAGTCAGAGTGAGAAAGAAGTGTCTGGGCTGAAGTCATCAGCTTGTGAATTGCGGTTGAAACAAGAGTGTGTGGGAGTTAGAGCCGTGGGGAGAAGGGATCTGGGAAAGCAAGGACACAGAAATCAAGAAGCAAGCGCTCAGATGGTCAGGCGGGACCAAGGAGAGTCCAGCAGGAGCATCTAATCAACGCCAACATGATTAGGGTGCGGACAAGGAACCCCAGAAGGCCTGGTGTGAAAATGAGGGGGGCCTGCCCTTGGACTTGATGAGTGGATGGTTGGCGACCTTCAAGACAGCGTCCCCAAGACAGAAAGAGCCAGACTGTGGGGCTGCAGTGCACATGGGGCATGAGGCCATGAAGACTCAGGGACTTTCAATGAGAGAAGGGAGAAACCGGATTGACAGAAAGCAGGGAAGAAGGCAGAGTCCTCAGAGGGTTTGCGTTAGGGACAGGAGCCAAGACCAGCCTGACTCTAAAGGCTCCCCATTAAAACATGCTGTCCTTGTGCTTGGCAGGAACCAGGCTTGTGATGTAAAGACACTCGCCAGCGCATGTGTGTTAGCATTTCTTCGAGACAGGGTTTCTCTGTATTGTTTTGGAGACTGTCCTGGAACTCGCTCGGTAGACCAGGCTGGCCTCGAACTCACAGAGATCCGTCAGCCTCTGCCTCCCGAGTGCTGGGATTAAAGGCGTGCGCCACCAACGCCCGGCCGTGTGTTAGCATTTCTTATCGGTGACTGAACACGCCTGGCTGTCACAAGCAATTTAAGGAAGGAAGGGTGCTCGTAGGCTCATAGTTTTGGGGAAGCGGATCGCTGTGAGTTTGAGGCCAGCCTGGTCTACAAGAGCGAGTTCCAGGACAGGCTCCAAATCTATACAGAGAAACCCTGTCTCGAAAAAACCAAATAAATAAATAAATAAACAAACAAACAAACAAAAAGGACTGGTAATGCTTTTCCTGAGTCTGAACAGAGGAAATGAACATCAGGACGGGATGGGGGGGAGGCAGAGGGAGGGGCAGACACACTTCTGCAAGAACAGAAACGCCTTGCACAGAACCTGCTGTGGCGTCATTTTTTGGGGGGGGGGGGGGAATTACTGGGCTCCACTTCCTGGGCCTGGGAAGATGTGGAGGCCGCTACTGATTTGCGGTGAGGAAGGGCTCCCTGGGCTTAGCTTCCAGACTCCCCGGGTTAGTCGGTGTGCCTCCTGCATCTGAAGCCTGGTGTCCAGCCTCACCTCTCCCTACAGCAGGGCAGCAGCCACATGCTTCCTTCTCTCTGCCTGTGGTCTCTGTTGCTCCCAGGCTGCCCGGGCTGTCTCCAGCGGAGCTGGCGGTTGGCCGGTTTGCCAGAGTCTCTTGCTGGGTCTACTTGAAAGGCTCACCGTGACCCTCCTGTCCCCCTCCCTCTAATTGCACCATCTTCTGACCAGTCTTTCCGGATTGTTTTCAGAAATGGAGAGGCCTAGCTGGATATGGTGGCGCATGCCTTTGATCCCAGCACTTGGGAGGCAGAGGCAGGCGGATCTCTGTGAGTTCGAGGCCAGCCTGGTCTACAGAGTGAGTTTTGGGATGGCCAGAGCTATTACACAGAGAAACCGAGAGGGAAAGGGAGAGGGGGAGAGGGAGAGAGAGAGAGAGAGAGACGCCTTTCAAAATAACCCAATCAATTTTTCCCTTGACATACAAATCTGTGTTACTAGAAGCATCTACTCAACCACAGTAAGCAGCCTCCTCCCCCCCTCTTCCTCCTCTCCGTCTCCCCCTCCCCCCAGTCGCCCTCCTCAGGTGGAACTCTCTTCCTGTGGTAGGCTGTCGGCTGCCTCTCTCCAGCTGTCAGTTTTCTCTTTGAAACGCAATAGACTGAGCTGGGCAGAGAGCTATCTCGAGTGACTAGACTTCCCAGGCTAACTTCGGGTTGGGTGTGGCCATGGAACAAAGTTCCTGCCTGGGTGACAAGAAGGGAAGTCACGGTCTCAGCTTCCTGGAGGTACCCTGACCAAGCGTGAGTGATGAGCCCAGGTCTCTCCCTTCCTTCAGACCGAGACAGGTAAGGACTGGGGCCTCGTGTTGAAGACCAGAGCAAGCGAGCGTGGACCAGCTGCTTGCCTTACCTGAGGAAAGAAGACGGATTGCTGCTGGGCCGCTGGCACTGAGATCGAAGCCGTGTGGACGTGCAAGCCTGTAATCCCGGCGACAAGGGAAACTGAGGCTGGAGCTCTGAGGAGTTGAGATCCGCCCAGGGGCGCCAAAGTGACAAATAAGTTCTGAGTGTTCAAAAGTAGGCAAAGGGGCCTGCGGGATAACCTGCTAACAGTCCTGTCACCCTGAGTTGGATACCCCAGACTCCGGTGATAGAAGGAGGAACCAGCTTCCACAAGATGTCCTTTGACCCCGCTGGCACACCACGGCCGGGCACCCACGTGCACGCATCATGATGGCCATTGTTCTTTTTTAAGCAGGCAAAATGCAAGAACAGATGGGGTGCACGCAGTCGGACAGACTGTCTCGACGCGATGCTTCCTCCTGTTTTGAGTTAGGTGTGGCGCTGAATGCGGGTGATGCCGGCACTTGAGAGAGAGACACGGGGGCCTCAGCGATCCAAGGCCAGCCTCCGCCAGCTTTGGTTCCCAAAGCTCTGTATTGGATCTTCGCCACAGTGGAAGCCTGCACCGCATCTCCACTGATGGCAACCCAGGCATCCGCAAGGATCTTCCAGCGACCGAGCCTCGCCACCCCTGGACTCTGTGGAACCCTTGCAGTCACCTACGTCCTGCCTCAATACATCTGTGCGCATGTCTTATCTGGTCTTTGGGGCTCTGAGTGGGGCAGGGACCAAATCTTACTTGCTGTTTCATATTGCACGTAGTGCTGGTATACGGGAAAAGTGAATTGCTGGGTGATCCCTCATTGCGGGCGCACATGCTAAATATGATAAAAAAGGGGGGGCTGCAGAGATGGCTCAGAGGTTCAGAGCGCCGGCTGCTCTTCCAGAGGGCTAGGGTTCTGTTCCCAGCCACCACATGTTGGCTCACAACCATCCACAAGTGGGGTCTGATGCCCTCTTCTGGCGTAAAGTTGTAGGTGCAGATAGAAGACTCATAAAATAAATAAGTCTTTTTTAAAGTTATTAATAAAAATGAGGGACTAGTGACAGGTGGTTAAGTAGCTACTCAGGGATGGTCAGATAAGAAATCAGGGCTGGGGGGGTAGCTTGGACGCTAAAGCTCTTGCCTAGCCTGTGAGATAAGAGACCCCTTCCAGGCTAGAGGGTGAAAAGTCAAGCTGTGGGTTACCTGGGTTTTCCCCTGTTCGAAATATCATTCAAATCAACAGTCCCGATCAAACATGGCCATTACGCATGAGGTACCAGTGGAGAGCTTATGGGAAGCCAGAACAAAACAAAACAAAACAAAACAAAAGGAGGTTAAAAAAAAAACTCAACCCGGGAACAAAGAAAGACCTCAACAGTCAAAAACGACAGAAATTAAACTTTAATCGAAAAGTTCTGCTTATCAGCTCAAAAGTAGGCACAGGGAAACAACGGAAGCCCCACTTTAATTAAAGACTGCAGTTTTAAAAAGGGGGGATTAAGGGTTTTATTTGACTGGAAGCCTAGCATTAAGTCAAGAATGGGATGTGGACGGGTCGAAATTTCTAGTTAAATTCTGGGCTAAACAAATCTACCTTCCAGCCCCTTACTGGGTTCCTAGGGAGGTGTGGGGTGCTATGTAGGAGAGGAGAACAGAAGCTGCCCGCTCCCTGGCAGCTCCCACAGACATGGCAGGAGAGCCTCCCACAGACAGACATGGCGGGAGAGCCTCCCACAGAGACTGGTGCTATCAGAGAGCCTCCCACAGACATGGCGGGAGAGCCTCCCACAGAGACTGGTGCTATCGGAGAGCATCCAGGCAAGCATGCGGGAGGGGGTCTGGGAGTGGGGGAGGCTGAGTCTGGCTTGAGAGCGGCTGTGGAGGGACACAGAGTCTGCAGCAGGGTGGTGTAGAGTCAGTGGGTTTTCAGAGAGTGCCAGTGGGGGGCAGAGACAGCAGTTCTCGGGAGAAAAGCAACATTTTGTTGTTGTTGTTGTTTTGTTTTTGAAGACAGGGTTTCTCTGTGTGGCTTTGGAGGCTGTCCTGGAACTCACTCTTGTGGGATTAGAGCCTGTGCCACCAACGCCCGGCTACAACAGTTTTACAGTCAAAGAAAAAAAACAAACAAGCAAACGACAAGAAATACAGAATAGTCGGGCTTTCTGGTCAGAATGGAGTGGGGATTGGAAGAGGCTGAGAACGGGAGGCAGTCTCTCTAGAGGTTGGTGGCCCTGGTCAACATCATGTTTTTTTTTTTAAGTGACAAACTGAAGTTAATGGTAACTCAGCTAAACTTTCCAGGCCAGAGCAGAACCGGAATCTATACTGATGCCTCTTGCCCAGAAGTAAGCCAAGAATGATAGACTCTGTCACTGTGAGACACAGGACGGTGGCCAAGACAGACTAGATACAAGAACAGCAGGATAGGCTAGCAGAAGACAGTTTGGGAGACCGTGGACGGAAGGGAAGGGGGCTGAGACGGGAGGATCGATGTTAGTTCAAGACCAACCTGGACTACAACAGTGAGTTCGAAGAAAGCCTGGATTACAAAGTGAGATCCTGTCTCAAAAAAAAAAAAAAATAATAGGGGGTGATTTCACATATCTGGAGGGCTCTGTTGGTTGATACAATGGCACGCTTACCCCTTCATTAGCTTTTGCAGGACACTAGTGGGAGACACGGGGAGGCAGCCACTTGCAGCTACGGGAAGAGAAGTCCAGATGAGTTGGGGGCAGTGAATCAATCCAGCATAACGGGTTCAGGAGTCACACAGACTTGGGACATCGTCTTAGTAGTCGCCAGCTGTGTGGATGAGTTGCCGGGAGCCTGTGCCACACACACACACACACACACACACACACACACACACACACACACACACCAAAGGGAGCTGGTATAAGGATTCAAGCATGATGCTGGCCTGCCCCTGTCACCTGGCAGAGTGCAGTACCCTGGTTAGCCCAGGGTTCCAAGGATGCATAAGGTGCATTCGGGTGCAAAGGACCCTTTAAAAGACAGACCCCGCCCACTTAAGCTCTCTTTCCGGCTCTTCCCTGGCTCCCCGCTCTCTCTTCCTGCTCTTCCTTTGGGGCAGACAGGACTTTTCCTGTTTCTCTCTTCTGTCCTCTGTCTCTGTGTCTCTCCTCCCCATCCCCCTCCCAATAAAACGTGTCACTTAAGCTCTGTCTGCCTGGCGTGTTTGTCCCTCTGCGTCGGTCACCCTCGCCGGCCATGGTACCTGCCACGGAACCCACCCAAGGTGCCCCCTCCGAGCTTTAGCCTAACGGCTGGACCTAAAGATCCCGGGTAAACTTCCAATTCCCTGGTTCTGCAAACGTCGGTTCTGTGCGCAGCACAGGGGTGGAGAGGAGAGGCCAGGGTCATTTGGAGTTGGCTCCTGGGCTGTTGGTGATCGAGTACAAGCAACCAGCCTGCTGCTGTCACACCCCACGGTGGCATGTAACCAAGGAACAGCGCTGACAGGCTCACAAAAGCACTCCTTTGTGTGGGCAGGAGTGGGAAATAGTCTCAGCTGATAACACTTAATTTTTAAAAGAAAACCATATGAGCTAAAGGGAGCTGGGGATGGATGTGGGAGCTATGTATGAGTCAACCCCTGAATTTCTGCATCAGTTTCACGTTATAAATGACACACTTTCAAAGTTTCTTAGATTTCTTTTTTTCAAAACTTGTAATTTGTCTTCAAAAGGGCTCACTTGGAACCGTGCTGAAACATGTTAGGAAGATTCGACATCTACTCTTATTCCAGGGTATTTGTGAAGCAACGACTGTGCATTTTGCTATATTTAATATAAAACACATTTCAGGTAATCTTACAAGCTGGGAATCACATGTGTGAAAACTGGTTATTTCTTATAAAAACAAAACAAAACAAAACAACCCAAAGCCAGTTGTTATCCTGTAAGATATTCTTTCCCCCCTTTTTAAGCTATTGTTGCTTGAAAATAACCAGAATCTCCATTAGAAGTGAAATACTCAGGTTTCTGAAAGTCTCTCTCTCTCTATCAATTTATTATTATTATTATTATTATTATTATTATGTGTATGGGTGTTTCATCTGCATGTCTGTGTGTATATCATGTGCATTCCTGGTGTCTGCAGAAGCCAGAAGAGGGCATCAGATCCCCCGGAACTGTAGTTACAGAAGGTTCTGAGCCACCAGGTGCATCTGGGAGTTGAACTAGGATCTTCAGGAAGAACAGAGCCCTGAACTGCTAGACCTCCTTCCCAGCTCCTTTGTGCTTTAATCTGAAATGCCTGATTTATTTTTTTAATGCCTGCAGACCAGAAGAGGGCATCAGTCCTGTTATAGATGGTTGTGAGCCGACATGTGGTTGCTGGGAATTGAACTCAGGACCTCTAGAAGAGCTGTCAGTGTTCTTAACCATTGAGCCATCTCTCCAACCCTAAATGCCTGATTTTTAAGTTATTTATTTTTCATTGCCGGGAAACAAACCCCAGAACATTAGCACACGATGCTGAGCAATGCTATCACCGAACTCCATCCCGGGGCCTCAAATGTCCAATTCTCAGGTAACACATGTGAGAATAGCTTTCCTCGCTTGTGCACATTCAAATTGACCCTTCAAAGCTTCAGGTAGGAAAGTGTTAGTCAGCAGAGTGATGGAGGAGGTCCCATGCCTGCCCTCCTGATTGCAGAGCAAAGCCGGGAACCGGCAAGCCTGACTGTGTTAGATGTAACACGAGTAATAAAAAACCAGAGACAGATATTGGGGTTCAAGTTTAAGATCAGAAAAGCAAGGCAGCCAAGCCAGTAGCTCTTACCTCTACCAAGGGCCGGGAGAGCCTCTCCTCACCGTGGCTGGAGACTAAATCTCAGAATACAACATGAGATACTGGGCTCCTGCCTTTTATACATCCCTCTAGGGCTGGGATTAAAGGCATGAGCTCTGTTTCTCTTTTAGACTGATTCACTCTCATGTAGCCCTGGGTGTCCTTGAACTCACAGAGATCCATCTGCCTCTGTCTCCAGAGACCTGGGATTAAAGGTTGTGTGCCACCACAGCCTGGCTTCCACGGCCTTTGGCTAGCTTTACATTCTGATCTTCAGTGGCTTTATTAGATCATAGACCATCTATCACCACAAATCAGAACTGGGGGAGCCAGTGCTATGAACTCAAAGTGAGAACAGCCTTGGACTACAGAGGGAGGAAAACATGCCAGTGCGCACACTGTTAATTTTTAATGATGATATCAACTCTTTAGCCTCAGACAGTTAATTCTTGGACACCATACAACAACATACATGCATACAACAACAACAAAATCCAGGCCAAATTCCATTCCATTCTCTGACACACTTGACCATTAAAAGCATCGGATTTTTTTTTCATCAGTCACATGGGGGGTGGGTGGGTGTCGTTACTTATTTCATAGCTGGGTGGGTGTGGAGGAGAGTGTGACGCGCCCTGTCAATCACTGGGCCGTCTGCGAGGCAGCCCCTGCCCGCTGGGTGCTTAGACCGTGGGAAGGGAGGAAGGGGCTGGGTGTCTACCACGCGGCTTTGTGCACAAAGGCTGCGAGTGGGAATGGGTGTGAAAAGACTTTAAAGGGGGGGATCTGCCACCGCGATGCGCACCCGCGCCCTGTTTCTTGGCACGGACCTCCCACCTGAGCTAATTAAAGCTCGGCACAGGTGGCGGCGGAGAACGCTGGCTCGAGATCCGCCGTGCGGACACAGGGATGGGACCGTCGGCTTTTTCTTTCTTCTTTCTGGTAACAGGAAGCAGCGTCCTTTGTTTAAAAAGGCAAAGCCAGGGAAGGGAACGTACGTGGGTTTACTCGAATGCCGCGGGGAGGAGCGGCGAGAGGGGTAAGAGAAACGCCCGGGAGACGACGGAAAACGAGAAAAATTCGAAAACAATGTGCTGGTGACCAGTGACGCGTGCGTGCAGAGACCAGAAATGTGCTGGTGACCAGCAACGCGTGCGTGCAGAGGCACGCGCGGAAAACAGGGTCCTCTCTGAATTAGCCTGGCTGCAGCACCCGCTCCCTTCCTAGCCTTTCTGATCCGCTCCTGGTCTACAATGGCATAGCGATGTACGACTTAGTAAAGAGGCCACAGGAGTGGGCAGGGCAGAAGCTGGTGCCGGGGCCACCGAGGGAGAGCAGCCCTCCAGCCTGAGGGATGAGGAAAGCCAGACTTTCTGTGGGTGGAGCCACCTGAGCCCGAAACTGCACTTTAAGTATGGGAAAAAAATATCCCCTGCCTTGCAGCATGAGTAATAAAAACCCAGAGGCAGATACTGGGGTTCAAGCTGTATTCAGAGAAGCAAAGCCGCCAGCCACTGGAGAGTTCTCACCCCTACCCATGCTCAGACGGAAGGGGCGATCCCCGAACCTCCGATTGCACTGCTCCTCACTCACTGAGCCTGCCCTGAGTTCCTGTCTCCTGCCTAACATTCCTCTCCCCGCCTAGCCACATCATTCCTGTCTCCACCTCTCTAGTGCTAGGATTAAAGGCGTGAGCTTTAGACCGATTCACTCTCATGTAGACCAGGCTGGCCTCGAACTCACAGAGATCCGCCTGCCTCTGCCTCCTGAGTGCTGGGACAGAGCTGACTTCTTGGGGCCTCTTGTACCAAATTCCCTTTTGCTTTCTGGCCATGGACTCTCACCTGGGGTTTTTTAAGTCTATACTGGAACAGAGCTCTTCATCCGGGGAGTCTCCGGGCACGCCACAGCAGAGCGAGCTCTTAGACAGCCCAGGGTCCTCCTGCTAGTGCCTGGACATGGCCCTTCCCCTTCTGACGGTCTCCACACCACCTCCCCACAGACAGTCTTGATGCCCCCTGCCAGTGGATTTGTTAGTGGTCACACCCATCTGGGCGTGGCTTCAGGTGTGGCGGGACCTGGAAGGCAGGGAAACTTGGGGGGTCTCTCTCCTCTCTCTGTCTCTCTCTTTGGTGGTGGATCGGATCGGAAGGGCAGAGAAAGGCTGAAGTGGTTCTTTACTCTTGTCTGTGTGAGTTCTTCCCCGACAAGACACCCATTTATCATTTATCTTGGGTTTAGTGAACTCATTACAACCCTGCCTTCAGCCCTTCTATAAGAAACGGAGAATTCTCCCATTATATCTCCCTTCCTCTTGGTGAGAATTAGGTGTAGGTAACATACCCACCCTGTTTCCATCTTTTCCTCAGATTAGGAAGTCAGCTAAGAGCTTTATCGAGGGGTTCCAGAGATGGCTCAGCAGTTAACAGCGCCGGCTGCTCTTCCAAATGGACCCGAGTTCGATTCCCAGCACCCCACATTGGCAGTTCACAACTGTCTGCAATTCCAGTTCCAGGGGATCCGGCATCCTCACAGACATACGTGCAGGCAAAAGCCCAATGCACATACAAAAGGATTCTTTTTTTAAAAGACCTTTATCAAATGTACTCTGAGCACACAGAACAATCCTAGCAGAGGCCCAAAGAGGGCAGCACATTATGGCCTACAGCAGCTGGGAAGGCCTGTGGTCTCCCAATGCTGGACTGCTCCACAGCAGTTCTGATTCGTCACCCAAACGGCCCCACAGTCGCCGAGGCAGCCGCCAGGGATGGTGTTGCACAGGCTCCCTGCTCTGTGAGCGCACACGGGAGCTTTGGTGCGCTGGTTCCAGGCCACACACTTCCTACCCAGGCTTCTGGCCTGTAACTCTGTGGAAATGTGTTCCACGCTCTCCTCGCTTCCTTCCACGCAAGCCAGGGGATTCTCCGACTGCCCTGTAACCACACAGGCCTCCTCGGGGAAAACCCAGGCTGGGGCTTTTGCCTGGGCTGTTTGGTTTGAAGTCTTCTTGGTGTAAGCCTAACCAGCACATTCTTTCCAGTGACCCTTGACCCTTGCTAACAGTCCGGCATCCCACCCCGCCCATTTGTTTCCCGGTCAGCTGCTTGCAGGAGGCAGTCAAGGACTTGGGAAACCTTTACAAGATTAGTGCCGGTTGATTTTTGGGTCCCTGACACGTAGTGCTGCTGACACCCAGGCTTCCTGCTCCTAGCTAGCCAGGAAGTCTGATGAGGTCCCCGAGGCCCAAAGGCTGACCTTGTCCTTCTAGTGGCTGCTATGACAAAGTTTGAGGGGGACCTTGAGTGGATTCCATGGCAGTCCAGGGTGACCAAGACGGGGGACAAGGGACAAACACACGAGGCAGACAGTGCTTAGTGAGGGAGGGAGGGGGAAAAGTCCCGTCTGCCCCAGGGGGGACATCAGGAAGGAGAGAGGGAAAGAGAGCATAAGTGGGGAGGGTCTTTTTTGTTTGTTTTTGGAGACACGGTGTCTCTGTATTGTTTTGGAGGCTGTCCTGGAACTCGCTCTGTAGACCAGGCTGTCCTTGAACTCACAGAGATCCACCTGCCTCTGCCTCCCGGGTGCTGGGATTAAAGGTGTGTGCCACCAACACCTAGCCTGGGCGGGGGTCTGTCTTTTAAAGGGTCCTTTGCACCTGCGTGCAGACTACACAACCATGGAACCCTGGGCTGACCAGGGCACTGCCTGATGCACTCTGCCAGGATGCCGTGGGGAAGCCTGGCCTGAGAAGCTTTTGTTCTCTAGACAAGGGGGAGGGAGAACTGACAGTCCCGTGCTCCTGCGACCTCTTCACCTGGCGGTGGCAGCGATGAACCCGTTCAGTTCTCTCTACATGGAAGAAGCCTGCACAGGCCGGCCCGCCTCCCTCCAGTGCTGCTTCAGCAGCTCCTGCCCTCACGCGGCTACAGTGAGACCTCTCCTCACCGTGTGCACGCTCCTCGGACCTTCTGGAACCCGCTCCCCTTCGTTTCCTCTGCTCCTCCCTCCGCTTCAGTTCTAGACGCCGGGCTGGTCCCAGGCCTCATTCGCTACACAACCTTGTCCTCCACCACCTCGGCGGTGCCACAGGCTAACCTGGTTCTCCTGGGCTCGGGGACGGCCCTAGGCGCCGTGCTTCAAGGGCCTGCTGCGTGCAGCTCCTTCTGGGATTCTTGACCTCACCGTGCTCCCGCTGTGACCCCTGTGGTCTTCTGTGGCTCTGCACCGAGCATCCCTGTCCACCACTGATGGGAGACACCCGGTTGTGGCAAGCCGTTATTTGAGGGCGTGTGACTTGCTTATCTCGGGGAAGCTGTGAGTCTTTGCGTGTCTAAAACACCTGGTGGGCTAATAAAGAGCTGAACGGCCAATAGCGAGGCCGGGGCTGGCAGGCAGAGAGGACAAATAGGAGGAGAAACAGAGGAGGAGCAACGAGAGAACAAGGAGAGGAGGATGTCAGGGGCTAACCACCCAACCACCCAGCCACCCAGACAGCCACACAGCCAGCCACACAGCCACCCGGACACCGGACACCCAGACACCCAGACACACAGCCACCCAAACACCCAGACACACAGCCACCCAGACACCCGGACACCCGGACACCCAGACACACAGTCACCCAGCCACCCAGCCACACAGCCATCCAGACACCCGGACACACAGCCACACAGCCACCCAGACACACAGCCACCCACGGAGTAAGAGTGAAACTAAAGTTTGCAGAAGTAAGAAAGATAAAAGCCCAGAGGGGAGAAAAAAAAAAGGTAGATGGGACGATTTAAGAAATGTTGGCAGGGAATAAGCCAAGCTAAGGCCGGACATTTATCACTAAGGACGAACCTCTGTGTGTGATTTATTTGGGAGCTGGGTGGTGGTCCCCTCGCCCACCCAGAGATCCTAAGAGTGAGGAACAACTGACAACACCTGGTGGCATTTTGTGACTTTCTGAGGAGCAACTTCTCACCGTCGTTGGGTTTGCCCATGGTCATTTGACAGTCGGAGTCTACTTCACGCCCCTCCCCTTCCGGTCGCTCCTCTGCGCTGGGAGCATTCCACGGAAGTGACCTCACCTGCTCAGGCGGTTCCATTAGACACTTGAAGTGCAAACCCCTGGCCAACCACCCCATCCCTGCAAGTTCCCATCCTGGCACCTGGGTGCTCTTTCCGGCCTCAGCCTCCGGAGCGGCGGCCTAGGACATCTGTCGCCAAGAAAGGGATTTGGCTCTGCTTTGACAGCGTCCCGTGCACGGGAGACTTCGGTTGCAATGTAGTGTACCTGGGCCACCAGTTCTCGGTGACCTAGAAGAGGGACTTGGGGGCCACTCCTAGCCAGTGACTTAACACATTTCTGCCCAGTCTTCCTTCACAGGTATGTGCCCCCCCCCCCCCCGGCACCTCAGCAGGAAGGCTTGCGCCCCCCCCCCCCGTCTCTTCCTGTTCTCTCTCCCTCCGTATTCCTCAGGGTCGTTGCCCCCCCCCCCAACATATCCGTTTTGCTATAGCTTCCCAGTGGCAACATTAGAAGCTTGCCTTTTTTATTCCCTGGGCATAGAACCCAGAGCCTCAGATAGGCCAGGCAAGGCCTGTGCCGCTGGGTTACAGCCCTAGAGACGCTGGAACGTGGCGCTACGAATCATGGCCTGTAAACACGTATGAAAAGCCACTGCAGACGGGATCTTCCGCTGGAGGCTGCGTCCTCCCTATTCGCCTGCAATCAGAATGCGTTCATTGCTGTCCTGCGTCAGCTCACAGGGGACTGACTGACTGCTGTCAGTCTCTCTGTCCACCGCTGAGCCCCATAGAAGCGCCTGAGCACTGATCCGTTGATCCACTTATCCTACAACGGGAGTCTCACGAGGCCTCACTTAAGCTGCAAAAGAGTGCAAAAGGCAGATAGTCTTGATTGGGACTCAGAAAGGCCGTGTGACTCCTCCAAGGTCACTTGGGTGCATGCTTGCCTGCCACCATCAGAAAACTAGGCTTCTTAATTGCAAATGCAAAGAAACAATCATTCCCTCCTCCAATGTTTAGAACCCAAACAGCGCTTCATCCTAGTGAGAATGAGCTTTCATTCACTCCACCTTCCTTTGAAGAAAAGGCCCCTTATCTGTTTTTGTTTGTTTGTTTGTTTTTTGAGACAGGGTTTCTCCGTGGCTTTGGAGGCTGTCCTAGAACTAGCTCTTTTTTTTTTTTTTTTTTTTGGTTTTTTGAGACAGGGTTTCTCTGTAGCTTTGGAGGCTGTCCTGGAACTCACTTTGTAGACCAGGCTGGCCTCGAACTCACAGAGATCCGCCTGCCTCTGCCTCCCGAGTGCTGGGATTAAAGGCGTGCGCCACCACCGACCAAAGGCTCCTTATCTGCTAGTGCCTCTGCTGAGGACTAGGGGAACACACTTTACAAAGAAAGGGGGCAGAGAGTATCCTTGTGCTGCCAATAACAAGCATTCTCGAGTTCTGGACCCTGCATTGCTGGGCCTTATGGCTGCTGTTGCTGTCTACAAGGGCAAACACTCAAAACTCGGTATTTAACAACTGCCAGGCCGCGTTAATCACGAGTCCTTGGCCTCTTTAGCTGCGTCACCCGGTCTTTAAGGACAGAATGACAGAGGCAGTAGGCATCACTTGAATTGGGCAAGGCAGAGGTATTTCATGGTCACTGGCAGAGACATGCCAGTCGGCCGAGAGCACCAAAACTCAGCTCTGGACACACAATTCCCGGGCGCTCAGCCTTAGGAGGGCAAATGTTCTGCACTGGGCTTTTTCTTTATATTAAACTAATGAAGGACCAGCTCAGAGTGCAAGAGTGTCTCTACGTTTAGACCTAGGTTATGAGAGACGTCCTTCTGTATATGTTTCTCTTACTGGTTGATGAATAAAACATTGATTGGTCAGTAGCCACGCAGGAAGGATAAGTGAGGCTACCAGAGGAGAATTCTGGGAAGAGGAGAGAGAGAGGAGGCGCCAGGAGATGCCATATAGCTGAGGAGTAACAGGTCCAGGCGTTCTCTGGTAAGATAAAGCCATGTAGAAATACATAAATTAGTAGCTACGGGCTAATAACTAAGAGAGAGCTAGTCAATAAGAAGCCCGAGCCATTAGCCAAACAGTTTATGCTTAATCTAAGCCTCTTATGCTTAATCTAAGCCTCTGTGTCTTTATATGGGGCGAAATGGCTGCAGGACCAGGCAGTAAAGAAACCGTCTACAAATGGGGACTGCAGGGTGGTGGGACTAGGCGGGACACAAACTTCAGTCTACACCTAGGGTCAACATCGTTGCTGTGTTGATGTCCTGCTTTCTGGTCCGTCTACTCCCCAGAGTGCGATGGAACTCACAGTGGCCTAAGAGCTACACTGATGCTCTCGGGTCTCCAGTTAGACTTTCAATAATCAAAAACCCTAGCAAACCCCACTTTCTGTAACCGCGTGAGCCGATGTCCCTTACTGAGCTGGAGAGCTGACTGTGACACCAGGCTGGGCCTCTGTTACACAGGGAGTTTCTGCAGCACCAGTGGGCTGTGGGTGGCATTTCCTCCAAGTGCCAGGCCCTATTATTAGGGTCTCTCATAACACAGCTCGATTAAACTCCGGCTTTCTCCTAAGCCAGTGAGTTCTGCCATTGGAGATTTTGGTGGGCTTTTGTCACAGGCGCCCGTAGGGGAGCTTGCCCTCAGAAAGGTATATAGGCTGGGGGGGGGGGGGGCGGTGATAGCGGTCCTTTGCAACTGAAAAATCAAAGCTGAAGCTAACCAACCCGCCTATTACAAAACACCCAAACTCAAAAGGCATCCAGCTGTGGCAATCCCAGAGGGCTGTTATTCTCGGTCAGAAGTAAGTTGGGGGGGGGGGGTCTCAAACCAAACCACACCAAAACAAAGGAAAAAAAACGATGCCAACGGTATGGAGAAGGCATTCTTACTATCTCCCATGAAGCATATACTACTTTCATAATTAACTGAAGACTATCCCCGAACAAGCCAATCAAGAGCCAGATACAAACAAAAAGATTCCCAGACCGCTTAAGAACAAAACGGGCATCTTCCACTAATATGAATTTAAAGTCAAGACGCAAACATTTTCAACGTTCATACCTATCCCACCAGACACCCTGGTCCAGCAACACATTCCCTTTCCTATGGCTAACACGCATCCTGAACTTCCCATGTGTGGTTTCATAGTTCAAAGCTCTCTCCAGACGGAGGCATTGTTCTCGTTTCCGGGTTATGGCAGTGGATGTGGGTAATGTGCAGGTGGGCTTCCCACTCGAGGTCAGACTCTAAATGGTGGGGATGGGTTTGAAACCCAGAGCTGAGAAAGCCTTGGCTGCTTCCTGGGTTCAGAGTCTATTTTCTTGTTTGTCATTTGACATCCGTGTATGAGACAGACAGGCACGCCTGGAATCAGACTTCAGACTGAGATGTTTTTAAATTACATTTTCATCTAGTTTTGCTTATTTTATTACTGTGTGTACAAACCACAGCATATGGGTGGAGGTCAGAGGGTAGCTGGTGGAATTCTCTTCTTCCCTTCCAGATGTGGGTCCCGGGACTCGAACTTAGGGTTGGCAGAGCATGCCTTTGCCACTGAACCACTTGCTAGCCCAAATGTCACTTTTGAGACTTGCTGGCTGTAACCGAGCCCTTTCTTTCTCTGGAAAGTACCCTGTATTGCTAGGGAGTTGTACTCTGATAACCTTATATCCACTGATAAACGGATGGCTCACCAGCTAACAACTGCCTTTCTACTTGGAAGCCACATACTACCAGCTCGAAGCACGCTGCCCTAGAGAACCCAGGCACCCCCCCAAACACACACTCTCAACAGGCTGTGCTGTACCTGTTGTACAATCTCCTGGTTTGTTTTCACAGTATAGTCCTGGTCATCCTGGAACTTGCTCTGGCCCCAAACTCATATGTCAGCCTGCTCCTTAAAAAAATGTTCTTGCCGGGCGTTGGTGGCACACGCCTTTAATCCCAGCACTCGGGAGGCAGAGGCGGGTGGATCTCTGTGAGTTCGAGGCCAGCCTGCTCTACAAAGTGAGTTCCAGGACAGCCTCCAAAACCACAGAGAAACCCTGTCTCGAAAAACCAAAAAAAAATTTTTTTCTTAAAAAATTCCTTCTCCCGGCCCTGCGAAGTAGGAAGAGATATGACTTCAGGGCCAAGAAAGGGAGGCCTGAGATTGCAGTTGGCACCAACCCACACCGGTTTCTGAATGTTCCCATGCAAGACAGGTTGGCTAACCCCAGCCAAAAGACAGCTGCCGTGAAAACCCCATTTGTACTTTTTATCCGGGAATTATACTACTAGTTTTTTCAGGAAAAAATGGCTACTGCATTTCTTGTCCCCAAATAAAATGGATTTGAGGGTTTAAACCACTGGTTGAAAAAAACTATCACAGGACAGCTGTATTTCCCCCTTTTAACCTCCCAGTGAGTGGCTAGGGAGATGCTGTTTTCCTGCTACGCATTAAAATCTAATGCATCTTATATATGTGACAATATTTTACGATCAATAATGCATAAAACAATGGGGTTTATAGAGATGATTTCATGTTATGAAATCTATTAAAATACATATTCAATAATTCATATATAAAATAAATGAAGCATATATAGAAAAGTAACCAAGGCTATAACACTGACGATCGTAAGCTGGATTCCTGTGCTTAAATGTAGCATAAACCATTTTAAAATACGTCTACATTTTAAATACAAATTAAGCTCACTGGGCTTTAAGAAGCCATCAGGACACACACTTCTGCTAGGTGACGGACAGGAATGTAGCCCCAGAAGAAAGCCATGGTCACTGGTGTGCAGTTTGCTGTTGTGTCCAGTTACTTGCTTCTCAAGCCTGGCGACTGACATCGGTCCTGCCTTACTATCAGCTTCCATGGTTTTCCTTGAAACCCATTCCCTGACCGTGGAGGAGTGCCGGAGCCCTGACTGCCGGTGCCACGCATGGAAACCAACCTGCACTTCGGTGCTCAGTGGAGTTGATGCCCTTTGTGCCCAACCCGCTGGGCCCTGCCCAACCTCACCCCCTGTCATCTGAGAACCCAGACACCCTCTCTACTTCATCCTCCTGGTCTGACTGCTCTCCCAGTTCCTTCCAGCTCCTTCTCTACCCATCACCAAAAACAAGGGCCTTCCACATTTTTTTTTTTTTATCTTGGCTTGTTTGTTCTTTTGACTACACATTGCCTTAAAGACATCATCTGTTTCTAAGACTTCATCTTTATGCATGCTAATGCAAATCTCACTTCAGTGCTGATTTAAGCCCTAGTATCAAATTCCAGACTGCACGCTAAACGTTCAAAGAATGCCACGCTATCCCTTTACCAATGTGCTTTTTCAAGGGCATGCTGTGCCTTGGAATTTGATGTTGTTTGAGCATGTTTTATACACAGCACGTACCCCTGTCATATTGAATTTGCTCCCATGGAGACCTGTTTGCTCCTATGTGACTGTGAGTTACTAAACACTGTTTAGATTGAAAAACTTCTACAACAAAGAGTGACAGTCCCCCAAAGTGCTTCCTACTAAGTGGCATTAAGATGATCCTTGTCGGCAGAGGCAGGCGGATCTCTGTGAGTTCGAAGGCCAGCCTGGTTTTCAAAGAGAGTTCCAGGACAGGCTCCAAACCCACAGAGAAACCCGGTCCCGAAAAACAAAACAAAAAGATGATCCTCTGGGACATCATGTTCACCTGCATGTATGTGTGTGCAACACACATGTCCCTGGAATTGAAGCTTGACAGCAGTGACCGACCAGGAGAGTGCTGGGGACCAAGCCCAGGTCCTCTGCAGTTGCAACGAGTGATTTAACCACGGAGCCGTCTGCAGCCCTCAGTCAAGAATTTTTGTTTGCTGATGAGATTTTCAACTTAACGGAACTGGATAATAGTCTTCACCTACAATATATTCACATTATCATAATGTCATTTGCCACACGATAAGGCATTTTTTTCTAAACTAGGTTTGATATCCAATAGCCTATTAAAATGTGACTAAAAACCTAGTCAGCGGATGTATTTTAAGGTACACACCCCTGCTGCTCCCATAGCCCTCACAGAGGCTCATAACTGCTCAAAAGATGCCAAGAATAAGCCCAGGTGGTGTGTTATGTGCCTTTAATCCCAGTACTCTAGAGGCAAAGTAAGTTCGAGACCAGCTTGATCTACAAAGGGAGTTCCAGGACAGCCAGGGCTACACAGAAGGGACCCTGTCTCTAAAAACAAAACAAGAATAGATGGCAGCCAGGTGGTGATGGTGCACGCCTTTAATCCCAGCACTGGAGGCAGGTGGATCTCTGTGAGTTCCAGGCCAGCCTGGTCTACAGAGTGAGTTCCAGGACAGGCTCCAAAGCTACACAGAGAAACCCTGTCTCGAAAACCAGAACAGAACAAAAGAATGACAGTGAGTGTTCGGGGTCAAGAATGTAACCGTCAGAAGGTAAGGGCATGCTGTCTTCAGGGCAGCAGACAGCCATTGTAAACATGACCACAGCAGCTGGGCTCCGGGCACTGGACCTGCCAATCAGGGACCAGGGAGGAGCTCGTGGAACCCTGTCCCTCCTTGCTAAACTACTGGAGTCATATCTTCAGTTATGTACCAAAGGGTGGACACAGACAGTCCTGGTTAAAATCAGTGGGTCCCAAAACAAAAGACACGACTGTAGCCCAGGGGCACATGGGGAGAGATGACGGGGATGGCAGACTGTGGAAGGTCGGACTGAGAGCAATTGGAACGCATTGTGTATACAAGTGTGCCTGTCCAAGAGCAGACCCAATAAACTTCGGAACACAGGGTAGCTTACAGTCCGAGTGTGATCAAGATCCTGGATTCCTAACCTGACTGAGTGTTCTTCCCATTTAGACGTAGAGGCAGAGAAGGGAGAGGATAAGCTGAGAGTAGTTCGCAGTCAAAGTAAGTCAGCGTAAGGGCAGTTCTCCCCGAAAATGAAACTTGACCAAAGCCCTGATGGCTTCCAGCACTGAGGACTGTCTGGTGCCAGCAAAATGCCAAGTGAGGAACCTGTTTACCTGACTTCAGAAAGGACAGAGCCTCGCTGTACTGTATTGTCCCAGTTGGCACTAGGCGACTACTCAAACTCTAGGACAGGTCAAGGTCAGCCATCTGACACTCACCCGAACCTGTTAAGTTCCCTCATGGCTCCCAGAACAGACCCCAGAACAAAATGTAACAACTTTCCAATGTCTCCTCCCTTGTAAGCAACACTGTTACTTACCATCCTAGACTCTTCCTCTAATAGTACTTCACTTAAAACAAAGTGACTTTTTTTTTTTTTTGTTTTTACAAGACAGGGCTTCTCTGTATTGTTTTGGAGGCTAATGGTCCAGCCTGGCCTCCAACTTAAAGTGATACAAAATTGGGCATCAATTTCACAGGCTAGCTGGTCATCCACAAGGAAGAATGGCTCCTATGACATGTTTTCACTAACCCAAGCCTGCATTTTTCTTTTAAAACAGAGAAGGCATGCTTGATCTCAGCAAGCATGCTAAAAACTAACATGCTGGCTCCCGCATGAGAATATACCAAGACAGATTGCTGCCACATTCTGGGCTCCTGAAATACAACTTTCTTAAATCCCAAGTGGATTTACATTTATTCCATTTAAACAAGCACTCACTGGTTTTTACCTCAGTGTTTCAGCCTACAATCTTCTGAACAAAAATTTCCCTCCAGACTCCCTTCACAATGACCATTCCAGAGTGGACTGGACTGAACTCTTGGAACACTTAATAAAGTAACTCTTAAAAGCAATGAGAAGTACGTGTTGTAGTTTTGGAATACTACATAGTTGCACACTCACTCAAAACATTCAAAGCACCAGATATAAGACCACTTGTGTTCCCAAGGGCCCTCAAGAACCATATACTTTATGGCAGAGATCAGTTTACTTCTAGTAGTATGTGGGCTAGGAGGGACCCCACTGGATTGGACAGACTGAAGAGTCTCACGAGAAGGGAGGAGGGCGAGAACACCCTCCCGAAGTGGCAGGAAGACAGAGCAGAAGCAAGAAAGCAGGGTCAGTGCTCAAAGAACACAAACGAGTTCACCTTGGCAAGCGTGGGATGACGTCACAGAAGGGGCGGGACATTCACACTGGGGCTAGCCCCGGGAAGGCCTGTCAGTCAAGCCCCTTGAGGCTTCCCAAGAGAGGACCAGGCTGGAGTTGAGCTCTAGGAAAAATCTCTCCTTACAAGAAAAACACTGCGGGAGAGGATGCAAAAAATAAAACTACACATAAAAATCAAGGTTTAGCAGGGCGCTGGTGGCCCACACCTTTAATCCCAGCACTCAGGAGGCGGAGGAAGGCGGATCTCTGTGAGTTCGAGGCCAGCCTGGTCTGCATGGTAAATTCCAAGGATACACAGTGAAACCCTGTCTCAGAAAAAAAGAAACAAGTTGTATTCACATTGTATGTGTGCAATGTGTGTGTTTGGTGAGAGCAAAAACGTGCCCTATGGATGGAGGTTAGAAGACAACATTAAGGAGTTATTTTTTTTCCTTCCACGGTAGGTGCCCAGGACAGAACACAGGTCCTCAGGCTTACACAAACACATTGGCCCTCTTTTCACTTTTATAATGAGGCAAAGGCAACTGGAGGCAGCACCAACAGTCACTGCTGCAAGTTTTTAGCTTTGGGGCTTTTCAGCACAACTTCTAGTTAGCTGTGTCCTTGTCCCCTAACTTCACATTTTAAAGAGATCCTTAAGGAACATTTCCACCAGAAGAGCCTGGGGCTGGGGGTGGGGGTGGGGAAGTAGAACAATCCTAAGATGCACATGCAGGAATGGAGAGGGTGTGTGTGACTATACGCCATGTACCAGCTTCAGCAGATGGGCAGCAGGAAGCCTGAGCTACTGAGCCAGAATGGCTACATGTGTTCACACATTTATTTGTTCAGATCCCACAGAGATGTCGGTTTCTCAATCTTCAAAGGTGATGAGAGACTCACTCTTCAATGCAAAGTTTAGACCCTATTTAGTTACTGTGAACTACACACACACACACACACACACACACACACACACACGCACACACTAAAAGGCTCTAATAAAAAGCAGACCAGAATTAAGACCTAGGAACAGGAATGGCTATTTTCTTACTATTACTTTTATTCCTCCTTCGGAGCAGGAAGGTGTCAATAGATAAAAACAAGCTTTTACCAATTCTAAATAAAATACATGTAAATACTAAAGTTGCACTCCAGCCATCTGGCAGGTAAGACCTGTAAGCCTAATACTCGGGCGGAGGCAAGAGGCCAGCATGACTCTACAGTAAGTTGCTGTCTAAAATAATGGAGGGGGGGTTCCCGAACATCCTCCCAGCAAGCCCTGCAGCCAGCGATGGCTTCTGCAGGCCACGGGGGACGCAACCTTCATTATGGGATGCTCCCCGCAGCTTTGGCTCTCTCCATCATGTGTGGACAGCATATCAGGCACACTTAGAAATGGAGATAAGCTGTACTGACTAGCAAATAAATGTTGCAAGTCTCGCGAGACACCAAAGGACCACACCACATTGAAACAACGTGGTGCATAAAAAAGAGCTAACACTCAAAGTACTTGAAGGCCATGCGTCTCCACACAGTGCACTGTCCAGAAAGTGTGCCCGCACGTTACCTTGCTTCCCAGCAAGAGCTCTCAGTTTCATGAGATGCAATTCTAGATGTGGGAATAAAGCTGTATGCACAAGGTAAAAAAACCTGAGGACCTCCCAGGAAGAAACGCTTCCAACAAATCTAAGTGGATCACCAACCACATAACTACACTTATGACAAGGCATAACGTGAAGCAAACTCATTTGCTATGTTAAACGGCAAAGCTCCATGATATAAACGACTACAAATTACTATGATATGAATGACTACAAGTGTCGGGAAAGTCAACGCAATGGGGAAACAAGTGTTTTCATTACCCGGAGAAAGCACTTACATACAAGCTGGGAAGATGAGAAGCGTGGCCGGCTCCCAAGGGAGAGGGCTTTTCCTTTTCCTTCCCTTATATACCTCACCTGTTCCATCCCTGCTTCATGAAGAGTCTGCCAGACTTTCTGCAGGACGCAGAAAAATGACTGACAGACTGATTGCCAATGCAGATGGACAGTTTGAAATTTTCCTGCTTTGCCGAGAAGTCTTCCAGACACACTGTGGCCTATGGGCTGAAGATGGATACCCCAACATGACAGAGGAACTTCGGGTGACTGTCTAGGCAGCGAGATGTCTCTGTCAATCCTAGTGTTTATATATTATCCTTCTGTGGTCTTTGATGGAGTTGAAGACAGATAGCTATAATCATAGTTTTCCTTAGTTATGATAAAAGATAAGCTATGTAAGTCTTTAGGTTCACAAAGATAGGATATTTTCTTTGAATCTTACTAAATGTCAATGGACAAAATATTGTAACTATAGTTCTTGCTTTATAACTGTTCTGTTATTATAATTTGACTATGTTGAAGCTAATACCTTTCTTTTATTTTAGACAGAAAAGAGGAGATAGATGTTGGGAGATGTCATTCTGTAAATATGTGTCTGATTGGTTTGAATAAAGCACTAAAGCACTGTTGGCCAATAGGGAAGCAAAATAGGTGGGACTAGGAGTCGAGGAGGATTCTGGGAAAGAGAGACACAGCCAGACACGATGTAGGTCGCCAGAGGAGTAAGAGGTCCGGACCCTTTTCTCCAGTAAGAGAAATACTCTTATAGGTTAAATACTTACATCAGAGCTAGCCAGTAAGAAATCAAGCAAACGACTAGCAGCTTCATAATTAATATAGTTTCCTGTGTGTTCATTTGGGTTGGCCCGGCTCCAGGACCTAGGCAGGATCCCGCAACATACAAGTATTCGTTAACATATAAAATATGTGCATGTATGAACAAGTATGAAAGAGACTATTGACTGGTTTTTATACTGCTTTAACAGTTCAGATTTTCCATATTCTATAAAGTGTGTGTGTGTTTTCTAAATGTATTACCTTTTAATCAAGTAGATGACAAACATGTACAGATTCAACACATCCAGGGTCTCCTGGTACAGAGTGAAACAGCGAACTCTTGAACACCAGCAGTATCATTGCACCAGAACAGAGCAAAATCCCACCCCCATTCCCGGTTGGTTTTTCGAGACAAGAGTTTCTCTGTGAAATAGTCATGGCTGTCCTGGAACTTGATCTGTAGACCAGGCTGGCCTTGGACTCACAGAGATCCACCTGCCTCTGCCTCCTGAGTGCTGGGGTTAAAGGCATGCGCCACCACTGCCCGGCTTGGTTGGTTTTTCTAGACAGGGTTTCTTTGTGTAGCCCTGGCAGTCCTAAAACTCAAGAGATCCACCTGTTCTGCCTCCCAAGTGCTGAGATTAAAGAGGTGCATCACCACTGTCCAGAAAACTCTTAATCTATATTCATAACTCCCTTCAGAGTTAAATAATGAAGAGGTAAGGTACACAAGGGTCCACAGACACTCAATATTTCACCAGTAACACTCTTCAATGACATTCCCATTGTCAAACAACACGGTATGCACACTGCACAACTTGGTCCCATTCAAGGGCTGCTCCCCGCTCTCAGCCGTGGGCTCCAGGGCTCCCGTCATAAACGTAGCCCCACAGTCTTCTGTAGATGGTGTTTTTGTCCCTCCTGGTCCCGACACTCTTAGCTCCAAATGAACATAGAGACTTAGTTAGAAATTGCTTGGTTGATGGTTTAGGCTTTGTATTGGCTAGTTTTTTTTTCTTAATTATTAATCTATGTATTTTTACATGGCCTTACCTTACCAAAGAATGCCCGGTGCATCCTATCTTCCCCGTAGCTACATGGTATCTCTCTCTGGAAGCTCCTCTCTCTGCCTTCTTCTCCCCAAAATTCTTGTCTTGTCTCATTTCCTCCCTGGCTATTGGCCAATGAATGTTTTATTCACCAATAAGAAAGATATACAAGCCGGGCGGTGGTGGTGCACGCCTTTAATCCCAGCACTCGGGAGGCAGAGGCAGGCGGATCTCTGTGAGTTCGAGGCCGGGCTGGACCGATAGCCTCCAAAACAATACAGAGAAACCCTGTCTCGTAAAACCAAAAAAAAAAAAAAAAAAAAAAAAAAAAAGAAAAGAAAGATACACAAAAGGGCATCCCCCTCACTCTTCAGAAACACAGCCAGCCCTCTTCACTTGTTTGCTCCCATTCCTCTCCACAACCCTAGTCAGCTCTTGCCCTCTAGCCAAGACTTATCTTACGAACCTCTCTCCCAGAGGAGCTATGCAGAGCACACTAAGTAAACAATATCTTAAAATCAGGCAAATGAAATGTGTACTTTCCCTAGGATGCATTACGCCTGTAAAGTGCGGAGGCTTTGTATCATTACTTACCCTCTGTTGCTCTCCTGCAATGCTTTAAGGCTCACACAGGAATCAGAGATGCACCCTCAAGTCTGCAGCTGGAGACGCAGCTCGGGGTTTGCCTGGCCTGTGTAGGCCCTGGGTTCCGTCTCCCCCCGAGAGGATGGGGTGGGGGCATCAGCAGGTATATGAGGAACACTCAGCCAGAGACCTTGTCCCACAAAGAGATTCTTCCTCCCCAAAATGTCCAGTATTTCCTAATTAAAAGGAAAAACTCTTTCTCCCAAGACAATACCCAGCATACAGACCTAGATTTCTGATAATCCTTTCAAGGGAACCAGTGGGGAAATGCTCATTCTGAGAACATACAGGATAAGCTTAGGACTAATCATGGTCTTTCAAGTAAGACAATCCTCAAAAACCAACAAGACAGGGCTTTTAGCGGGACCCCGGAGTCGATCAGAAAGCTGCTGACAGCCAAAGCTGACAATTTTAACAAGACAGGTAACAGTACTGGCTTGACAACCCATATGGATACTTCTAAGTGACTGAACAGGTGGGAATGATGGGGAGTGTCCTTCTGTATGTATGTTTCTCTTATTGGTTGATGAATAAAATACATTTTGGCCAGAAACAGGAAAACAGGTGGGGCTAGGAAATGAGGAGAATTCTGAGAAAGCAGGCGGAGAGAGCCTACCAAAAAACAGTCACTATGTAGACCACAAAGGAGTAACAGGTCCGGGCATTCTCCGGTAAGCCAAGACCACATGGAAAATCATAGATTAATAGAAACGGGTTAATAATTAAGACAGAGCTAGACAGTAAGAAGCCCTAGCCATCGGCCAACAGTTTAATCGTTAGTAGACCGTCTCTGTGTGTTCATTTGGGGCTGACGCCATAGCGGGACCAGGCTGGGACGGATACTCCAGCAACAGGGGAAGAAAGAAAGCCTCTGCAGATCCCCAGGTAACGTGCAGACCACCCCAAGGCAGTGACAAAGCAGGGTACTTACAGTCCATACCATGAAAGCCACGAGAAATCCTGAAGCATGGTGAGGTATGGTGCTGCATACCTGTAACCCAAGCGCTTAAAAGGGGGAGGCAGGAGGGTCAAAGAACAGGCGGTGTCCCAAAGAAGGAAAGCCAGAAGTAATCACGTAATTATGCTGCAAGTACACGACATTTTCAAGAATATGACTTTAACACTGTCAACAAAGACGGTCACACCCACAAACAAGCAGCATGTGATGGAAATCTACCACTGTAGGAAACTTTCCAAGCTTCATCTGTACACAAAGAAGTGGGTAAAGAGTGACTGTAAAAACTGCAACTCACTAATCTTTAAAAGAAATTTACACTGTAACTAACGATGAGTCTTGTTAATGAAACATTTTTTTTCAGTCTAGCAGAAACTTTATTATACCGATACACTGAAGACTCACACTCATCACAGTAAAATTAAGCTAGTCTAACTATTTCACTATGCACATTAATTAAACATAACCCTGCCTGTCGATTCACCACGGCCAACACATTGAACAAGCAACCAAAGCCCACACTAGGAAACCGACACAAAGGAATTCACTCAGACTCAAATGCTTGAATGCTACATTTTAGCTATGGTTTAGACAGTGCTTGATCGATGCATTATAGGAAAGGGCATGTCCCAGCTCGTGGGAGGCAGAGGCAGGCAGATCTGAGTTCGAGGTCAGTCTGTGCTCTGGAGACTCGAAAAGAGAAAAGAAACAATGTTACACTAGCCAGGATTTAAAACAGGCAGCGTATACTCCATGTGCAAATGATGAAAAACAAAAGTTGGGGTTTTGAAGGGTAAACTGTAGTAATGGTGACCTTATGCTATATCTCAAGTTGGAATTATGCTGTCACGCCTATGAAATATTTGTAATATAAATCCCAAAGTCACTGGGCAAGTGGTGCTGCATGTCTTTAATCCCAGCACTTGGAAGGCAGGGGCAGGAGGATCTTTTGAGTTCCAGGAGCTACACAGAGAAACTCTCTCAAAAAAAGCAAAACAAGACAAAAACAAGTCTTAAGTCCTGGTGTCAAGAAGAGCTGAGTCATCCTAGTCAAGTAACTGGCCCAAGCATATTTTATTTAGTATTTTAATGTTAATGTTTTCCTTCGAGTATCTTGACATTTTGTTCATTCTTAGGAAGTATTTTAAGGAATCAAAATAGTCAAATATAGAGAAAACAATAAAAATGAAAGAACTTAACTTGCCACCCTCTGAACTACCAGGCTACACTTAAAGAGGAAATTCTAAAATCAGAAAGGGGGGGGGGGGGGGGAAGAGGCGATGCAAAAAAACAAAAAACCTCTTAAAAATGTACAAGAAATTAGACTAGTTTCGTTTTCTTTACCATCTTTAATAAGACATTACAGCACACATGAGTGTGTCCCCTAAACATGGGGTGAGTACGGAAGCAAGCTGAATGTGAACCCCATTCCTTTCGACAACTAACATAAATACAGAATACAAACACATCAATTCCCTCTCGCTACTTCGTGTCACCTTTGAAGACAACGGAACAGTTTTTAAACAGATTCGTCTGTTAAGGAATCTCCGAGTTAAATGACAAAAAGGTCTGAGTTGTCATCTTCTCTTTACAGCAAGTTTAACTGAAACACAAAAGAGGACCATGCTGGCAATCCCCCGCGCTAAGAAGGGAGGTTCGTCACCTATTCCATATCTGAGATACAAATTGAAATGCAGTGTCTTTAGTGCTTACACAACAGTTAAATACAAGATCGAAAGGTTTATTCTGAATTACAGTGAGACAAATGAAATACTCTGAGTAGCAGCCAGTCTGTGCTAAAAAGCGATGTCCATCAGCCCTAGCCCTGCCATTTTATTAGCATATCCGGGAGCTCCACAGGAAACAGGTGAAATCTAATTTCAGTCAGCAACATTTTAGCGAACAGCCTGAAAGGCAGGAAATTGAACAGAGTAACAGAAGGGCTGTACTCAGTGAGGCTGGGGACAGGGCTCTGAGGATCTCCCTAGATACCACCCTCCAAGCTCAGTGGCACCAGCCAGGTGTCAGAGTGTACTACGCTGCCACCAAGGGGGGAGTCACCTGTCGCCACAGGCCCACATGCAGCGGTCAGCACTTGTCTTCAGGTTCTTCTGATTACTTCAAACCAGCAACAAAAGAAAACTAGAACACCAGACTAGTCTTCCTTCACCAGTAGACTCTGCCTTACCCAACTGAACAAACGTGAGCCTGGCCCACTGTAACATCTGCTAGTTCACGTGCAAGTCAGGCACTAGACACTAGGAGCCAGCACTAAGTTCCTAAAATTACGTCTTACTTGAGAGACAAAGAATGTTCTGGGAATTGACCTGGCACAAATCATTCCAATCTTTCTGTTAAATGCCAAGATCCATTCATAAAATTAACTAAATGACTTTTAACCACCATTTCATTCTGGCACATACCCTGGGACCCAATCCTGAGAAGGGCCCACTGGCAATCCTACCAATTTTGTGACCTGCACCTGTCACACCTACAGCGCACCACGGCTGGAGTGGAGCCAGGCCACTGAACACGTGTCCATTTCTCAACATCAAGCACAGGGATGGCCAGAGGTGGGAACGACACGCGACCGCGCACAGCCGCAACCGCCATCAGCTGCCTGCTTATTAATCACGGGCACAGTCTACTGAACGGGTCTGCACTAGCTCCACAAGCCTGCCGCTGCGCTGAGAAACGGGGAGGGTTGCTCCTGCCAAGCTAGCTCAGAGATTCACTCCTACAATAAGGCAAATTATAAGAAGTTAGAACAGAGTTTCTAGAACCATTTATCTTGTGATGTGGTAAAATCAAAGCGCTACTTTATTAAATGAGTTATTTTACACAATATGAACATCGATATAATTACAATTGTAAAAAAATTTTATAACAAGAATGGACTGATTCTTCAGATTTCCAAATCAGAGTCAACTGTACATTTACACAGAATTCTCTTTGCATGAAGCCCAAAGGGAACAGCATAAAAATGAGTGTTTCTGTAGCCCCTTTATTTCTGCTGATCAACAGTTTGTTTAAAAAAAGCAGCTGCAGGTTTGTTACCTAAGGTCTGAGACAGTAGAAGAGTCAAAGGTGTCAGGAGTTCACCTGTAAGACAAAGGAACGCTTCAGTCAATGTAGTGACCGGCAAGCATAAGCATTTCAAATCCCTAAAAGCAAAGGCTGTCAGCATGCCAGGGCGGTGGACTCACCAACTGGATATTATAGACGAAGACAATTCCCAAACACACTGCATAGGCGGGCAAGACCCCAACCACACATGAAGGTTAAACAGGTCACTTAAACTGGAGGTGCTACAGAGATTTTTGCTCTATTTTAACACAGAGAAGCTCCGCCTAGCATTACAAATAAGCAAATAAACATAAAAACACACTGAGTAAACTGCTCTGAGTTTCTGGGAAAAGCCCCCTGTGCCCTTGAAGTGACTACTCTCGTACGGCTGACAAGTCTCTCATCCCGGGCTCATGACTGGCCAGAATCGCTCCTCCCTCTACAGTGTTTCAAAGGCATGAATCCAGAGGGTCCCGGGGAAAGGGCTCTTACCAATCACAAATTGTTTCCCTAGAATACTTTTGATTTATACTGAATACTACTATTTAGCTCTGGTGCAAAAGTTAGAAGTGAAGTCACCAAGTCTCTGCTAGAGGCAGAGATCCAGCCTGACAAAGCAGCAGAAAACCAGTCACCTGTAAACCACTCTACGCTTGCACATCGGCCAGCTCTGGGGGGAGGGGCGTCTTGGGGTGCTTGCTCTCAAAGTGCTGCTTGAAGGTCTTCGGGTCCGGCATCTGCGTCTAGTTTACAAAGACAAGAACCAGAGTTTATGCAGGAAAGAGATGCATGCAACAATTACTGCAAGGTGCCTTCACATTCCTACTTGTGGCCAGCACATGAAAAAGTATCTTACAACAAAGATACTCCTAACATTTCACCCATGAAGAGCAACAGCACATAAAGAATTTTATGCCATGACAGCAAACAGAAGGCATGTACTCATTAAACAATCTTAATTCTCACAGAACCTTGACAGGTTCATTTTACGGGTCAGAGAGGCTAACAGGGAGCCTAGTCTGCCTGAGAGCTGTGTTTCAACTCAGTTCTAGATTCTCTTACAATACAGTAATGACCACCTTTGTTTATTATCCAAAACGCTCTACTACATAAACAGAAAGTTCATTTTTAACATTTTTGAAGTGTATTTTTAGGGGCTGGGGAGAATGTTCAGCATTTACAGTCCCTGTTAATTGGAGGATCTGAATTTGGTACCCACATAAGAGTCAGGCATGGGCACACATCATCACGTGAGCTACTACAACAAAACAAGGGGACCCCTGTTGGGGAAGTCTTATGCTAATAAAGCACTGTCTGGCCAATAGGAATCTAGATAGGTGGGGCTAGGAATCCAGGAGGATTCTGGGTAGGAGAAACACAGGAGAGTCGACATGTAACGCCGGGTAGGAGCCCGGAAACTTCTCCGGTAAGAGACATGCTTAGATTAACAATTATGGGGTAATTACTTAAAGCAGAGCTAGCCAGTAAGAGACAAGCAAGGCCAACAGCTTCATAATGAATATAGCCTCCTATGTGTTTATTTGGGACTGATGTGGATCTAGAACCAGGCTGGCGGGAAAGTGGCTCTGGAACCAGGCTGGCGGAACGGCTCCTTCTCAAGGAAAAAGCTTCTCTTAACAGACCCCCAGCTTGCGGGCCAGCCACTCCAGCCTACTGGTGAGCTGGGCTCAGAGAGAACCTGCCTCAAAGGGGTAAAGTGGGGAGAGATTGTGGATGACACCGATGTCTCCACATTCGTGTGTACGCATATGCACCTCACATGTACACACATATACTCATGCATACACATCCGACAAAATACACCTTTAAAGGTCAAAGGCTGTCTGCCTTACTAACCTAATGATTTTTAATTTCCCCTAGCCTCTGTTGAAAAGGCCAGAAGCCATTCAGTCTCATCATTATTATCAAGGTTCAACATGATCGTGATACTGTCGGATCCCCTCTCAATGACGACTGTCATGTAGTTAGGAACTTCTATTTGTAAGACTTCAACACATGATTTACTTCAGTCTAACAATCGTGTCTTATCAAGATCCCTTCCCATCCCCACCATCAATCTTACTCAAGTACACGGCTTAAAAACACAGTCTATACACCAGACCAACTCAACTGTGCTCCTCTTCCCTGACACAGACAGACAGAGGTTAGACTTTAAAGCGAGTCTGCCTGGACTCAGGTCCATCTCTCCTTACTCTGGATTACCTGTGCAAGCTATGCAATTCATGTGGGGGTTACACATGTGAGAGTACAGGCAACACACCTGACTCCATCCTCGCATGTGGCAAGCGAACCCCAACAACTCTTTAGACACGCTAATTCTAAGTGTGAAATCACGTGGCAGTACATGTACTCAAACTGCGGTCTGATGGGAGATGGAGGACAGACAGCCATACGGGCAGCATTACACTCACCACACCACACGAAGCTTGGCCTTACCCACAGAAGAATGCAGCTGGGATCTTTTTACAACTTACTATAAGTTCTATGAAGGCACCTTTATTCTACACAAGGGGCAGAACTTTGTTTTATCCACATTTTCCTGCACGCACAGCCACAGGAACCACACAGAAAATGTTTCCTGAATGTGTGACTATAGATGGATTCCTAAAAGAAAACCACTCTCACAACTGAGTTCAAATAAACCATCCATTTTGTTGTGGAGGTGGCGGGTGGGGTGACTTAACCCATACACATTTGCAGGGTAAGAATGGCCCACAAGGGAGCAGTCTGTGGGTCCATTACTCACGGTGCAGGTGTATATTAGGCTGTGGGTCCTTACCCTACACACGGTGCAGGTGTATATTAGGGCCGCTTTGGCAGCAGCCTTTTGGTCATGTCCTTGCTTCTTCTTCTGTCCAGCCTGCTTTTTGGCATTTTTCTGTTGAGACTGAATCTTCTGCTGTCCACGAGCCATATCTAAAAGACAGAAGGCCAGGCATCACAGTGACTTCTTCATTCTAGCAGAGCAATCTAAGCATTTAGTCATTTTCTAGTAGTTTTCTCTTAGTAATCTCAGAGTTGACTACTTTTTTTCAATTATTTTTATTTCATGTACATTCCTGTTTTTCCTGCATGTATGTCTGTGTGAGGTGTCAGATCCCCTGAAACTAGAGTTGCAGGCAGGAATGAGCTGCCATGTGGGTGCTGGGAATTGAACTCCGCTCCTCTGGAAGAGCGGCCATGCTCTTAACTGCTGAGCCGTCTCTAGTACTGACTACATTTTATGGAGACGTTTAGTCATGTGAATGAAGTTGAAACTCACACACAATGCTGCTGGACTAGAGAAGCAGAGACAAAGCTTGGTAGCTGTGTACACTGTGACCTCGAATTCCTCTCCTGGTACATGTTTAATAGAATCAAATGTTACGTACACCGAGACGTTCACAGTGCCTGCTCTAAAACTAGAGATAGCTGTGAAACAGGTGACACAGGAATGTCAGGCAGCACAGGCCTTTACTCCCAGCACTCAGGTGCCCATGCTGGGGGTCTGTTAGTCTGAGGTTGGCGTGGTCTACACAGAAAGTTCCAGACCAGCCAGGGCTGCCTCAAAAGACAAACAAAAGAAATTACTTCTCGAGTTTGTATCTCAGCGTGAAAGAAGGAGGGCAGCTAGGAAGAAACCACTGTACAAAGTTCAAAGCAGGCAGAGCCACAGCTAAAGAGGTCACTGTGCTATTCACGGAGTGATGGCTGGGGAGAGAGGACAGCAGAGGCATTGAGAGTGCTGAGGAGGTTCTGTTCCAGAACCAGGTAATGACTGTCAGGTATGCGCACCTGCTTTTAAAAATCCAGCCACGGGGCTGGGAACGGAAGCGCTAAGAAGGCCGGCTCAGCACTTGAGGCAGAGGGAGGAAGGCCTCACGGGCTGGCCAACCTGGCCGACAGAGCAAGACCAGATCCCACCCCCACAAGGCTCGCCTAAGTTTTGTTCTCTTTTTCACTTTACTGATGCAATGCTCCAGAGTTTAGTCTTCCTTCATTATTTGACTATAAAGAGATCAAGTGACAAAGGCGATCTCCATCCCAAACGTCCTCTACTGGGACTTATGACTGTTCACCTTTTAAAATAAGGCCACTAGCTAATCCTCTAAAAGAGGTCACAGGAACACAACAATTGTTCCTTTCAGTCCTTAGGTTTCATTAAACTATTACGCTAACAAATGGGAAAGAACAAAGAGTTCTTTCCCAAGCCAGGCGTCACTGGCGCACACCTTTGATCCCAGCACTTGGGAGGCAGAGACAGGCGGATCTCTGTGAGTTGGAGACCAGTCTGGTCTACCGAGCTACTTCCAGGACAGCCTCCAAAGCCACAGAGAAACCCTGTCTTGAAAAAACAAAACAAACAAACAAACAAGTTCTTTCCCACAGAGAACCACAAATCAGTGCACGTACTCTTGTGCTAGCAGAAACACAGGGGTGTGGAGCGTTTGTAGATGTCGGCAGACAACTTCCGGATTCCAACTCAGACCCTCAGGCTTGACAAAAGTACCTTCATCTGCTCAGGCACCTGGCAGCCCAGCCACACAAATTATAAAGACAAATTAGTCCCCGGTTTAAGGGTACCTTTTACAAAGCTGAAAATGTCTTCCTACTCTTTGCTCCGACAGCCTGGACTGAGCAAAAATGTGTTAAAACAAATTGTAGCCCGAGAGAGCCCTGTGAAAACCAGACTGCTAGTTAGGCAGCACACACAAATTAAACCTGTTCACACAGGATCTGGGAGACGAGAGCTTTTGAAGCATATGAAAGTTAGAGCCTATGTCATTTTGAACAACACTGTAATTACAGCTTAAACTTCAAAATCACTGAAAGACAGGAACATACAAGGACCTTACTAGAAGGCTGGCCTTTTCTGGCTGGAACCCTCCTTAGTTACCAGATATAAAGTCAAAAGTGTTTCACACCAACAGTCAGGCTCTCCCGGCAACCTCCCTGTCCCCAATGGAAACTCGACAAATGTGCACTTACTGGACACATTCCTGTAGTGTTGCTACACAATAAACTGAACATCTGATAAGACAGGCAGAATTATGTTTTCCTATAGAGCCTGTCCACTCTTTCACCAACTACAAGAATGCTTAATATGCTAGCCTAACAGAAGAATTCCATTACCATCCAAGGCAAATAGCAGCTGTTTATCAAAAAGATTACACTTCCTTTTTATGTTTTAAACAAATCCCTTCTCAACTCTAAGTCCAATGGCATTGGGGGGGGGGTGTTCTGTTTTCTCTTTTGAGACAGGGCCTCACTATATAGCCCTGGCTGTCCTGGAACTTGCTATATAGACCAGGTTGACCTCGAACTCCCAGAGATCTACCTGCCTCTGCCTCCTGAGTGCTGGGATTAAAGGAGAGAGCCATTTGGCCCAATGGCATATTTAAAAGTACATTCTGATGTGGGTCTTCAATCTATGAACACCGGCACTCTGAAACCATTCTTAATGTCCACCTGTCTTAGTATCAGACCCTCGCTAAAACATCTGGTTACCTCATACTCAACCCTCGAATACAATATGGTTATGCATGCGAAGGTGTTACTTTGAGGGACAGTCTTTTAAGAATTTTGTGTGAGATGCACTCTCTCCCTGAACTCTTGGGGGAGGGTCTAGGCCCTGCCCTGAATGAAATGAGGGGATAATGGGGGGGTTGGGGGGAGGGCACGGGGGGAGGGGAGGGAAAGGGACCTGGAACTGACTTGTAAAGCAACCTTGTTTCTAATCTAAATTTAAACTTAAAGAAAAAAAAAAAGAATTTTATGTCTGCTCTACGAAGCTACAAAACAGCCACACCATGAACTTTCAATGCAACCCAGAAGTGAAGAGAGCTGTTTTGATAAACCTTTCCCACGGGCTGTACTTTAATTTAAAAAACAAACAAACAAAACCAATGGCATCAGGTGAGCAAAAAAAAAAAAAAAACATTTTTAACTTTTGAATCTAGGGCTTTCCCTGAAAGAGACAGGATGTAACCCCCATTCCCTTTACTACCCAGCAGCAACAGTAACAAAAACGACATGCGACCATGTCTTCTTTCTGGAGACAAAACGTTAACCCTGGGCCGGCCGAGGAGATCCGCTCTACCGGGCGAGCTGCTAACTTCTGACAGCAACCCTGGCACGGGTTTCCCTTCCGAAAGCAGAAGCGCGAGCGAGCGATCTAGCAAGCGAGCGAGCCAACCACCTGCTTCGGGACAGCTCAACTTTCCCTCCGCTCGGGACCAGCGCCTCGAGTTCTCGACGAAACCCCTGCGTCGTGTCCACACCGCTCGCCGAGGGAAGGGCGGCCAATTGAAAGGCGACACATCGCCTGCAGACGGCTAGCCCGCCGGTGCCTTTCTTTCTCCCTAAATCAAACTTTTAGTGCTCCCCGGAGGCTGCAGAGCAGCTAAGGCCCGGCCAGGGAAGACTTCTTGGGGGAACCAGGGCGCCTGGGGAGGACGCGACGAGCAAAAGCCCGGCCCCCTGCGGGGCTTCCCGCAGCAGCGCAACACTCACGCCGAGGCCGGGGAGCCGGGAGCCGGGCTCGCACTCTGCAAAGGCCCCGGGCCGGCTCCGCGCGCGGCCCGAGCCGGGCTCCGAGCGCCCGATCGCGGGCAGGCGCCACCTCCGCGCGGCTGTAACCCGGCCCGGCCGAGGCCTCGGCGGCCCGCAGCCCCGCGCCCGCCCCGGCCCCGGTCCGACCGGCCTCCCGCCGCCGCCGCCGCCGCGTGCCTCCCACCCCGGAGTCCGCCCGCCCGCCCGCTCGCTCCCCCGCGTCCTGCGGCGCCGCTGCTCACCCGGGCCGGGGCCGGTCTGCCGTCCGAGAGACCGCGCAGCGCGAGAGGGAGCCGGGCAGGACGAGCAGGGAAGGGAGGGAGGGAGGGACGCGCCCCGCGCCGCACCGCACCGCACCGCTTCGGGGCCTGCGCCACCCGCCGAGCAGGGACCGAGCACAGCCGGGAGCACAACAGCCCGCGCCTGGCTCGCACGCTCTCACGCACGCACGCACGCTCTCACGCACGCACGCACGCACTCCCGCCGCAGCGCGCGCCCGCCCTCTCACCCGCCGCGCCTGAGCCTGAGCCTGAGCCCGGCCCGTCTGCCAGTGCGCGCGCGCGCACGCACGCACGGCGCGCTCCCTCTCGCCCGCGAGGCCCCGCCCCTCGCCTTCTCGCGGCCGCTCCGCTCCTCCCCGCCCCGCCCGTCCGTCTCGCTCGGGCCCGCGCCCTTCCGGCCGTGCGGGCCAATGGCGGCTCTCCCCTGTTACATAAGCGCGGAGGGGCGGAGCCTGGGACGGGAAGTGCAGGGGGCCTGCGCCCCGGCTCGCCCGCCCGCTCGCTCCTCCCTGCTCGCCCGTGCGTGACCTCGGGCCTGCGGACGCTGCTCGCTCGTTCCCTCGCTCGTTCGCCTGCTCCTCTTCCTCCTCCACCGCCGCGGCTCTCGTGCTTCCCTGGCCCGCCGGGCGCCCGAGGAGGCGCTAGCGGCGGCGCCGGCCGGGGAGACGCCTGGGTCCCCTCCCCCGCGTGGCCGACGCCTCCGCTCGGCCGTGACCCCCGCCCCCCGGGTCGGGCCGGCAGCCATTGTTCTCTCACCGGTCCCGCGCGCGCTCAGGGCGTCCCTGGCTCGCCCCGGGGCCCGTCACGGAGCTGCTGGAGGCTGGAGCCCGATCATCGGGGTGGGGTGGGGGTGAAGGGCGCCCCGGGCCTGCGGAGGCCGGCGGCTGGAGCGCCGCTGATAACGGCGGGGTAGAGGGGGGAAGAGTAAGAGGTCGGAGTGAGCTCCGGATACCTGGTTCGGGGGCGATCGCAGCGCCGACGGCGAGGACGCCTCCCGATGTCTGGAAGGGGCGTCGTCGGTGCCCGCGCTCCTTACCCTCCTGCCCACCCCACCCCGTGCTGCTCTCCTATTAGATCTCATCGGATAGCACTCTGTGTGGCCTCAAAAAATAAAAATAGCAAGCCTGGTGCTGGTGGCGCGCACACTCTTAATCCCAGCACTCGGGAGGCAGAGGCAGGTGGATCTCAGTGAGTTCGAGACCAGCCTGGTCTACAGAGCGAGTTCCAGGACAGCCTCCAAAGCAACACAGAGAAACCCTGTCTCGAAAAAACAAAAACAAAACCAAAAGGCTGTGTAGTCTAGGCTGTCCTAGATAGAACTCTGACCCTCCCGCCTTCACAGCTACACGACTGTGTCCCCACGCCCAGCCCGAACCTCACGTTTGCCTGGCAGTGCCCCGGGAATACCGAGTGTGAGAATAGTCTAATTTACCTGCACTGTGATGGCTTTGTCCCAGGATTGTTGAGCCAGAAAAGAAGGCAGCTTACCCGGTGCTGCACGAGGGTGAGATAAATACCCTGGGCAGTGACACGAGTGTGCTCACGCTTGGTTCATTCGGCCTCACACACTCACGGGCCCTGGTTAAAGCTATAGCCACATGCTCTTCAGTTTTGTCTCTGTCGCTGATGGTAGGCTGTAAACTCAGTTTTATTTTTGTCAGTGCCCGGCGATGTGTTGGAAAAAACAAAACAAAATATTAAAACGGTTATTGAACAGAACGTGTCTAAAAGAGAATGGCATCACGAGGCTACAACATTAATAACCTTTTTTAAAAAGAAATACGCTTATTTCGCCGGGCGTTGGTGGCGCATGCCTTTAATCCCAGCACTCGCGAGGCAGAGGCAGGCGGATCTCTGTGAGTTCGAGGCCAGGCTGGACCGATAGCCTCCAAAACAGAGAAACCCTGTCTCGTAAAAACAAAACAAAACAAACAAACAAAAAAAAGAAATACGCTTATTTCATGTGTATGAGTGTTCTCTCTTCACGCTCACCAGCAGGAATCAGATCCCATTACGGATGGTTGTGAGCCACCATGTGGGTGCTGGGGATTGAACTCAGGACCCCTGGGGGAGCAGCTGGTGCTCTTAACCCCTGAGCCATCTCTAGTGTTTACCCCCTCACCCTTGCCATAACATTAATATCTTTATAGTTAATAGCTGTCGCGTTTGTAATCATATTAACCTGTCTTGTGGAACGAGATACTTGAAGGTTCCAGAGCTACAAAGAACCGTTTGTCTAGCCATGAATGACAATGGGCGGTGAGGACACAGGTGGCATGGGTCTGATGACTTCTGTCGTGAAGAATTGGTGTGTTGATGGGGGAGGTGTCCTCTGTGTGTATGTTTCACTTATTGGTAGAGGCAGGAAGATAGGCCGGGCCAGGAGAATTCTGGGAAAGGTAAGCAGAGACGGCCAGAAGGGGAATACCATCGAGGGACTGGAAGGATGGGACGCGCCAGGGTTTCTCTGGTAACATAAGGCCATGTGGAAATACATAGATTAATAGAACTAATTAATTAATAACCAAGACAGCTAGCCAATAAGCCCCAGTCATTGATCAACACTTTTACAATTAATAAAGTGTCTGTGTGCCTATTTGGGGCTGAGAAGGGCAGCAGGGCATGAAAAACTTAGCAGCAAGGTGTTACTCTTTTCTCCCATTACTTAGGGGAAATATTAGTAAAAGCTAGAGTTCTTGAGTTTTTGACTCATATCTCGTTTGAGAATTTGACAAAAGCTATAGGTAGATCATCTCAGGACCATGCTTTGTTAGTCAGGGTATGTCTTGGGAATTGCTAAGTGTCCAGCGATAAGCCCTGCCCGATGCCATCAGTATCCCATTCTTGTGGCATCTAAAAATATTTGAAGAAGCTGGGTATAGTGGTGCACGCCTTTAATCCTAGCACTCAGGGAGCAGAGGCAGGACCGTCTGTTGAGTTCCAGCACAGGTTGGTCTGTCTACAAATCGAGTTCCAGGACTATAGCCAGGGCTATAACACAAAGAAACCCTATCATGGGGGGGTGGAAGAAAGAAAACTGTCTGAAGACATTTACAGATATTCCCTGCGTAATCAGAGTTTACAACAATAAACTTGAAAATGTTTCCTCTGTTGCCTCCTCTTTATCTGCGCAATGGTTTTTTGAGACTGCTACCCAGACCCTCTTTTCTTCTCTCTGCTTTTTATCCTTGAAGGAGTCTCCTTCATTCCCTTGTCTGAGCGCCATTGCCTAGAGAACATGGTGTAATGGTAATTGCGTGTGATGACCAGGGCGTTTGAAATGTAAAGGCTGGAAGCATGGAGGAGAGGGAGCATGTGTATAAACAGTTGGTGAAAGGTGGAGCCTCTGCTTTGCTCCCAACTGCTGTCTTGCTTCAGCTACAGGAACATGACAGCAGATTAGACGTGAGCTCCTTCAGATTTCTGCGCACATTCCTAGTTTTCATTTTGAAAACCACGGTACTTCAGGCAACATTTTTCTTTTTCTGCTTACAGTTTCTCTAAGACGCTATGCAAGAAGAACTTGCTGAGTTTCTATCCACATCCACAATGGAATGAAGGAGCCTCTCTGGAGACAGAGGGGGGGGTCTATGGATCTGTTGGGATGCTTGTTAGAAACCCTGGGGTGAAGATTGTGAGTAACCACCAGCGTAGAGTTCTCAATGCTTAGATTATTTGAGGGAGATTTTCAATTTATCTGTGGTGGGTAAGATAATACCTAAATCAATAAAATGGCAATGGGGTTTATTAGAAAACAAAAGCGACACCTGTAATCCCAGTGCCCAGGACAACAAGGCAGGAGGATAACCACAATTTTGAGAGGTTATGTAGTGAGTTCAAGGACAGCCTGAGCTCCAAGTCAGAGTCTGTCTCAAAAAAATAAACAAAACAACAAAAAGAAAACAAAATAAGCCAGGCGGTAGTGGTGCACGCCTTTAATCCCAGCACTCGGGAGGCAGAGGCAGGTGGATCTCTGTGAGTTCGAGGCCAGGCTGGACCGACAGCCTCCAAAACAATACAGAGAAACCCTGTCTTGTAAAAACAAAAAAATAAAATAAAATAAAACAAAACAAAGCAAAATAACACTATCATCACCCCCAGCCCAGAACAAGCACACAGAGAGGCTCCTGTGTCTGTGGAGCTTTCCCTGGAGATGATAGCAGTGACAAATGGCAGCAGAAAGCTGGGAGATGTCTCCTTCACTGCCTCCTCTTTGCCCGCACAGTGTCTGCTTGAGGTTTTACTGTTACCCAGAGCCCCTGTCCCCTCCTGAGCTTTTCATCGTCGAAGGAGCCTCGCTCAAGTTTGTGGCTCTGAATGTCACACTTCGGATGACCCCGGCTTTTGCAGCTCTCACCTCAAATAGCATCTAGAAAATCCCTCACAGACATAGCCAGAGGCTTGCCTCCTAGGCGACCCTGTCAAGTTCACAGTAGTAACCATCAGAGCAGACAGAGAGTGTCCAACACTAGCACCAAACACCACCTAGCAGGGTAAGGGAGTCTTCTAAATAAATGGTCCTGTGGCAACTGAGTGTCGCTGATTGAGTTTAGACTAAAGCACAAGATAATTAATCTACCCAAGATAACAAACCCTGCTGTCACGTGGAGAAGCTTAGGTGTTTCCATGTACATTCATCTCATTCCATGTAGCCAGCATTCAGCATAACCCTTGGCATGATGAGGGCGCCTAGGACATGTTTATGGAATGCATGAGGGCCCAGATGATGGGGAGGCCTACGGGTCAGAGCCTGCATTCCACTGACAGCAGCAGCTGCCGCATCTGCTGGTTCTGGCCTGTTCATCTGGCTGCACCTATACAGGCTTTGCGTTCCCTGAAGGATCAATGGCTTTATTAGTCAGCCCCTGGCACATAGTAGGTACTCAGTCCATGTGAGTGGGTTATGAAAGAAATCAGAAATATCAATGACTATTGGAGTGTCTGATGTTTGGGAAGGAGTGCCCTCTCTTGGGATCCTACTAAGTGCAACGGTAAAAGACATTAGAATACACAGGCCACCAAGACAAGACGGAAGGAAAGAGCTTTGTCACACAGGGGAGGAGAGGGTTCATCCTGGAGAGCGGACAGCAAGTCTAGATGAAATTGAGCAATTCTAGGCTGAAAGCCGTGGACCGAGTGGAGGTTTCAGCTGATACAGAACATCTTTCCTCTCTTCCCTGTCCAGCTGAGCCTGGGAGCAGACAGTCTCCACCACCAGCCTGAGACTGGGAAAATTTGTCTGAGAATTAGGAATTACCTCCACCCAATAGAAATACCTGAAGATACCAGTACCTGCAGTGTTCCTAGACCTGTCTGCAAGGATCCGTTTGAGATGTGTCAGCTCACTTCACAGAACTCCCAGTCAGTCCAGAGCTTGCTCAATTGTGTGATCGGACACCAAGGACAACCACACACTGGAAACCGCAACAGAGGGGGTGAAGAAACACACCCAGGCGCAACGTGACATTTTAGGACACTAGGGACAGAAAGCTTAGCCTATATATTTCTTTTTTTTTTCTTTCTTTCTTTTTTTTTTTTGGTTTTTCGAGACAGAGTTTCTCTGTATTGTTTTGGAGGCTGTCCTGGAACTCACTCTGTAGACCAGGCTGGCCTCAAACTTACAGAGATCCGCCTGCCTCTGCCTCCCGAGTGCTGGGATTAAAGGCGTGCGCCACCAACGCCCGGCTAGCCTATATATTTCTGAAGAGGAAAAACAAATTAGCTTCATTGAAATAAACACTGGTGTTTGAGCACTGTTGGACAGAAAATAACGCATTGAAATTTTTCATTTCTTTGTGTTACTCTTGCTGGGCTTGTTGGAAGATGGGCTCCGCTCAAGTAAGGGAGCTGACATAAAAGAGTGTGGTGGTGTGCTGTAGGCTCCAGGACCCAGGCCTGAACACAAGAGAGATGAAGGAGATATGGAGGAGTAGGCCAAGATGGCAGCCAGCAGACCGGTCTGCGTAGCTGGATGCAGACATTTCAAGAGTTGGTTATTTCCTAAGTATGAGCTTGAGGGGAGATTGTATAACGTGGATGTGTTTGGTCGTAAGGACACTGAGGAGGAAAAAAGCCAAGAATAAGCAAACCGAGTCTCAGCTACTGGGAAGATTAAGGTTTCCCAAGACAAGTGGACCACCCCGTGGCTCCGCAGCAAGGAGCGCTTACGTAATGATGATGGCTGCAGGCATATGGATCAGCTGTGGCGAGAGTGGAGTGTGTGGGGTGTGTGGAGTGGAGGGTGTGGGGGGAGGGTACGCATGTGGATCTCAGAGGACAACAGGAGTCTGTTCTCTGTGTGTGTTCCAGGGATCAAAGCGTGGTCATTGTGTTCTCAGGCCTTACCCACTGAGCCATCCCACCCCCTCTCCTGAAACCACAACTCTAGAGCCACAAACCCAAGTCCCTTGGGCTGACTGAGCAATGTAAGATCTTGAGTGGCAGCCCAGGTGGGAAGAAGATCTGATCAAAAGCCTCAATGCTGTCCACCAATGTGGGAGGTCCCTGAGAGGGGGGTTCCAAGAAATGGAAAACAAGAGTTATCCAGATGTGCTCACAGGGGCTGCTTCTGAGAAGAGGGTGGTCAGTGGTCAGAAACAACCTCTGTTGCAGCCCAGGTTGGTTTCTCTGTGTATCCCTGGCTGTCCTGGAACTCACTCTGCAGACCAGGCTGGCCTGGAACTCACAGAGCTTAAAGGAAGCTAGATTTCATTAATGTGTGCGTTTTTCACTGTGATAAAACAAATACTAAATTAACAAAATGAGGCCTGGTGTGTGGTAATACCACCTGTGATCTCAGCACTCTGGAGACAGAGGCAGGGCCAGGAGTTCAAGGCTATTGTTGGCTACACAGTAAGTTTGAGACCAGCCTGGAATACATGAGACCTTGTTTAAAAAAACAAACAGGATAACACCCTCCAGGCAAAATGAAAAGTAAAATTAATATACCAACAAAATGGCTTTTATTTCTGAGAGTTCAGGCGTGGTTGGTTCCAGGCAGTACACATGTCTTCACAGCTCTCTGGGCTTCGGGGAGGTGTATGTGTCTAGACACTACGCTAAGGTTCCCGCCATCTCCCTGCAATTACAATTCCTTCATGTCATTCTAGGGAAGGGCACGCTTCATCTCTTACCATTCAATTTTTCTAGTTCTTTCCATACCATTCTTATGATTAGATTGTCAGGAGGCTGAATAAACTAGAGAACGGAATGTTCCAACGTATTGCAGCCATCCTTGCTGCTAGGCAGTGGGGTGGGAGCCCTCAAGGCAGGGTCTCCCTCAGACGGCTGTTGGGTGGAGGCCCCTCCCTGGGTTCGAGTCCTTGCAATTGTCTCGGTCTGATGGGTGACCTCGATTTGTCTGAGGTCTGTTGACTGGTGGGTGACCGCAGGATGCTACCACACTGAGAAATCTGTCCTACGAAGGCCTCTGTAGGTTTCTAACCTCCGACAGCTTGGGAAGACTCAACCACACAAAGCAAACCACTTGGTTTGAGAGGTAACTCTGGAGGAGAGACGACAATAAAAATGTTAGCGACGAGGCAGAGGCAGGTGGATCTCTGTGAGTTCGAGGCCAGCCTGGTCTACAAAGTGAGTTCCGGGACAGCTTCCAAAACAATACAGAGAAACCCTGTCTCGAAAAAAAAAAAAACCAAAAAAAAAAAATGTTAGCGGCACCCCAAAAATGAAACTGCTGTTTGGATGAATGTGGCTACTGGTCCTTTTCATACATGCTCGTTGTGCTATAAGTACACGCTTGAGTTTGAGTTTAGTAATAGTTCGGCCATGAAGGCACACAAGAGTGTCTGGTGATTGGTTCCCCAGTTAGAAAATGGAAGAGTCGGGCAGAGGGAGGTCAAGGCTCAAGCCCTTGAACATCTCTGACACGATTCATCAGGAATGTCTGTGGTGTCGGAGTTTAACGAATTTTACTTATAAAAGACAGCAGAAATCACCCCAGATTTCATCTGTATGAAAACCTGAAAGGGAAGATCACTGAGTAGAAATGGTTTCTATAGTCCATGGAGGTTGGTCACATGGTTGAGGGATAAACAGAAAGGAAGGTGAATTAAGGGAAACTGCTTGCTGAAATTTCTGTGGCTGCGTTAATCACATTTATTCTTTTCCGTATTCTAGGTTGAGACCGTTTAGAAGGCTTACAACCCTGGAGAGAGACTACCCCTTCTCAGGGTTCATTAACTCCTAAGGATAACACAATTTGCCTAGGGATGCACCTTTCACGTACAAAACAGTGAATTCCAAGTCTGTGTCCACAACCGCTTTCTTTTTCCCAATGCTTCCATGCTATACCAGTTTCCTTTCTGCCTGATAGTTCCAAGCCAGCCACCAGGCAGTGTAGACCACCCCCAGCAGCCCACAGCCTTGCCGAAGTTATCCAAGTTAGCCAACTCTGTCTTGCCTTCTGGAAGGTTCCGACAAAGACTCCTGCCTCAACCTTCCCTTCTGCTCTCCTTTTTACCTCTAGCCAAACCCTGGGGTGCTCCGTGGGGCCTCCTCTCGAGCAGTGCAGGTAACAAATTCTCCTTCCATGGCACTGACCTCTTCGTGTCTGAACTCAAGTCACTACCGGATCCACCTGCTGCCATCTTGGGCTCAAAGAAAGAAAAACTAGTCTTTTATGACAAACTAGGCTCATTCCTGTTGGTGGTTAAATCTCTGTTTCTCAAAGATGAGGCAAACAGCAACCTCGTCTTTGTTTCAAAAAGTACAACAACCATCCCGGGTCCCTACCTTTTTTTTTTTTTTTTTTTTTGGTTTTTTTTTTTTTTTTTTCGAGACAGGGTTTCTCTGAATTGTTTTGGAGGCTGTCGGTCCAGCCAAGCCTCGAACTCACAGAGATCCACCTGCCTCTGCCTCCCGAGTGCTGGGATTAAAGGCGTGCGCCACCACTGCCCGGCTAAAACGTTTGTTTTGACCTCCTATGACTACCTGTTCTTATGACTACCTGTTGTTATGACTACCTTGTTATGACTACTTTGCTATGCCCACCATATAACCATGTCTTTGTTTCAGGAAGTCATTATGACTAACTCACTGGGCTTATGTTCTGCTCCTGTAACCCGGCCTGTTTTGCCAGCCAAATCCCCATTTAGAACCCCACGCCCATAAAAACCTTATTTTCTTCACTTGCAAAAGCTGACCTCTCAAACCCTGCCTCAGGGGGAGGCGGCCCGTGTACACACACAAAAAGAGCTTGCTTTAGTTAATAGCTTGCTTTAATTCATTTGGCCATGAGGATTTGGGTCCGTGATCTCTCCCCTCCTATCTTTGGAAGCAGCACCATCTCCCCCCACGCCCCCCAACCCCGCATATGGGACCCAGTACCGCAATGAGACACTGACCAGCATCCAGCCGTTGTGTGAGGAATGCTGGACTTCCTGTGATCCTTACAGATGAAGTGAACTGGTTCACCTGCATAGAGCATACTATAATCACCCATGCCTGACGGTCTTATAGCCGGTCCCTGTGAGAGCCACTCAGCTCTGCAGTTCTTCCTGACAGCACACCAAGCCCGTCTGTCAGAATGGATAGCCATCAACGCAGCTCTTACTTCCCTAGGCCAGTTAGGCACAGAGTGTGGTGTACCACGCTTAGGTCCCTGGTGCCGTCTTCCGATATACAAATCAATGCATTGCTACTTAAAGCTTCCTGAAGGTAATAGTAAAGACTACAATTCATCCAGCATCTGCAGTGTGTCCCTACCCATCACATAAAGGCGTCAGAGCAGGCCTGAAGAGCCGTCACACACTGATAAAGAAACAGACACGTGAGATTTCCCTCATCACTCAGCTATGAGACAGAGAGATGGGGAGCCAGGGTGGAGAATTCAGATTGACCTAACTCCAAGTCCTAGTCTCTAGCCCCTAAGCCATCCTGTGGTGGGAATAAGTGCCGTTTCCCCTTCCAACAGAGATGCTGTGTGCTTTGTGTTACACAGAATGCCTGTGCTGGGAGCCAAGCCTGTTCCCTGGCCACTCTTCTGGGCTACACAGGGAAATATTTCTTGTTTCTCAGCCTGAAACAAATGAGAGATTTGGAATATTCCTTTCATGCTAACAATTGGAATTCTTGACATACAATTATAACTTTGCTATGATCTATTTATACCCTTCTTAACTCCAGCACTAACTCTGAATATCCAGATGTCGTGTGTTTATTTAACTGACATTTTAACTATTTTTCTTGAATGTAATTTCAGGAAGTTGTTAAAATAGGGACCTTAAAGGGAGCTATCATTGTTGCCTTTGAATTTTAAGGTCTGGAAAAAAATAGATTAAGCACATCTTTAATAAACACATCATTTGGGGTGAACGAAGCACTATGTGGCTTCATCCACAGTGCATGGGGAAGTCGCTATGATTGCTAAGGTGAGCGTATGCGTGCAGGATGGCCTTAGTCGTCGGTCTGCCACTGATGGGCCTCTGCTGGACTTGGTTCACAGTTCCCCATCTGTCAGTGGAGAGGATTCGCGCACACAGACCTTTCTGTCACCAATTCCAAGTCTTAACTGATGGCTCACGTGGGCCAGACGATCATCTCCCTAGAATCCCTGAGCAGAAAGAACAGTGCACATTCCCTGACCCTTGTCCCGTTATCCCTCGAGCCAGCTCAGGCCTGTGAACACTGGACATCCCCCCTTGTTTCGTCCTTGGAGGTCCCCCAAGTCAAGACTTCAGCCTCCTAGCTCAGTGAGCCTCCAGGAGATGTCCGTGGTAGCTAACTGACTCCTGAAGCAGCCCAGCTGACCAGAGAGGAGGACCGCACACGGTTTAAGGCCTTGCTGTTGACTAAAAGCAAGTCAGAGCTAAGTAAAGATTGCCTGTTGAATAAAACATTTTGGGTTTGGGTGATAAATATGACAGAGAGAAAGAAAACACAATGGGAGATACGGGATGAGGTTATTTCTCCTAGTTTTGAGTAAAAAATTTGGGGGGGGAATGCGTTTTTTACCCCGATTTTTATTTTGGCAGGATTCTCATTTATTGTAATGTCAGGGGTCCTGAATGCCTTGCTTCTGAGCAGAGTTATTGTCATTGCCGGCTGAGCTCCTCCGTCCCAGCTGTGTCAGCAGTTCGATTGCTGCAGAAAACTGTCCCAAGATGTGACCACGAGGCATCAGAATTGAAACTTCAGATCATAACAGGCATTGGAATGAAGTCAGCAGCTCCTAATGATTGGAAATGCAGCTGAATAAGCGATCAAGGAGGGTGTGCTCCTCAATGGCTCCCAGTACATCTGGTTGCTGCCCAGTTAGAAACAGGAGAGTCAACCTGCTAGACAAGTCCAGCAGAGACTAAGTCAGAGCCCCGAGGTTGTGAGAACACCCCCCCTGGCTTGTTCCCATGGGCGATACATTGGGTTAAAAAAAAAGAATAAGAAGAGAACTGCCAAGGAACTCACTTATCAACACATGCAGAGTAGGTCCCAAGGATGCCTCTGAGGAGTTTGGTATTACGAACAGGTGGCTGCTCTAGAGCATTGGATACGTCAGTGCTCTGCCGTGCCTCTCACTGGAAATCCCCGGAGTGCGATCAACATGAAGAAGACCCAGACAGTCGGACAGGCACATCGTCTCCCCCCCTGCCACCTTCCTCTACTCTCCCCTAACCTGGCCTCCTTCCTCCCCACAAAGAATCCCCTTCTGGCTTTAATCACACACACACACACACACACACACACACACACACACACACACACACACCTAGGTTGTCCAGGAGAGAAAGCATGCAACATTTGCATTTCTGAGGCTGGCTTATTTTGCTTAACATGATGTTCCCTAGTTCAGCCGTTTCCCTGCGGATGATATAATTTCATACTTTAAAGAATGGATGGCTGTGTGTGTGTGTGTGTGTGTGGAGAGAGAGAGAGAGAGAGAGAGAGGATCTTCAGTCATCTGTAATGGAAGGCAAACCAGTTTTAAAGGTACATGACCTGGCCAAGGAAGTCGTGGTGTCTAGGTTGGCTCCTGTCTGTCTGAGGTCAACAGCATGGTATGCAGTATGGATGAGCCTGTATCTCCGTGGTGTGCTGACTGGGCAGGCATTTTCAGTGACCCAAAAATGTTTTCTTCCTTCTCCCCTGACTCCACAGACAGGGTTTCTCTGTATTGTTTTGGAGGCTGTCCTGGAACTCCCTCTGTAGACCAGGCTGGTCTCGAACTCACAAAGATTTGCCTGCATCTGCCTCCTGAGTGCTGGGATTAAAGGCGTGCGCCACCTGGCATCCCCAAAATATTTTCCTGTTCATTTTCCTCATCCTAGACAAAAAGCAAATCAGACATTTCCTCAAATCACAGCTTAGCGCCTCACAAGCGTAGATGAGAGAATGGAAGGGGAGAGGAACCCGCTTAAGGGAGGAGTCAGTACTGAAAACTCTAGAAGATAATCAAAGGCTGCGTGAGCAGAATCGTCATGAGCTCGGTCTTGTGTTTAAACATGTTGACTTCTGTGAATAAATCACATATGTCTGGTCTGCTCACTTATTAGTCTCTTGAAAATTGCATTATAGGGATTTTTTTTCTTTACATCTTTTTTTTTTTCTCAATTGTTACTTTGTAATCTTCATCACAGCAGGCAGGGCACCGCTGACTGAGAGGGGGTGCTCTGTGTCTGTGAACAGGGATACATACTTACTTCTGCCAGGCTTCTGGTCCCTGCAGGAGCCGGGAGAGCCGAGCTCACCGAAGACCACCAGCAGGGGCAATGCACACAGCTGCTTGTCAGTGAGAGGCCCCTACACATAAATAAATAAATAAATAAATAAATAAATAAATAAATAAATAAATACAAATGGTCTCCACACAACTCAAATGAGCACAGTAAACCATCCCCACCTCATTTTCTACCTGAGTGAGAAGCCCCAGGCATCCCTAAGGCCACCCCACACAGAACTAGTTAGCTGTGAACTTCGTCTTAGAAGTCCGCCAGTTTCTCCATTACTCTTTTGAGTCAGAAAGGTGCTCATCTTCTGTGAGTCCCATTCTCTGACACCCTGTGGGTTTTGAGTCACACTGCAGTCATGCAGTCTTGAAGGGGACAGGCCAGCCGACAATCACATTGTGGAGAATTATGTCACTGGAATTTTACCAAAAGATTGACATATACTATTTTTAAACTTCTTTAAAAATATGCAATAGACTAATCATAAATGTCCCAAGGACATCTAGGTCTAAGATTTTATCAAAACTTTATTTTTTAAATTACTTTTTACTTTTCTGCATTTCCATGAACATCTCTATGGGCATACTTAGAGTCCATTTCTATCTTGGGGCAATAATTTTGGTCAAAACTCCTATTTTATTTTATTTTTGGATTTTTAAAAGCATATGTGTAAACTAGATTTGCCTTCAACATTGAACTTGACTTGGTATGTCATTTATCATCCATTCTACCTCTCTGTAGATCTTTATTACGTGTGCATGTGTGAGTGACACGCATCCATATTCGTAGAGTGTATGTGTGTGTAGACCACGGGTTGATGTAAGGTGTTTTTCCTCAGAGTGTATGTGTGTGTAGACCACAGGTTGATGTAAGGTGCTTTTCCTCAGAGTGTATGTGTGTGTAGACCACGGGTTGATGTAAGGTGCTTTTCCTCAGAGTGTATGTGTGTGTAGACCACGGGTTGATGTAAGGTGCTTTTCCTCAGAGTGTATGTGTATGTAGACCACGGGTTGATGTAAGGTGCTTTTCCTCAGAGTGTATGTGTGTGTAGACCACGGGTTGATGTAAGGTGCTTTTCCTCAGAGTGTATGTGTGTGTAGACCACGGGTTGATGTAAGGTGCTTTTCCTCAGAGTGTATGTGTGTGTAGACCACGGGTTGATGTAAGGTGTTTTTCCTCAGAGTGTATGTGTGTGTAGACCACGGGTTGATGTAAGGTGCTTTTCCTCAGAGTGTATGTGTGTGTAGACCACGGGTTGATGTAAGGTGCTTTTCCTCAGAGTGTATGTGTGTGTAGACCACGGGTTGATGTAAGGTGCTTTTCCTCAGAGTGTATGTGTGTGTAGACCACGGGTTGATGTAAGGTGCTTTTCCTCAGAGTGTATGTGTGTGTAGACCACGGGTTGATGTAAGGTGCTTTTCCTCAGTTACTCTCCACCTTATTTGATGAGCCATAGAGTCTCTCTCTGAACCCGGAGCTCTCTGAGGTGCTTAGGTTGACTGGTCAGTGAACTCTATTAATCTGCATATCTCCACCCCCACCCACCCCTCCCCCAGCCTGGGGTTACAGATGCTAGCCCCTGCACCTGGCTTTTACATAGGTGCTGGGGATCTGAACTCTGGTCCCTATGTTTTGCGGCAAGTCCTTTGCTGTCTTTTCTCAGCAACCCCCATCTTTATTTTTGATGACTTTTCAATTGCATAATAGATGTCAGTATTCTTCCTTCCAAATATTCTTTACTAATGGCAATATTTGTTTGTAGCTACTTTTCCTTTTTGAGCTAAAACTTTCTTGGGGTGAAACATGCAAATCTCGAGGACCGTTTGATGAAATCTGATCCCTTTGACTCCTCCGTAATCTATATAGTGTTGGGCTGGCAGGATGGCTCAGTAGTTAAAAAGTAGTTGCCAAGCAAGCCTAACCGTCACCTGAGTTTGATCCCTGGAAGGTGGGAAGAGAACCAACTCCACGTGTGCCTAGGTGAGTGTCATGCCTGTGTGCATCAGTACAAGAATACACAACAATTTCCAAAGGTCTCTTAGACAGCAGTGTGGTGGCCTTCTAAAACCTGCTCCTTCCTCGTCACACTTCAACGCCCACCCCGTGCCACCCAGAGGCAGCCACCACTCACTTTCTCTACCATGATTGTCTTTGTCTCTTCTTGGATTTGAACTCTTCGAATGTTTTTCATAATGAAGATGTTTTTGCTGAATGATGTCCTCTGTAAGCAGCATTCTCTTTCTTCCGGCCTCTTGCCAACTTCTAACTTTTTTTCTTTTTCTTTTCTTTTTTTTTAAAGGGGAGTAGATGTTCCACACTCATCTTCTCACAGAGTGCTTTCAAATCTGTAAGTTAAGAAGGACAAATATGGCTGGAGAGATGGCTCGTGGTTTAGAGCATGCACTGCTCTTCCAGAGGACCTGAGTTCAATTCCCAGCACCCATACAAGGCAGTTTGCAACTACCTGTAACTGTCTCTTCCTCCCTCTCCTCTCCTCTCCTCTCCTCTCCTCTCCTCTCCTCTCCTCTCCTCTCCTCTCCTCTCCTCTTCTCTTCTCTCCTCTTCTCTTCTCTTTTCAAGACTGCTTTCTTTGTGTAGACCAGGCTGGCCTTGAACTCACAGAGATCCATTTGCCTTTGCCCCTGGAATGCTGGAATGAAAGGCTAGTGTCACAACCACCAGACTAATGTTTTCTTAATTAGTGATTGATGGGGTAGGTGCCATCCCTGGGCTGGTGGTCCTGGGGTCTATAAGAAAGCAGGCTGAGCAAGGCATGGGAGTGAGCCAGTAAGCAGCACCCCTCCATGGCCTCTGCATCAGCCCCTGCCTCCAGGTTCCTGCTGTGCTTGAGTTCCTCTCCTGACTTCTTTTGATGATGAACTGTTATGTGGAAGTGTAATCCAAATAAACCCTTTCCTCTCCAAGTCGCTGTGGCCCTGGTGTCTTATCACAGCAACAGTGAGCCTAAGATGCTGTTCTTGTCAAAAAAGTTATGTTGCTGGGATGGACAGATGGCTTAACTGTTAAAGGCTAGGCTCTCACACAAACAAACAAATAATGTTTCCCAGCTGGGCATGATGCACACTTGTAAACCCCATGAGTCAGGAGGCAGAGATGTGTTGCTGGAGATTCTTTGTCCCACCAGGTCCAGTCACCCTTCTCAGCCCCAAATAAACACACAGGTACTGTATTGATAATTAAACTGTTGGCTGATGACTTGGGCTTCTTACTGGCTAGCTCTGTCTTAATTATTAACCCATTTCTGTGGAGAGCTGCGCCACGCCGCGCCTTAAAGATGGCGCCAGCTTCTGCCTTATGTAAAACAAAAAGGGGGAACTGTGGAGAGCTGCGCCTTAAAGATGGCGCCGGCTTCAGCCTTCCACCATCCCGACGGTGAGTGCTCTCGGTAACAAACAACTCCTTATTTGGTGTGCTCCTATCCCACCGGGGTCACGCCATTGTCATCAGATTGCTTACACATGCTGGTGAGCCTATGGCTTGCGCACACGTGGCTGCTCAGGGTTGACTGGCCTTGGCTATTTAGGGAGCAGGAGGGGTTTCTCCCGCGGCTGCCTCCACGTTGTTCATAAAGGTCCTGAATAAACTGCTTGTGAGAAGGATTCCTGAGTTGCGTCTTCCTTGCTGGTCGAGGTGGTCGCGACACATTTCTTTGTATTTCCACATGGTCTTGGCTACCAGAGAATATCCAAACCCTACCTCTCCCAGAATTCTCCTCGTCTCCTAGTCCCGCCTATCTTCCTGCCTCATTGGCCAATCGATGTTTTATTCATCAACCAATAAGAGAAACACATCCACAGAAGGACATCCCCCGTCACTTTCTCACTGGCCCAAATGTTTTGGTTTTTTGTTTTGTTTTGTTTTTTGTTTTTGCTTGTTTGTTGTTGTATAAAGTGGCTAAGAAGTCCTCCTTGAGAGCACGTGTCTCAATACGTGGAATTCATTTCTGTTAAAGGTAAGATCCATCACAGGTTGAGAACCGGCTGGGGCCTTTTCCCTGACCACAGTTTCCCTGAACCGTGCTTTCTTATTTTTGGTTGTGAGCCTAGCCTTTAATGGCTGAGCCATCTCTCCAGCCCGAACCGTGCTTTCTGATCATGTATGTTGTCCCTTCTCCCTCCTGCAGGCAGCACCTGTCGGTAGTCATGAAACCGCGGTTTGTAGTCACAGTGAGAAAACTGATGACACATGATCCTTCCCATCAAGGGTTCCCACAGGCCCTGGTTGTTTTACGTTGGGGACACCCGCATTTACTCTTATGGGCTACTTGAGTTTTCGTGTGCTCCATTCCCCAGTAGACCCTGTAGCGTATGGCAGATCCTCGCTCTTTGCTTGGTGGAGAGTTAGTGCTGATCGCAGAAACTGTGACCTACACACGCAGATGGGCCATGAGTTCTTGACCACTATGAACCTTTATGCGTTTCCTCTGGCCTTATGTTGCTGCTTTTCATAACTGTCTTCACTTACTTTGGGTAACTCCTCAAATGATTACCAAACTGAGGTTGGTTCAAGAATAAATTTAGGCTAGTTTGGCATGCAGTTTAAGGCATTAATTTGGAGAGGATGTGGCTAATTGGACATGTTTAAGGCAGAGATGAATCATAACAGGTTAGATGCCATTCTTTTATAATTAGGGCAGTAAGGACTGTCATTAGCTGTTGACTGTCACTGGCCTTAGTCACAGCGTCCAAATTAAAGCAATGTAAGTATCCATCAGCAGAAGAATGGATAAACAAATTTCAGCATATGCCTATAATGAACTATTATACAGTCATAAAAGGGAATGAAATGCAGATACACGTTATGACATGGCTGAATGTTAAAAACATTTTAGTTAGTAGAATAAGCCGGATCCTAAAAAGTGATACTGCGTAATTCCATTTATATGCGATCTCTGGAGTAGACAGCTTCACAGAGACAGGTGGCAGAACAAAGTCACCAGGGGAGGAGGCAGGGAATGATCGAGCCGCTGATGGATAGCGGTAAGAGTTTCTGCTTAAGGTGGTCGAAGAGTTTTGTAAATAAATAGTAGCGATGGCACACAGCACTGTGAATGCCTACCATGCCACTGAGTTGTACACTCATTGTAAAATGATGAATTCCATATGATGCATTTTTTCCTACAATAAAAAAAGAGATAAAATTCTCATTCCTTTGTGACTTAGAAGTAGAAATTCCTGGTGACCTTCAACAACGCCTGGACCCTGTAAAGGTTAACATAGGGGTGGTTAGCCCAACAAGTTGTCCTACACCCTTCACACACAAATGCCTCCCCCACTAATATGCAAAGTGAAAGGAAAAATTGCCAAGTTGCTAGCCCTTTAACGGATCATCGGTTGTGATCTTTGAGTTTCTCTACCACGCATCCTAGGTTCCACACCATGTGGCTGGTTCTAGAGAATGCCACGCTTGGTTAAGGGGACGCAGCTACAGTGGGGTTACAGTTGGCGGAACATGAACGCAGAAGCAACACCGAGTAAATGGTAGAGACGAGCGGGAATACAGCGCAAGAGGCAAGACTTGACGGTAATTGTCGCGGTTCAGGAGTCTGCGTAGGCAGGCAGGAGAGAGAGACACAACTTCTGACTCTGGATGGCCAATGAGCAGAATAGGAGTGTGAGCAAGAGCCGAGAAAAACAGTTCACGTTGTGAGACAGAGCGTAGGGACAGAGGCCATGGCTTGGGGAAGGCAGGAAGTGCACTCCAGGGAAGCTTCCAGGGGAAGGACCTGCCTACAGGGCGGGGATGGGCGAGGACCTGCCCACTGGGCGGGGCAGGGCAAGGCCCAGGGAGGGAGTGAAGATGTGGGACGCAGCCCGCACCAAGCTCACAGAAACAGGGCATCTTGGGAATAAATACATCTTCCAATCTTAACACTTAATTAGCTCACCAGGACTTTGTTCCCAAGAAGTCAGCATCTAGCACGGAGATGTAAATTTAATACAAACATTTTTATAGCAAGAGTACTTAAAATAATAGAAAATTTTTGATTAACTTTAAATGTTCAATAACGTGGAAATCCATATTGTAAAGGAACATGTAGCTATTAAAAGTCTACTATGGTAGAGTTTGTAAAGGTATGTAAAAGGGTTTCCATTTTTTTATACAGAGTAGACAGTTCCTTGGCTAGGCAGTTCAGTCTAAACTTTTATTAGAAACAGTTTTTCTTTCTTGTTTTAAACTGTATTTTTATAGCCAGGCATGCTGGTACATGCCCTTGATCCCACAACTTAAGAGCTCTGTGCGTTCAAGGCCAGCCTGGTCTGCGAAGACAGTTCCAGGACAGCCAGGCCTATTACACAGAGAAACCCTGTCTCAAAAAACCAAAAAAAGAAAAATGTATTTTTATTTATGTGCCTGAGCTTTTACCTGCATGTAGGTATGTGCATGCCCATAGAGCCCAGAGGAATATATGGAATGTGCTGGAACTGGAGTTGTGGGTGCCGTGTGGATGTTAGGAACTGACCCCTAGTCTTCTGCAAGAACAGCCAGTGCTCCCAACTTTCGAATCACCTGTCCATCCCCTGGGTCCAGGGCTCATTCCTGGCTATGTGCCCAGGTGTGAGAACTACCTGTTGCTGCTCCCAGCATCCTCTACAGAGTTTTTTTTTTTTTTTTTTTGGTTTTTTTGAGACAGGGTTTCTCTATTGTTTTGGAGGCTGTCCTGGAACTAGCTCTGTAGACCAGGCTGGCCTCGAACTCACAGAGATCCGCCTGCCTCTGCCTCCCAAGTGCTGAGATTAAAGGCGTGCACCACCAACGCCCGGCCCTCTACAGAGTTTTAAACTCAGACTCTTGCTGAAGCAGCTCTCGCTTGCCCGATGAGACACCAATATTGAATACTCAGGGCTAGAAAGAGGTAGCGGTTTCATTCTCATTGTTGGATTAAGGGTTAGACCAAGCGTGGGGTGGCTTCTGTTCTGAGATCCAGAACCGCGATCCCGAGAAGGGTTTCCTGAAAGACAGCCGCCTCTCTTCCAGAGTTCTTCCTCTGGTCTGAAAGGGAGTCTTGAGTCCTTCAGCGGTGGACCTCCAGAAGCTGTCTGGCAAAGTCAGAGGAGGATTCGTTCTTGGTTTTCTTCAGTTTTCTTTGGGACCAAGAGGCCAAGACTGTGAACTTTGTTCCCCAGACTCCGCTCCCCCCACCCCCCATGGTAGCTAATCCTGGACTGAGGTTGGTGGACCTGCTTGGGCAGTTACTTATCTTGACCTCTGTTCCCTGGCTGCTATAGTTCAGAGCTTCCACACCCCACACCCCCACTCCTACCCCCATGTGAGAAAGGCCGATGCTCAGGGTGGGGCTCTTCCTAGGTAGCGGACCCTTTCAAGAGGCCGAGCTTATTAGGAGGTCTGCAGGCTTGCCCTTGAAGAAGGGATGGTAAGACCCCCGTCCCGGCTCCTGGGTCCCTTTCGCTTCCTTGCCATAAGCCCAGTGACTTTGCTTCACCACGCGTTCCTGTCACCAGCAAGCCTCGTGGGTTGGAACCTCTTAGAACTTCGAGCCAAAGCGAAACTTTGCTTCTCCGCGAATCACCTCGGGTGTTTGTTAGGATTAACGAAGGGTTGAGACCAACGCGGACAACTGAATTTTCAGCAGGAGCAGAGGCAGCTTTGGTCAGCCCCGCCTCCCCTGACCCTCCCCCCACACCCCAGGCGTCGGTGAGCCCTCCCTGTCAACCTGATAAGTAGCGTCACTTCCAGGTGCGTATACGAGGGAATTCCAGAGGAGTTCAACTGGAAAGCCCTGAAGACATCATCATCCCACGAGATGAATAAAAAGGGTACCAGGTGCCTCCTCCACCGTGAGGGACTGTGCCCTCGAACCGAGGACCAAAACAAACCTCCCCTTTCTTAAGTGTCTGGGTCAGGTATCATGTCACAGCAGCGAGGAAAGCAATGACCATGTTTCTTCTGTCCAGAATTTACAGGCTCTGAGGGGGCCTGGGCAATAATAAGGACGGCTTACTCTGTAGATGAGACAGCCTTGGTGAATGACTTGACCCAGGACCACACAGAGATCCACCGACTTTGTCTTTCTGGATTGTTTGTGATACAAACAGACACGTTCCTTCCAGACTCTTTGTAGAAACATTGGTACCATGAACAAATGGGTTTCAAAGTAGCGTGTGCACCATCTCTTAGAGCTGAATGGCTCAGTTTACCAAAAGCTCATCTCACTTGGGGATGGTGATGATAACGGACTCTGCACTTTGCTCTGCGTGTAGAACAACTGTGATGATATTGCAGTCTCTGGTGTCTTCAGGCTCCACTTTGAGGTCTCCTTGCAGAGCTGTTTTGATTGGCCAGACATGAGCCTTGCTTCCGGTCCGCTGTCAAGGCTCAAAGCCCCGGATGCGATGATTCGGCCCTAGATCCTCGTGCTTTGTCAGAGTGAGTACAGGATAAAAATGGCCTCTCAGAAGCATAAGAACACGAATCTTAAAATGCCCAGACTACAAACCCTTTCAAAAGAAAGTTTGTGCCCACTGGTGGTGGCGCAGGCCTTTAATCCTAGCACCCGGGAGGCAGAGACAAGTGGATCTCTGTGAGTTCAAGGCCAGTCTGGTCTACAGAACGAGTTCCAGAACAGCCAGGGCTCCAAAACTACAGAGAAACCCTGTCACTCCCCCGCCCCCCCCCCCAAAAAAAAAACAGAGAGAGAGAGAAAGAGAGAGAGTTTTCAATAATATGTGTGCCCCATCATGCTTCAGTTAACCAGATGGGCTGGGACATGGCTTTGTCTTCCGTTTTAATTTTGGATTCATATTAGACGCTTCTCATAGCACACATAGAGGGACCCTCACCTACCCTTCCTACGAATTCCACCGAGCTGGCCAGCAGATGACCAGTTTTCTTCCTGCTCCCATTTCCGAAAGTTAATAGTCTTGCTTTTATCCCTGCCTCCCTTTGGTATGCTCTCCCGAACCCCAGATATTCAAAGAATGAGAATTTTTAGACCTTGAAGGAAATTGGAGCTGCTACACTTTTTGATTGTCAGCTGGGGCCGAACGTTGGGTTACCAAGGAAACTGAATAACCTAATTTTTTTTTTTTTTTTTTTTTGTAGCATGGACTCAGAATTGCTCCCTGTGCATCTGGAGGAATAAGGTCGTAAGACCTAACCTCAGGTGTCATTGCAGAGTTCCAGAGCCGTCCTTATTTGCATCTTTGGAAATGCTTGCTGTTCATCTGGAACTAGACACAAGAGTTACTACTGCACCCCAATGCATTTCTGTCTACCCCTTAGTGTTTTTTGGAAATTTGCATCTTTGGAAATGCTTGCTGTTCATCTAGACACAAGAGTTACTACTGCACCCCAATGCATTTCTGTCTACCCCTTAGTGTTTGGGGCTAACAATGTGTCCATTTCAGTGTTTGACTTGGCCGCACAGAACCTGAAGGGGACCAGGGGGGGAGCATGAAGGATCTGGGTCAAAGGTCTGATAACCCCAAAGGAGAACAAAAAGAGTCCAAATACTGGGTATTCCAATGTTAAAACCGAAAGGTTGGGCTCTGGGTTTCTAGAACTAAGTGACAAATGAAGAAAGGGAGTCCCCAGAAGGCTGGCTTGTGACACAGAACTCGGGGGGAGTGACACAAGCCCCAAGGTTCAGAACTCAAGGGAGAGCTCTAAAAATGCAGGCCACAGGCTCTGTTCCTAAATGTATCCAAGGCTCTGCTCCCAAATGTATCCAAGCAACTGAGGTGGTCTTTAGAGAAACAGTCTCCCTGACTTCCCAAGCGTCTAGATTTCAGGTGCCTTGACAGACGCCTCCTGGTCTCTCAGGCCATGGACATCACATGGCACCAGGTGGCTTGTGAATAGGCTAATGCTGATAGGCCTTGAGAGGTTCTGTTTTCTTTTCAAAATTAAAAAAAACAAAGAGCTTGTAAGGGTGGGGTAGGTTTCCTCTGCTTTTTCCCTCAAGTGGGCATGGTGTTTATTGGTCCCTCCCTTTCCCTTCTGTCTTCCACCATGGGAGCATACAGTAAAACAAAGCTCGCTAGATGTCGGCACCTCGGGCTTGAGCTTGTAGCCTCCAGAATTTCGAGAGATGAGTTTCTAGCCTATCATCGTTTTGTATGTTTGTTTGTGGTTGTTGTTTTGCTGAGACAGGGTCTCCAATAGCCCAGGCTGGCCTAAAGCTCACTAGATAGTTGAAGATGACTTTGAACGTCTGACCTTTTTCCGCCTCTACCACACAAATGCCGGGCGGCATTGCAGGTGTGCGTGCACCCACGGGATCCAGCTTATGTGGTGCTGGAGATGGAACCCAAGGCTTCATGCAAGGCAAGCATCTTGCAAACTGAATTGTGTCTTCAGAGCCTGAATGTCTATGCTTAGTAAATTCCCCTCCCATGGTATTTTGCTGTAGCAACACAGTAGCTGACTGGTTAGATCCCCACCCATCCATCTTATTGCAACACTGTAGACACGGAGTACCTGTGTGAGTCATGTCTATATTTCCATGACACAAGGACCAGCCTAAAAGCAGTCCTTAGCAGCCGTCTTTCCACACCATCTATGCTTATGATTTCCCGGCATCCTTCAGACAGAAGGCAGATATTTCCAGTGGGAGAAGAATCACATCTACTAACTCACATTTTATCATGAGACTCGGGATAAGAGTGCCCGCGCTCAGAACTGCAACCTCCAGAGTGGCCTTGAGCATCTCATTCGGTGTCCCCCGAACCTGGTTTCCTTGAGTGCAGAATGGGAAATGCCGTTGTTCCTGCTTCATTTACCTCTCAGAGAGATCAGACTCATCTATGCCCTGACAACGGCTCAGCTGCCTCCCGCCTGACTCTCTCAGGAGCCAGATCTGCCTTCCAGGGACAGGCACAGGACCTGGTCCTTACTAAGTAGAGGCACGGGTTGGGTTAATCCACTTTGAGGGAGACGGGAGCATGTGGGCCTCAGCATGTTGTGGTCTTGTTCTCTGGCTGCTCTTTTAGGGCTCTTTATTCTGAACTGATTTTTTTTTTTTACTGCCCTGAAAATCTGGAGTGTTCTCTCCCTTCCTCTGGTTGCTATTGAGACCGGAACTACTTGCAAGAGCAGCTGTGCAATCCATCAGGCGCTGCAGGTTGGCTGGAGATGTGAGCCCACTCCAAACGGCACCAGGTTCCGGTGGGGGTGTAATAACTCCATGTTCACACATTGCAGGCATTGTTCTAAGCTTGCCCCAAAGCGTTTGCTCAACCCAGCTGCCCTGAATTCTGCACCAACCAGCTGGGCAAATTGCCCATCCCTAGGCCACACTCCTTCCAGAGCTGGTTTGCTGAGTAATCCTCACAGGGTTTTCTGGGGCGGGGCTACCTCTAGACAGAGGCATCTGGGGCGGGGCTATCTTTAGACAGAGGCATCTGGGGCGGGGCTACCTGTAGACGAAGGCATCATCTGATAAAAAACCAGAAGGATTTTGTTATTGCTAATTAAAACTTGGTTTTCTTTTCTTTTTTTTTTTTTTGGTTTTTCGAGACAGGGTTTCTCTGTATTGTTTTGGAGCCTGTCCTGGAACTCACTCGGTAGACCAGGCTGGTCTCGAACCCACAGTGATCCGCCTGTCTCTGCCTCCCAAGTGCTGGGATTAAAGGCGTGCGCCACCAACGCCCGGCTAAAACTTGGTTTTCTTTGATATAAAATTTGTATATACTCCTAGGTGTTAAGTGTGACTCCCCAGTCAGGACATAGAACATTTCTGTCAGCCCACAGACTTACCCTCTGTCTCTTGCCTTTGAATCCTGCTCTGTCTAGCAGGCAGTAACAGTCCTGGTTCCAATCATATTAGACAAGTTAGCTTTTGCTAGAGTTTCGTATAGATGAAAATGTGAACCATGCACTTTTGTGTGTGTGTGGTTTTTTTTAAAAGGTTTGTTTATTTTTGTATGTGGTGAGATATAACACACACACACATAGAGAGAGAGAGAGAGAGAGAGAGAGAGAGAGAGAGAGAGAGAGAGAAGAGAGAGAGAGAGCACACATCAGCCATAAGCATCTATGGCTTTCAAGCAGGGTCATTGGATCCCTTAGAATGGGAGTTATAGGTTTTATTTTTTTATATGCACTGGGACCTGAACTCGGATCCTCATTGAGCAGTAAACATTCCTAGCAGCTGAGCCACCTCTCCAGGTCCTGTACCCCGAGTTCTCCTTTCTGTCCTCATTGCTGCATAAATCCATAGTGCATTATTTTACTTTTCCATTGCTGAGTCATTTCCCATCCCACGAAATACATCAGTTATTTCTGCCCCGCTGAAGGAGACATTTAGGTGTGTTTTTTTTCTTTATTTTTTCTTCTATCATAAGCAGGGCTGTAATGAGGATTTACATAAAAAGCAATGAGGGCCTGTTTTACCCAGCCTGGCTGGACTCAGTGTGTCATGCGGCAGGAAAACGTTTAGCTCCGTAAGACACAGTCAGTCCTTTGCTCACAGTGGTCTCATCTCACATTCCCCCAGCTGTGTGTGAAGCATATTCTCACTTACACCTGCCTTCCTGGCTCTCGGTGGGAATGATGCCCTGGTCTCTCGTGGGGTCTGTGCAATCTTACTGGGGTATCTGTTTGCTACACAAAACTCTAGGTGAGACATAGGAGAGCAATGGGGGGGCTTTGGTAGCATTGGGGGTCTCTGACACCACATCCTCTATATCCACAACATCCATCATCCATTCTTCATCCCTCACCAAGTTCTGCTGATCTTCCATTTTCAGAATTATCGCTGTCTGTTAGTGTCCTGGCAGTTTCTATTTTGGATCTGAATCCCTGAATCTAGGACAAAGTTAAATGCCTGTTCCAAAGGAGGTCCTTGCGAGCAAACAGTATCAAAGGGACGCTTCTGCCTCTCTCTCCCTTCAGCTCTGCCCGCCGGCCTTCCCCAGGAATAGTTTTTCCGAAGTGTGCAACTTCATTTATTTGGTTTTTTAGTATTTATTTTTATTGTATGTGCATTGGTGTCAAGCTTGCATGAGTGTCTGTGTGAGGGTGTCAGATCCCTTGGAGCTGGAGTTACAGACAGTTGTGAGCCACCACAACTGGGAATTGAACCGGGTTCCTCTGGAAGAGCAGCCAGGGCTCTTAACCACTGAGCTGTCTGTCTTTGATCAGACACAGAGTCTTTTCCACCATTTGGAACAGAAAGAACTTTGGGTAATAAAGAAGATGCCCCAGGATCATAGAACATGATTCACTGACCACCACTGTGGTAAGGATGTCAGTAAAGTTCTGGGACCAAATGGTGTACTTGACTTTCCCCTGCAACCTTGGCTCCTGGGAGCTCTCCAGGGTTCTGGACTTCCGCCTGGAATTATCTCTTCTGACACATAGTAGTGTTTCAGTCTGTATTCCTAACCATCACCTTTACCTGTTGAGCCCTGTTGTTCCGAGGCAAGCTTACTACTCCAACCCAAACCCAGATGGGCATATCTTGCAACTTGCTTTGGCCAACAGAATGTCCTACAATTGACAAACAGATGCCCATTTAGGCCTGAACTCCCAGAGGCCTGCAGTCCCCACTTTTTCAGAACTGTTCCATGAGAAAGAGATAGTAGATTACCCATGGAGAAAGAAGGGACTACGAGAGGAGATGCCTCTTGCCCTTGGAAATCAATCTTTATTCCCTTGTTTGGGGTTAGCTAGAAGACGGAGACCTCTGGCCGTGCACTTGTTTGGTGGCACACTAGAAGGACTTTCAGGTCTCAGGAACTGTGGTCATGGCCATGGCTTAGTGCAGGAAGAGGATGAGTAGGAGCCTCTCTAAGCATTGCAGCTGTATGGAAAGGGACCCTGTCAGTGGGAAGCCAAGGAATCCACAAGGTCACAATAAGTATAGCTGCTTATAGTCCTGCTCCAGGGAAAGGTTTCCCTAATGTAACAAGTCTGCTCAGACAGGGGAGGTTTTCCCAGCTAAAATGTTACAATTCTGCCTGGTCCCCTGGAGTGTAACAACTCTGATTCCCCCAGGGGAATGTTTCCCAGCGAAAATGTTAACAGCTCTTCTGCTCGGCTTTGCTCAGCTCTGTTTCATATTGTTACTTCTCTGCTCTGGTGAAAGAAAGGTCTCACCCAAACCTCATTCAAGAGGTCTATTGGGAGGGAAGAATCGAGGAGGGTGGCTGCCTCTTCCCCTGGTGGAAAAGACAGCAGCCAACTGAACAAGATTTCTTAAGGGGCAGAGTTTTTCCAGGGTGGGAATTGGAATCTGGTTAGGATCATGCAGTGTGCTATCAGAATTAAACAGGCTTGTAAGGCATTCTCTCGAAAGAAGAAATACTTAAAAACACTTCTCTCTTAGATGGGGAAGAGCTAGTGACAGTCACCCAAGATATCACAATGACAACTTTTCCTGGGGAGAGGGAGGTTTGTTGATTGCCTGTGACAGCTTATTTTCTCAGTCACACACGACTGGGCTGTGCGACTGGGCTGTGCGGTATTCTCAGTGACACACTGATTACCTCTGTCTTTTTTTTTTTTTTTTTTTTGGTTTTTCGAGACAAGGTTTCTCTGTGGCTTTGGAGGCTGTCCTGGAACTCGCTCTGTAGACCAGGCTGGCCTCGAACTCACAGAGATCTGCCTGCCTCTGCCTCCTGAGTGCTGGGATTAAAGGCGTGTGCCACCACCGCCCGGCTGATTACCCCAGTCTTATAAATGCTAATCTGGACCAAAGTTCGAGAGTATGTTGTAGTTCACCTTTGCCTAAGAGGCAGCTACCAAACCAGCTGGTGTTCTGAGGGAAAATGGCAAATCTTGTCCAAAAAAACTGTTACTGGAGAGTGCTTCCATGGATGGTAAAAAAGAAACAGAAACTACATTTACAGAGTGCTTGGTGTGTAGTAAGCCAGGGGCACAGTCACGGGAATGCAGAACAATGCAGAGACAGCCTTTAATCTATGGAACTTGAGATACACCATAACCTAAGAACGACAAGAATTGAAGTCCAGAGTGAAGGAATTTCTCTGGCTCTGCAAAAATATGTAAAGACACTTGAAGCTTTAAGAAGCAAACCTGGCAAGGCACCCCAAGAGCTCCCCAGTATCCTTTGGATACTGTGATCTGTTTATTTCTGGTTTGTGCTAATTATTCCACAATAATCCTAGTCAATGAATGGGTGTTGAGTGTTGCATGAGTTCCTTCATTCATGGCTGTGACGAAATAATCAACTTATGGAAACTCACAGAAGGGGTGGCCTATTTGGCTCACCGTTTGTGGTGGGGAAGCCAGTGACAGGAGCTTGAAGCATCTGGTTATGTCGCCTCTGCGGGAGAGGAACGTTGGCCCTTGGCTCTTCTGTTTAAGTCTGGAATCTCAGCTCCTGGGCTGGTGTTGTCCACATTTAAGGAGGTTCTTCCCTCCACAATAACCCAATCCAGAGACTCCCTCAATGACAAGGTCATAATTCGTCTACTAGGAGATTCTACTCCAGTTAATAATCTGTATTAACCGTAAGTATTGACTCTACCCTAGACACTTGACCCCAAGAAAAATATGAAAAATAGCCATACATTTAAAATTCCACAAGTTACCTGCACTTTTGACTCATACATTATTGCAGACCCCTCAATAATAAGTGAGAGGGAGAAGCATAGCAGATCTATTTAGTCAATATTGTACATGACACGGGAGCCCTGGGAATGAAGACCTAGGGGAGATTGCTTGCTTTTACCTTAGATTCAGTAAAGAAGAGACAGCTGTTCAGAACCGTCATTAGACAAAAAAGGGATGAGCTAATGCGACCGGCTGAAGGGCAACCCAGCCAGGTCTGTGCGTCAAGAGTCCTCCTCATATTTCTGTGTAGCATTCCTTCCTCCAGATGCAGGACAGGTACTCACTCCTGGAATGGCTTATCAGACAAGGAAGGCCAGAGAATTTCTTCTTGCCCAGACAGGAAGGGGAGGGGAAGGGTAGCCACATTCTTCAGCTTGGGCCTTTCGTAAGAGAATAGGAGGTCTAGAGAGATGAGTCAGTGGTTAAGAGCACTGGCTGCTTTTCCAGAGGACCTGACTTCAAGTCCCAGCACCCACATGGTAGCTCACAACCATGTGTAACTCCAGTTCTGGGGAAGCCAACATGTTCTTCTGACTTCTGTGGGCACATGGAACATGTACATATGTGCAGATAAAACATTCACATCCATAAAATAAATTTAATAAAGGAAAGCAGATTAATAGTAGAGAGAGAGAGAGAGAGAGAGAAGGAGAGGAGGAGAGAGAGAAGGTTCTAGTTTCTATGACTCCACATGGGACAGAGGAATTCTGCTTTCTGACTTTGTTTGGAACTAAGGGGCAGCATGACACCACGGGGTCTTTCCAGTGTCCTTCAGCTAAAAGTACTGAGGGTACCAAGAGCATCTTCCGATCCCCAATATTCCTCTATTAAAACAGGTCTTCTACGTTGGGTCTGTGACCTATTCTTTGTATATCATTATTACTGTATTCCTCTGTGCGGCTTCTCCAAGTTTAATCTCACCGGGGGAAGACCAGCTCTCTAGACGGAGAAATGCCCTATGAGACCAAAGATCACCCGGCGTGGCTGTCAGCTTCAGCAGCAGGAACAGCAGGGAGCAGGGAACATTCATCATCCTAAGCAACACGTCTGTATTTTGGGCACAGCGTGGGGCCTCGGCCCTCCTGCACCACGGCTTGTGAGAGCCTGCTTTAGCCATAGTCTCAGGAAGAACCATAGGCCTTGGCTTTATTGTGTTAGCCTTGGGTAGCCAGGGTGTGCGGCTCCTATAATCCTGGGCCCACAGACCCCAGGGCTGGACATAGGCTTGGAATTTGCCCTTTGTATTTTATCTGCTGTAGAGTGTGGGGTTTCCTGCCCTGTCAGCCCAGGGACCTCCAGGGATGCCAGCTTTGCCACTCAGTTACCTCAAGTGCCACAGGGAGGATATGAAGGTTCTAGAAGCTGGGAGACATTAAAAAAAAGAAACAAGGGAGGGGAAAAAGGGAAAAGTACTATTGTTAAAATCCTCCCAATAAATACAGATGCTTTAAGAATTTCAGTATAGACTTAGTGGAGCCCATTCTATGTGGAGAGACACCTTGCCCAGCCTAGACACAGGGGAGTGGGGTGGAGAGGTGCCTTGGTCCTGTCTCAATGAGATGATGGGACAGACGTAGTAGACTTCCTAGGGGAGGCCTCACCCTCTCCGAGGAGCAGATGGGGATGGGTGGGAGGAGAGGAGGGAGGGGGAACTGGTATTTAAATGTAAAAAATAAAATAATAATAAAATAAAATGGCAACCTCCAAAGCAATACAGAGAAACCTTGTCTTGAAAAACAAAACAAAATAAATAAATAAATGAAATACATAAATAAACGGGACACACATCAACAAAAAGAATTTCAGTATAATGATGGGAGGTGGTCCACCCGATTGCCTGTCATTTGTATGAGCCCACACACGTATGCACAGATAACAGGTACACAGGCCAACCTGGGATGACCTCAATTACTCTCACCTCCCGCGTGTCCTTGAACATGGGGTCGGTCTGGCTAGCCCACTCTCTTTCTCTGCTGTCCCCGCATAGGGATTAGGGGGCCGGATGTCACACCCTCCGATGTGCACAGATGCTGGGAGCCAAACACGGAGGAGGTATGCGCTCTCTGCCCCCTGAGCCATTGTCCCAACCCGCGATTGCATAAGGAATCCTGTGCACAAAATTTCTGACAGCCCAAACCAATGACTTTTTACTGCTGAAACACTAAATGAAGAACGATGGCCTGGCCAACGAAATATTCATGAGGCCATCCAGGGCGCTGGCAATTGTGAAGAAATGCTCTTGCAGGCTGCCCGCCTGGCTCCGAAGGAATTACAGCCCTTAGCCCGGCCTCTCTCCAGATGTCTTGGGATCTCTTTCTTCCCTCTCCACCCAACCCAGTCATTAGTTAAAGAATCCACTTCCTGTACTTACAAAAGGTACATTTGGGTCGACCCTAGTTTGAATACCTCTTGCCACATCTCCAAGGAGACAGTTTGATCCAACTGTGACGTCGCTTGTGCCACCGCTGATTCCAGAGCCCTCACCCTCTGTCGGCTGCTGCTTGGGGGGGGATGCAGGCACGTTTACCATCACCCCACAGGACACATGGCGAAGTGCACTTTCTCCAAGCAGAGCCTGTAGCTAAGCAGGGTCCCAGAGCGGGTGAGCGCCGGTGTTGACACCCACCTGAGATAGACCCAGGTGTGCGTGACAGCTCAGCCATCTGCACTTTTTTTTTTTTCTTTTTGCTGGTTAACCCTGTAGCCTCCATTTTGCCATCTCAGAAACGGGCATGGTAATCCCACTTACACCATAGTGGCATTATTAGGATTGCAGGAGCGAAGACACCGGAAGTTCTGAAGCCATCTCCGGCATGTGCATGGCATAGAGCTCACGGGTGTAGGTGTGGTGGCCACAATTCATGCTGTGTCATCTTAGGAGAGCTTAACCATGGCCTACAGTCATTCACGAAGGTATGTCCCGGGCTTAGGGACAAGGGACGCTGCACAGCTGCTGGCTGTAGCCACACAGCACATAACGACATTTGGTCAGTGATGGAGTACCACGCCCCTGTAGGTTCTGAAGATTGTAATGGAGCTGAGAAGTTCCTAGCACCTAGTATCTGTGATAAGTCCTAATGCAACACATAACTCACACGTGGCGGTGACACCGCATAAGCAGACCCAGCGTCGCTGTGTGTCCGCAGCGACGCCGTACACACACAAACCTGCCCACCGACGGTCGTGTGAAACACGGGACATAAAAATTAAGCACGGTGCGTAGCACCCGGCAATCATAACAGACAACTTTGTGGCTGCCTTATCTATTTACTACGCCATACTTGGAGACGTGTGAACAGCAAAAGGACATTGTTACTGACTCCTGTATCTAACGCTTTATACTCTTTCTCGTTGTCAAATGAGCTCGTTTAGATGAGTTTGCTCTCAAAGAGAATGCTGGGTGACCCTGGCAGTAAGTAGCCTCCTAGCCTGGTGTCCAGGGTTCCTCGTGGATTGCAACAGGAGCACGGGGAGTGACAAGCTTGCATGTCCGGTGTCTGTAAATGCAGCCTAGGATAATGCATAATGAGGAAACTGTCCATGATGGATTCTTCAGAATAGCTGCCTGTCATTAAGTCATGCATGACTAACCAACAATGTGAACTCTGGACAGGTCAGGGGAAGGAGCAAGTCTCAGCATCCAGGAAGGGGAGTAGCTGCCGGCAGCTAGTCTGACAGGAGCTGTGGCCTTCATGGAAGAATGCAGGAGTCCGCAACCATCTGCCAGAAAGGAACCATCATACCCAAGGCATGGGCGATGCCCCTCCACTCTCCTCCCCTCTCCCAGCTTCAAGCAGCACCTCCCTCCACTGGGTACCAGCTGGAAGGGAGGCTGTTTTCCCAGTACGAGTCAGCCCTCCAAGCCTCAAAGTGCGATGAGAGAGGCAGGAGAAACGTCCTGGTAGAGCTGAGGAGATAGACGCTGGATAAGTCAGAGCACTTGCCCAGCCAGAACGGCGGTGTGATGCGAGTTCAAATCCTCAGCACCGTGAAAAAGTCAGGCATGGTCATGTGTCCCTGGAGACAGAGACAGGCAGATCCCGAATGCACAGTGATCTGAGTTCAAATCCTCAATAAAAGTCAGGCACTGCCCTGGGAAACCCTGGAGACAGAGATGGGTAGATCCTGGATCCCTAGGTTCAGTGAGAGACCCTGTCTCAGAGACTGAGGTGGAGAGTGCTGGAGTAGGGAAGTGACAGCCTCTTCTGACCACACACAGACAGACACACAGACACACATACAGACACACAGAGATACACAGACACACACAGACACGCAAACACGCAGACACACAGACACACGTACAGACACACACAGAGATACACAGACACGCAGACACACACAGACACACACACACGTGCACACACACACAGAGACACACAGACATGCAGACATACACAGACACACACAGAGATACAGACACACACACATACACACATACAGGCATATAGACACACATGCAGACACACACACACAGACACACAGACACGCAGACATACACAGACACAGAGATACAGACGCACACAGAGACATATACACACACATACACACACACAGAGACATACAGACATACTCAGAGACATACACACAGACACATACAGACACACACACAGAGACATACACACACACAGAGACATACACACATACACACAGAGGCATACAGACATACACACACGTGCATGTGCATGCACCCTCGTGTGCACACACACACAATGACCACGACAATGACAACGAATCCCCTGGTAGAGCTGGTGTTCCTAGCTCATCTGCTCCTAATAACCAAACAATCACATAGTCTAAGTGTGATGTCAGAGCTATAGATGAAGCAGAGGATACCCAGCTTGACTGTCTCCACACAGACAGCACAGGGGGATTCCCGGGGTTTCCCTCAGGAAATAAACAACCAGCACTAATAGCACCGGAAGGGCGTGTAGACAGCTTCTGGAAGTCAGGCGAGAACTGCCAATGTATTCTCTCAGGCAGCCTATGCTCTCTGTGGTGTTATCTCCTCAACAAACAAAAAGATAACACAGCGGCAATGTTCCCTTCGCACTTCTCTAAGTTTATCCTCATTCTTGACCCGACCGAGTCTCAGTGGTACAACTAGATTAAAAGTCTGTTTTTTGTTGTTGTTGGATATTTTTGTTTTGCTTTGATGCATGGCAAAGAGTCTATCAGAGCCGGGCGTTGGTGGCGCACGCCTTTAATCCCAGCACTCGGGAGGCAGAGGCAGGGGGATCTCTGTGAGTTCGAGGCCAGACTGGTCTACAGAGCGAGTTCCAGGACAGCCTCCAAAACAATACAGAGAAACCCTGTCTTGAAAAACCAAAAGAAAAAAGTGTTTTCTCCGGTAGTTTCAGAGACCAGAAGTCCCAGATCAAGAGGAGGCATGGAACATGGTGAGCTCTGCTCTCTCTGGCTTGTGGTGACTCCCGGGCTTGGAGCAGGAGACTCTGATACCTACACAGCCTTCTTTGTGTGCACATCTATCTCTATGTCTTTCCTAGGAACACCAGCCATAAGGGATTAGGGTCTGTGAGGCTAATCGATGGGCCTGCCCGGCTCCATCTTAAGATTAAAAGCCATCATGAGCCATCATGGAGGCAGGCGGATCTTCGTGAGTTCGAGGCCAGGCTGGACCGACAGCCTCCAAAACAATACAGAGAAACCCTGTCTCGTAAAACCAAAAAAAAAAAAAAAAAAAAAAAAAAAAAAGATGCACAAGAGACATAATATGAAACTCTGCTCATTTCGTTTGCCTGGTACCGGATGCCAGACTGTGGAATTGAGGCAGACGGGGTTCGCTGAAGGATAACATTCTGGAAAGAAAGGGGGCAGAGGCGGGATTCAGTTCAAAACATGCCCCTGAAAAATTTCTTCACCCCGATAAGCCTCTCCACTGATTCAGCAATCCAAATCAGACCAAATCAAACCGAATTAGAAAACGCCATGTTTAATGGATACAGAACTCCCAGGTGACCTTCAAGCCCCCAGAGGAGATGGGAAAGAGACCAGAAAACTGTGTGTCTGTTCTCGGGGAGGGGAGTCAATTTAAATACCCTGTGGGAGAGGTCTTGAGCATCTCTGGGGAAGGGGTCATCATTTAGGCTTTCTGAGATGCAGCAGGGTTTTGAGGGAGTTGGGGAGGGGGATTGGTTGGAGCTTCCTCCGTAACATTCCAGACTCTTTGGGTATATGGGTGCCAGGGGCTGGGGTGAAGTTTCCACCATAACAGCCCCCTCTTCCCTTCATTCATGGGCCTTTCCTCAGGTGATAATTCTGAACTGGGGACTCACAGAAGTGTTGCATTAGCAGCTTAAGTAAAGAAATGGATGTGCGTTCCTCTTAGTATTTCTGTTGCTGGGAAGAGACACCACGACCACGGCAACTCCTACAAAGAAAATCATTTAATTGGGACCGGCTTACAGTTCCGAGGTTTGGACCATTATCTTCATGGCGGGAGGCGCGGTGGCACCCAGGCAGGCAGACACGGCGATGGGAGAGGTAGCTGAGAGTCCTACATCTGGGTCTGCAGGAAGCAGGAAGAGGCACGGAGTCACACCTACTCCAACAAAGCCACACCCTGTGAACTTCTGGGGGCAATTACATTCAAACTACCGCAGTGTCCATGACAACGAGGAAACAAAAATGGAGCTCTGCAGTCACTGGGAAGGGACACCTGGAGGCAGGTGTCGCCTGGCTGAAGTGTGACGTTGTCCAGCCCTCCCTGATCAGAAAGGGACAGCAAGAGTGCGCCCATCAGGACAGGGTCTGGTAGACTGGGAGCAATGGACCTGGAGACCCAGACACCCCCTGCTGCTCCCCAGGCCCTCCCTGGCCCACGCTCTGACCTTGACCCAGCTTCTCCTTCAGAACAATAACTTTCTAAAGCCATCCTACTGGGTGGTTACAGTGCCATGCCCTGAAGGGTGGTGACTCTGGTCCCACTGTCCGAGGTCTTGTGACACCTCAGCAGGAAGTCCGTGCTCTTTGCTCTGCCGGGTCATCCTAGGAGACAGGCACAGCCTCAGAGCGAGGGTCAGTTCTCAGCGTGGAGAAGGCACAAGGCTTGTCTTGCCATGAAAGGGGGCTTCCTCTTGGATTTGGCCGCCACGTGTGTTGTCAGTAGATGCCGGGCACCCTTGCAGATTTCCTGGTCTACTTAAGAAGCACTGCCGCCTCCAGTCAGCCTTTGGGCCTCACGCGCCAGAGCTTATTGGACAGGAAACTGGCCTCCTTCACTGCCCTGGACTCCATCCTCTCTGTTTCTACTCCATGCTTCTTAGTCAGACCTCTGAGAGCACGTTCCTTCGGCTGTTTCTCTCCATCTTCGTGAATTCCCTGCCTGATATATGGGGCACATGTCAGTAGAATGAATGAATGAGAACATCCTTCCAGCCTTGGGTGGGATCTCGGTTCTATGCTTATGCCCGTACAGATTGTGAAATGGATAACCAAGGACAAGGGGTATATGTAGGCTAAAATCTTCCAGTTACGCAAGGGTCATCAAAGGATGCTACTCAATGCTCTAGACTTGCATGATGAATTAGAAGACTGTGCATTCACCTTTGTTTACAAGTTAAAGTTCAACAGCCATGTCACCTTTCTGCAGGTACGGTGGAAGCGGCTACTCTGTCACCTCACGGTGTAGCACCCAGACTGGCTGAACGACCTAGCTTCGGCCGAAGAGCGGGTGTTGGGCCCGGGACTCTGCCTCCCCTCTCCTTAAACTAGACCATGGAGCTTCCTCCCTCTGGCCCTCACACAGACACCATCAACTGGCCACTGAGTTGGCTGATTTGTTCATTTGATGTGATAGGGAGTGACTTGGGCATTGTCTAAGTGTTGGGGAGACACTGCTACATAGAAGCCATACATACTCCGGCTTTGGGGTGGTTAGCCCCACTGGGAGAGTCAGGAGACTTCCTGTGAGTGTGGAGTGAAGCCCACCCTTCCTGACTCAAGCCAATACAGGTCTTCCAGTTGGGCTGTGTGAGCTATGGTATTGTAACTCGCTCTAGGAGCGTCTCCCTACACACTAGACAAACACACCACTCTTTATTAACCAGGGCTGGCAGCATAGCTCACTGACAGAGCACTTGCCTAGCATGTCTAAGGCCTTGGGGCTCCATGCCCAGCACAGGGGGAAAACAAAACAAGGATACACCAACCAATCATATATTGTTGGACATGTGCTATCTATAATTTCAAAACGTTAAGAAGATGGTGGTGAGCCAGGCGTTGGTGGCGCACGCCTTTAATCCCAGCCCTCGGGATGCAGAGGCAGGCGGATCTCTGTGAGTTCGAGGCCAGCCTGGTCTACAGAGCGAGTTCCAGGACAGCCTCCAAAGCAATACAGAGAAACCCTGTCTCGAAAAACCAAAAAAAAAAAAAAAAAAAAAAAAAAAAGATGGTGGTGAATTTCTTGTACATACGTCATCGTGTGCACATCCTGCAGGGTCAAAGGTTACGTCATCGGCTCCTGTGACCATATCCCCTTCTGGAAAGGTTGTCAGGTGTTCTTCTTGTGTGTACAATGTTCATGCATGTGTGCATAAGTGTGCGTGCACACGCAACAGTGTGTGTGCTTGTGAGTAGAGGCCAAGTCTAACGTCGATGTCTTGCCCAACTGCTCTCCACTGTACCCTTTTGAGGCAGTATCTCTCACTGAATCTGGGAGTCACTGACTCAGCTGGGTAGTAAAGCCAAGGGATCCTCCTGTCTCCCCAGTGGCGGCATTACAGGCTTTCAGGCGGGTGCTGGAGAGCTGACTCTGCCCTAACACTAACAAAGGTTTAGTGTTAGGATTAAGATAACATGCACCAGCTGTGCGGTGGCGGGGCACGTCCTTAATCCCAGCACTGGAGAGGCAGAGGCAGGTAGGTGGATCTCTGTGAGTTCAAGGTCAGCCTGGTCTACAGAGGGAGTTCCAGGACAGACAGGGCTACATACACAGAGAAGCCCTGTGTAGGAAAAAAAAAATGCACCAAATGGCTTGACAATAATTATTAACCTTTTTCCCATCGGAAAGCAAATTTTCCTTTGGAAGGGAGCAATTGCTTGAGTTGTTTTTGGGGGCATTTTGCTTATAGTTTGTGCGCATCGTTCAAATTAAACTTAACAGTAACTCGGAGGATTAGATTGAGCTTTCCCCATTCTGTGGGGCTTGTGGGGCTTAAACAATGGATCTAGGTCAGATCCTCACTTTAGCCTTAGTAGACTAAGTCAACACACGGCAGTGTGCAACGGTGTCGCACGTACCAGTTGGATGATCAGCAGTTAGGTAGCTGGGTCTGTATGTTATATAAATGTGTGCCCTTTCAGCGTGACTCAGTCACAGCTGTAACGATTCAGGCATTATGCTGGTCTGCCAGTCACCTGGCAGAGTGCACTCAGGCAGTGCCCTGGTCAGCCCAGGATTCCATGACTACTAGTCTGCACGCAGGTGCAAAGGACCCTTTAAAAGACAGACCCCGCCCACTCACGCTCTCCTTCCCTCTGTTCCCCTGGGGCAGACAGGACTTTTCCTGTCTCCCTGTTCTCTCCTGTTCTCTCTCTGTCTCTGTGTCTCTTTACCTCCTTTCTCTTCCCTTCCCCCTCCCTCCCCTTTCTAATAAAACTTCTCACTTAAGCTGTGTCTGCCTGGCGTGTTTGTCCCTCCGCCTCGGTCACCCTCGCCTGCCATAGAATCCGCCAAGGTCCCCCACGCAAGGTCCCCCTCGAGTGCTATCCTAACACCAGCTCTGTGATAGCAGTTGAAAGGAAAGAAATGCATAGTCTGGAACTTCAGAGTTTCCATGGTGTTGTCCCCTCCATTTAAAGACATATCCCAGCCAGCAGGAGCACTCCCCCCTGTTGCAAGACTGCAGATGGGGCCAGGTGTCCTTTACCGTGTCCCCATGAGAATGCCCTGGTTTCTGGAAACTTACAAAGACTCAACATTTCCACATCAGCCTACCAGCAGCAGGTTATTACATGGCTGCTTGCCCAATCAACACCTAGTTTTCTCCTTTTCCTCTTTTTTTTCTTTATATCCAAACATAAAACGCATGGCAGTTATAAAAGTGAAAAGTGATGGATTCTTTTTTTGTTTTAGATTTATTTATTTATTATATGCACATTGTTCTGTCTGCATGTATCCTGCAGGCCACAAGAGGGCACCAGATCTCATTAGGGATGGTTGTGAGCCACCATGTGGTTGCCAGGAACTGAACTCAGGACCTCTGGAAGAACAGCCAGTGCTCTTAACCTCTGAGCCATCTCTCCAGCCCAAAGCGATGGATTCTTAAACGCTGATGAAAAACGCAGAATGTGAGGGTCATACGATGGCTCTGTGAGTGAGAAACTCTTTCTGTGCAAGCCTAGCAGTTTGAGTTTGATTCCCCCTGCTGAAAGCGAACCAACTCCTGAAAGTTGTCCTCTGACCCCCACATGCGCTCTGTGACACGCGTGCTTTCACTCAGACACAACAGCGCACACACAGAATAATTAATAATAATAATAATAATAATAATAAAGTGTAAAAACCATCAATATTATTTGATCCTAGGCTTGGGGGGGGGGCAAAAATAAACAACAAAATAAGTAGCAACTCAAAAAATTTGAGCTTGACCTCATCAGGACAAATATTATTCACTCCTCACAGCATCCATGGGACATTAGGATACTGCGAAAACAGCACACAACACAAGTGACAGCCAGCCAGCTTCCAATGTCCTCCCAGCCCAGAGCACAGGCGCCCGGGCTGCGAGCTGCGGCCACCGCTTAAGGAAAGCCCAGCCTTCTTGGACTGTGGGCCCAAGGCCTTGGGCACACCTGCCGTACTCCCATGACACCCTTTGGGGACACGGTAGAGTGAGATGATGTGACACTTGGTAGCGGTCTGGTGACAGGGTATGGGAACCCAAGCAGCTTGCCAGACCTGTGACCTTAGGTTAGCGTTGGGTCCCTCGTCTGGAACTGGGAAGGGCTGTGGTGGTTTGGATACGAGATATTTTCCCAAGTGTCCTGTGTTCAAGGCTTGGTGCCAACTAACGGGCTTGGGGGAAATGCCTGGATCGTAAGGGCTCTGACTTAATCCACTGATGCATTCATAGTCCTATGGCCTCATTGTGAGGTGGTGGGAGCTGAGGGGCGTGGTCTACTTAGAGGAGGCTGGCCCCTGGAGTGTAAATCCAGGCCCGTCTGTGAACCTTTGGTTTTTCCGTCTGTTCCTCGGCTGTCGTGAACTGAGCCGCCTCCTATTGCTGCAATGTGTGCTTTGCCTCAGGCCAAAGCCACCTGGGACAGAATCTCCCAAAACCACGAACCTGAATAAACCTTTTCATGCTTCAGTTCTTGATTTCAGGTGTTGTGTTCCAGTGTCTAACACAATGAGACATCATTATACTAAACTCTTATCTCCACGCTAGGCGCGGATAGTGTTCAGAGCCTGCTCATCAGGGGCAGGGAATGGGCTGAGTGCTCAGCGGTTAAGAGCACCCGGAGTTCTTCCGAGAGGACCTGAGTTCAATCCCTAGAACCCACACAGCAGCTCACGACTGTGTCACTCCAGTTCCAGGGGGATCTGGGACCCTCACACAGATGTACGCGCAGGGGAAAACACCGATGCCCATAAATAAGAATAAATAAATCATTTGAAGAAAGAGCTGGGAACAAGTAGAGAAAGGACAGATCTGTGCAGCGTCCTCTAGGTTCCCGTCTTTATTGTAAGAACCTTCAGCTTTGCCTTCCGACCGTACACAGCGGTCCCCTGTGGGACCAACCAGGCTGGAGCTCACCGGGTATGGGTGGGAATTTTGTGGCGGGGGGTTACCTTCTGGATTCCCTCCTGTTTGCCTGAAGGCCAGCAGTGCTGTGACCCCGGTTTCCACCCCCTACCACCCATCCTTCCCCCTCCTTCGGCCCAGCAGCGTGCCAGACTACCTTGTTTGCTTTGTGGGGCTTCTACTTAGAGGTTTCCTGGAGGCTAGTGACATAGAGTGTCACCGCATTTGTTCTGCAGCCTTCTAAGCCAAGGCTTTGGACAGACAGACAGACAGACAGCCTAAAGACACTCCCCTTCCCTGCACCCTAAGGCTGCAGAGCCTGTGGGTAGCTAGCTCTGTCGGGCTCCCCCACACCCGCCTCTGTCCTGTTGCCTTAGCAACAAGACTGAGAAAGTTGGGTTTCCTGGTATCCAAGGTTACGGTGTGTGTTCAGACAGCTGCCGGCTTGTGCGCGTGGGCATATGCTGCGGGTCCAATCGGTTGAGCCGGAGGTTTTAATTGTTTACAGGTGGCAGTGCCGAATCTGGGACCTCCTTCATCAGTACAACTAGAGCTCTGGAGTGTAAAGGGACATCGGGTTCCCATTTCCGTGTCTCTCTGTGACCTCCGGGGATCAGCAGGAGCAGCTCGCCTTCCTTGTCCCACCCCGCCCCCCAGGACTAAGGGAAATGGGCTATGGATGAAGGGGAGAGGAAGAGGCTGGCAGAGAGAGGGAAGGGATGGATTTACAAAGCAAGACGAGGGAGCGAACCTCCCATATTTACAATGTGCAGACCCCGGGCGACCCTCTCTGGCCGTCACGTCTCAGCCCAGCTTAGTCACACAGGTTCATCAGGCCGTGAATGTTTTCTAGAAAAATCACTCGGGCATCTCATGTCATGCTAAAGACTGATCAAAGCGAGGTGCTCAGGACAGACTTCCTGCAACCTCGGGAGCAGGGGGCCCCACCCAAGGCAAGTGGCCTCTCGCTGGAAAAGGGTTTTCATATCTTTCTGCTTGGGTTTGCTCACGACATTAAAATGATCCCATGAGCTCCAAACCACTTTGTAAAAGAAAGGTTCAAAGTCGTCGTGACAATACTTCCCAATCTAAAAAACCGCGAGTGGTCAAAGACTCTAAAAAACAAGCGAACAAAATAAATCTTAAGTCAACGTGCTTCTTTATTAAACTTGTTTATGGAGTGCTGGGCAGGGGGTGGGGCCCGGATTTGGCATGCCACAGTGCATTCTGGGAGATGGAGAGCAGCTTGGTAGAATCGGTTCTATCTTCCCACGGTGGGGTGGCAAGCGCCGTTATCCACTGAGCCATCTTGCTGCCCCCTCAAGAGTCTTTCTAATCCTTAAATTTGGTTTTATGGAAAATAAATATCACAAGGACCACTTACTCGGTCATGCATTTAACCAATTGTCACCAGCAGAAAAAAAGAAAATAACTTAAATGGGACCCAGGTTCTCCCAGGAAGTTTATAGTATGTGAGTGATACCATGCGGTAGAAACTCATTTTTATTTACATTCTCTTTTCTTTAAAATAAAAAAGCCGGGCGTTGGTGGCGCACGCCTTTAATCCCAGCACTCGGGAGGCAGAGGCAGGTGGATCTCTGTGAGTTCGAGACCAGCCTGGACTACCAAGAGAGTTCCAGGACAGCCTCCAAAGCCACAGAGAAACCCTGTCTCGAAAAACCAAAATAAATAAATAAATAAAATAAAAAGCAATTTTCTTTTACTAATTCTTTTGTAAATATTGATACCAATGTCAACAGAAACTGATCACAAAACCTGACAGAAAGAATATTACGAATTCTAATTATTAAGTCCAGAGTAGTAGGCTGGTAAAGCCAACAGTTCCAACTTCAAAAAAATAAATGTGATCATTTGTAAGTCATGATCCATTAAAAATTTAGATTGATTTACTTTATGCATATAAGTGTGTTCTCTGCATGTATGTGTACCATGTGTGTGCAGTGCCCTTAGGAGCCAGGAGAGGGTGCCAGATTACTTGGCACTTGTGTTGTCCAGCACCTTCATGATGGTTCACAACTGTCCACAACTCATGTTTCAGGGGATCTGACTCTTCCTCGGGCCTTGAGGAGCACTATGCAGTCATGAGGGTGCTGGGAATGAATCCTGGGACCTTGGAAGAGCAGCAATTGATGGGGGGGGTCCTTTGTATATGTGCTTCTTTAACTGGTTGATGAATAAAACTCTGCTTGGCAAATAGATGCAGGAAGATAGGCAGGACTAGGAGAGGAGGAGAATTCTGGGAAAGGCAGGCAGAGAGAGACCTCGGAGAGACGCCATGTAGACCACAAAGGAGTAACAGGTCCGGGCATTCTCCGGTTAGCCAAGACCTCTGGAAGAACAGCAATAGCTCTTAACCACGGAGCTATCTCCCCAGACTCTATGATCTATTTTTTTAAAGGAAATTTTATCCTACTTTCCAGGATTTCTTTTTCCTTTTCAGGTTTCCTTCCAAGGACATCTCAGATGGGTTTGATAAACATTCGGACCCAGCAAATTCTGAAATTTTTAAAGAATTAGACAATGAATTCTTTGCAGTACAACTATCTTAGGAAGAAATGTGATGTTACTGTGCCTAGAGTTTTGTTGCAGAAGAATCAGAAATGGTGAGTTTTGGTAGCAATTTGATCAAGCTGCACTTTGAAAACCTGGGCAGCACGGCAGCTGTACCATTCCTGCAGGCTTTTAAGTTAATAAACTTTAATTGTGTGACTTGCATTTTTTACATTGCTTATAAAGTTATAATTGTGCGAATACAAGAAAACATTTCTGCTACTCAGGTTGTCTTATCTTGTGGAGACAGTGGATCCCCAGACAACAGCACCACACACTTTTAAGTTGCTTATTTCACAGCAGTAACAAAATTACCCCACCCCATGCTTTGTCTAAAAGAAAACCAGATGCAGCTGTGCACACCTGTAATGCTGGCCCTTGGGGTCTGGAGGCAGGAAAAGCAAGACTCAAGGTCATCCTCAGATGAAGTTTAAAGCCAGCCTGTGTTACATGGTGATGGGAAATGCCATTCTGTAAATCTGTCTCTTATTGGTTGTTGAATAAAGCACTGTTGGCCAATAGGGAAGCAAGATAGGTGGGACTAGGAGTTGAGGAGGATTCTGGGAAAGAGAAACACAGGGAGTCATGATGTAGCCTACAGAGGAGTAAAAGGTCCAGACCCTTTCTCCGGTAAGAGAAATACTTAGATTAACAATTATGGGTTAAATACTTAAGTCAGAGATAGCCATTAAGAAACAAGCAAATGGCCAACAGCTTCATAATTAATATAGCCGCCTGTGTGTTTATTTGGGACTGATGCGGCTCTGGAACCAGGCTGGTGGGAAGGCTGCACTCTACAGCATGGAACTTTGTTTCTAAAAAACAAAGGAAAGAACAACAAAGATAGGCTTCAAGAAAATACTCTTGCGATTTGATTAAATGCTTTGTAGATTTGTGATACGCAGGGTTGAGTCAGGTGTGGCAACTTGAATCCATATTCTAGGCACTTGGGATGCTGAGGCACGAGGATTACATCAAGTTCTAGGCCAACCTGGGCTGCAGCTCAGCCTGGGCTGTGGAGTAAGATTCTGCCTCAACAAAACAAAATTTTAAAATGAACAGACAAACAAAAACACCTGCATGTGGGAAGTCACACGTTACGCTTGTCCAGAATGGGTTTGCACACCCTTGCTTCCCTTCAGATCCTATGACTCTTTTGTTCTTTAAAAAAATGGATTTCTAGGGGGCTGGAGAGGTGGCTCAGTGGTTAAGAGCACTAACTGTTCCTCCAGAAGTCCTGAGTTCAATTCCCAGCAACCACATGGTGGCTCACAATGACCCTGAATGAGATCTGGTGCCCTCTGCTGGCCTGCAGGCAGAAGGCTGTATACACAATAAATAAATAAAATATTTTTAAAAAATTGATTTCTATATGCCAGGGTACACCCAAACCATGGAATATCACTCTTACTTAAATAAAAAAGTATAGTAAAGCCGGGCGTTGGTGGCGCACGCCTTTAATCCCAGCACTCGGGAGGCAGAGGCAGGCAGATCTCTGTGAGTTCGAGGCCAGTCTGGTCTACAGAGTGAGTTCCAGGACAGCCTCCAAAACAATACAGAGGAACCCTGTTTCGAAAAACCAAAAAAAAAAAAAAAGTATAGTAAAACTACTAAAAAATGGATTTCTATTGTTTTTTTTAAACAAACGAAAACTTACAACTGGAAGAACTATTCCAGGAATTTAAGCCCTCACAGCATATCTCCTTAAATGTGTATTTTCATTGCATTTTAGAATTCATTGGTTGGGTGTGCATGCCAAGGCACATATGTGGGCATCGAAGGATAAGCTTCCAAGAGTTGGTTCTTTCTTTTCACCCTATGAACCTGGGGCTCGAACCCAGGTCCCTGGGCTTGATGGAAAGCACATTCACCTGCTGAACCTTCTCACCGGCTCTGCATATCTTTTACTTAACTTTTAAAGCTATAACACTGTGCATTTGCCTAGCATACACAAAAAAATCTGCCTGATCCATAACACTGCAAATACACACACACACACACACACACACACACACACACACACACACATACACACACACCAAAATCAGAGTATCCCGGGCTCTAAGATCTCAAGTATCTCCCCACATTTATCTCTGTAAATACTTTGAAGGTCGTGGGGCAAATAGACATTTCCATCCTCCTCTGCATCTGACAGGTGCTAGATCTAGGTCATTAAACCCATCTTTTCTGGAACCCGGAGCCTCCGTAATTAAACCGGGGAAGCCACACAGCCTGGAACCTGCTGGGATGCAACCAGGATGAACTGGGCTCCAGAACCAGCCACCAGATTTTGTGTAGGTTTGCGTCTATTGCGTTCTCCACCAGCCACGGTGAAAATGGGTCAGAGGCACGGCCAGCGTTGCAGAGGTCGGCAGATCTGGGGGCGCTGCACCCAGGGATCCTTTTCCTCATCCTCGTTTTGTCTTTGGGTAGGTGACCCCACAGACAGCCCCACCTTTGTTCTGCTGTGCCTGCACAGGCAGCAGAGTTTCCTGTTTTTGCCTTCCTCCCCCATCGGGCGCACCAGCAGACCTCTTCCTGGCTCCTGACTCACTCAGTGAGCCCCAGCCTTTGCTTTTAGAATAGGGTGAAAGGGAGAAGAGAGTTGAGTCGCTTTCCTGGGCTTAACTGAAATCATCCGCAGATGAAATTAGCAGCTCAAACGTTGTGTTTCTGGCTTCCCTTGCCTGGGCTCTTGCCTCACACTCTGCTGTCCCGATGTACGGCTAGAACCATAGTTAGCTCCTTTTTTGTTTTGAAGATGATTATTTGTTTTAGATTTTAGAGGTTTCCACTCTCTAACAGTCCTGCCTGTCCCAGAACTCACTCTGTAGTCCAGGCTGGCCTGGAACTCACAGAGATCCGCCTGCCTCTGCCTCCCGAGTGCTGGGATTAAAGGCGTGCACAGCCAATGCCCAGTTTTCTTCCTCTTCTTTAAGTATCCCTAATGAAACTCATTGTCACATACATGCAAAAGCATGAGAATAGAAAGTACACGCGCGCGCGCACACACACACACACACACACACACACACACCACACGAGAGGGGGGGGGGAGAGAGAGAATATTCCTATTTTCACGGCCAGTTTGGTTCCCTACAAGGTCTTCCAGGGTTGTGACCATCACGTTCGCCAGGGCTACGGCCTCACCTGAAATTCAGATCCCTTCCAATTTCACGTAGGCATTGGTGGGGTTCACGCCACACAGCTGCGGGCCCAGCTGTTCTGTTGACGGAGCAAAGACGCCCGAAGGCCTTGGTCACAGCTGCGCGCACGCACTGCCTGTAGCTGTGTGTGGTGGGTGGCTCCTTCCTCGCTTCTCCCCATCGGGACTAAGGAGGGAGCTGTCCCGGAGTCCCCAGCCACCCACAGCTGGCACATTGTCCCCACCACCGGTGACTGGCAACACGTTAGAGCCGCCTTTACACACCTTCACTGGAAGAGTGTAGTGTGGAGTCAGACCTCCAGAAGTCAGCGAGAGAGGCTGTGCTGGCTTAGACCCAAGGCACAGCTTCCGGAAGCATTCAGGCTCGTCGACGTCTTGACAGGAACTAGCAGTGCATGAGACAGGACCCCTGACAGGTCTCTCCTGGGCCCGCCCCTCCGTCTTCGCAGGACCAATGATGTGCTGATCTTTTCCGGTCCCTCATCCACGAGGCTTGATTTGTTCCTGCCAGAATTTGACCCAGATTTTCAAAGAACACAGAAAGCCGTGGATATAAAATGTCCACACCGCCTTGTCGCTTGTGGGGACTGAGAAGACGCTTGTGGAGGCCCTGGGGAACACGTGAGGGGTAGGAGACGTTTATCCTCTATGGCTGAGTGTTTGCCTTATCGAAGTATATCTGTGCGCTTGGACTGAAAGACCTCGGCACCAAAGCGCCGGGCACTGAACTGAACCCTCTGTCCAAGAACCGGGGCCAGACCACTGGCTGCAAATGCAAGAGGTGATTTATTGAGTACACAGGCACCTGCGGATGCTACTGCAACTCGGGTGCAGAGCATACCGGGCTTTCAGGGAGTACAATATTTATAGAGTTTTAATGGTTACATAAGTAACAGGCATTTCATTGGCTCATCTTGGGGGCAGGGGTAGTTCCCACGGACTAAGTTTCCTGGTATTACTTTATGAAAGATCCCGGCACGCTTCAGCAATTATTATCCGGGTCCCATGACTGCTATAGTGATCACAGACATCCTGTTTTGAGGGTGAGACACCTGGTCTGGGTTTCTTTCATTAGGCAACGGCCTGGCCTTGCTTTTCTTTTCCTAGGGGGGTCCTGGGTAGGGGTCTTTCAGGACATGTACGCCTACCTATGTCAGAATTTGGTTGAGGTAGAGTGAGATCCCTTAACACTTGAGTACCTACCGGGTCAGTGTCAGCAAAGACTGTCGCACTGCTCTTCCAGCTGGCGAATGCCACTACCTGGCATGCCCGTCTCCCTCCACCACTGGCCGTGTAGTCCAAACCACGGACAGGAATCGCCACAGCTTCTAAGTTGCTTTCTTGCAGGAGTTTCGGGGGCACCGGAGAGGCTTCTTATAGCAGAGGACATTTCAGAGGTGTGTTGGTGAAAACACAGAGTTAAGAAGAGAAGCGAGTGTGGAGACGGATCCCAGCTTATGCAGAGGCCTGGAGGGAGGCAAGACTTGCTCTTAGCATGCACCATCTGTTGCACAAAGTCAAGTCCCTTAGAAGAAGATGCTTGGCTTTGGCGGCCAAAGAATGCATGTAGGACAATAAACCATCAATCAAAGAAACAAAAAAGCCCAATAGGATAAGTAGGAGGTGTCACTGTCTCAGATGCCTGAACATGTGTTCTGAAAGCCCGTGTGTGCACACGGTTGAACACGATTCCTTTAGGGCAGATCTTCGTGAGTTGGGTGACCTTCCCAAGCCTTGCCAGTCAGAGTCTGTGTGCAAACACCGAAAACAGGAAGCTAGCCGGGTGGTGGCGGTGGTGGCGCACACCTTTGATTCCGGCACTCGGGAGGCAGAGGCAGGCTCATCTCTTAGAGTTCGAGGCCAACCTGGTCTACAAGAGCGAGTTCCAGGACAGCCTCCAAAGCCGCAGAGAAACCCTGTCTCGAAAAATAAAAATAAATAAATAAAAAAGAAAAGAAACAGGAAGCCAGTTACTGCGCCATGAGGTGGGAGCTCAGGGAAACGTGTGACAGCAGCCCTTCCAGCTGCAGGCGGAGGCCCTGCCACGGGCACCGAGGGCACTAAACCACGTGGCTCTGTTGGTGCCCTGCTGAGCGCAGGCTGTGGTGTCAGTTCTCACAGCCCGAGCGTCCTGACTGGAAGGCTGGTGTGTCAACACACCCACCCCTAGCTCAGATTCCACTGCCCTTTGTTTTAAATCACCGCTGTCTCTGAAAAGAGGCTTTTGTGCTCTGACCTGGATGGGACGAAGAGACTCAAGGACTGCCCGCAGGGCCAAAGGGGACAGAGCCCCATCAGCCGAGGGCTCAGCAGATGTCCTTTCTGCTGTCCCTGCATCCCATCTGGCTTTGTCTGCATCCGGCCCCTTTTAAACGGAATGACACCACCTGCAAACAAAGGTATCTTCCCCTAGACCGCCTGGAAAGGCAGGGAAGAGAGCAAGCATAGGGGTTTAGAAAGTCCTCACGCCATCCTAACGAAACCAGGACAATGCCTCCTGAAAGTCTTCGCGCCCCACCAATGACAGGGACATCGCCTCCTGCACCTCCGCAGCAAGCCGTGTGTGCGGTGAGAGACACCACCAATGGGCCCACTCCCCACTCCGTGGCCAACCTACCCTGCCTGCTCCTCTCTGCCAGAGCTTCACTCTGAAGCTAAGGCTCTGTGGGCTGTCACCCTCTGCTCCCTGGGGAGTCCGATGCTCCCGTGTGCTGGTTACTATGGTAACAGGGTGAAAAAAAGCCCTGTTGTATTTGAAGTTTAGCCAGAAGCACGCGGTTGGTGTGTCTATCTTCTCATGGCTTGCAGAAGCCTAACCCCTGAGGTTCCTAGGCTGGAGGGCTGGCCTGCCTGCAGCTGCCGCACAACACCTGGAAAGTTGTTACCTCAGCCACTGCACAGGGACAGAGCGATTCCCTTGGGTAAAGCAGAAATGCCCAACGGGTGGAATAGAAGACACAGCTCTGGGTCTCTTAGTTGTGACAGAGAATGTGAGGCAAGATAAAGGCGTGGGGGGGGTCAAGAAGATGAGGGAGAGGGGAGTGGTCGTCGACCTGGAATCTGGCTTAAGCCTCTCACCAGTGGAGAGGCAAGAATTTCAACTAATAGTGACAATGGTAACAACAAAATAACTCTTCACCATGAGGCTAGCTTGCATAGAAACAAGATCCCTACTTTTTGAGAGAGAGAGAGAGAGAGAGAGAGAGAGAGAGAGAGAGAGAGAGAGAGAGAGAGAGAGAGGAGAGAGAGAGAGAGAGAGAGACCCAGGGCTTTGTGCATTCCAGGCTACCAACTGAGCTGTCTTTTGGCTTTTTGACCTGCTTTTTTTTTATTTTTAATCTCACTCATGGCAAACTGTACAAAGTTTCATTAAGTTCGTACAGCACACCTCATAGACCACTTAGAATCATTCTTCAAATAACAATAAGTCTAGGAAAATGTTTTACTTAATATTTCAAATCCTATAAACAGTGTAAATTCAGAAACACCAAAATCTTATTTAGAGTCAAAACACTTAAAACTCCTCTCTCCCTCTGCCTCCCCCCCCTCTCTCTCTCTCTGAACCTCTCTGTACATCACATGGGGGTGTGTACAATTGTCTTTTCTTAAGCTCCAACACCTGTGCTCACATGACTACTGAGTGCTTTTCTTAATAAACCCCAACTCGGCTTCATACTGACTAGTCTTGAAATTCTTTTCTGCAGTGTAAGACTCTGAGCCACAGCTGTGTGCAGGGTGGCTCCCAGAACTCCTCAGGCTCACACCCAGGCTGTGTCTCTGTGTGCATGATAGCACATGGAACTCCCCAGGCCGTGTCTCCAGCTGTCTGACAAACTCAGGTGTGCTTACCACCTCTGCAGCTGAGAACACTTTGCTATATGAATGAATGAGCACATGCCTCCTTTTCTGATCTTTCCCTCAAGCGGCCGTCTCTCTCTTCTCCAGCCCAGATCTGTGTGCTCCCAGAGGTCTGGTCTCAGGGCCTGGGACTTACTTCATCCAGCTTCCCCTGTTCCCACGTGGTTTGACTCCAGCTTCAAGTGGACACTATGTTTCTGCTGATTTCCCCGGGGCTAGTCAGAAACCCGTGGCAGTGGACAACAGACAGGAGGGATCCTCAGGGAGGCTGAGAAGGGACAGGCAAGGAAGTCCTGGTCTTCAGAGATCAGGTTGAGTGGATACCCTGAATGGGAGGAGTTCTGAGCCATCACATGCATCGGATGATGCCTCTACCCCAGGGACTGGGAAAAAATGACCCTCTCCTTCCACAGACAACCCAGAGCAGCTAATGCCATTGAGTTCTAGATGTCTCCATTATGTCTGTGACCCATGACATAACCCACTGGCATTATCTGCCCCTGCTTACACCCTTTAAGGCCGGTTATCTTTCCATGGATTTTCTTCTGCATCAGTCAGAGAGAACTGTCTTAGCTGTTGATCCCAACATTTTATAGAGAGCATAGTTTCAAAGACAGCTTAAACATTGCCCCAGATCTAAACGTCATCAGTACAGGGAGTGTACTGATGTATATAGTGCTCTCTATCCTGTCCCCTGGAAGATGAACTGCATCTCCATCAATGTATAGTGGCTTCTACAATATCAATTTGGATGGGTGGAACCTGAGGAGGGTCGCATTAGGATTTGGGAGTGGAGATAAGAAATGTGAGGTGTGGCCGGGCGTTGGTGGCGCACGCCTTTAATCCCAGCACTCGGGAGGCAGAGGCAGGCCGATCTCTGTGAGTTCGAGGCCAGGCTGGACCAACAGCCTCCAAAACAGAGAAACCCTGTCTCATAAAACCAAAAAAAAAAAAAAAAAAAGAAATGTCAGGTGTGTAACTGTGCTATCTAGGGGTCAGAGACCTGGTAAAAGGGATATGGGACAGGTGCAATGAGATCCAGATAGTTGACACACCACTGGGGGCTGGAGAGATGGCTCAGTGGTTAAGAGCACTGGCTGCTCTTCCAGAGGACTCAGGTTCAATTCCCAGCACCCACAAGGCAGATCACAATTGTGATCTTTTCCAGGGGGATCCGATAACCTTACGCAGACAAACAACTGGCCAAAACACCAATGTACATAAAATACAAATAAATACATTATTTAAGAAAAAATACACCACTGAGCAAAGTAGGCACCTCCCTCATGACTCTGATGCCTTTGTCTATGGTCTGCCTTAATTTGGACAGTGTCTGTCTTGGTGAATCAATGTGGGTCATGCAGTGAGGGTACCTATCCAGCTCATGATCGGATACCACCCATTCGTACTCTCTAAGGCCCCTGTAGAAGTTGTTTTTTTCTCAATATATGTTTTTATTCAAATTACAAACATGTATGATTCGCATGTCAATCACAGCTCTCTCTCCCACCCCTCCTCCCTCCCTGTAGAAGTTTGAATGTAATTGGCCTCCATAACCTCATGGGGAGTGGCCCCATCAGGAGGTAAGGCTTATTGGAGTAGTTGCAGCCTTGTTGGAGGAAGTGTGTTACTGCAGGGGCAGGCTTTGTGGTTTCCTATGGTCAAGATACTGCCCAGTGTGGGCAAGATGTAGGACTCTCAGCTCTTCTCCCGCATCATGTCTGTCTACATGCCGCCATGCTCCTTGGCCTCAGATGTTATCTGATGGCATTCCTAGGCTTTGGATTGGTGGAAGCTAGCATTTACAACCCTGACAGTAGACCTCAGCTGCCCTTCTGGGGCGTGCATTCTGCTCTACACCATCTGTATTTCTCCCCGTTGCCTGTCCTTCCATCCTCCTCCTCCTCCTCACTCGTCCTGTGTAAGCTACACACTCTCGAATCCCTTCCCCAGCTCTGCTTCTGGTGAGATCCAAACTCAAACAGGCCGCAGAAGGGCCTGCTGGGGGTGGCGGAATATTCCAGATCTTTGCCACCCACTAGGCACGGTGTCTGCAGGGTGCAAGTTCTGTGACTGATAGGACTGAAACGCTTCAGTCTACACTTTACCGGGATTTTAATGGATTGCTACGGAAGTACGCCTCTGTGGCGTATGGCTGTCGTGTCACAGAGCGATGCCTCTGTAGCGTATGGATGTCTCATCACAGAGCGATGCCTACAGACCCACCTTTTGCTCCCCACCCATCCTTGTAGAAGCAGGGCTATTTGATCTGTAAAAAGAAAAGGCTGGATGGGGTGGGGTGGTGGGTAGGGAGAAGACCAGCTTTGGGCGGTTCCTGTTTCACCTGTTCTTCCAGAAGGAAAATGTGTAGTCGAAAGATCATGATTTCCCTAAGGCAGATGTTGTCCTTATAATCTCAAGGTGGGGGAGGGGTGATACTAGCAAATGACTGACAGATCTCCAGTAATCTGAAGCTGGTACCACGTAGGATGCTTGCAGGTCTTGTGTTAGATCAAATAAAATCATGCCAGTCTTCTCTTGATAAATTCCTTCGGGATGCAAGCTGGTTTAATGCCTCTGGTTCCTGGTTCAGTCACGTGTCCTTGGGGACATTTCTCGTGCCCTCAGCTTTGTTAAGTTGCCGTGAGAGTTAAGAGCAGTGACCATTGGAGAATGCTAAACACATCTTCCTAGGAAGGAATGTTCCTGAACAACCATTTGCAGCTCAGAGAAAGAAATCAAAACCTGTCCTGCAAACAGGGTGATATCAGGCTGGCCGTGTGGATGGGAGGGCCCTGACACTGTAGACAGCGTCCTGTCCCCTGGGCTCCAAGTCATCCTTGCATGGATGCCTGGCTCTTCCTCTCTGTGACTGTGAGATTGTAGGTCTGTTTCAGCAGCCACAAAAATGGTCAGAATAACAGTTCCTAGCACTGGTTTGGGGAGGTTCCAGGGAGCAGTGTAGACAAGAGGGAAACACATCACTCGGCATCCAGAAGGTACTCGGGGCTGAGGGTATCCTTCAGTCACTGGAGTGCTTACCTGGCATGTCTGCAGCCCTGGCTCCCCTCCTGGGCACCTCATAAAGTAGGCATGGTGTACCTACCTACAATTCTAGCACCGGGGAGATGAGGCAGGAGACTCAGAAACTCAGAGTCATCCTTGACTGCATAGCCAGCCCGGGGCTACATGAGTCCCTGTCAGAAAAAAGAAACAGGTGTAAGCAGTTGGTTAATGCTTACATCTTCACTGTGGATATTAGACAGGCCCTGGCTAGGTCATTTCTTGACTGAGTGAACGTGGCCAACTTGTTGAGTTTCTGCTGTGCACCTGAGGAAATGCCTGGCTTTGAGGATCAGAAAGATAAAGATTCTTATTGACAGTACTTGGCACGAAAATTGCACCAATCTGCAAATAATTATAATGTTCTCTCTAGACAGGCATGTGGTAGCCATGGATACCTTCTGACTCAATATCTTTCCTGTGCTAACAAGTACTGTGAATGTTTAAAAATGTTTAGCTAGATTCCTACTGGGAAGTTGTAGAGGATTCTAAAATCTGCCCCCCCCCTTTTATTTTAGACTTTGTTGCAATTTGCCAGACTTGCCATTTGTTTCTTTTCTCAAAAAAAAAAAAACACACATAGTTCCTGGAGGTGGTGGTGGTGGTGTCGGCAGCAGCGCAAGTCCTTAATCCCAGCACTCGGGAGGCAGAGGCTGGCGGATCTCTGTGAGTTCCAGACCAGCCTGGTTTATAGATCGAGTTCCAGAACAGCCAGGACTTCACAGAGGGATATAGAAAAACTAAAAACTAAGACCAAAACCAAACGACGACAACCCCCATCCAACATGTATACACTTAGTTTTAATTTTTGTTTACGAGTGTTTACCGGCATGTCTGTATGTGCACCTCATGCATGCAATGCCCGGGGAGGCCAGAAGAGGGCGTTGTATCTCCTAGAATTGGAGTTACAGACAGTTGGGGGACCACCACATGTGTGCTAAAAACTGAACCCAGGGTCCTGGGCAAGAACAGCCAGTGCTCTTAACCACTGAGCCACCCTTCCAGCTCCCAATTCCCACTCCTCGCATTCTCTGTGATGGCAGTCACAGAACTGTGTTTTTCACATTCTCCTTGGTCATGGTTTTGTGCCATGTCCACTCCAGGGGTGAGACATCTAGACTAGAAATGAGAAAGCCCTAGCATGGGCAGAGTACTTTTCCTCCAGGAGTGTGCCCGGATTTGTCCATACTATCTCACTTTGCCTTGACAGCAATCCTTTGCTATCTTCCTAACGGGTTATTATTGTACCCATTCGACATGTATGAAAACTGAGGCAAAGAGAGGTTTCACACACATCCAAGGTATCACAGAGCAGAGCCAAGTTTTGAAGCCAGGCTGCTTCCTTCGTTGCCCCTGGCTCGCCACATCCTGGACTGCTTTCTTCCTCCTTGGGATTTCCACTCTGAGATCTTGTCGTTGTGCCCCTTAGACACATACCAAGGTGAGCGGTGGCGATGGGCGTGGCCCCCTGGCAGTCAACTACAGGGTGGGAAAGGGACTTTTTCTTGGTCACCTCAACCTCAACGACTCTTGGGTCATCTCTGAACCTCTGGGTCCAGGAAGGGAGGTTGCTCTATAGAGCCGGCTGCCTGAACACGGAGCACAAGGAGACGGCCGTGTGCTCACAGTTATGCAGCAGGAAGAGCCCGGCGAAGCAGGAAATGGGGTCATGGACTATTCCTAAATTGGTTTTCTGCTCTCCACCATAGCCGTGTGTGGAGACTGAGAGACTGCCACTGAATGGAAATGCAGCATGGGCTGTCGGGCAGGCTGCTGCATCCGGGAACAAGTCTGCCAGTTGTTCCAAACCTCTGCCTCTGTCTCCCCGTCACTGTCCAGCAAATAGGTGATGTCTCTTTGCAAACCCAAAATGTTGCAACCCTCCCCCTTTTCTAGCAAGACAGTGTCTCATTTTCAGGCATGCTAGGGTGGGTTGAACAATGATGTTAAATGCGCTAGATCAGGCTGGATCACATAATTCCAGAGCTTGACCTCTTATGTGACTGCTACTATTTAACCTTTTCTAAGAGTCAGCTGTATGTGTGTGTGTGTGTGTGTGTGTGTGTGTGTGTGTGTGTGTGCATGAGCGTGTGTGCACGTGTGCATACCTGTGCGTTCAGATGGATGGGAATCCAGGTAAATCCTGTCTGGGTGGACAACTGCTTGGGGCCCTCTTACCTGATCCCAAAGAGCAATTCCCGCAGTTAAAGTAACACAACTGAAAAATCTCTCCTCTATATTTCTTAGTCCTTTGCAGGAGTCCGTGAACATTTTTGGACCAGAAGACATATGGCTGCCAAGAGAGACAGCTGAAAGCCTTCTTAAAGTGTTGTGTTAAAAAAAAAGTCAGAGTTCAAAATAGCAACAGATTGTAACATTGTTCTCTGAGTGAGACTTTTTCTCTAAATCTAGTCTTCATCCCAGCATGTTTCCTGTTCCCTTGAGTCCCACTACCGTGGGTCAGACCCTCCATCGGCACTAGGTCTGCCGGAACAGAAGCGACTGTGGATGCTCGGTGATCCGTCCCCTGTCACAGACAACTCACTCCCCGTGGACCTGTGCCCTGCATGCTGTGCAGAAACCGCCATAAAAGCAGTTCCGAGGAACTCTGCTGAGGTCTGTAGGGAGGGAGAGGCTGAGGGTGCGTCTGGCTTTGTGGCAGTGAGAACACCCATGTTCCCCTGATGAGCAGGTTAGGTTCTGTCCCACAGCCCGGAGGCTCTCTGACTCAGGCCACGCTGTGAAGGTGAGAAGGCAGGCGACAGACGGAGAAAGTGGGTGAGGGTCTTGTGGAGAGATGGACAGCCCAGGCACAGCTCAGAGAAGACAGCCACTTTCCCCTGCCGGCGGACATGACATGACTTGATGAGGTGTTGGGAGCCCTGTGGCTTAGTTTTGGGTCAGCATATGAACCCTTGTCCAACCAGTCTCCATGAGGCAAGATGCGTGGAGAAGATCTGTAGGGAGAGATCTTAGGCACCTGCTCCCCTGGCCATGCCCACTAGGGGAAGATAAGAGCTTGGGGAAAGGGAGATGCGTTGCTCTCTTGGGAACCCCCATCGTGGTCCAGATCAGAGTGTGCTGACCCCGTTTCTCGGCTTCTCATGTAAGTGACTTCTCCAAGTATAGTACGACCCCCTTTTTCCAGGATCCTTTGCGTGGCCCGTTTCCATCTCTCACTTGGCAGAGACCAGTGGACCCCAGGACAGCGTAGAATTCTGCTGGGACAATGCAGCCTGCACGCTCCCATATCCTTCATAATGTTCATGATTGTCAATCATGCACGGGACAGATGTGATAGTTCCCAGAGACTCCGTTCTTTTCTCCAATATTTTTCTCCTAAAATTCTTTGGGAGCTGATGCTTCTCAGGTTTCTTATAGAGAGGCTCCGGTGTGCAAGACCCTTTCGCAGCAGTTTATGGTGAATCACCCCTGTTTCTGTAAATGTGCTTTGCTAATGGGATAATATTTTTGTTCTTGAGAATGTGTGCCTGTGTCCATCCTGTAAAAGCAGGATGTTTAGCTACCAAATGCTGAGTGTTGCTTTTGGTTTAAAAGTTGTATTGAGCTGGGCAGTGGTGGCACATGCCTTCAATCCCAGCACTCGGGTAACAGAGGCAGGCGGATCTCTGTGAGATCGAGGCCAGCCTGGTCTACAGAGTGAGTTCCAGGGCAGCCTCCAAAACAATACAGAGAAACCCTGGCTTGAAAAACAAAGCAAAACAAGCAAACAAAAACAACAACATATTTGATGTATTTGTTTTTGCTGGAGGTTAATACTGAAGGATGGGGAAAACATGCTTGTTTTGGAAAATGTAAATAAAGACGACTTGAGCTGTTTTGGGTCACTTGTGTGAAATTCATCTGGTGGTCTGACCCTTCATTTCTTCATACCAACACCACTTCCCTGTCTCAGGACCTGAGCCCAGGCTGCAAGAGGACTGTGGGAATATATCGTATCGTATCGTATCATATCATATCATATCATAGCATAGCATAGCATAGCATAGCATAGCATATATTGACAAGGTCGCAAGCCTCACATAGCCCAGAGTGGGTTTGAACTCACTGATAGCTGATGATGACACTGAACTTCTGTCCCTCCTGTTTTCACTTCCTGATGGGGAAATCCTGTGTATATGTCAATAAAGCACTGTTGGCCAATAGGGAAGCAAGATAGGTGGGACTAGGAGTCAAGGAGGATTCTGGGAGAGAGAAACACAGGGAGACATCATGTAGCCACCATAGAATTAAGAGGTCTGGACCCTTTCTCCAGTAAGAGAAATACTTAGATGGGTTAAATACTTAAGTCAGAGATAGGACTTAAGTCAGAGAAGGACGTCTCCCATCACAACCTTAATTCTTGTCAACCTTAATTTCACATTTTTTTGTCTTTTCCTTGTTTCAACCCACTCACTTAATTCTGTTGAATGTTGTGTAGTACAGTTGGATGTGTCCATTGAAGAATCCAACTGGGAATAAAAAAGGGAAATGAATTAGTCACAGCAGGGTATCCTCCTCCCTGTTCTCCCAGGTCCACCCATTTGGAGCAATCTTCAAGTGAACACTAAGTTGATCCTGCCAACTCCACTCTTCTTGTCAGCAACTGGGTCTGATCTGGTCACATGGCCCTACGTGGACCAAAGAGACATAAGGTAAAGTCTTGAGGAAAGGTTTTTGTTTTTGTTTTCCTGGGAAAGCTGTTGAATGCAAAGTGAACCCCTATCTGACAATCCTAGGACTCCCTCCTGCTTCTGCTTAGGTGAGGAAGTCAGTTTTTCTTACCAGTCAAGCTATTATTTTCAGTCAGCTTTTCTATTGAAATCTGACAGACATAGAAGCATCCAGACTGATACAAAATGAAACCGTGAGTTGTTAGCCATACCTAACTCACAACACTGGAAGACACAGGGCTGTCACACGAGCCCAGATAGAGCACTGTGCCATCTGTGATGCTACCATGATCTGCACAGTCATTCGGTGCGCATCTGCACGGCTAAACACTGTGCATCTGCACGGCTGACCACTGTGCATCTGCACGGCTAACCACTGTGCATGTGCAGGGCTAACCACTGTACATCTGCAGGGCTAACCACTGTGCATCTGCACGGCTGACCACTGTACATTGCACGGCTGACCACTGTGCATCTGCACGGCTGACCACTGTGCATCTGCACGGCTGACCACTGTACATGTGCACGGCTGACCACTGTGCATGTGCACGGCTGACCACTGTACATCTGCAGGGCTAACCACTGTACATGTGCACGGCTGACCACTGTACATCTGCACGGCTGACCACTGTACATCTGCACGACTGACCACTGTGCATGTGCACGGCTGACCACTGTACATCTGCACGGCTGACCACTGTGCATCTGCATGGCTGACCACTGTACATGTGCACGACTAACCACTGTACATGTGCACGGCTGACCACTGTACATGTGCACGGCTGACCACTGTGCATGTGCACGGCTGACCACTGTGCATCTGCACGGCTGACCACTGTGCATCTGCACGGCTGACCACTGTACATGTGCACGACTAACCACTGTACATCTGCACGGCTGACCACTGTACATGTGCACGGCTGACCACTGTGCATCTGCACGGCTGACCACTGTACATGTGCACGGCTGACCACTGTACATCTGCACGGCTAACCACTGTGCATCTGCACGGCTGACCACTGTACATGTGCACGGCTGACCACTGTACATGTGCACGGCTAACCACTGTGCATCTGCACGGCTGACCACTGTACATGTGCACGACTGACCACTGTACATCTGCACGGCTGACCACTGTGCATCTGCACGGCTGACCACTGTACATGTGCACGGCTGACCACTGTACATCTGCACGGCTAACCACTGTACATGTGCACGGCTAACCACTGTACATGTGCACGGCTAACCACTGTACATCTGCACGGCTGACCACTGTGCATCTGCACGGCTGACCACTGTACATGTGCACGGCTGACCACTGTGCATCTGCACGGCTGACCACTGTGCATGTGCACGGCTGACCACTGTGCATGTGCACGGCTGACCACTGTGCATGTGCACGGCTGACCACTGTACATCTGCACGGCTGACCACTGTGCATGTGCACGGCTGACCACTGTACATCTGCACGGCTGACCACTGTGCATCTGCACGGCTGACCACTGTACATGTGCATGGCTGACCACTGTACATGTGCACGGCTGACCACTGTGCATGTGCACGGCTGACCACTGTACATGTGCACGGCTGACCACTGTGCATCTGCACAGCTAACCACTGTACATGTGCACGGCTGACCACTGTACATGTGCACAGCTAACCACTGTGCATGTGCACGGCTGACCACTGTGCATCTGCACGGCTGACCACTGTGCATCTGCACGGCTGACCACTGTGCATCTGCACGGCTGACCACTGTACATGTGCACAGCTGACCACTGTACATGTGCACGGCTGACCACTGTACATGTGCACGGCTGACCACTGTGCATGTGCACGGCTGACCACTGTGCATGTGCACGGCTGACCACTGTACATGTGCACGGCTGACCACTGTGCATGTGCACGGCTGACCACTGTACATCTGCATGGCTGACCACTGTACATGTGCATGGCTGACCACTGTACATGTGCACGGCTGACCACTGTGCATGTGCACGGCTAACCACTGTACATCTGCACGGCTGACCACTGTGCATGTGCATGGCTGACCACTGTACATCTGCATGGCTGACCACTGTACATGTGCATGGCTGACCACTGTACATGTGCACGGCTGACCACTGTACATGTGCACGGCTGACCACTGTACATGTGCACGACTGACCAGTGTACATGTGCACGACTAACCACTGTACATGTGCACGACTGACCACTGTACATGTGCACGACTGACCACTGTACATGTGCACGGCTAACCACTGTTCATCTGCACGGCTGACCACTGTACATCTGCACAGCTGACCACTGTGCATGTGCACGGCTGACCACTGTACATCTGCACGGCTGACCACTGTGCATGTGCACGACTAACCACTGTGGGTCATGCAGAGAAATAGGAGAAACTTGACACGTGCTTAGACACAGCCTCGTAAAGTCCTACCAAAGGTGAAAGGCTAGGCCGTTGCTAATTTTTCTATTGTATAAAAGAATTTAATTATTTGTGATTCTCTTATTCTCAAAACTGTGATTTGTAACACTGAACTCCACAGCCCTGCCTGGCCAGGGCACCCCTAAATGGATAGGGCCAGGGCACCCCTAAATGGATAGGGCCAGGGCACCCCTAAATGGATAGGGCCAGCCATCCCTAAATGGATAGGCAGGAGTGGGCTGAGCCAAGCTCCAATATGAGCTGTCACTGCCATAATACTACGGGCCTGGATATTCCTCAACTTTGATCTGAGAAACCTCTCCCTAACTTTAGGTTTCTTCTGCCATTGCCCATTTCTTAACCCCCTCAAGGCTAGAGAGGTAATTGCTGATGATGATAGGGTAGTGGTAGTGACAATGGTGGTGACCATGGTGGTGGTGATGTTGGTGATGTTGGTGATGGTGTTGATGTTGGTGATGTTGGTGATGATGACAATGGTGGTGGTGATGATGGTGGTGATAATGGTGGTGATGGTGTTGATGTTGGTGATGGCGGTGATGGTGGTGATGATGGTGACAATGGTGGTGGTGGTGGTGATGGTGGTGGTGATGATGATGGTGGTGATGGTGGTGATGTTGGTGATGGTGACAATGGTGGTGGTGATGATGATGGTGGTGATGGTGGTAATGTTGGTGATTGTGGTGATGGTGGTGATGGTGGTGATAGTGATGATATTGGTGATGTTGATGATGGTGGTGTTGGTGGTGAGGGTGGTGATGTTGATGATGGTGGTGATTGTGGTGATGGTGGTGATGTTGGTGACAGTGTTGATGTTGGTGACGTTGATGATGGTGGTGATGGTGGTGTTGGTGGTGATGTTGGTGATGGTGGTGTTGGTGGTGATGTTGGTGATGGTGGTGATGGTGGTGGTGATGGCAATGGTGCTGGAGGTGGTACTGGGCGTGGGTAACTCATTGATGTTCTCTATGCATTAGATTATTTAAGTGGTTATTTGCGAACTTTCACAACAAACATCTGAAGTCAAAAGGAAGATTTGAAACCAAGCTGTCTTATTTGGGGTGTGTGCAAGGTGGTACACCATCTTTACTGTGACACATCCTGCATTTCATTTTTATCAGGACCTTATTCAGAGAAGCCCATCTCTGTGAACTGCTGTTAATGGTTATCCTAGGAGGCCGGGTATTGGTGGTGCACGCCTTTAATCCCAGCACTCGGGAGGCAGAGGCAGGTGGATCTCTGTGAGTTCAAGACCAGCCTGGTCTACAGAGCAAGTTCCAGGACAGCCTCCAAAGCTACAGAGAAACCCTGTCTTGAAAAACAAAAACAAAAACAAAACAAAACAAAATGGCCATCCTAGGAGAGCCAGCTGCAGTTTATAGGGACCGACTTGAAGAGACAGGATTGCTTGGTCCCTGAGACTGAATAGCAGCCATAGAAGAAGGGAGTGTGGACAAGTCCCTTTTTACAATGTTAAATTGCATTCATTTGTCTGTGTGTGTATGCGCTTACCACAGCAAGCACACTTGGAGGTCAGAGAACAACTTGGGGGACTCAGCTCTCTCCTATCCCCATGTGGCTTTTGGGGACTGAAGTCAAGTCATCAGGCTTAGCATCAAGTGCCTTTATTCACAGAAGTGTCCCTGCAGCCCACAACTGTCCCTCGTTCAGCTCATCCCACACAGGCAGGTACACAGAACTAGCCAGATGCAAGCCACAGTTCAGCTATTGCATGATCACTGTGTATAGGGGCTTGGAGGAGTCTTTAATTCTGTTTTGCAAATTTCCCTTATGGAAACAATAAGCTGATGCTAAAAGATAACTTTGCTTAAGTTTTTATTGGTACGTATTAATTACATGTATTAATGGGCCTTACTATGACATGTCCATACATGTGTATTGTCTATTTTGATCATATTCATCCCCATCACCTTCTCGACACCTCCCACTCCTGCTGATCCCCTCCCTCTTCCAAACTCATCCTCTATGCTGTGTGAACCAATGAGTTTCCTTAGCGTTGCTTACAGAAGCACGGGCAAGATTTTATTTACAGTAAGGAGTACAGGCACCTTAGTGCCTACACCACTGAAGACACCACCTCTGCAGCCACAGGGATGGTTTTTACTCTTGATTTTAGCTTCCTTTTAACCCACAAGTAATTTTCACAACTTTCATCAACGAAGACTGGGCTCCCACCTGCCTTTTGTAGGGTAAAAGGGACAGCCAAAGAAACACACCCTGACCCTGAGACCAGAGCCAATTCACTGGCCCTGAAACCAGAAACGAAAGGTTAAAAAGGGCCAGTGAAAGAAACACGCTTTATCCGTGGCCAGCTCAACACACACACACACACACACACACACACACACACACACACACACACACAGAGCCACTCTCTAAGCAGGAAAACCAACCAATCCCTGAACATGAAATCCAGTCACTCTCTGAGTTTGTTCAAGTTTAGGGTTTTGAATCCGAAGAACAATTCCCACCCTGGAAAAATTCCACCCCTAAGAAGCCCTGTACAAGCCCTGTACCTGTTCAGTTGGAGGCTGCCTTTCCCAGGCTGGCACAGGCGGTTACCCTCCTGGATTTTTCCATCTGAGTAAATCCCTTGAATGAGGTTTGAGGGTAGACCTTCTTTCCCAGGAATGGGAACAGAGAAGTAACAACTTTCGCTAGAGGGAGGGGACCAGAACTATAACAGCTTCACTGGGGAAACACCCCCCTAGTGGTTACACTCCAGGGGATCTGAGCAGAAATGTAACAACTTCACTGGGGAAACCTCCCCTGACAATCAGAGTCGTTACATTGGGGAAGCCTTTCCCTAGAGCTCGGCTATAAGCTGCTACGCTTGGGTGACTCTGCAGTACTCCTTGGCTCCTGACTGCCAGGATCCCTTTCCGTCCCAGCTGCAATGCTTAAACCTTTGACACTGTTGGCTGTGACATACACCTAGGCTGCAAGGATCTCTCTGACACTGAGATATGAATGAATCTGCCTTTCTAGACTTGTTTTAGGATTTTGTTTTTTATTATTTGTGTGTGTGTGTGTGTGTGTGTGTGTGTGTGCGTGCCACAGGGTACCCGGAGTAGCACATGGGTGTTAATGTACTAGCCAACCCATAATAGCTCACCTTTGGCAGCCCCCCCGACTGCGTCCTTAGACTCGCCTTCCTGGAGAACGGAGTCACAACTCCCTTGTGCCTGAAGTCGGCTGCGGATGCCACGTGGGTGGCTTGCACTGATCCTGAGAATTCAGTGTGGACCAGATAGATAGAGAGGCCTGATTCTCGCATCGCTGACCTCTGCTGCGCAGGTAACGGAGAGCGCCATGCTTGGAGCCCAGGTAACAGTAGCAGACACTCTCTTGAGACCACGCACACTGTCCACTCTGAACAGATCTCTCTGCAGATCCTGAAATACTTAATTCCAGGTCGTGTTGCTTTCCTAGGCTTCGAGTCCCATCTGGTGACATTTTACCCATTAGTTATAAAATGTGGGCTCTAAGTGATGGACCTCTGTTTCTACCCCAAGCACATTTTTCTTTTTCTTTCTTTCTTTTTTTTTTTTTTTGCCACTGTTAGTCCAAGCTACAAGACCTCCAAATAAATTTGCTTTTTTTGCTTGGAACCAAAAATTTCACTTGCAAGACAGATGAGATTGAGATGGTGACCTTTCTGGGTTTGCAGAATTCTTTGGATCCATTATTTATTGGCCTGTGGGTGCAGCATAAAGTTCTATGGCAGATGTTAAGAAGCCAAGGAAGGGAACGCTGGAGAAAACATATTTTTGTTCGGCAGTATGGTGTCTGTAAGTCAGTCTTCCCCAGGGCAGCCATGGATCCTATATCTTGGATTTTGCAGTGGGTCTTGAAAGTCAGGGGGAAACAGAAGGAATTGATTCAGCCTCACTTTGCTTCAGTGGTTTTTGTTTTTTGTTTTGGTTAGGTTTTGCTTAAATACTATTTTTATTAATTTTTTTGAGAATTTCATACAATACATATTTTTTAATCAATTCATTCCCTCTCTGGACTCCTCCTAAATCCTCCTTCTCCCTACCTTCTCAACTTCATGTTCTCTGTCTGTCTGTCTGTCTGTCTGTGTGTATGTGTGTGTGTGTGTGTGTGTGTGTGTGTGTGTTGCTCAAGAACAGACCTCCTTATATAGTGATTATTGTTTGGGTCCTGACAACCCTTGGATTACAGCATCTAATCTCTTACACTTTTTACCAGATGAAGACTAACCAGAAATGTCTTTCAAAGTCATCTGTCTAGCCCTGAGCATGCTGGCCATTTTCTGGATCCAGTTTTGCTCCTTGGTAGTCTGAACTGTCTTTCCCTAGAGAGGTGGCCTCACTCCTCCCAGACTCTTCAGTCCGAGTTAGGCTTGGTCAAGCTCCTGAAGGACGACCATTCAGAACAAGCAGTCACAGGCTCACCTACAGTCCACAAACACGTTTGTACCACGCTGTAGACAAGGCATGTGTCAGGTACGGCAAAGCAGAAAAGACAAGTGACACAGGAGGGTTATTTCAGGACAGGAGGCAAATAAACTTGTCCACAAAATTACATAGCACACGAACTGTGTGATACATCAGCAAGGAATAGGTTAGATCTCAACCTCTCTGGGAGAATGAAGAATAATCCCCTGGCCTTTGCTTCTGTTCAACACTAAAGAGTTAGGATGCAAAATCCAAATATCTCAGACCTGTAATGACACCCACACTTAGGGACAATGTGAAAACGAGCAGAGAGTTTCTATTCTCCATTTTCACCCCCTGTAACGACAGTGCTGAGACAGGCTTTCTGAGACACAAAGCTCTTTGTCTTAGGCTCGCCACCCTGAGAAATTCTGTGACTCCCCCATGTCCGTGGTCCCTGCATTGGAGGCAAGTCAGCCTTCCACAGGTAGAGAGAAGAGGTCCGTAGCCAACACCATCTAGAGATGAATTCAGGCCTGCTGCTGGATGGACACACCTCCATTTCTACCCAAGACCCTACGGAAAGCAGCTACCATGTAGTGCACTATGCAATAATCTCCAGTCAGTCCCATTATCCATTGCTGTGTAACAAAAACCCCCAACCAGAGGGCTTCATGTGGTAGTGACTTTCCTATAACTCACTTCTCTGTGGATCAGGAATTCTGAGAGAACTTGCCAGGGTGGCTTTCCTCTCTCTCTCAATGTGGACTGGGAGATTTAGCCATCTGGTAGTTGGTCTGGCCAAGCTGGTCTTGCTCCCACACCTGGTAGGGACAGCGAGAACACGGTAGAGGTTAGAATGAGAAATTCCTACCATAGGCTCACAGAATTAAATAGTTGGTTCCCAGCTGGTGGCGTTGTTTGAGAAGGGTTATGGATTCTTCAGGAAATGAGGCCTTGGTGGAGGAAGTCTGTCACTGGTTAAGGACTTTGAGAGTTTGTAGCTTAGCTTCATTTCCAGTCCACTCTCTGCTAAGTGTTTGCAGATGGAGACATGATCTCTCAGCATGATGCTCAGGCTGCCGGACGCCAGGACCCCCTCGCCATTGCGGACTCTCTCCTCTGGGACTGTAAGCCAACATAACTCTTTCTTGGTGAGGTGCTTTTGGTTGTGGAGTTTTATCACAACAACAGAAAATAACTGATGCTCACTACATTTGACTTGGCCCTTTTCTCAGTAACGCCGATCTTTCCCTGTGGGGAGCTGGTAGGGGATGTCCTTCTGGATGCTGTTAATATATGTTCTCTTATTGGTTTAATAAAATGATGATTGTCCAGTAGCCCGGCAGGAAGTATAGGGGAGCAGGGGGGCTACCAGATAAGGAGAAGGCTGGGAAGAGGAACGCAGAGAGTGATTCACAGGGGAGATGCCATGTAGCGGCCAAGTGAGTAACATGCCGGAACATTACAGGTAAGCCACAACCTCGCAGCAATACCTAGTTTAATAGGAATGGGATAGTAATTAAGAGAGAGCTAGCCAACAAGAAGCCTGAGCCATCAACCAACCAGTTTATAATTAATATAAGTCTCTGTGTGTTTATTTGGGACCCAACGACTGCAGGACCAGGTGGGACAGAAACTCCATCTACAGGGGGCAGAGGAGGCTCTGGGTGAGTGTGTACTGTTGACATGAGCATGGTCACATCAAGGACCCCAAAACGTCAGGCATACAGGTAGTGGCAACCCACCCCACCCCACCCCCACCCCCAGTGAACCTCTGAGGACCAGCAAAGCCTTCCTTTTTCTCTGAGAATGATGGCAGTGTGTGCAAAAATGAGTAATGACAGCTGCTTCCTCTTGGATGACTACAGCCTGAGACTGCTCCCCTTAGAGACTTACGTGGCCCAGCTAACCCTTCCCACCATGCTGAATATAATAAAAATGCTAACGCTCCGGGTTGTTATGCAGTCACTGGTGCTGCTCCAGCAGACAGAGCATTCCCTACTGGATCAAGGGTTTTCTGTTCTTGTGTTTGTCCTTTCTTCCCCTTACCACCCCAGTCAGGTTAATCCCTGAAACTGTGCGAGACACGGTGTACAAATGCTCCCTTCTAGTAAGGCGGCTGAACTCCCCCCCCAACAGGGTTTCTCTATAGCTTTGGAGGCTGTCCTGGAACTCTCTCTGTAGACCAGGCTGGCCTGTAACTCACAGAGATCCGCCTGCCTCTGCCTCCCCAATGCTGGGATTAAAGGTGTGTGCCACCACCCCACCTGGCTTGGCTGAACTTCTTATATGAAGAGTCAAGTATCCCAGTATCAGTGGGTCTTAGGGTTGTCATCTGATCTGAATAGATAGAGAGCCCACCTAACCGAGGCAGAATAGCAAGTTTAACATCTGCCACAATTGGCCTCATGTGAGAATGCCAACCACCTGGCCAGTGTTTGCGTGGATGCTCCTGGGATGGACACTCACAGGTTGAAGGAATTTCCATATGCACGAGAGGAAAGAGCTACCTACCATCTGCCTTTTGGCTCCCAGATGCCTCCCCTCAAATTAACGGCCAGCGACAGATTTCCTGGAGCATAGTGCCTGTTTTGCAACTGTTCACCCAGGAAGAACCTCAGCGAGGTGGTTGTGTCTGTGTGTCTGATAGCTTCCCTCCCCCGTGCTATGCTCAGAAGTGGCCACAGAGATCTCTACCTCCTAATCCCACGAATGTAGCTCTGTAGAGTCAAATCGATGCCTCGGATGTGTTCCAGTTAAGGATGTTAAAGTAAGGATATTGTCCTAAGACACCTGGGCAGGCACGATGTGGCCCCGGGAGGCAGAGAGAGGCTAGAGTGTGGGTAGCAGGGGAAGGGACAAGCAGGAAGTGGTCAGGGTGACTTGAGGGAAAGGTCACAGCCTGAGTACGTGGGCAGCTTCTGGAAGCTAGCAGAGATGGGGAGCAGACTGCACAGTGGAGTTGGTGCTTTGACTGTAGCCTCAAGGTTACGAAGGGCAATATCAGACAATTGGCAGCCTGATGGCAATCTTGGGACCTGGGTGACGCCACATGTTGGGTTTGGCTTGAGTGTTCTTTCTCTGTCTTCCGTGTTTCGTGTTTATCCGCGGCTGAGTAAAGTGGAAGGGAACTGTGGCCTTGGGGACCAGGACAAAAGATGAGAAGGTGGCACTAAGAAGTGTCCTTTCTCCCAGAGGCTGAGAAGGCTCAGCGGTTAAGAGCACTGACCACTCCCCCAGATGAACCACTCTGGTTCCCCAAACCAGCACCAGCTGGCCCACAACCACCTGTAACTCCAGGTCCAGGGGATCCAATGCCTCTTCTGGCTTCACCCCTTTACAGACACACACGCATGCATACACGGAATGCGAGTCAATCTTAAAGGGGAAAGGATCTTTTATGGAAGCGTGTCTGTCCTTGGTGTGGGTTGTCAGGTCAGCCTCTGAGCGTTCTTGAATCCGAGGCACACGGATGCGGCCAGACACCTGTCCCTGGTCAGCATTCCAGAATCAGGCATCTCCAGCTTGCTTGAAAGAGCAACGCAATGCAGAGATGCTTGAGGCAGCCCCGCCGAATCTGTCACCTGTCTGTCTGACACCAGTGATGAGGGTACTCCGGAGAAGAAGACAGAGTTCCGGAATGTACTGGCCCAGGCCTGGAGTCCTTCGGGCTCTGAAACCACGGTGGTGCTCATTCCCATCTCGAGGACCAGGGTTCCTGTTCCCTTTAACACTCTTAATGAGTAAGCAGTGTGTTCCGGTCCGGGAAGGAGGCAGGGGTTGGTAGCAGTTCCGAGTCTGAGGCTTTCTGCTGAATTTGTCGGCTAACAAAACACGAGTTTTCCTTCTCTGAGTGATGCTGGAGCCTTGGGAATGAATCCAAATAGGGAACCAGGAGATGATTCAGCAGCCACAGCCTGGCAGGCCACAAGGCATTTCTAGCTGCTGACCGAGCTCTGCTAACCAGTTTACAGGGTTGCATCAGCGGTAACAGCAGCAGTGGAAGCAAGGCCTGGATGCCTTTGCTCTGAGATCACCAGCAAGGAGCAGGGTGTCCTTAACTTCTCAGCCGATGGCCTCACCCCTGGCCTGAGCAAGCTATGAGCCCCGGACAGCTCAAGTCCCTCAGAACCCAGACTTGCAGGCCAGACTTAGACGGCATGAGAGCCTCCTAAGCTCCCCCAGATGGTTCCAATCACACACCCAGATGGTATGATTCAGGTTGGGGTCACTTAGCTGGGGCCGTTCAAGCCTCTGTGCCACATGTCACTCCCCCAAAATGCTTGCCCACCTGCCCCTGAAAAGCTTGGTTATTAGCCGGGCACTGGTGGCACACACCTTTAATCTCAGCACCCGTGAGGCAGAGGCAGGCAAAGCTTTGAGTTCGAGGCCAGCCTGGTTGACAGAGTGAGTTCAGGACAGCCAGGGATACACAGAGAAACCAAACACACCGCCTGCATTTTTTTAATTGACACAGTTTGCGTGTTTTGCGATCCATTCACAGGCTTGTGGTGAATGAATAATGTTTTAAAGATTTCAGAGAGAAGGATGGTGTATCAAAGGAGACTAACTGCAGGCTTTGAGAGAAACGTCAGGAGTCAGGAGAGTCCCTAAAATTACCCTCCCATTGCCTTGCAGAGCGCGGTCCACAGCGCCACCTGCTGGTCAAAGATACGCCAGGTTTATTCTAAAATTCCCAGTAAGGACCTAGTCCAAGGATTGGCTGGAAAGACAGACTGACCAGAGGCATGCATCGGGTATGAGCAGACGCGGGTCTGTGTGGACACCTTCAGGATGACACAAAACACAAGATTTCGCCCGATTCCCAAACGTAAAACCGAAGCCTGCTGTAGGATAGATCAGAGCAGAGAAGATTCTCCGGGCCCGAGCCGGGGAAATCAGCCTTGAGAATCCTCAAGTAACTCCAGCGAGCATGAGGCCAGCGGGAGATGCTGCTCTGTCTTTCAGCATCTGCTGCTTTGGGGCCCGAAGTGAGGTGACCACATTAAGGACTGACGTGTGGCCTTGGATCGGTCTCCTAGATCTAGGACGACAGGGGACTCAGCTGTCAGAAGGGCTTTTCCAAGCACTTAATCAAGTTCCCAAACGCTTCTTTCTGGCGATCTGGGGAATGGCTTTTTTTTTTTTTTCTGCAGCCTCGCCCTTAGAAACAAACCTCTGCGCCGCCTCTCGCTCTTTGGGCATCTCTTGTCTCTTTCACACGCATGTGCATGAATACCCGCACACATCCGCACGATTTAACACATTTAACACCCTCACTTGCCTCCTCCCGCCCCCTCCACAAGTGGAAAAGACTGAGAATAATCTCAGGACGGCGGAGGTTAACTAGCCTGGAGCGAGGGCTCCTCGGACCTTGGGGGCTGACACGTGTGACAAATGCGCAGCCCGGTGAGGCGGCCAGTCCCCCACCGCCGGGTTCGAAGGCAATGCTCTCAACCACTGCGCCATCGGGCTAGCCTTACCCCCAGGCCCTGCTCCCATCTTTTCCCTTCTCCTTTCCCCCTTTTTCCCTCCCTCTCTCCCTTCCTTCGCTGCGAGCAGCTTTTTCCCTGCATCTTAAGGATGGAGGATGATTGGACCTTGGTGAACTCAGCACAGAAGTGGCATCCCTGGGCGCGGGAAAAGCGCCACCCTGCAAACTCCTTGGGGTGGCGTGAGACTGCAGGGGAACGTGAGTATATTAAAATCATGCTGCCACATGCTGTCAGCATGCAGGCGTCTGTACTGTGAAACTGTAGGAGAACATGGGTGTATTAAAGTCATATTGTTAGCATTCAGGCGTCTGCGCTGGCCTGTCCTTGGGGTCCTGACAGGACTCGCCCTCAGCTGCAGACGCTAAGAGCACCACCTGTGCATGTTCACTGCGTTCCCTTTTAAAAAGGGCCCTGACCACCTCCTCTCTGTCTGTCTGTCTGTCTGTCTGCCTGCCTGCCTGCCTGCCTGCCTGCCTGCCTGCCTGCCTGCCTGCCTGCCTGCCTGCCTGCCTGCCTGCCTCTCTCTCTCTCTCTCTCTCTCTCTCTCTCTCTCTCTCTCTCTCTCTCTCTCTCTCTCTCTCTCTCTCTCTCTCTCTCTCTCTCTTTCTCTCCTGTCCCCAGAGGCCAGTCTCCCCTCTCCCCTCCACCCTTTTCCCATTCAACTTTCTCAAATTAAAAAAAAAGCCTCCACCCAGGCTCTGTCAACATGGTATCTTTCTCTCATGTGCCGCTTTTTAAAATTACAACACATATCAGGCCTGAGAACTTATAGTATACACCAGATTGAGGAGACGGTGCAATAAAAACGTAAAATGACTGTGTAATTTCTGGTTTTAAAGCACATTTCTACACGAAGTGCAGGAATGTGGTAGCCGGTCGTGATGGGAACACAATTTGCTGTAATGTGAGTTTAAAGACCGAGGCCTGATTGACGTTGTGAACAAAACTTTCGGTGGCCAGCAGGTGGCGATGTTGTGTTGCAGGGGATGAGGCAAACGGCGAGATTTGGTGGTTGTTACCTTCATTCTGTGCTTCGAAAGGAAATGATAGACTCTGGTTAGCGTCTGGGGGACTCTGCCTGACAGCATCACCCGTACTTCATGCTGCATCCGTGTCATGGTCAGAGGTCAGGTGGCTCTCCCCGGACCTCAGGTCAGCTCTGGGATCTGCATTAGAGTTGCTTGCGTGGGCCCTCCTTGCTGCCAGAGAGCAGACACTCATCGGAGTCCCCGCCTGCCACTTTGACTACTAAGAACCCATCCAAACACTAATGCAGATAAAACTAAGTGCTGTGACTGAGACGGAGATATTAGCTGGCAGAATGCTTATGCGTGTTGGGCCCTGGGTTCAAGCCCCAGCGTTGATGAATTTTGGTGTGGGGCGCAGCTGTTCTTCTGGAAGACTTGGGTTTGGTTCCCAGCACCTACATCAGGTGGTGCACAGCTGCCCATAACTCCAGCTCCAGGGTGTTCACGGCCTTCTTCTGCCCTCCAAATTGAGAGCCGGGGACCTTATGTGACTTCAAATAAGTTGGATAAGGAAACTCGATTACCATAAGTTCCTCCCCATACACAGAGGTGTCAAAGCGAACTAGTCTGCATGTTAAACAGTGATCGCTGCAGTTTGGTAAGGGTATGGGGTGGGGGTTAGGGAAAACGGGGTTGCATATGCATACGCACGCAGAAGTGTCACGCTGACCCCCGTTAGCATGCACACTGACGTAGGTTAATCAAATACAAACAGAAAAAGCTCTGTAGGAGGCTGGGGGCGTTGGTGGCACACGCCTTTAATCCCAGCACTCGGGAGGCAGAGTGCTGTGAGGCCAGCCTGGTCTACAGGACAGTCTCCAAAACAATACAGAGAAACCCTGTCTCGAAAAAAAAAAAAAACAAAACAACAACAATAAAAGCTCTGTAGGAAAGGGAAACTCTTCTCGTTGCTCCTGACCACACCCTAGTGACACCAGTCCCAGGGAGTGACACTTCTCCAACGATGCCAAATTCCATTTCTCAGAATGCTGCTTGGCAGTAAAATGACTTCAGAGCTTGGCTTTCTTCGGGAAACCTTGATGTCTATTCTCTGGCTACACTGATGAGCTTTAAAGAGTTTTGATCCTGTAAAAGCCATCAAGATCTGCCTTAGACATGGACATTTAGCTATATGCAAATGGGTATGTCTGCTGAGGCCAGGGGCAAAACAGCCCTTCAAGTCCTTCAGAGGACCTGCCGCCTCTGAGCTATCTGGAGGAGCGGAATTCACCCGGCCTGCAGGGGGCGATCCCTGGGCTACTCTTCCAAACTGCACCGGCCAAGGTACCTGGGCTGAGCTCCTTGTTCAATGGCCTCTCCTACGTGCAGCTAACTGCATGCTTGCACTGCTCCGTGCGCGTATTATTTGGAGTTCTGGAAAGGTTTTAGAATTTTCACCTTGGTGTAACCCGGGGACTCCAGAAACGTGCCACCAGGGGACCGCTTTCTGAGCCATCAGGCCGTACCCTGAAGCAGGAAGTACATCTAGAAAGGAGGGAGGAGTCCCGCCCTTTCCTGCTGGGTCAATATTGACTTGCGGTTTTGTATTTTGGCATTCAAGGTCTTTGCTGCCCTGAGGATGTCTCCCTGCACTCCCTCTCCCTTCTCTACACCAATTGGCCACCACCCGTGTGTCTGCACAGAGTGCTATGCGTCACAATAAGCTGGAAAAAAATAGCATTACAGCCTCAGGTTTTTCTTCTGCATTATTTTCCTCCCCCCCCCAAGAACAGGGTTTCTCTGTGTATCCCAAGCTGTCCCGGAACTCCCTCTGTAGACCAGGCTGGCCTCGAACTCAGAGATCCGACTGCCTCTGCCTCCCCAGCGCTGAGATTAAAGGTGTGTGCCACCATGACCCAGTTTATTTTTGTACTTCTATAGTTCAAAAAAACAAAAATTGGACATGAGTCCTATTTAGTATTTATTTTGTATGAGGAATGAGGAAGACTTGAGTTTTATGGGGTGTTTGCTTTCTTTTCCAAACAGTTTCCCACAGCGTTCTCCCTAATCTGACTTGTCAAGCGGGTTTGGAATATCACATTCTTCAGGAACCAAAGACACCATTGTTGAAACCTTCCTGGGTCCACCTTCTATTTTTTTTCCTCCATGAAAAATGAGATGTTACAGGGCTGGAGAGATGGCTCAGAGGTTGAGAGTATTGGCTGCTCTTCCAGAGGTCCTGAGTTCAATTCCCAGCAACCACAGGGTGGCTCACAACCATCTGTAGGGATATCAGGTGCCCTCTTCTGGCCTGCAGGTATACATGCAGACAGATATTGTATACATAATAAATAATCTCTTTTTAAAAAGTGAGACTTTACTCCCTTATAGGCCTTAATATTGACCATGACCATTGTCAACCCTGTCACTAATCTATGTTCTATCACGTGGTGTTACCATTTTTCCATCTCTATTTCCTCTCCCCGTCTCCTTACTTCTGTGCTCCCAGGTTCTTCCTCCTCCTCCTCCTCCTCCTCCTCCTCCTCCTCCTCCTCCTCCTCCTTTCTCTCCCCGGAAGTCCCGCTTATACCTCCTGCCTAGCTATTGGCCATTCAGCTCTTTATTAAACCCATCAGAAGGCTCCCTTGGCAAAGACACATCTTCACAGTGTGTAAATACCACCCTGTCAAATATATATTATTTTAAAGCACTGTTAAGTAATGTGTTATCTAAGTTTAAAATCAGTTGACTTCACATCCTGGTCTTTCTTTGTGTAGAATAGATTCATTTATTTAACCCTTTAAGGTCAATTTATTTCAATTCAATTCTAGGATTTAAGACCCGAAAAGTCACCCCACAGACATCTAGAAAGTCCATGCAAAGTATGTCACCGCCTAGCTGGCATCATCCATGTCTCAAATGAGGAAATTAAAAATGAAGCCAGGCGTTGGTGGTGCACGCCTTTAATCCCAGCACTCGGGAGGTAGAGACAAGCGGATCTCCGTGAGTTTGAGGCCGGGCTGGACCGACAGCCTCCAAAACAATACAGAGAAACCCTGTCTCGAAAAACCAAAAAATAAAAAACATAAATTGTTAAAAAGGGTCATCTTCCCGAGGGCCCTGACCCCCTGACCTTCTGACCCCCAGGGCATTTCCTCTACATCCCAGGAGATCCAGTTCTCGAGTCCCCAGATGTCTTGCCTTCCAGACATTTCCTTCCACATGCCTGTATGTGTATGTGTCTCTGTCTCACCAATAATTAGAATCTTTTTTTTTTTTTTTTGGTTTTTCCAGACAAGGTTTCTCTGTATTGTTTTGGAGTCTGTCCTGGAACTCGCTCTGTAGACCAGGCTGGCCTCTCCACCTGCCTCTGCCTCCGAGTGCTGGGATTAAAGACGTGCACCACCAACGCCTGGCCTCTAATTAGAATCTTTTACGGGCAACTCTGTGCCTGGGGAATGGGTGGGCGAAGGGAGGATGGAGAAAGCCACCTGCTCCCAACTTGGAGGCTCCCCAGCTGACCCCTCAGTGTTGGAAGCTGCTCTGCAGTCACTAGGCCATTAACTCACTGTATTTACCTTTTCCAGGGCGGCATGTTCATTGTTTGCAGTGCTTATTAAACCACACACCGATTTATTAAGCTCTGCACGGCCGGAAGTGGACCGTGTAAGATTGCCATTCGATCAAGGAAAATGCCAGTCACAGAAACAGCGAGGGTGCTCTGCGGGAAGCCACGGAAGGGCGCCCCCGACATTCCAGAGTGCGGTTCTTCTGCCCCCTGATACTGTTCTCCTCCGTCTTATGACACACCGATTCCGGGAACACACACTGTCACACCCGTGTGTTTTCTTTTGGCCTCCTGAGGCAGGGCTTTAGATGAGGTCTCAGTGTCTCCGAAGAGGACTTGTGGTCCAAGTTTCATGGTGGAGTGGGCCGAGGTCCAGTGCCATTTCAATTCGGCTGCAGTGCCTGGGAGAGCTGCAGGGGTTGCAAGGGAAATAGGTTGTTTTGAATAACAACTGGCTTCTAGTACACGCACGCACGCATGTGCGCAGGCACACACACACACAGACTTCATTTGTGGCACATTGTTTTTCTTTTCAATTTTATATTAACATGGTTTTTGTTGTTGTTTTACTTTAATTTAATTGTGTGTTTATTTTGGTTTGTTTATTTGTTTGTTTTCTAGACAGAGTTTCTCTGTATTGTTTTGGAGGTTGTCCTGGAACTCGCTCTGTAGAACAGGCTGGCCTCGAACTCACAAAGATCCACCTGTCTCTGCCTCCCGAGAGCTGGGTTTAAAGGCATGTGCCACCACGACCTGGCAGTTTTGTTTTGATTCCATATGCCGTATTGGGCTGAATGCCCCAAATGCTTGCAACACCCCTGGAAGGTAAGGCAATCCTAGGGTGACCTCTGGCGACCCTTGGTGACCACTTGGTCTCTGTTCTTTTCAGTTTTTATTAGGTAACCTGTAGCTTGGAGGAACGTGGAAGATTCCTTTACACCATGTGAGTAGAGTCGCTGTGATTGGTTTACTACACAAGCTGACTGGCCAATAGCTGGGCAGGATGAGGTTAGGCGTGGAGAACCAGACCAAGGACACTGGGAAGAAGAAGGGCGGAGTCAGAGGAGTGGCCAAGGAGACACAGAGAGGAAACAGGGGGTACAGGATGAAACAGGTAACACTATGCGGCAGAATGTAGGTTAAAATAAATGGATTAATGCAAGTTGTAAGAGTTAGCTAGTGACAAGCCTGAGCTATTTACCGAGCATTTGTTTTTTCAGTATTTTTTAAAGGTTTATTTATTATGTGATTTATTATGTAGACAGTGTTCTGCCTGCATGCCAGAAGAGGGCGCCAGATCTTATTGTAGATGGTTGTGAGCCACCATGTGGTTGCTGGGAATTGAACTGTGGACCTCTGGAAGAGCAGCCAGTGCTCTTAGCCTCTGAGCCGTGTCCTCGGCATTTATAATCAATGTTTCCATGTGGTTATTTGGGAGCGGCTGCCAAGACACGGAGAAACTCTGCCCGCAGAGGGGTACTTAGAAGCCTTTAGGAGCCTTCCAAGTTTAAGGCTGACTTTGAGTCACGTGGTGCTGTGTTTGCAGAAGCCTGTCCTACTTTGTTTTAATGTTCTTCCACACTAATCTTATGAGCGACCCCACCACACCTATGTGGGTCTTGGGTTTTTGCCAGTGAAACTTGATAGTAATGGGGCATTGATGTGATCAGATGAAACACATGGGAGGGAAAAAAGGGCGGTTTTATCGTAATGCATTTAGCTAACATTTCTCCTGCTTCTCCCGGAAGAAGTTTTGCTTTCATCTTGCCTGAGCCCTGTAGAGACTCTGTGGCGGAGGTTTCTTGTCCTGCCAGGTCCCGCCACCGCTTCAGCCCCAAATAAACACACAGATGCTGCATTAATTATAAATCTGTTGGCCAGCTGGGCGATGGTGGCGCACGCCTTTAATCCCAGCACTCATGAGGCAGAGGCAGGTGAATCTCTGTGAGTTCAAGACCAGCCTGGTCTACAGAGCGAGTTCCAGGACAGCCTCCAAAGCCGCAGAGAAACCCTGTCTGGAAAAAACCAAAATAGATAGATAGATAGATAGATAGATAGATAGATAGATAGATAGATCAGTTGGCCAATGTTTAGGGTTTCTTATTGGCTATCTCTGTCTTAATTATTAGCCCATTACTACCAATCTATGTATTTCTACATGGCCTTATCTTACCAGAGAATACCTGGTGTATCCTATCCTCCTGGTCCTTCCATGGTGTCTCTTGCCCATCCCTCTCTGCCTACCAGTAAAGGCAGGAAGATAGGTGGAGCCAGGACATGAGGAGAATTCTGGGAAAGGTAGGCAGAGAGAAATGGCAAGAGACACCATGTAGTGGAGAAAAGATTATCAGGTCTGGGACCCTTCTCTGATAAGATAAGGCCACATGGAAATACTTAGATTAATAGAAATGGGTTAATAATTAAAACAGAGCCAGCCAGTAAGAAGCCCTCGTCATTGGCCAACAGTTTATAAATTAATGTAAGTCTCTGTGTGTTTATTTGGGGTTGAAGCAGCAGCAGTACCAGGCTGGAAAGAAAAGCCAGCAGCCGTGGTCCAGGCTGGCCTTGAACTTGCTAAGTAACATAGGGTGTCCTTAAACTTCTGATCCATCTGCCTCCACCCCCCAAGTTCTGGGATGACAGGTGTTGGCATCCCCGGCTAACCTGGCTGTGGCTTACGTGGGAAACATGACTACCTGATGATACACCCAGCATCCTCTGCCCGTGGACTTACGGTGAGGGTTGACAACAGTGCTCTTTGCTGGGCTGACTTTTCCTCTGCTGTGTGTGAATAGGTCTCTACGGTTTGCTTTTCTTTTCCATCTCCTTAGCTTAACTTAGATTTAAAAAAAAAAAATAGTCAAGCCGGTTGTCCTGTGGGTTCTGACACCATTGTCTCCCACATTTAGCCTGGACATCATGCTGGGATCGTTGCTGTGGCGACTGCTGGCAGTGGACATAATTAGCAGCATTCAGAGGCTGCAGTTTCCCCGACCCTGGTTCTGGTTCCCCTGGGGGAAGGGAAGAATGAAGAGTCACCAGGATGGTAAAACAGGACACCACAGCCCACGGGATTTCATCTGTCTCAAGCGTTTTCCTGATTATCCCGAGTCAGGAACGATTCTGCCCGTGACGACCCCCCCCCCCCCCCACTAGGAAAAGAAGACATGGCTGGACCACAGCAGTCAGAGCCCGGGTCTTGCTCTAACACAGGATTCCAGAGCCAGTCCGGCCAGAACCTCTTCCCATCTCCACGTTGAGGAGCCTGGTGATAGCATCGCCTTTGGAAATGCCTGTTGTTAGATGTTTGCCAAAGCACCACAGATGGAAACCGTGAGCGCTGAGACCAGGGTCCAGTGGGAAATGCCCAGGGACGGGTTCTGGGAGGGCCTGACATCCCATCGGTCCTGACTGGCCTGTTCATGTTGTAAGAAAACGACCCAGTAGAAGGGCTGGCCTAGGGGCCTGTTCTACGGAGAACAGACACAGTGTTCTGGGTACGCAAGGAGCAGACACAGATCCCCCAAACCAGGGTAAAACGCAGCTGTATGTGACCCCAGCAATGACGGCAAGGGAGGCAGACACGGGAGTCTCTGGGAGCTCAGACCGGCTTTGCCTGCTTGGCAAAGCTCTGGGGATAAGAGACTTTTGTTTTTGTCTCAAACAGAGGGTGGGGGGTATCTGAAGAATGACACCCAAGGTTGTCCTCTTACATTTACACACTCTAAACCATCTCTGTGTATACACACACACATATCAATTATTTTATTTATTTACTTTTATGTGCGTTGATGTTTTGCCTGTATCTATGTCTATGTGAAGCTGTCAGGTCCCCTGGAACTGGAGTTACAGACAGTTGTGAGCCACCATGTGGGTGCTGGGAATTGAACCCGGGTCCTCTGGAAGAGCAGCCAGTGCTCTTAACCACTGAGCCATCTCTCCAGCCCCACACATTAATTTTCTAGTCACATGGTCTCCTTTGACTTGTGAACATTTCCACTTCTTTTTTTTGTTTGTTTTTTTTTTTGTTGTTTTGTTTTTTTCGAGACAGGGTTTCTCTGTGGCTTTGGAGGCTGTCCTGGAACTCACTCTGTAGACCAGGCTGGCCTCGAACTCACAGAGATCCGCCTGCCTCTGCCTCCCGAGTGCTGGGATTAAAGGCATGCACCACCAACGCCCGGTGTGTACGGGGACTTTTTATTTGTGTGTGGACATACACAGAGCAGAGTCTGGAGTGCGAACTGTAGGAAGCATAAAAGTAGCGTTTAACTCAATACATCCTGGGGCCTGAGAGAAATATTCCAGGGTTACTCAACATTCAGGCAACAGCCATCTTCGCAGACTACAAATAACCTTCATCTCAAGGGAGGGAAAAGTCCTAACCCCATACTTATTAAATGGCAAATATCTTGCCATAAAAAGGTTGAGGCTGAAAAATGTCAACTCTGAAATGCCAGGAGATTGTGACATTCTCACAGCAACGTTAATTGCCTCCTTTCTGCCATTTTCGTGTTCTCGAAGATGGGACAACTCCAAGACTCGTTTAGTAGGCCCATCCTAATTAAGCTACAAGGTTCCTCCTCTTCCTGGCTGGGCACAGAGAAGACTTTGTTGATTCTACGGAACAAGAACACAAAGGCTCTTTGTGGCCCCGATGGGAGGAATCTGTGCCTGGGAAGCGTCACAAGGAGAGAAATGCTCTTGTGAAAGTCACGGCTGGCTACCTCTGCTCATTGTGAGAAAGCCTTTGTGGCTGGAACCTAGACTGAGCATGTCCCTCAAAAGCCGTGTCTTGGAGGTTTAGCATCAGCGTTGGAACATGGTGCAGGGTCGTTAGGTCTCTGTGGGTGCCGTCCAGAAGAGAATAACATAGTTCTCAAGGGACCCTAGTGAGTTGTGCTGGAAATGGGCTGTTGTGGTGATATCTTTGCTTGCACAAATTAAAACTTGTCTGGGGGTCAGGGAATGGAGCTTGCCACTAGCTAACCATAGAGGTTTTCACAGACAGACAGGAAGTGATGTAGCTGGGCAGAAACAGGATATAAGCAGGGAGAAACAGGAAATCGCTCTCTTCTCTGCTAATATGCTTAGGAGGTAAGGTGTGCTGTGGCTTGCTCCTTCTCTCTGATCTCTCAGCGTTTCCCTCTGTATCTGACTCCCGGCCTTTTATTATCTAGACCAATTGTGGACTCTTTCTACAGGCTATTCTAAAGTGACCTGGCTCCCCCTCAGCGTTTTCTCGTCCCCTATCTCACTATGTAATCTCTCTGTCTTGTTCAACGCCTCACACGATGCTGTCCACCTTGTGAGCCACCATGTGGATGCTGGGAATTGAACCCAGGACCCTCTGGAAGAACAGTCAGTGCTCTTAACCTCCGAGCCATCTCTCCAGCCCCCTCCATCCACTTTGTAACGTATCTAGAAGACCCGGAGCCGAACAGACGTAGGGCTGTGTTCTTGAAGCTTGCAAACTGAGGGGGAGAAAGCCCAGTTACTTCTCTACGGCTGGGTAAAAAAATATCACGACCAGGGCAACTTACAGAAGGAAGAGCTCGTTTGTGGCCATGGTTCCGGGGGGGTTAGAGTCCGTGCCGGCAAAGCAGCGGCAGCAGCTGGCGCATGCGGCTGGGAGAGACGCCGAGAGGCCACGTCTCAGACCACAGATTGGCAGCGGAGAGCATGCTCAAAAAGAACCGAGTCTTCTGAAGCCTCAAAGCCCACCCCCAGTGACGTACTTCCTCCAACAAGGCCACGCCTCCCAGTCCTCCCCAAACAGCCGCCTACTGGGGTCCAAGTATTCTGAGACTTATAGGCACATCTCAAAACAAAACAAACAAAAATATAAGCAGCTTGTGAGTGTGTGTGTGTGTGCGTGTGTGTGTAGTATGCGTGTGTGCATGTTCACAGGCGTGTGGGGGTGTCTGCAACTGAGCACGTGTCTTCTGTCGCCCTCCACCGTGTAGACTGAGGCGGGGGTCCCTCGTTGAACCTGGAGCTCACTGTCTCCAGTGGTCTCCACAGCCAGCTTGCTCTGGGCTTTCCCGTCTGCATCGTCTGAGGTTGTAAGGGAATCACCATGCCTACCTGGATTTTATGTGAGCTCGGGGGATCTGCTCTCCACCCCCATGCTCGATGAACAAATGTTTCCCCGGCTCCTGAACAGTGTTGTTAGTCTGCGCTTCCAAATCTCACAGGAGACCCTGTCTCTCAACAGACAACACAGTACATGCGTCAGAGCAGCTCCAAGCCTGCTGGGATTGTGAATGGTTGTTACATAAAGCAGGAGATGACGACAGATAGACAGACAGACGATAGACATGATAGATAGGTAGATGATAGACAGCTAGGTGACAGATAATAGACAGACAGACAGATACACAGATAGATTAATACACAGATAAAGGTTATTGGTAATCTTCTAAATCTTAATCTATGGTGTTAGAAAATTAGGACATCATAACCTTGAGGACAGGATGACTGGGCGGGGGAGTTGACCATAGGCATAGTTCATCCGGGCACTGCGTATTTACATGTGTTCATTTTATATAAAAATTGGTCAACTGATTGTCTCTGTATGTATGCACATAAATGTTTAATTTTTAAAACATTTTGGGTCTGTACTTTTATTTTGTGTTTTTGGTTTTGGGGTTTTTGTTCTTTTGTTTTGAGACAGGGTTTCCTGGCTCTCCTGGAACTCACTCTGTAGACCAGGCTGGCCTAAAACTCACAGAGACTCATCTTGCCTCTGCCTCCTAAGTGCTGGGATTAAAGGCGTGCACCACTATAGCCCAGTGAGTTTCTTTTTTTTTTTTAGCTTTATTTTTATTTTATGTATATGCATGTTTTACCCACATGTATGTCTGTGTGCCATGGGCATCCCTGGTTCCTACACAGGCCGTATGAGGGCATCAGGTGCCCTGTAGGCAACAAACCCAGGTCCTTTGCAAGCACAACTGTAGGGGTGAGCCCACAATGCTGTCCAAGTTTTAACCGCTAAGCCAGCCCTCCAGCCCCACAGATACTTTTGAACAAGCATCACCCATGCCGTGTGGAGGGGCACACCGCTAATCCCACCGTTCAGTGAGCAGAGGCAGGTGGATCTCTGTGAGTTTGAAGCCATCCTGGTATACCTAGTGAGTTCTGTGCCAGACAGGGCCACATACATAGTAAGAGCCTGTCTGAAGAAACAAATAAACAAGCAAGCAGACACGCCATTCCGAGGGGCCAGGTTAGTGGCAGAGTGAGTCCACACTATTGTGCAGAACGGGCACTTTATGAATCACTCAGTTCCCATCTTCCCGCAGCTCCTGTTCTTTCTGTGCCTCTGAATTTGACTAGGATTTTTGTGAGAACAGAACCACGCACCGCTTGTCTCTTGGTCACTGGCTTGCTTTCCTTGGCATTCACGTTTCGCCTGTGTGTTAGCGATTGCCGCAGCTCGCAGGTTGAGCACCCTTCTTTCGTATGTGTCTGGACCGCATCCTGTTTGTACCTGTGCTGGTGGACACTGCGTTTTCAGCTGCAGCGGCCGATGTCATGAGCATGGATGTCCAGATTCTTCTCCATACCCTGCTTTCAGTTCTGCATGAGACTCCTGGATGTGGGATCGCTAGAGACGCATGCACATTGTATGTGGATGCTAACCCTTCAGAAAAATTAGCTTTACACACTGATGGATGGTGTCACTAAAGGCTCCTGTTAACGAGTATAGGGTCAACCTGGGCACTGGGCACTGTAATGGCTCCTGTGGGTTTGTATTTGTCCGTAGGAGGTGTGACCTAACACAGGCGGTTGTACGTTGTATAGATGGAAGTTGCTGTGCAGGGACAGTGTTCAGGGCAGCCCCTGGTGGGTGTATGGCTAAGCTTCAGGCTCGCCTATCACGTGGTCATGTGGATTACAGCGGTTTGTCCACCAGTGTTTGTGTTTCCAGCGACTGCGGGTAAGTGGAGACTTCACACCAGCCGTGTTCACTTCAGCCTCGGACAGGAGTGCTTGACAGGGCGGGTTTATGTACAGCCTCGGAGTAGGTGGGTGTCATAGTAGGGAAAACTGGGAGGGTCTCCCGAACACACGTACAAAGGATTTCTCCCACAACTGTGTGTGTGTGTGTGTGTGTGTGTGTGTGTGTGTGTGTGTGTGTGAGAGAGAGAGAGAGAGAGAGAGAGAGGGGGGGGGGAGGGAGGTGGGAAAATGTGTGTGTGTGTGTGTGTATCAGAGGGGGGAAGGAGGTGGGGAAAAAGAGATAGAGAGACTGATTTAAAACTCTCTACCAAACAGAAACCTCGTTTAAAATCAGCTCGCCCTAGAAGGTGTCTGTGTGGACTGTCAGCCAATCAGACTGTATTGTGACCTAGTTAAATAGATACTTTTCAGCAACACCATGACAGGAAGGCAGAGTTCAACCTTGGTGCCGTTGACATTTGGAGCTGGAGAATTCTTGGATATGGGGAGCTGTGCGTTTTCGGATATTCAGCCACATCTCTGGTCCCCAAGGACAGTGGCACTCCAGCCTTGGCTGCATCTCCAGGTATTGACAGAGGTCACATGAGGGCAACCCAGCTCCCTCATCTAAAAAGTCACTGCTGAGAAGGAATGGGGATCTCCAGGAATGAAAAGAATTCTTTGGTTTGTGTGTTTGTTTTTGTTTTGCTTTTTTTTTTTTTTTTTGAGACAGGGTTTCTCTGTGTAGCCTTGGCTGTCCTGAATGCCCTCTGTAGACCAGGCTGGCCTCCAATTCAGAAATCCACCTGCCTCTGTCCCCCGGAGTGCTGGGATTAAAGGCGTGTGCCACCACTGCCTGGCTTAGGAGAGAAATTTTAAAGCAGAAAACACCAAGGCTCTTAGGCCTGGATAAGGCTGATGTCTTTGTAACTCCCAGAATGCATTTGCTTCTCTGTCCCAGAAGCACAACCACCTCTCTCCCCTTAACAATTTTTTTTTTAGAGATAAGGTCTCACTATGTAACCCAGGCAGACCTTGAATTCATGACCATCCTCCTGCCTCAGCCTCTTGAGGGCCAGAATTTCAGGCAGGAGCCAACATGCTGGACCCAGCAAACATTCCCGGCAGTGAGAGACATGCTTCAGCGGAACAGCAGGCGCGCACGAAGCATCCCCGAGCTCTCCGTGGGAGCTGTGCGCCTGGGCATTAGCCTACTTTCTTCTCAGCGCTTACTGCTTCCAAAGTATGAAGCAGGGCAGGCTATCCTGAGAGTCTCCTCCTCCTCCCCTGGCAAAGGTATGTTCGTGGTACCCAGTCATAAGCACAGCTCGTGCACTAAAGCATCGCACCGTTCACCACGCTTCAGATAGCACAGACACCGGACGGTGGTGGCGCACGCCTTTAATCCCAGCACTCCAGAGGCAGAGGCAGGCGGATCTCTGTGAGTTGGAGGTCAGCCTGGTCTACAGAGCGAGTTCCAGGACAGCCAGGGCTACACAGGGAAGCCCTGCCTCTGAAAACAGACAATAAAAGGATAGCCACAGACACCCCTCAAGTGTTTCCATTCAGAACTGTTGCTGGGGGTGGAGGCATGTTCTCAGGGGACGTTGTGTCGCTGCTGGAGAACCAAGAGGCCTGCTTTGAAGATGATTGACAGGGATCTTGGTCCCAGACGTGCAAGCCACCCTCTTCTTCTCAAGGCCCCCTGGCCGCCTTAGAAGAGATTTCCCCACGTTGTGCTAAGTGACAGAGGCTACGGAGGTCCCCTCTGACTCCTTCCACATGCAGCCTCTGTTTCATCAGAATAACGGGACCCAGCCCCACGGTGAGAGGTTGCAGGCCGGGGAGCCATCCCGGGGTGCAGCAACCCCCCTCCCTGGCCCGGCTCGCCCACGTCTGCCCCGCACCCCGCGGGCGGTCATCTTCCCAGGAGAGGAGTCGTGTAAACAAAGCTCTGGGCTGGGAGCTTGGCTCGCATTTAACGGAGGATGTGTACCGGCTTCCAGGGCTCCTCGGCCCACAAACCTTTACCACTGTACAAACTGAGCTCGACTGTTTGCTTAAGTGGCTTTATTGACTCGGGTCCCGCCTCCTGGGCAGGTGGCCTGGCGGCCTCTCCGTCATTGTTCCGCCTGGCTCCCCCGCCCCCCACCCCTCCCAGGGTCACCGAGGCCTCCCTGATGAAGGTGGCCTTTCTTTATTTCATTTGGGGGCGTGGGGGGGGTCCTTGAAGAGTCAGGCAATCAACTGGCACAGGTGTAGTATTTCGTTCTTAAACAGGCGTCATTCGCTCCAGTCCGGATTTCCAGCCAGCGGTGGGGTTTGTTGCATAACAGGTGCTTTTTTCCTGGTCCCTCTTGATGAACGCAAGGCTGACCTCTGCAAGCTGTGCTGTCCTGGCCCTAGTGCGTTAACTCTTTGTGACCCCGGGGCTTTATTTGCCAATGGCTTCCAAAGAAGCTCAATGAATGGGTCATTAAGATGAGCCTCAGACCACCTACCAACCTCCCAGGGAGCCTGGCTTCGCTGTGGATTCAGCTCAAAGTGGCAACCTGGAAAAAGAAAAGAAAGAAACACTGAGAAAAGATATTCCTTGTTCATCCTGACGAAATTACCGGTTATTATGTTTCCAACCCCCCCTCCAGTGCTATCACTGTACTTTGATAGACAGGGAGAGGGAGGGTTAGAGAGGTCATGTGACTTAGTGAGCCCCCCCCAATCGACTGCAGGCAGAGCATGAATTAGAGGCCAAGTCCATCCGATCCAAACCGGGCCACGCCTCAGCTCTCCGTGTGACTGAACACTCACCAGCTTGGAGAGAAGGAAACGCCACCAGACCCGAGTCAGGCGTCAGCCCACGGAGTGACGTGGTGGATGGAGCCGTGGTCCTGAGGGTTGGTGTGCTGCCACAGTCACCTTGGAGGCTTCTCGTAACAGCGCGCGTGCGCGCGGAATGATGGTCTCTCTTCTCTGTGGCCACAACTGCCCTTGGACAACTCCTTCAAGCTTTTTAGAGGGTGGGACTCACCTGCCACCTGATCCTGTGGCAAGTGAAGGAAGCTGGGAGCAGGACATTGCACACGCATAGCAACGTGCACACGCATAGCAACGTGCACACGCGCTCCCACTCACCCGTGACACAGACAGGTGCATTTGCCTGCACAGACACATACTTCCGCCATGCATGCCCATGCCTCTGTATATATGCACACACGTATAATGCATATGTATGTATGTACCCCTATACATACATGCATACTCGTGTTTTCACATGAACTCGTATCCACACACCCACCCCATACACTCCCACGCATCCACCCTCCGCAGATTCACGCACACACTCGTGCTTGCGTCCATGCTTCGCACATGTGTACATGCTTCGCACATGTGTACATGCACCCTTGTGATCACAAATGTCCCCACTCTCAGGAAACTCACACGTCCGTGCTCACACACCCCTTTACACACACCCTTGCATTTGCACACACGTATGACGCCCTCAGTCTTTTCTCTTTCCTGCGCTTTCTGAAAGTGAGTGTCGCACCCTGGTGCAAGGTCAGGAAGTCAGCACCCAGCATCCGTGAACTGAGGGTGAACCGTGGTGAGCCTCTGACTTTCTGAAGTCGCCTGGACTAATCCTACTCCTTACAGTGAGGACCGGAGACCTCCTGTAAAGAAACCTGGCTCCCTGCTCTAACTTTAATTGCCCCCCCCACACACACACCCGCGGTATTCATCCCCCTACCCCCCCCCACCGAGGTATTCATGGTCAGGTATTTCTCACCAGGCGCTTTTCACAGATCAGCCTTTGGAGCCATGCACGCTGGCTCGGAGTAGTGTGACGGTGGTACTGATGCAAGCCTTGTCGAGTCGTGAGTGCTACACAGACGGTTGTGTGTGAAACCGATGGACTAGTGGGACACACGTGTTCGAAACTATGAACTACCAATGGCTTGGTTTGCTCTTAGCCAGCGACGGTAAACGTTAACCTCTGCCTTGGCTAGAGCCCTTGATACAGCACCGTCTCTAAGGAGACGCTTGGCCTGCCTCTGAGCGCTTTCTCTTTGGATGGTAGAAGTCTAAACACCCTCACACTTAAAAAGGCGCCATGTACGGGGAGATATGGCCCTGCATCCTGCCTGGTCTCAGAGCATCCTTGACCCCCCTGGATGATGAGTGATAAACCAGCTACCCTGGTCGGCACGGCAGCATCACCGCCTGGTGAAAGGCCCCCGGGGTTTGCACAACAAGCAGGATTCCATCTCTAGGCTCAGCTTCCAAGGGCAGAACCCTTAAAGTCCTGGAGAAGCTGTGAGGTTATTTAAGAGCTCGCAGGCCAATGGCACACTGCTTCCTTCTGTCCCCTACCTCGCCCCCCCCCCATCAAGGCTGAGACTAGTGTCCAGATCATGTGATGGCCTCTGTTCTCATTCTGTGAACCCCTCTGTCGAAAAGTCCCCGGGGCAAGCAAACTGCTCCTCCATCTGCCTTCCACCCCAGAGTCAGGTAGGACCAGCATCAGCAGAGCCTCTGCCTTAGAATCCCAACTATGTCCTTATCAGGTCACTCATCGCATCAAAGGCGGGGACCAGAAAGGCCATTTACAGCCCCCTAAGTTCCTCTTTTCTCTAACAGATTGGGGTGGGGTAACCCTGTGGTTCCCTTTACAATTTGTTTTCTTGTTTCAGTTGATGTCCAGGTTTACAAAATAGTTCCTTTCTATCCCGGGGAGAGCTGGAATGGTATTCACCGAGGGTGGCAGGAGGGTAACCTTTATATTGATTTCTTCTCCATCTTCCTCTGAGTTGATTAACTAAAAAAGTGAACATGCACCTTCCTCGCTCCAGTGAAGGGGGCTGGAACTCAGGGCCTCGTACGTGCCAGATAAATGGCTACAACCCTCGTCCCAAACTAAAGCTATTTCAAAAACAATGTTTTTTAAAAGCACACACGGAAGGGGAGGCCGGAGAAATGGCTCAGCAGTTAACGTTGGCTGCTGCTACACAGGGACCAAGCACAGTTCCCAGCACCCACACTGGGTGGCCCCTACCACCTGCAAATGTCCATCTCACTGGGCAACCCCTCGGCACACACAGGTAAAATGAAAATAAATCATTAAGAGGCGCACACAGTGACCTGAAAATAAACCGTCAAGAGCTTGCTGGGCTTTATCCAGATGCTGTAACCTTACACCGCGTTTCTCGTCTCCGTTTCCATAACCCTCCAGGAGCAGAGCAATGCAGCTCGCACACGGAGGGGCAGCATTTTATTGTGAGCCCCTGCAAGGCATGTTTAGAAGTGAAGATGGAGTTCCTCTGGGCAGGGAGACAGCATTTGCCATCTCAGAAGACGGAAATGTATTATTCGCTCACAAAGCTCTTGTGTAAATCACCTAGTGGGCTTTGCTTTTTAGGTACCATTTAGGTCTCAGGCAGGAAAAGACTCTAGTGGTTGCAGAGTAGGTTCCTTCCAGCATCTTTAAAAGGAAAATGGTGCTTCTAGAATTTTCTGCTTTCCCATGGAGAGCGTCATCAGGTACACATTAGATATATATTAGCAGGGTTGATTTCAACAATGTGTTTTGTTTTGTTTTGTTTTTTAGCTAGGGTCTTACAATGTAGCCCTGACTGGCCTGGGACTTACTAAATAGACCAGGCCAGCCTTGAACTCCTGCTTCTGCCTTCCGAGCACTGGAATTAAAATCCTGGACCACCATGACTGACAATCCATGTATCATAAACATCTAACTCAACTCTGCCGTTGAGACTCTCTTATGCAAACATCACCCTGGTACAGAAGGAGACTTTACCAGCATCCCTCAAGTATTCCCCATCCACTAGCCCCCCCCACCCCAGCATAGCCGTAATCTTGCGAGTTACATACTGTACATAGATATAATACTTCTTTTGATGTGGCGTCTTTCCATTCACACTCATGCTTGAGAAAGGCATGGATTGTACGGCAGTCTCCTGGGGGCACAGTCTATGGTGGGTGGTGCTCTGGGTAATGTGCAATTTCGAGCTCTTGTGTAGGCTGTAGGGGTTGTCCTGTGGTGAACACACCTTTGCATCTCCTTGGGTAGGTGCACTGGAGAGAAAGGTCTGTGCAAACATTCACCTGTACATACTAGACACCACTAACAGGGACCATGACCCATTTACATCCCCCTTAGTCTTTTTTTTTTTTTTTTTTTTTTTTTTGGTTTTTCGAGACAGGGTTTCTCTGTGGCTTTGGAGGCTGTCCTGGAACTCGCTCTGTAGACCAGGCTGGCCTCGAACTCACAGAGATCCGCCTGCCTCTGCCTCCCGAGTGCTGGGATTAAAGGCGTGCGCCACCAATGCCAGGCCCCCCCTTAGTCTTGTATGGGAATCTTGATGGAACTGAAATGGAGAATTCCCGTTTTTTGCAACGTTTGTGCTGGACCATAATCCTAGAGAGGGTGAAGCCCGAAGAGTCCAAAGCACCATTCACATTCCCCCCCCCACATTTTATTTTAGGATCAAAGCACCCCATGAAACAGACATCGGCACATCATGGCCTTTATTCCGCCAGGGATATAAAGCATGAATGCTTCTTCTAGGAGACCCACGAGGCTCCTCTGGCTCACAGTAGCCCAGGGCTTGGAATTTAGGTCCACAGCCGATCTGTGAATTCCTTGGGGCCTGTGGGACAGCTGAATTCATATGCCTGCATCTCTATCGCATTGCTGGCTTCCAAAGGCAGAGTTTGATTAGAATCTTCCCACCCCTTAGGCATTTAATGCATTCCCTCTGTCCTTTTTCCTCTTACCTGCTGTTAGTTTATTGTGTAGACTAGAACTGTCAAACTTCCAGGGGGAAGAGTAAGTTTACCACCAGACATGCACACACCCACATAGACATCTACACACAAAATAAAAATTTTAAGTGTAACTTAAAAAAAAAAAAGAAAAAAGCCCAGGCGTTGGTGGCATATGCCTTTAATCTCAGCACTCAGGAGGCAGAGGCAGGCAGATCTCTGTGAGTTCGAGGCCAGCCTGGTCTACAAGAGCTAGTTTCAGGACAGCCTCCAAAGCCACAGAGAAACCCTGTCTCGAAAAACAAAAAACAAAAACAAAAACAAAAAAAAGAAAGAAAGAAAGAAAAGAAAAGAGTATGTATGATAAGTGTCCTTTGAATGAAAAAAATCTGAATGGAACCAATGTGTATGTTCCAGTCTTCAAAAGGAAAAAAAAATGCCCTGTTTATTTTCACCCACGGTTTCCAGGTGCTTCATCTTCTCTGGGAAATCGGTGTAGACTTGTGAGTAACGAGGACATTATTAGCACCCCCAGAGACTGGGTTCTCAAGGACAGGAAGCTCATTGGCTAGGCGATCCCAACAGTTTCCACCAGGAGAGGTCCAGGCAGCTGCTAACCAGGCTCACTGCTCTTACAAGGGTTTACACTAGCAGCGCAGGGCAGGGAGCCGTGTCCTTGCTTCCTGGCTTGTTGGCTTTTCGCCACGAGCTGCACACTGCCCAGCGTGACCTTGAGCCCCGAGCTTCTGTAGCTCATCCAGTCTTCACGGGGACACTGGAGATAGGAGTGACATGTGTGACTTGCCTTTTGCAGACGGGGGGGGCTTTGCAAGTGTGAGGGAACTGCCCAAGGTCACGGGGCTTCTCAGCTGCAAGGGAGGCTGGAACGTGGCAAGAGGGTAACCCCCATGCTCCCCGTGAGCTAACCGTCTGATTGTTAGGTTCGTATCCTGGAATCTTGGGACCTGTGAAATAAATCACACAATCGACAGCAACTACAAAAACCAATGAAATAGGTATGTCTAACCCTTATGTGGTCGTAGGCTCTCTGACCTTATGTGGCCATAAGTTCTCGAACCCTTATGTGGCCATAGGCTGTCTAGAGAGAACAGAGAAAAATGATGCCTGTGAGGAAAGAGTAGTCGCAATTTAAATAGTGTCAGAAGACAGCTAAGAAAATGACTGCGGCTTAATGCCAATCAGTAACAGTTCTGAAGGACCTGAAGAAGCCAAGTAGACATTTTGGGAAAGACTTCTAGACAGCCATATACAGCTGTCATCTCTTGTTTACATGGTCCCCCTACATTCTAGCCCTGGTCCCTTTAAAAGATTGTTAAGTGGGTGCCTGCTACCAGATACCCCTCCAAATAGAGCTCTGTGGTTGGTGTCTCCCCCTGGGATTGGCCATGTGTCTTGCTTTGGCCATAGGAAAATGGGACCAAGTAGTAGACACCCTCGTGTGGAAACATTAAGTCTTGCATTCTAGAAGCCATCTGCAATGGATAGATGCCTACGTAGTGATGGGGCTTCCAGGAGAAGGGGGGGGGCTGGAGATACCTGGGTTGGAGAGGGGCCATGCTGGTGTATCAGTTCCAACTCCTGGTGTCTCAGTCATGTGTTTCTAGCTGCAGTAAGGGAACCTCCCAGCTGAGCCTACTCAACCCTCAGATTTATGACAAACCAGTACACATTGCATTTGTCTTAAATTGCTAAGTTTTGTGGTGTGTAATCACGAGAGAAAAAGCAAACAAACAAACAAAAAAATCACTTCATCTGGGCCTGGAGAGCTGGCTCAGAGGTTAAGAGCACTGGCTGCTCTTCCAGAGTTCAATTCCCAGCAACCACATGGTGGCTCCCAACAGTCTATAATGAGATTTGGTGCCCTCTTCTGGCCTGCAGGCACACATGCAGGCAGAATGTTGTACACATAATAAATAAATACATCCTTTAAAAAAATCCCTTCATCCCTTCTTTACTAAAATCTGCATACCCCAGGCCAGGTCAGGTCATCTGTACTGTGACAGCCTCAGGTTCCGTGTGTCTGTCCTCTGTCACCAACATCTGTTGATCTAGTCTCGCTCAAACCTGACTATCAGGTTCTGGACGGAGAGACACTTCAACTCTCTGGGTTAGAATCGGAAGAGAACTGGGTGCAGAAATGGTGCTCCTGTCTGCTGCTCAAGGGCGCAGTGACTCCTCCGTCATCCCAGGCCTGGATTGGAGCTGTCATCGTGCTGGTCATTACACCGGGAAGTGACTTCCCACGGCCTTGGACCTTGTGCCGGACCACAGGACCACAGACACACACCCCCACACACCTCTTTGTACTCTTCCTGGTATGGTTATATGATTGGTTTCATCCTCAGTTCTCTCTCTCTCTCCTCTCTCTCGTGTGTGTGTGTGTGTGTGTGTGTGTGTGTGTGTGTGTGTGTGTGTGTGTGTTTACATGTGGGCATGTGCACATGAGTGAGCTGCCTGCCCAGGCCAGAGGCCTCCTATTCCTTAGCAATGGAGTTGCAGTCGGTTATAAGTTGCCAAACATGGGTTCTGGGGGGAGAAATTTGGGGTCGAGAGCAGTAGGAACTCTTAATTGCTGAGCCGTCTCCCTGGCCTTCATGCTTTCTGTTGTCTGGCTCGAATCTCCCTCCTATCCTGCAGGGCAAGGGTTTCTGTTAAGTTTCATTCATGTATTTGTTTGGAGGTGTGTGGGGGGGGGGAGAGGGAGAGAGAGGAGACAGAGAGAGGAGAGAGAGAGAGAGGGAGGGAGAGAGAGAGGAGAGAGACAGAGGAGAGAGAGAGAGAGAGAGAGAGGGAGGGAGGAAGAGAGAGGGAGAGAGACAGAGGAGAGAGAGACAGAGGGGAGAGAGAGGAGAGACAGAGAGAGAGAGAGAGAGAGGACAGAGAGGAGAGAGACAGAGGAGAGAGAGAGAGGGAGGGAGGGAGGGAGGAAGAGAGAGGGAGAGAGAGGAGAGAGAGAGAGAGAGAGGAGAGAGACAGAGGAGAGAGAGAGGGGGGAGGGAGGGAGGAAGAGAGAGGGAGAGAGACAGAGGAGAGAGAGACCGAGGGGAGAGAGAGGAGAGACAGAGAGAGAGGAGAGAAGAGAGAGAGAAAGAGGAGAGAAGGAGAGAGGGAAGGAAGGAGGGAGGGAGAGAGAGCACACAAGAGTTGAGGTCTGAAGACATCTTGTGGAGTGAGTTCTCCTTCCACCGTCTCTGAGGAATCAAACCAAGGTCTACAGGCGAGGCAGGCACTTTGGCTCCAGAGCCATATTGCTGACCCATGATTTGTTCTTGGTGTTGCCCGTTTGTTGCCTGTTAAAGATAGCCGTGTTGGGGCCGGGCGTTGGTGGCGCACGCCTTTAATCCCAGCACTCGGGAGGCAGAGGCAGGTGGATCTCTGTGAGTTCGAGGCCAGCCTGGTCTACAGAGTGAGTTCCAGGACAGCCTCCAAAACAATACAGAGAAACCCTGTCTCAAAAAAAAAAAAAAAAAAAAAAAAAAAAAAAAAGATAGCCGTGTTGAAACAGGACTCTGAATAGTTAAGTTTTAGTTTGAGAAGTACTTGAAAACGTTGTTTTGCTTTTTCAGTAAGAGAGTCTCCGTTTCACAGGGCGACTTACAAGCTCATGTTGAGAAATCTCACAACAGTAAGGGGCTCTGGGGTGTTGGGTGTGGCTTCCAGTGGGAGCCGGCCATTCCGGCTTGAAGGACGGATTGCCCAGTGTGAGGTGTGCCGGGAGTGACCCCGGATCTCAAGCATCACAACTGCAGAGTGGATCAATCTATTGCACAACTCATTCTTTGGTACAGGGCCCAGCACAGAGATAGCTCAATAAGCATGCATTGTCTGGGTGAATGACATGCCTTTATGAGCATTAGGTGTCTGTCTTCTCTCTGCAGGAAATATGATAAACGGGCAAAGAAACACCAGAACAAAGACGTTACTGCTGTCAGGAAGGTAAAAAGTTTGATCCTCTCAATTCCTGTCAAGTTCAATGTGCAAATGAATTTCACAGCAAATACTCTGTTGAATAAAGACATTTGTCAGAGCTAGTTCTTACTACTTGTTGGGAATTTGACTTGAAATTTAAATGCAATGGTGAATTTTTTTTTCCTGCTTTGTTTTTTGAGACAGGGCTTTTTATTTTCCTCTGTGTAACAGCTCCGGCTGTTCCTGGAACTTGCTTTGTCAATCAGGCTGACCTTGAACTCACAGAGATCCACCTGCCTTTTCTTCAGCTTTAATGTATTGTGTTATTGTCTTTCTGAGGCGAACCCTTAGGAGAGTAGTATCCAAATTCCTTCATTCCCAATGTGTGTAGCTAAGGTCCTCTTCTGCTTTTTAATCATGGCTTTAACTGTATCCGGAAGTTTTGGTGAGTACCACTTTCTTTTTTCAAGATTTATTTGTTTACAGTGTTCTGCCTGCATGCACGCCTTCAGGCCAGAAGAGGGCGCCAGAGCTCATTACAGGTGGTTATGAGCCACCACGTGGTTGCTGGGGATTGAACTCAGGTCCTCTGGAAGAGCAGCCGGTGCTGTTAACCTCTGAGTCGTCTCTCCAGCCCAGGTACCACTCAAAGTATTTCCTGATTTCAGTTGTGATTTCTTTCTCGGGCCTGACTCAGGTGTGTTAAAGTTTCACGCATACATAGGATTTCTAGCTAACATTTAAAAATAAAAAGATTTGTAGTGCAGTTCTCCACTGAAGATAATGCTTAGTCTCATATCTCTCCGACAGCACATGAACCCTTTCAGTTTAACTCTAACTGTACTTTAAAAATGTCCATCTGGCCGGGCAGTGGTGGCGCACGCCTTTAATCCCAGCACTGGGGAGGCAGAGGCAGGCGGATGTCTGTGAGTTCGAGGCTGGGCTGGACCGACAGCCTCCAAAACAATACAGAGAAACCCTGTCTCGTAAAACAAACAAACAAACAAAATGTCTGTCTGCTCTTGGTGCGAGGTATCCTGCCTATGTTAGCCTGACAAACTTATTAGTTGTCTTAGTCGAGCGATTTTTATTTAAGATTTTACTTCCAATTTCAAAACTTTAAGAGTTTTGTTTTCTTTTATGCACATGAGTGTTTTGCATGTAAGTGCACCATGCCTCCAGGAGGTCAAAGGAGAGCATCAGATCCTCTAGAGCCCGAATAACAGGCAGTCCTGAGACTGTTTCAGCTGGTGTCAGCCTCAAGGTGTTAGCTTGCTTACCAACAAACAACACCTGAGGTTGTCCCTGGAAAGGAGAGGCGAATGTGAAAATTCCAGATAAAAGGGAATGCATCCCAGAGGCCGCTCGCTGAGCTGGTGTTAACAAGAAGTCACGACAGCTGATTGTTTAAATAGCGTCTCCACCAAAAAGCTCGATCATGCCCCATCCATCCTAGCTGTAACTTTAGGCTGTCTTTTAGTCCTTTAAGTGTGGTACCCTCCTCTCCTTCCTTCCCTTCTTTCCTTCCTTCCTCCCTCCTTCTTTCCTTCCTCTGTTGTTAGTTTTGTGTCTGTGTGTATATGTGTCTGTGAGTGTGTGTGTCTGTGTATGTCTGTGTGTGTGTATGTGTGTGTTGATGTGTGTGTATGTATGTATATGTGTGTGTATGAGAGAGAGAGAGATAGAGATAGAGATAGAGATAGATGAGAGAGAGAGAGAGAGAGAGAGAGAGAGAGAGAGAGAGAGAGACATCAATTTTCTAACTGAGACTTTGGTTCTGAGCCTGACCCCAGTCTGAGGGAACTCAGTCACTCCACCTTCTACCGTGGACCCATGCAAGAAGTCTGGTTTGCATCCATCCTAGACACCAGCCGTGGGGAACCTTGGGCCTGAAGAGAGCACCATGCCCAGTGAAGACCAAACAGCAAGTCTGAGGGTCGACAACAAACAGATGAGGCATACCCTGAGTGAGTGTGGCTGAATCTAGTCCTTCCGCCCATGTGGAAGGCAAAGCAGGCTACAAGGAGACCTTTGCATGTGGCTTGTCCCCCAAAGGCTTCTGTGCTGACAGCTTGGCCCCTGGTGTAAATAAATGGAGTTGATTAAACCATGATGAGACAGGGCCAAGGGGGGGGGGGTCACTGGAGGGAAATCCGGTCTCCTGGAGTGAGTTCTCATGAGAGCCCGTTGTTATAGGTGGATCCAAACACCAGCAGCTTCCTCTTCGATGGTATGTACTCTTCCTCGCAAATACACCCATACCATTGCCAGGAAGTTCTCAGCAGGGCCGAGCTGAGCTCATCCCCCAGTGCCGTGCCTCCAGAGCTGTGAGAACATCTTTCTTTATAAAACGTAGCCCGCCTGCAGTATTTCATTATAGTTATGGGAAGCAGGGCTGACGCACCTGGAGTCCCGTCTAGGCATGGCGAGCATCCAAGAGGGAGACCCCCGAGCGTGTCTCCATGCTCTGCGTTGACTCGTCTGTATGGAGAGGAGGTTGGATAAAGCCATCACTGCATCCAGGAATTAGTGGACAGGGGTGGACGCATCGGAGTTTGAACGGAAAGCCAGACCTTTTCATCTTGTTCGTCTTGGGAAAGAGACCCTTAGCTTTTAAGATATCTGCTGGGATCCATGCCCTGGACTCAGTCTCCATAGTGCAGAGACGCCTGATACCCGTAGCATGTGGTCTGGCGATCCCTTGATCTAACATGCTAGCTACCTTGCGTTTCTTTGGGAGGGATCAGGCCGAGAGGAAAGGATGGCGGGGTGCGGGTCAAGCAACAGGGGAGAGGTTTTGTCATGCCTCCTTACTGTGCAAGTCAGATCGTCTAATCTGAGGAATGCCGGGTAATCAAATAGAGCTGCTAATGGTGGGAAACAGAGCCGGCGGGAAATGAGAAGAGAGATTGGGCTAGATATTGAATCACCTTCTCCCCTCTGAGGCCACTGTTTCTTCCTTATCCCTGATGAAGAAGACAGGACCCGGGGGCCAGGTGGCAGCCTGTATCCAAGTACTGGAAACCCTGCCAGGAAACACTCCCCAGGAAATGGCAGACAGGGGGGAGGGAGCAAGAAGCCAGGGCCAGTGAGTCTGAAGGAAACCCAGGAACCAGCCTGGAGGGCTGTGGGTAGGTCAGGGTCCAGCCTGGAGGGTCATGGAGGGCAGTGGGCAGACCAGGGACCAGCCTGAGGGCCATGGGCAGGTCAGGCGCCAGCCTGGAGGGCTGTGGGTAGGTTGGAGACCAGCCTAGAGGGTCGTGGACAGGTCAGGGGCCAGCCTGGAGGGCCGTGGGCAGGTCAGAGGCCAGCCTGGATGTTGGTGGACAGCTCAGGGACCAGCCTAGAGGGCCATGGACAGGAGCCAGCCTGGAGGACAGTGGGCAGGTTAGGGACCACCAGAGACAGCTTCTGTACTTCTGGCTATCTTGGAGATGTACCTGGCCATTAGGAAACTGCCAGATGAGCTGGGCAGTGATGGCGCACATCTTTGACCCCAGCACTCAGGAGGCAGAGGCAGGGGGATCTCTGAGTTCAAAGCCAGCCTGGTCTAGAATTCTAGGACAGCCAGGGCTACATAGAGAAGCATTGTCCGTGAAGCTAGAGTTGAAGTTATCTGCTCATGGTTTTGTGGCTCATCAGTGAAGTGGGCTCTACTTGGAGGACTTGTGCTCAGATCCATGATAACAGCTAAGCCTGCAGACCATGGTGATGGGATCGTTAGTGACTGCTTAACCATCTCAAACCACAGTTAAGCAGAAGGTATCAGTTGTAATAACAATAGTCGCTAAGTGTTGACAGCTGCAGATTACTGTTATTGGGACGGTCAGACGGTTTGGTGGGTAAAGTCGCTTGCTGTATAAGCCTGGCAACCCTAGTTGGATCCCCAGGAGGGAACCCATGCCACAGAGTTGTCTTCTAATCTTCATACATGCACTGTGACCCACAGGGCCACATGCGTCATGTATGCGCACAAAGAATAATTAAAAAAAACCGTAATAGGTATGTCAGCTATCTGCAATATCCCAATATCAGTTCTTATGGCTTTAAAGATTGTGTGTGTGTGTGTGTGTGTGTGTGTGTGTGTGTGTGTGTGTGTGTGTGTGTAAGGCGGTAAAAGATGTCAGATTCCCTGCCAGAGACGTAGACAGTTGTGAGCCACCCAGTATGGGCTCTGGGAACCAAACTGTAGTCCTCTGCAAGATTAGCAAGCATTCTCAACCACTGAGTCAGCTCTTAAGTGCCCATATTATTACAAAAAGAGACAAAGAGTCTTGTGTTCTATACCCTGTCGAAGGCTACACGGGAGTTCAAATAATCCATCTTTTGGATCGATGTGGGCAGTCAGACGCACAAGCTCCGCGGATGACTGTTGAGCTACACTCAGATTTTCTACCTCTCTCTGACCCAGCAAAGCACTTAACCCAGAACCCCGTGTTAACATCAGTGTCATGCTGTAAGTCCTTAAGGACAGTTTTCTGTCAGTTTGACACAAGTGACGTCATCGGAGGGGAGGGAACCTCAATTAAGAAAGTGCTTCCATAATGTCAGGCAAGCACGAGCTGGACGTTGGTGGCGCACACCTTTAATCCCAGCACTCAGGAGGCAGAGGCAGGCGGATCTCTGTGAGTTCGAGGCCATCCTGGTCTACAGAGCGAGTTCCAGGACAGACTCCAAACAACAACAAAGCAAAACAAAACCAACAAAAAAGATCGGGCAAGCCTGTACGGCATTTCCTTAATTAGTGACTGATGGGGGAGGGCCCAGCCTGTTATGAGTGGAGCCAGTCCTGGGCTGGTGGTCCTGGGTTCTGTAATAAAGCAGGCTGAGCAAGCCATGGGGAGCAAGCCAGTAAGCAGCTCCCCTCCATGGCCTCTGCATCAGCTCCTGCCTCCAGGATCCTGCCCTGTGTGAGATCCTGTCCTCACTGTTTTTTGATGATGCACTTTGAGTGAAAGGAACCATTTTTTCCCCAAGTTCTTTTAGTTACGGCGTTTCATCGGAGCAAAAGTAACCCTAAGTAAGACAAGGACCTTTCCAAAAGAGTAGTGTTTGGCACATGACAAGATCTTCGGTGATTTGGATCTTGGAGTGGTTTGGTCTCTGTCTAATCTGTGCCTGGGCTTGAAATGTTTACTGTGCATGGCCAGGGAGCCCCAGGGAGAGGCAATTCAATATTACATCTGTTTAGAAAAATAATAACAGCAGTGTCACCCCTGGAGCCTGCAAGCTGTCTAACTCCTAGTTCTTAGCTAGACTTACAGTACCAAGTGTCGGTTGTCTCCTACGAAGCTGGCTTCAGATCCCGTCAGAAACCTACCAGTTACCCGTATAGCAGGAGCTACTATGGCACCTGTAAGGCGTATCTTGCCATGGTGGTCATTACGGTAGCTCCCAGTGTTCTCAGCTGGGCAGGAGTGTTTATCCCCACCCCGACCCGTGAAGCAGCTTGCATTACACCTCCCAGCGCTAGGAAAGCCAGCCAGCACGAAGGAAGCTTTCCCTGGTCAGCACCAACGCGATTGCTCCACGTTGCGTGCCCAGCTTTGGATGCTTATAAACAGGCGTTGGCGTCTTTCATGCTGTAACTCTGCTTTGTAAACCTGGACCTCGGCCAAATCAGTTCATTCTGAATGTTCATTGAGGAACTGGACCAGATCAGTGGCCAGCGGTCTGTCACTGCAAAGGACCCCGTAGCTTGCAAGCCACCCGCTGTTCGTCAGCTCTTCAATACTGCTGCTGCAGCACCAAGGGCAATGCAGAGGCCGTGCAAATCTAGAGCTGCTGGGCTCTGACGCAACCCCAGTTGCAGGCATGGAGATTTATGTTCCGTGTACTTTGCAACTCGCATAAAAAAAACAAAAATAAAAACAAAACCTTCCCCTGGCAACTACTTAAGACCAGAGAAGCCATTCCTAGTATGCAGGATCTATGAAATCAGCCAGCCAGTCAGATTTGGGCCTGGAATGAATGATTTAAGTTTTTTCTCTCTTTTTTTCAGAGTGTCATGACATTTCAGAACAGGGGCGGTGAGTGTTAAAATATGGCAAGTACAGACATGCTACAAAAGCAAACAGTGGACCTACAAAGGTAAGGTAACCTCTCTCCACTGAGCAAACATGCTTACTGAACTACACCATTTAGCAAAACGAGGCAACTTTGACAGTTGCAAATTAGGGAATAACTCTGGGTGTAGCATTTTAAGTCTTCGTATTTTAAGTCAAAGCTCACTGCCCACTTGTCTCAAACATGCTCTTCCTTGCTGTAACGATCAAAGCCAAATTAGCTGCTTAAATTGACCCACTGGTGACGTTTAGAATAAAAGGAAAATGTATTGAGGAATTTTATCTTGACATTTTCTTGACTGGATCATATTTGTGTGTGTGTGTGTGTGTGTGTGTGTGTGTTTTAAGATTTATTCATTTTGCCGGGCGTTGGTGGCGCACGCCTTTAATCCCAGCACTCGGGAGGCAGAGGCAGGCGGATCTCTGTGAGTTCGAGGCCAGCCTGGTCTACAAAGTGAGTTCCAGGACAGCCTCCAAAGCCACAGAGAAACCCTGTCTCGAAAAACGAAAAAAAAAAAAGATTTATTCATTTTTTATGTATACAGTGTTCTTTCTGCCTGCATGCATGCCTGCAGGCCAGAAGAGGGCACCAGATCTCATTACAGATGGTTGTAAACCACCATGTGGTTTCTGGGAACCGAACTCAGGACCTCTGGAAGAACAGCCAATGCTCTTAAACTCTGAACCATCTCTCCAGCCCCTTATATTAAAGCCTCACAAATAACCACTTGGACAGAAGAACCATCAAGATGTGGTGGTTCTAATAAATTGTGTTTCGTATCCCCTTGTAAATGAATGACACGAGACCCGTATCTCCAACCTTATTCACAAACAAACTTGAAATAAAGGACTTAAATGCAAGACTCAAGACTGCAAAAGTGCTAGAAAGGAAAACGGTAGACGTACTTCATGACATTTCGGTGAAAAATATATTTTTTAAAGTAACCACTTCAAAAGTCAGGCAACAAAAACAAATATTGGTAAATGGAATTTCATCAAAGTAAAAACCTTCAACACATCAAAGGAAAAAATAAAAACAAAAGGGAAAGAGACAGTCTACAGAATGGGAAAGAATATTTGGTTTCTCATTATACACCAGAATATTACTGTGTCACTGTATTTTGTAAATATGTGTCATCAAGCCGGGCGGTGGTGACTCATGCCTTTAATCCCAGCACTCAGGAGGCAGAGGCAGGCGGATCTCTGTGAGTTGGAATCCAACCTGCTTTAATGAGCAAGTTCTAGGACAGCCAGGGCTGCACCAAAAAACCCTGTCCAAAAAAATAATAATAGTAGTAACTGAGACCCACTCTAGATAAGCTGGACTTAATACATGATATCTCTTCTCTTCAAAAAACCCCTACTAGGTATTAATACTAAGAGAAAAACATATCAAATCACCCATTGAGTATACAGGGAATACACCAAGCAGCATGAACTAAAGGTGCTCTCTTTTAAAATCTGACAATTTCCATCCACATGGGTTAGTCAGGTAGTAAAATGGATCACTGAAACAAAACCCCTACACTTCCTTTTGTGTGTATTAGAAATGAGCCAGGTATGGTGTTGCAAACCTTTAATTCCAGCACTTGGGAGGAAGAGGCAGGAGGATCTGTCTGGGTTTGAGACCACTCTGGCTTATAAGTGAATCCCTTATCTAAGAAAATAAAAATAGTGCTTTGGTGCACGCATGTGCATGCACGTGTGTGTGTATGTATACATGCTTGTGTGTGCATGCTGTGTGTGCATACTGTGTGTGTGTATGTGTATGCATGCTGTGTCTGTGCATGCTGGGTGTGTGTATGCTGTGTGTGTATGTGTGTGCACATGCTGTGTGTGCATGCTATGTGTGTGTGCATGCTGTATGTGTGTGCATGCTGTGTGTGCCTGCTGTGTGAGTATGCTGTGTATGTATGTATGTGTGCATGCTGTGTGTGTGCATGATGTATGTGTCTGCATGCTGTGTGTGTATGTGTGTGCATACTGTGTGTGTATGTGTGTGTGCATGCTGTGTGTGTGTGCATGCTCTATGTATGTGTGTGTGCATGCTATGTATGTGTATGCTGTGTGTGTGCATGATATATGTGTCTGCATGCTGTGTGTGTCTGCATGCTTTAGCATGCTTTATGTATGTGTATGCTGTGTGTGTGCCTGCTGTGTGTGCATGCTAAATGTGTGCATGCATGCTATACGTGTGCATGTTGTGTGTGCATGCTGTGTGTGTGTGCGCCTGCTGTGTGTGTGTGATGCTGAACAATATATGGGGAATTCTCTTGTCCAGGCCTCCCCACGGTGCCACATGCAGCTGTTTTATAGGGGTCCTGGGGAATCAAACTTGAGTCCTTGCGATTGCCTAGCAAACAGTATCTACAGAGCCATCTCCCCAGCCCTCAAGCTTTTGATAATTAACTCTGGTCATCTGTGGATGGGGAATGCCCCCCCCCATTCTCCTCACATTCCTAAAGGGGGATGCTGACTGCTATCAGGCTAATTACCCGGCAACAAAAAGGCAATGGTTAACTTAGATTGACCCCAAACCCCACAGCCATGCTTCCTTCCTTCGTTGGCCTCTCTAGCCAGGCTGGAAGACTGATCCTGAGGAATGTTTACAAGAAAACTCCGAGGCAGCTAGTTAGCAGGTGCATGCAAGTGTGACCGCTCCTGGAGGGGTGGGGGAGGGGGGACAGACTGCATGGGACACCAGCCGACCTTGGGTGACAAACCCTCCCTCCTCTGTCACCGTTTGTTCTCTTCAATTCTGTCTCACCAGACAGGTCAGTGCTACGGGAGCGTGGCGTTCTTATTGATGTCCGCTGGGGGGGGCCTCTGAGCAGGCCACTTAAGGACCTTGGAGCCTCCCAAGGAAGGAAGAGCCGCAGGATGGCCCTCCTGGTGGCTGGAGGGGGAGCCCTCATTAAGATAATTTTGGGAGCATTTACACAGACGAAGTTCAGGGTCAGTGCTCAGTGTGGTCGAAAACCTTTGATACTTTCAGGAGGGAATCCAGACACCCATAGAACACCGGCAGAAGAGGCCGCGGAGAGAGAGGCCAAGGACTAGCGCAGCCGCGCAGGCTCATTAGAGAACCTAAGCAGCCGCGCTTGCTCCTAGCTGCTGTCCCTGGGCAGTGTGCTTAGCATACGTGCAAACGCGGCTCTCCTCTCTCTCTCTCTCTCCTCTCTCTCTCTCTCTCTCTCTCTCTCTCTCTCTCTCTCTCTCTCTCTCTCTCTCTCTCTCCCTCCCTCCCTCCCTCCCTCCCTCCCTCCCTCCCTCCCTGCAAACGCGGCTCTCTCTTCCTCCCTCCCTCCCCCCCTCTGTCTCTGTCTCTGTCTGTCTGTCTGTCTGTCTGTCTCTCTCTCTCTCTCTCTCTCTCTCTCTCTCTCTCTCTCTCTCTCTCTCTCTCTCTCTCTCTCTCTCTCAATCTCACTGTGTAGCCCTGGCTGCATGGTGATCAGAGAAGTGATTTGCAGTCATAGAAGGAAGTAAGGCTATCATAAACATTACAAACCCCGCGCTACCTCACAGGGGTCTAGACGCGAAGGGGATGCGGTGGTGAGCCGCCTTTGAAGCATTAGAAGTTTAGGAAAGCATGGTCGGTCGGCTCTCCCTGGCAGGCAGGCACTTGGTCCCTCTGCTTTGTTCTCCTGCTCCTGTATCTCCACCTTTTCCTCCTCCAGCTGGAAACTCGGAACTGAGGCGATCGATCGGCTCCTTCCCCGCATATGAAAATCAATTGTCAGCCAGGAGCGGGTGGCGTACACCTTTAAAGCCAGCACTGGGGAAGCAGAGGCAGGTCTGTGAATTCAAGGACAGCCTGGTCTACGAAGCCAGTTCCAGGACAGCCAGAGTTGTTATACAGAGAAACCCTGTCTCAAAAAGAAAAGAGAGAACAAAGAAAAGAGAAGAAAAAGAGAGATAGAGAGAAAAGAAAAAAACCAATAGTGACCTCGAACTCACAGAGATCCGCCTGCCTCTGCCTCCCAAGTGCTGGGATTAAAGATGTGCTCCACCAACACTCGGCCCAGGATCTCCCTTCTTAACATAAAACTACTATGTCTTTTCAAGTCTAAAATATATGGTAATATTGGGCATGGTGGCTCACACCTTTAATTCCCGCATTTGGGAGGCAGAGGCAGGTGGACCTCTATGAGTTTGAGGCCAGCCTGGTCTACAGAGTGACTTCCAGGGCTATGTAGGGAGACCCTGTCTCAAACAAACAAACAAAAACAAAAACAAAAAGAAAGAAAATGAAGCCGGGCGGTGGTGGTGCACACGCCTTTAATCCCAGCACTCCGGAGGCAGAGGCAGGCGGATCTCTGTGAGTTCGAGGCCAGGCTGGACCGACAGCCTCCAAAACAGAGAAACCCTGTCTCGTAAAAACCAAAAAAAAAAAAAAAAGAAAGAAAGAAAGAAAATGAACAAATTAATATACGATTGTCTTGGCAACATCCAAATAGAACGAGGAGGCTGTCACTCCCCTTTCCTTGGCCAGCGTTCTAGTTGTCCCCTCTTATTGGAAGAGAGACAACTTCCCTCTTCTCTTTGTCCCTCCGCACGTGAGATCCACACTGCCAGGCCCACATGACCCCACACCTCTGGGTAGGTAATGGCTTCTTCGGGTCGATCAGTCCTTTCCATTTGCTCCTTTCCATCAGGCTAACTGCAACTATTCAGGCATTATGCCGGCCTGCCCCAGCCACTGCTAGAATGCATTCAGGCAGTGCCCTGGTCAGCCCAGGGTTCCATGATTGCTTAGAATGCACGCAGGTGCAAAGGACCCTTTAAAAGACAGACCCCGCCCACTTATGCTCTTTTTCCCTCTCTCTGCGGTTCTTCTGGGGCAGACAGGACTGTTCCTGTCTCACTCTTCTCTTCTGTCCTCTCTCTGTCTCTGTGTCCTCCTCCCCCCCCCTTTCTAATAAAACTTCTCACTAAGCTCCGTCTGCCTGGCGTGTTTGTCCCCAACCTCGGTCACCCGCGCCTGCCACGGAATCCTTCGGGCTGTGGCTCTCAGTTTCCCTCCATAGGAAGTTGTGGAATCCTTTGCTTTCCTCCAGGATCCTCTTGGCAGCACCCACCACCTCCCCTTAATCAGAGGAGTCCCAGTTTCTAGCCTGGAGGAGAGAGTGGGTGCTGAGTAAAGCTCTCTTTTTTTCTGGGAAGTTGGAGTAATGACGCAGGGAAGCGAGAATCCTACAGGTCGTCTCCACCATTGTCAGTGCCTACAGAAAAGACTAGGCTCAGGTTTCCAACAGTGTAAATGAAGATAGGAGAGCAATGAACGAATCCCGAGGACGTCCATCCTGTGCTCAGAGGATAGCAATAAAGCAAATTGAGAGCTGGGTGGTGGTGGCGCACGCCTTTAATCCCAGCACTCGGGAGGCAGAGGCAGGCGGATCTCTGTGAGTATGAGGCCAGCCTGGTCTACTGAGCGAGTGCCAGGATAGGCTCCAAAGCTACACAGAGAAACCCTGTCTCGAAAAACCAAAAAAGAAAAGGGAGAGAAGAAGGCAGTCGTCTTCGGCACATCTTCTTTCTCTTTCCTGCATCCTTTGTACGACTGCAGCTCCTTCTTGGCTCCATTCTGCCTGCCTGAAAGCCAGCCCCATAAGATCGCTCTCACTCTGTGGGACAGAGCATCCTTACTGCTAGGAAGTGCCTGAGATAGGAAGATGAGTGGCTAAGACAGACTGAAAAGAACCCACCTGTTTCTTGTCCTTGAATTAAATACGGAGCAGAGAGCCGGTGCCCAGGCTGTCCCAGCCTTAGCTGCCGATACTGCTATGTTCTATGTGCCAAGCTGGCCCAGGGAAGGGGCACTAACTGCTTGGACATCTGCCCAGCCATTGTGGGGTGCCAAGTCTCAATCTCACTTGTCCTCTCTCTGTCTCTCTGTCTCTCTGTGTGTGTGTGTGTGTGTGTGTGTGTGTGTGTGTGTGTGTGTGTGTGTTCTGATCATTGGCTCCTCCGATGACTAGGTAAAGAAAGGCAACGTTCCATGTGCTGCAGATAAAATCCCTGTGGAGATTTCTCTCTGCACTTGAGGACCAAGGAGGTGAGGACATCCCCAGCTCAGTCCATATGCAGCAGGAAGTGCTCGATGCCAAACAGCTGTAGGAACGGGGACAGCGACAGTCCACAGTAGTCTTGTCTTTTCTCCAAGCCACCCTGAACGGAGCTCAAGGAGATTTGGGCCTTGCCTCCTTACCCATCCAGGATTCCACCAGGCAAGGAGGTAGGACAAGGCAGGACCCCACCCCACTCCCCTGCTTGTCTAGGAAGACCATCACTCTATCAGAAAGGTCACCTTTCATTCACACAAGTCCCTCCTATTTTCCTAAGCGACTCTTCAGGTCTCCTGGATCCTAAGACTTCACTGAGCCTCTGCCGATGGCTAACTGGCCTTCTCAACCTCTGGACTGGAGCTGCCTGGAAGGAGACTCCAACACCCTCCCCACTCCAAGAATGTCCCACATAAAGTCTCATGTGGTGATACATTGTTTATGACTTAATCAAGCTTGCCTGGGGATCAGAATGCAAAGCCAGTCACACTAGTTAGCCATAGAGGCCAGGCAGGCAGTGGTGGCACACACCTTTCATCCCAGGACTCAGGAGACAGAAGGGCAGGCGGATCTGTGTGAGTTCAAGACCACCCTCGGCTGCGTGAGAGTGAATCAGTCTAAAAGAGAAACAGAGCTCACGCCTTTACTCCCAGCCCTAGAGCAGTATATAAAGAAGACGGAAAGGGTCTCACATGAGATTCAGTTTCCAGGCACAGGGTCTCCATTTCACCCTTGGTAGCGGAAAGAGCTGCTGGATGGCTGCTTTGCTTTCCTGATCTTCAGCTTGAACCCCAATATCTGTCCCTGTTTATTCTTTTAATCGTTTCTGCTACAATCTCACTCATGACTGTAGCCTATGACGCTATCAGGCTGCCAGCACTACGCAAGTGCGTGGTCTATGCTGGCTGCAATCTGGAAGCTGAGTGACCCTATTGTGTCTCACTCTTCAGTCAACCTCACCCCCTGCTTAAAATGCAAGATTTGCAGGGCGTTGGTGGCACACGCCTTTAATCCCAGCACTCGGGAGGCAGAGGCAGGCGGATCTCTGTGAGTTCGAGACCAGCCTGGTCTACATGAGCTAGTTCCAGGACAGCCTCCAAAGTCACAGAGAAACCCTGTCTCAAAAAACCAAAATAAATAAATAAATAAATAAAAATAGAATGGAAGATTCTGTAGCCTCCTGGACCACTACTTTTAAGATGCTCCATTCTTTCTTCCTAATCCCTCCTGTCTCTTATGTCTTCCTCTAAGTTTGTTTTCCATGTTCTCATATCTCGACACGTATCGACATGTATCTTCTGTGTAGTCACTTTGTGTAAAACTCCTCTCTTTACTAAAACCTGGCTGTCCCCACGGACCACTTGAAGTCCTGAGAAGAAGGAGGAGGAGGAGGAGGAGAAGAAGAAGAAGAAGAAGAAGAAAAGAAGAAGAAGAAGAAGAAGAAGAAGAAGGAGGAGGAGGAGGAGGAGGAGGAGGAGGAGGAGGAGGAGGAAGAAGAAGAAGAAGAAGAAGAAGAAGAAGAAGAAGAAGAAGAAGAAGAAGAAGCAGCAGCAGCAGCAGCAGCAGCAGCAGCAGCAGCAGCAGCTTACTCGGGCAGGTCTTAACAGCTGTCCCCTCACTGATCCCTCCTCTTCTATGGGGAGACTCAGATGTCCCAGGCCTCTCTGCTCTCGTAAGAGTTTTCCCTTCCCGGTGTTCTCAACCAATCAGAGAGCTCCAAAATTCACCTGTGTACTGACACCCCTCACATCCGTATGGCAATCCTGTGCCTCTCCCCTACACCCGGGCTGGCACGTCCAGCGGATAGCCTGACTAGCCACGCTGTTCAGCCCCGCCCCCCAGGAGCACCTGGGCTCCCGACCTCGCTTTCCCTGTGCTGGGCCTGCAGCCTGTGCCCCTTCAGGCTGCAGCTGTGTAAAGGTTGCTCAGGAGGAAACCCTGGGGCCTGCGTGACTCCGTACGAGGAGCCTGTTCTCTCTCACATCTTTCTGTCATTGGCAGATCACTGGGATCTGACCTCCGGAGCACACTTTGAATCTGAACACTGCTCCTCACGCGCTCCCCCTCCCCCCACCATCTCCTCAAGCCATTGATTGGCTTCTAGAGTCTGCTCGACTCGGGTTCCGACCTGAGCCAGAGCTTGTGGCTTCCTTGCTACAGATGGCCTGGATGCCTTCCAACCTCAGTAAAAGGCCCAAGTGCCACAATGACCTCGGGGTCCGAGCTGGCCTAACCCAGCCTTCCTGACTTATTTCCCACGGCTCCTCATAGCCTAGCCGCCTTCCAGCTGTTTCTCAAATCCCCGGGCCCGGGAGGGGGGGGGGCTCCGTGCAATCTTCCCTGTTTCATGCCTACGCCTCCCTCACTTCCTGCACACCCCTACTCCAGTATCACCTCAGCAGCAAGGCCTCCCCTCAACACCCAGGGTGAATAAACAGCAACCTGACTCTTGCCTCCCACTGTTGTTCTCCTGTCTGTTACTACAAACAGAAGGCTTGCTGGTCAGGCCTCCTGTCAAAGCTGGCTTGGCAGGCGGAAACCTTGTCTGTCTGACTGATGGCTTTCCTCCAGGGCCTAAACTCACCAGGTAGTGGTGGATGCTCTACATCTAGAACGGTGATGGTGTGTGTGTGTGTGTGTGTGTTTCCTAGGGACGCAGCCCTTTCTTGCTTGAAATAAGAGTTGAAAGTTCAGGGGATGTGAATGTCTGGAGACCCGTTCTCTCCCACGAGTGCCTCCAACTCACCGTGTCTGAATCTGCAAGAGACCAGTGATCCAAGAGATAACCGTCAATCCTGTGACTGCCGATGTGGGTCACAGGTTGTCCTGTCCGGTGCCGATGGCCTAGGACACATATCCGAGTTCCACTGAAATGTTCTCTGTCTCAAGCTCACGTGGTCAGTGCCTTCAGTGCTAGACTGGCCGGTTAATAAATCAAGCTAGTACTTCCTCAACTCAGGCTGAGTGAGCACTACAATTTGTCATTCCCAAAGGAGTTTTTAAAGATTTATTATTTATTACATATACAGTGTTATGCCTACATACCAGGAGAGGGCACCAGATTGAATTGTAGATGGTTGTGAGCCACCGTGTGGTTCCTGGGAATTGAACTCAGGACCTCTGGAAGAGCAGCCAGTGCTCTTAACCTCTGAGCCATCTCTCCAGCCCTGGAGCTAAGGCTCTTAATCTCATCATCACCCTCACTTTAAGAATGAGAAAGGAAGCGTGGTGATGGTGGCACACGCCTTTAATCCCAGCACTCGGGAGGCAGAGGCAGGCAGATCTCTGTGAGTTCAAGACCAGCCTGGTCTACAGAGTGAGTTCCAGGACAGCCTCCAAAGCCAGAGAAACCCTGTCTCAGAAAAAAAAAAAAAAAAAAAGGAGAAAGGGACAAGGACTAAGTCCTAGAAAAACTTCTCTCACCGTCTACAAAATCCAGTGACTCAAAGCATGCCACTCTCCAAAACATCTGGCCACCAGTACTCACTACACTGAGGATGATGGAACAATATGGCTTTGCTTTTCACTTTTTCTTTTTTTCTGATTTATGTATATTTTTCTTTTATGTGCATTGGTGTCTTGCCTGCATTTACGTCTGTATGAGGGTGTTAGATGACTCTAATGTCTGCATAACAGACAGTTGTGAACAGCTGGGAATCGAACCCAGCTCCTCTGGAAAAGCAGCCAGCGCTGTTAACCAATGAGTCATCTCTCCAGCCCCCTGCTTTGATTTTTTTTTAATGTGGAAAAAAAAATCTAGGAAATTATGCCAATATTGTAGCTTGTTTTCTCATTTAAAAAAATATGCCTTCAACAACAGGCAGTGGTGGTGCCCACCATTTCAGCACTTGGGAAAAGAAGGTGGATTTCTGAGTTTTGAGGTCAGCCTGGTCTACAAAGTGAGCTCCAGGACAGCTAGGACTGTTACACAGAAAAACCCTATATCAAAAAAAAAAAAAAACAAACAGGTGTTGGTGGCGCACGCCTTTAATCCCAGCACTCGGGAGGCAGAGGCAGGCGGATCTCTGTGAGTTCAAGACCAGCCTGGACTACCAAGCGAGTTCCAGGACAGCCTCCAAAGCCACAGAGAAACCCTGTCTCGAAAAACCGAAACAAAAACAAAAAAACATAGTGAAAAGACAGACCGTAACATGAAAAATACAAACCCCTTCGGAAAGTAGGTTTGAAGACAGTCACCCACAGGAGACCAGAGTGTCTCCCTTTCTAGCAAGGCTATCCCAGTAAAAAGGGAAAGACTGACTGTCTCATGGAGACGCTATGCACACATGATCCTGCCCTCAAGAAGCAGAGGCAGGAGAAATGAGAGTTCTGTGTCAGCTACTGACAGACACCCCCCCCCCCTGTCTCTAAAGGAGCAAAGTAGCACCTCCACAAAGAGCCTAAACCCTGAAAATAACGATGATAATGAGGGGTCCTTGTGGTAATTAAAAGCAGCAGCTGTCGTTTCTTGAGCTCCGTGTGCTAGGCACTGCGGAGCTAAAGCTAAGTAGGCTGTGTGGAATCCCCTTCAGCCCACGTGAGGGTGGTGGCCTTCTTATTGTGAACGTCAAAATGATGATACTCAGAGCTAAGCCCTAAGTGAGACACATGCAACCCCTCGTGGATCTGATGGAGGGGTTTAGTGCTTGACCTCTAAAACCCAAGGCCAAAGCAAGCTAGGTTTCACATCAAGAGGATGGGAAGATGAGTAAATCCTGAGCCCCGCATGGCCCAGGTGTGTTGACTAATCTGGAAGAAAGTGACCATTGGGCCATAGCACACAAGTGCGCCATGCCTCAGCCACCCCGAGGGCTCCTTCCTGCCCTTCCACAGAGCCTGTGGGAAGGGACAGTGGCTTCTGAATTCTCTGCTGTCAGCAATGTGTGCGGCTATGTCGGAAAGACATTTGGTTCTTCACTAATGAGTCCTGGATAGACTTGAAATGGGAAAGCAATTAATAAAAGTCTAAAACCTTAGGCGTCAAAGCCCATATAGGACAAAGAAAACTTTCAAGCTCCTCTGAGCTCCCAAAGACAGCCCGACAGGGAAGGGTAAACAATGAACTGGGTATGTGACTAGAGGCCTGAAGCCAGACAGCACACCCCAGCTGTGCCAACATCTCTCTGTCCTAAAGAAAACCATACAGCCATCAACTTACGCTTGTAAAAAATCTCTGGCCAAAGAGATCATCAACAAACTTATTTTCCCTACAATATCCTGCTCAGTTGCATCCTGCCCAAACATACAGCAACCTTTTTTGTCCTACGTAACCACAGAAGCTCTGTAATCTCCAGACTTTAGTCTTGTGGATATTCCCTTCAACGCCCCCCCCCCTTAGCTGTAATCTGCATTCCACAGGTGGCAGAATCCTTGCCACAGCTTGCCAATGAAGAAACCTTTGCTTTTGCATTCGGTGAGTCGTCTCCTTGGTGGTGGTCTTTTTGGGGTCCCATGAACTGGGCATAACAGACTTGGCTCTTAGAAGAGGAAATGGGGACCCAAACTACTATGGAGAAGGGCTTAGCAGGAATAGGGGGCTGGCAGGAAGAAGTTGGACATGTGTTGGTGGCCGAAACGGCTCTCTGGAGAAATACGGCTGAAGGCAGGGGGTTCTGGATGTACTTTTAGGCCGCCGATATAACCCTCTTGTTCACTGTAAATATGTATTGTTCTCATTGGTTAATAAAGAGCCAACTTGCTGATGGCTGGGCAGGATTTTGGGGGCAGAGAGGACACTGGGAAGGAGAAGGGCAGAGTCTCAACAGTCTCAAGGAGATGCAGTTGAAACGAGATGAGCATGTCATCCCGAGATGAGTATACCAAGCCATGTGTGGTGGAACATAGATAAAATAGCGTTGACTTAATTTGTAAGAGCGAGTTAGTAACAAGCCTAAGCTATCAGCAGAGCATTTATAATTAATAGTAATAAGTCTCGATGTGGTTGTTTGGGAGCAGCTGGCAGGTCAGAGCTGACTGGTGGTCCTGAGGAAACCCCACCTGTCGTCCCTGTCTCTTCCTGGCTTCTTCTCTGTCTTCCTACTCAGTCTTCTCCTCGTCTCCTGGCCCCGCCTATCTTCCCACCTCTACTGGGGAACCAGTGCTTTATTGATTAGCCAATAAGAGAAAGGTATTTACAGAAGGACATCCCCCATCAGCCAGGTGTGGGAGAAGGAGCAGGCCTTACCACCGGATGCTTTAAGAGCTCTCTGGTGGGGATGAAGAGATGGCTTAGTGGCCTGTTGCTCTTACAGAAGACCCCAGGTTCATTTCCCAGGACCCATATGGTCGCTCGCAACCACCCATAACTCCAGTTCCAAGGGATCCAACTCCCTCTTCTGACCTCTGAAGTTATGTGGGCTGTGCTTGTATTAGTCAGAGTTCTCTAGAGTAACTGAACTTAGAGAGCGAATGTGTGTGTGTGTGTGTGTGTGTGTGTGTGTGTGTGCTAAAAAAAGTTAAAGGCAGAAAAACATGACTGAAAGCATCTGGGGCCAGGCATGCTGGTGCATACCTGTAATCCCAGCACTCTGGAGACAGAGGCAGCTGGATCTCTGTGAGTTCGAGGATAGTCTGGTCAATATAGTGAGTTCTAGACAGATGAACTGAAGTTATATATGTGAGTCCTTGTCAAAGAAAAGCAAAAATAAGTGAGAGAAGAAGAAGAAGAAGAAGAAGAAGAAGAAGAAGAAGAAGAAGAAGAAGAAGAAGAAGAAGAAGAAGAAGAAGGAGAAGAAGAAGGAGAAGAAGGAGAAGGAGAAGAAGGAGAAGAAGAAAGAAGGAAAGAAAGAATGAAGCATTTGGCATCACTGTGAGGAGGAAGCACTTGACATCTGAACAACACTCAACTATTCTGGATGTGCCCGTGCCTTGACCTGTGTCCCAGAGCGAAGCCACAGAGTCAAACTCAACCCCCTGCGAGCAGCCCTGACCGAAGGATCCAGGCTCACTGCAGCCTCAGCTGGTCTAGAGCAGACAAACGGATGAATGAGCGTGGGAATAGATGCTTGCTGATAGAAACCATGAGTCTTAGGGTGGCTCATCAAATTACACACTATGTAGCATTCGCCCACTGATACCTGGAAGAGTGCCAGGAGGCCGCTGGAAGAGGAAAACATAGCCCCTCTTATTCAAGCCACTCCAAAACAATCTAAGTGAGAAACAATGAGTGAATGCGCAAAAACCTTTCTTTAGCGATGACCTTGTAACACACTACCGGCAGAAGCTATGCAGCCGTTACACAGACGGATGCTAGGCTATACACAGCTCCACCACAGCATTCCCTAATGCTAGCAGCTTGGGTTTGATCACACCACCAAAGGAAGAAGGGAAGGGAAGGGAAGGGAAGGGAAGGGAAGGGAAGGGAAGGGAAGGGAAGGGAAGGGAAGGGAAGGGAAGGGATGGGAGGGAAGGGAGGGAGAGAAGGAGGTAATGGGAGGGAGAGGGAGGGAGGAAGGGAGGTAACAGGAGGGAGGGGAGGGGAGGGAGGGAGAGGGAAGAGGGGAGGGGAGGAAGAAGAGCAAGCTAAGAGCATGGAGGAGAGCTGATGAACACCTAGGAGGCCTCCCATGGTCTCTGAGTCCAGAGAGGGTGTCTAACAGGCGCAGCTGTCCGTCTAGCGTGAATGGATGACATGCTCTGAGTCCTGCCTGCCAGGGTGGCGGCAGTGGACTTGGGAAAATGCCTGAACAACAGCCTGAGTGTGAGTCAGGAGCTGGAGAGGAGAGCATGGGGCCTTGGCTTTGCACGCCCTCAGCATCCCCCAGGGAAGGAGGAGCTACTTTTAGCCTGGTGCTGTTTCAGGGCATGGCCTTAGCGTGAAACAGGACCTGCCCGTCCTCATCAATGCCAGCTTTGACTGGGGGCTGGCTAAGCCATGAGCCAGGCAGCTCAAATCCCCACCTGCACAAAGCAGGTGTCCAAACTCTCCTGGCCCTGGCCACCTGGGCGGAGCTTGCTCAGGGGACCAAGAAAACTGTGTTACCTTGACTCTGAGCTCCACTGTGCCGAGCTGCAGGCTTCCAAGCGGGACCCAGAGGGTTCTTTGAGCAGGAGACATTGACGCTGGTGTCGCCTCTGCTTTGTTCTGAAGGACAGCTCTGTGTTTTTGTCAGCTGTTCTGAGGTCTTCTTCTTCTTGGGTCTGCCCTGCCAAACCAGGAGAGCAGGAGGTTCTCAGATCTCAGCTTGAAGGGCTGAAGATAGGGCTGGAGAGATGACTCAGTGGTTAAGAGCCTGGCTGACCTTCCAGAGGACCCGAGTTCAGCTCCCAGCATCTACAAGGTAGCCAGCAACAGTCTGTGCATCCAATCCCGGGGGAGCTGCCTCCCTCTGCTGGTTAAGAGCACCGGCTGCTCTTCTGGAGGACCTGAGTTGAATTCCCAGCCCAGCCTTCTATAGTGAGATCTAGTGCCCTCTTCTGGTGTGCAGACAGAACACTGTATACGTAATAAATCAATAAATCTTAATAAAAAGACCCAAGTTTGACCCCAGCACCCATATAAAAATACTGGTTCATAGCATCATCATTTGTTGAGCTCTAGGCCAATGAGAAATGCCATCTCAGGGGATCTGGATGGCTCCAGAGGGATAACATCCAAGACTGTCCTCTGTCACACACACACACACACACACACATACACACACACACACACACACACACACACACACACGTAAAGACGGAAGATGCCTCCAATCTCAGTACTCTGGAGAAACACGTGTAAGGAAGGGGCCACACATTCAAGGCAGGAGTGTGCCACATAGCGTGTCCCAGGCCAACTAGATCATCCTTAAACAGACAGATATTTAAAAAACAAACAAACAGGGGCTGGAGAGATAGCTCAGAGGTTGAGAGCACCGGCTGCTCTTCCAGAGGTCCTGAGTTCAGTTCCCAGCAACCACACGGTGGCTCAAAACCATCTACAATTCAATCCGGTGCCCTCTTCTGGCAGAACACTGTGTGTGTAATAAATAAATAAATAAATAAATCAGACACAGAATAAACAAGAATGGAAAGCTTTCTTCCAGCTTACAAGCGGTGCTCAGAGACGGTCCTTCCCTGGTCTCTGGCAGCTGCTTTTTTTTTTTCTTTTTTCTTTTTTTTTTAACAAACCCTAAGAGTGGTTTCTTCCTTTCGACGGGGGCACGTCCATCCACAGGGCCCCAGCAGTAACTGGGGCTCGGGAACAACTAGAGCATGTGCTGGAGATGTGATCTCTCCATTCCAATGGCTCATTCCCGTGAACAACGGACACTGACCAAGGAGACTCCCAGGCTGCAATCCTAACTGTTCTCTCCCTGTCTCCTAGTCAAAGTAGGCCAATCTATTGTGTATTCTCATCTGGTCCCTGAAGATGCTGATCACACCTACCTAAGAGCAAAAGTGAAGATTCAGTTAAGTAGTGGCTGTGAATGATCGGTCTGGGTGGTGAGTACTCAAAAAACATTAGCGCTGGTGTGAAAGCCATCACTCTGTCAAGTCTGTTCCCAGGACACAGGCCAAGCATAGCCTGTGACCCAGTAAGTCTCTTCATAGTCCATCTTATAAAATCATTCAACCAAGGGCTGGTGCCCAGCTGGGCAGTGATTCCAGCACTAGGGAGGCAGAGGCAGGCGGATCCCTGAGTTTGAGGCCAGCCTGGTCTACAGAGTGAGTTCCAGGGCAGCCAGGGCTTCACAGAGAAACCCTGGGGAAACCCAAAACCAAACAAACAAACAAAATAAAAAACAAGGAGGGATGGCACTGTAGCTTGGTGGTAAAACCCTACTAGGGGCAAAGTTTGCTCTCCAACACTACAAGTCCCGGGGTGGAAGGAATTGTAAGAAAACAAGCAATGTGGGATATAAGGGTATTGTTTGCCAGCTAATTATGACAGCTTTATGGGGGATGTCCTTCTGAATATATGCTTCTCTTATTGGTTGATGAATAAAACACTGTTTGACCAGTATAGGAGATAAGGAGAATTCTGGGAAAGTTAGGCAGAGAGCGACAGCAAGAGACACCATGTAGCCAAGGAAGAAGTAGCAGGTTTGGACCCTTCTCCGCTAAGATAATACATAGATTAATACAAATGGGTTAATAATTAAGACCGAGCTAGCCAGTAAGAAGCCCTAGCCACCGGCCACCAGTTTCATAATTAATATAGCATCTGTGTGTTCATTTGGGGCTAAGGGTGGCAGGGACCAGGCAGGACAAGGAACTCCGGCAACAAGAGATGATAAAAGAAGCTGGGGTGGAAGGTAAGGAGGGAATACTAAGAAGCTGGGTGGTGCTGCGGGCCGTGTATAACCTAGAAAGCAAAGAGGGTCACATGTCCCAAGCCTTCCTGAGCTGCAGAGCAAGTGTCTTAGGGAAATCTTGCTTCAAAATATCTCCAAGGCTTGAGATCTGGGTAGCACTGCAGCAGCAGGTGCCTCCCCAGCATGCACTGCAGCAGCTGGGAGCCTCCCCAGCATGCACTGCAGCAGAGAGTGCCTCCCCAGCATGCACTGCAGCAGAGGGTGCCTCACCAGCATGCATTGCAGCAGCTGGGTGCCTCCCCAGCATGCACTGCAGCAGAGAGTGCCTCCCCAGCATGCACTGCAGCAGCAGGTGCCTCCCCAGCATGCACTGCAGCAGAGGGTGCCTCCCCAGCATGCACTGCAGCAGAGGGTACCTTCCCAGCATGCACTGCAGCAGCAGGTGCCTCCCCAGCATGCACTGCAGCAGCAGGTGCCTTCCCAGCATGCACAGCAGCAGCAGGTGCCTCCCCAGCATGCACTGCAGCAGAGGGTGCCTCCCCAGCATGCACTGCAGCAGAGGGTGCCTCCCCAGCATGCACTGCAGCAACAGGTGCCTCCCCAGCATGCACTGCAGCAACAGGTGCCTCCCCAGCATGCACTGCAGCAACAGGTGCCTCCCCAGCATGCACTGCAGCAACAGGTGCCTCCCCAGCATGCACTGCAGCAGCTGGGTGCCTCCCCAGCATGCATTGCAGCAGAGGGTGCCTCCCCAGCATGCACTGCAGCAGCTGGGTGCCTCTCCAGTATGCATTGCAGCAGAGGGTGCCTCCCCAGCATGCACTGCAGCAGCTGGGTGCCTTCCCAGCATGCACTGCTGCAGCAGGTGCCTTCCCAGCATGCACAGCAGCAGCAGGTGCCTCCCCAGCATGCACTGCAGCAGAGGGTGCCTTCCCAGCATGCACTGCAGCAGAGGGTGCCTCCCCAGCATGCACTGCAGCAGAGGGTACCTCCCCAGCATGCATTGCAGCAGAGGGTGCCTCCCCAGCATGCACTGCAGCAGCTGGGTGCCTCTCCAGCATGCATTGCAGCAGAGGGTGCCTCCCCAGCATGCACTGCTGCAGCTGGGTGCCTTCCCAGCATGCACTGCTGCAGCAGGTGCCTTCCCAGCATGCACAGCAGCAGCAGGTGCCTCCCCAGCATGCACTGCAGCAGAGGGTACCTTCCCAGCATGCACTGCAGCAGAGGGTGCCTCCCCAGCATGCACTGCAGCAGAGGGTACCTTCCCAGCATGCACTGCAGCAGCAGGTGCCTCCCCAGCATGCACTGCAGCAGCAGGTGCCTCCCCAGCATGCACTGCAGCAGCTGGGTGCCTCCCCAGCATGCACTGCAGCAGCAGGTGCCTTCCCAGCATGCACTGCTGCAGCAGGTGCCTTCCCAGCATGCACAGCAGCAGCAGGTGCCTCCCCAGCATGCACTGCAGCAGAGGGTGCCTTCCCAGCATGCACTGCAGCAGCAGGTGCCTCCCCAGCATGCACTGCAGCAGAGGGTACCTTCCCAGCATGCACTGCAGCAGCAGGTGCCTCCCCAGCATGCACTGCAGCAGCAGGTGCCTCCCCAGCATGCACTGCAGCAGCTGGGAGCCGACCCAGCATGCACTGCAGCAGAGGGTGCCTCCCCAGCATACACTGCAAAGCCCTCTGTTTCCTTTGGGTACCATACACAATCACAGAGGCAAGAAAATGAAGAGTTATGGACTCTCTTTACAGATCACAAATCAGATAAATCAACAGCAGTAACAACTGTAGAGAAGCTGAGACCATTAGGGTGAAAGTTCCACCCAAGATGTTATGGTGGAGGTTCCACCCCAGCCCCTGGCATCCACATACCCAAAGAGTCTGGGATGTTATGGTGGAGGTTCTACCCCAGCCTCCTTCCCTATCTCTCTCCAAACCCTGCTGCATCCCAGGAAGCCCGCCAAATGATGGCCCCTTCCCCAGAGATGCTCAAAACCTCTCCCACAGGGTATTTAAACTGCCCCCCCCCCAGAGAACAGACTCGTGGTTTTTCTGGTTTCTCTTTCTCATATCCTCTTTGTGGGGCTGGAAGGCCATCTGGAAGCCTTGAATCCATTAAACATGGGTTGGGTTTTTTTTGTTGTTGTTTTTTGTTTTTTGTTTTTTTTTCTAATTCGATTTGATTTGGTCTGCTTTGGATTGCTGCATCAGGAGAGAGGCTTATCTGGGTATAGAAACTTTTCAAGACCGTTGTACAGTTTTGGTGGGAACATAGCCACTACAGCCACCTGGGAGACAGCTTGGTAACTGTTTTGTTTTGTTGTTTGTTTGTTTGTTTTGAGACAGATTCTCATTATATAGCCCAGGCTGTCCTAAAGCAAACTATGTAGACCAGATACACCTCGAACTCATGGAGCACATGCCAGCTCACCTAGCCCTCAGTGTTTTATTTAGAAAAGTTAAAACAGCTACCCTGTGATTGGGCATTTTCAGGCCAGGTATCAGAGGAAGGGGAACAGATGTGGAAATTTACCAGATAGTCACAGAAAGATAAATGCTCCTGGTAGCAGCAGTCACAATGGCTAAAATTTGGAAAAGATTCACAGTCTATCACCTGTGACTAGATAAGATACATTCGATAATCTGTACAAATAGGATCTCGTTCAGTGCAGAAAAAGGCAAACTAAGGGTACCTAGCCTAGTAAAAAGGTTTTTTAAAGACATTTGCTAGCTGGGCAGTGTGATGTACACAGTCAGAAAACCGAGGCTGGAAGTTTATGGTCTTGATAACAGCCTGGGCTACATGGAGAAGTGCTGTCCTAAAAAAATACCACCCCGCCGGGCGTTGGTGGCGCACGCCTTTAATCCCAGCACTTGGGAGCAGAGACAGGCGGATCTCTGTCAATTCGAGACCAGCCTGGACTACCAAGCGAGTTCCAGGACAGCCTCCAAAGCCACAGAGAAACCCTGTCTGGAAAAACCAAAAAAAAAAAAAAAAAAAACCACCCCAAACCAAAACATTGTGCTAGGTGAAAAAAGGCCATACACTAATTCTAGAAAATACAAAACGATAAGTCAGGGAGCAGAACAATTTGGGGAATGATGGATTTTGGCTGGGCAGTAGTGGTGCACGCCTTTAATCCCAGCACTCCGGAGGCAGAGGCAGGTGAATCTCAGTGAGTTTCAGTCCAGCCTGATCTACTGAGTGAGTTCTAGAACAGCCAGGACTACACAGAGAAACCCTGATTCAAAAAACCAAAACCAAAACCAAAACAACAAAGATTTTGCAGTAACATGAATAGGTCACATAATATGCTACCTGAAAGGACTAAAAGTTAAGACAAACCACTTAAGTGTTTAAAATACATATATAGGAGTTGGGCATGCAGCTCAGCGGAAGAGGGCACGCTTAGACTCTCGCAATAGCAATCAGTAAGTAAGTAAATCAATTACAGAGCCCATAAAGGTTTACAACCACGGATGGGTGAGTAATAAAAACTACCGTGTCAGGGGCTGAAGAGATAGCTCAGCAGTGCAGAGGGCTGGCTGCTCGTGCAGAGGAAAGAGTTCGTTCAAGTGTTAGCACCCATGTGTTTGTTAGACCACAACCACGTATGACTTCTGCTGCATGGGATCTGATGCCCTCTTCTGACCTCTGTAGGTACTGCACACACGTGAGCACACACACACACACACACACACACACACACACACACACTTAAAAAAAAGTGCCATGTCAGTAAAAGAAGATTGTTTTTCCTTTCTTCCTTCCTTTTTTTTTTTTTTGCAAATCATATTCTCTGATAATTAGATAGATAAAAGTCTGGAGCAGACTCCCTGCTGTCTTTAGTTTTGAGGGGCCTGGGGAGAGCACAATGGCATCTCCGAGCTCCTTGCTGGAGAGCTTTACAGACATCAACTCATTAATCCTTGGCAATCCTTGAAGCAGTCAGAGAACGGCCATGCCTCTCCTGTCTTGCTTGCTCTGGGTCACTTAGAGATGGTTAAGTTTAAATTAATGATAAAGATTTAAGGTACAGTCAGATCTATTGTGAATAGTCAGTCACACATTGATACTCGGGGCGGGGCTTAGATCGTAAGCACTTCCTCTCTCCCTCCCCCACTGTTTTCTTAGTCACCCTGAGCTAAACCTAGGGGACTCAGGTTACCCAGGCCTCCACACAAATAATGCCGCTGCCTCTGCGGGCTGGAATGTGGGGGTCTCCATCGGGCTCTCCTTAAGTTGTCTGGACAGCACAAACGAACGCTTGGGTACCGTTTTTTATCCATCCGCTTCACCTGGCTTTGGGTGGGGTCAACTCCTTCTCCATCATATTAGCGGTGAGGTTCTGTGTCACTGAACAAAATGATTCCCGGATAACAAAGGATGTCCTTGTCACAAAGGAATTTCACTGCATGAATTGTCCCCTGAGGAAAGTGCTCCATCCGTCCTGTCCTTTGTCGTCAAGGGCGTTGTCCTGCAGTCTCCAGGCCTGGCGCTGTTTAGAACCTTCACCTAATTCCTTTCCCTTCTCTCTGGGCACTTAACTCCCCCATTTTCTGTGAGCTGCGATACCGGCTCTTTTTGATCTGCGTGGTGAAAGTGTCTTTGGCTGCGGCACATGCTGTGAGTTTTACCGAGGCTGCATAAGAAACACCACAGACAGGGTGGCTTGACAACGCGTTTGTTTTTTCATCCCTGTTCTGAAGCCTGAAAGTGCGTGGTTGAGTTGCTACCAGATTGATTTCTTTCTGTGGTTACCATGGACGCGGACATCTACATACAAACAATAGTGTGGGCGGGGCGCAATTCGGCCCCCAGCAGTGATGGTAGAGGTGAGTAGACTCCCATTTCTGAGGACTTTCTATGTACAGGACATGCAGCGTTCCAGCATCTGTCCCTTAGCCTTCTGGAAGCTGCTGGGCAGTGGTGGCGCACGCCTTTAATCCCAGCACTCAGGAGGCAGAGGTAGGCGGATCTCTGTGAGTTCGAGGCCAGCCTGGTCTACAGAGCGAGTTCCAGGACAGCCTCCAAAACAATACAGAGGAAACCCCCGTCGTGGAAAACAACAACAACAAAAAAACTTCGGAAAGCCTGCAACTAAGATCTGTACTTGTCATATTTGAGTAATAGATAAAGGAACCGAGGCTGAAGGAAGCGGAGTTACCTCCTAAGGTCACAGACATATGGCGGAGCAGAAATGGGTGTTGCTACCAGAATCACACACTGAAGGGATGTGCTCCCCTCTAAAGTAGGTGTCTCACAGAGACTGACGGGGCTAACGAACATGCCGTGGGTCAAGCTCTGACTCAGACAGAGTTTGTGAAACTTACAAAATCCTGCACAGAGAGAGAGAGAGAGAGAGAGAGAGAGAGAGAGAGAGAGAGAGAGAGAGAGAGAGAGAGAGAGAGAGAGCGCACACTGTCCTGACACCAAGACACTAAGATGACAGGGTCAGAAGGGATTTGATGAAGCTGAAGCTGGAAACTTTAAAAGACAGAAAGCTGAGATCATGCAGTCAGGAACCTGAGAGGCTTGGATAAACCACCTTGCTCAAACTCATTGTTTCCCGGACGAGGAAAGAGAGGCGGAGCGAGAGCAGCCATGCACACGGTTAATCATGCAGCCTTGTTCTTGGTTCTGTGGCGTGAGTAGTCTAGGTCTGCCTCTTCCTTGATGCCCGTTCTAGAGCAGGCTTGTGACAGGGCAATAGAGTTGAATGCATTGCTTCAAAGTTGCCCAAACAATCCTTTTTTTCCCTTTTTGAGCTTTCTAACCGCTGTAAATCAAGCATAGAAATAAGAGGGGATTTTTTTTTCTTCCACGAACTGGCTGAGAGGTATACAGGGGAGAAGGAAAGGTAAATTTTGTAACATCCCCAACACAGCAACCACAGAAGTGACTTTCACAGAGCCCACGGCTCCCGATGCATCCAGCCAAGGCGCCAGGCCCTGCAAGTAAACCTTGGAAAGTCACCAATATTTGAAAAAAAAAAAACAACTCAGGGTGTGGTCAGGCCAGCTTTTGCAGATACTATAGCAGTGACTAGCTCAGTGACAGCATTGGAACCAACAGGCCTGCTGCATGGACAAACCAGGCAACCTTGGCCAGGTTTCACCAATTCCCAGGAATCTCCCTAAAGTCAGGTGAGGTTTGCTAAGACACAGCCTGCACAGTCACGAGTGTGACTGTGCAATATCTACTTAACTTTCTCTTTTAAGGCCAATATCCTATTTAATAGTTACAATTAATTTTAGAAAAACTGAGCCCCTTTGAAGCCATAAATTCACAGATAAAATTCACTTGGGAGAAACTAATAATTTTATTCGGAGATAATCGATTCGGGTGAAAGAAGTGAGTTAATTTAAAGGGAAAAACCAGGAGGCTCAGCAGTTGAAGGAACCTACTCTTCCCAACCAACTATAACTTTGGTTTTGAGACAGGGTTTCACTGTGCAGCCCTGGCTGTCCTGGAACTTATTATGCAGACCAGGCTAGCCTCGAACTCACAGAGATCCGCCTGCTTCTGCCTCCCGAATGCTGGGATTAAAAGTGTGCGCCACACACGGCCTTGACCATGGGACACTCTATCCCACCACATGGGCGCTGCTCTCTCCAACGGCATGGACCAGGCAATCCAGGAGTTTAGCTCCCCCCACCCTGGATCAACCACCCGTCGTGGGAACAGCTCGTGTCTGGAGAGTTTGCCGATAGACTCGCAGGCTTGGTGATGAAATGACGAATGAGAAAAGCCCCCGGTGCGAATGTTACGGCAATGTGTCACCTATCATCCCCCAGGCTTTATCTGGAAATTGGCAGATTGGACAGGGACCAGTCCACGCTTGCTCTCCGCAGCCGCCGTTCTGACATGTTTACCGTGAACAAATACGTTCTGTTTTTATAGGGTGAATAACATCCCGAAAGGCAGCTTCGCGTTTCTCATTTGCCCGGTTTGAACTGGTCCCAGATAGCCTTAGTTCAAATTATTCCCGTCTTTATTTAAAATGCCTCATTAAGTCTCAGAGCTCGCAAAGTCGTCCATTACATCATTCACAAAGCTGGAGGGTGATTTAAGGTAAGGTTAGCCGTTGAGTTTTTCCCCCGAGGGTGGTTTTCATCTTCGCACCACCCCCATCTTGAAGATTGGTATCTGGGGCCTTGGCAGCCCAGGGGCACAGCCTTCGCCCCGCCTCTCTGGTGGAATGAAGCCGTACTCTTCATTGGAAGTGGGTACCAGACCCAAACTGGGTCTGAGCTCCTTAGTGGCCCATGGGTTAGTCCATCAATCCGCCCTCCTACTCCTACAGAGAGGTGTGTGTGTGTGTGTGTGGTGTCTTTACCTGAAACAGCGTCAAAGGGATATTCCAGAACAAATTGGAGAGTGTAAACCCAGCCTTGGGAGGAACACCATGCTGTAAAAGTTACAGGGAGCACTATCCGCGGTCCCTTCTGGGATGCCCCCCCTCCCCCCGCCTTGGGTGTGGTTGCAAGCAAGTCTCCCTTCCCCGTGAAAGCCGTTTGGGTCAGGGGCCAGGGCAATGAGACAGCTAAGGATTTGTAGGTATTCACGCTGCTGGGTAGTGGTTGGCAGTAGAGGAACCCAAAGGAAATCGGGCTTCAAGCGCTGGGAAGGGATTTCAAGAAGGCAGGCGCTGGCTCGCCTGATTTGGGAGCCCAGCCCTCTCCTCTGCCGGTCTCCACGCTGGCTTCACACCAGGGTCCTGACTCTGGGTGGAAGGGCCAGCCCTTGGCTCGCCTTTGATCCTGGCTGGCTCTCTCTGTTCCCACGCAGGTCCATTTAGCCTCCTTCACTTCCGTCTGCCCTATCCGTTCCCATGGCCTGAGCCTCCCTTTCCACTCTGACACAACTGGAGGGCTTTAGTGCAGGTTCAGGAATTGCGTGTCACCCACTAGCAGACTGTGGCTTCGAGTCAGCCCCGCCTCCTTCTCAGGAGGGCCGCTTTCCATGAGTCGATGGGGGATCTTCTTCAAGGGGAGGCATTTTGTAGGGAGGTTCAGGTGGTGATGTGACTGTTGGGGATTCTCTTCTTTCAATGAGACCATGGCTCACTCCTGTTTCCCAAAACCTGTGAGGCAGAAGTTGGAAGATTGTGGGGTCAAAGACAGCCTAAGCAACATAGCAAGACCCTATCATAAAACAAGACTTAACAGAAAACCAGAGCTGGGCATTGGTGGCGCATGCCTTTAGTCCCAGCACTCAGGAGGCAGAGGCAGGCGGATCTCTGTGAGTTCGAGGCCAGCCTGGTCTATAGAGCGAGTTCCAGGACAGGCTCCAAAACAATACAGAGAAACCCTGTCTCGAAAAAACAAACAAACAAACAAAAAACAGAACACGGGAATAAAATGGTGGGAAATGGATTTCCAAGGCGGTTCTTGGTATTTAAGAGCGTATCCTATGTAGTGTCACCATTACGGAGTTGAAAGGCTGGAACGATGGCTCAGAGGTTAAGGGCACTTGGCTGCCCTTCCAGAGGACCCACATGTCAGCTCACAACTGTCTGTAACTCCAGTATCAGACCCCCCCCCACACACACACAGACAGACAGACGTGCAGGCAAAACACCAATACGAAAAATACGTTACTTAAAAACAAACAAAAGAAGAAGCTGAAAGTCTCCCTGGGCACGGCGGTGCATACCTCTAATCTCAGCACTTAGGAGGCAGAGACAGACCGATCTCTGTCTACATAGTGAGTTCCAGGACAGCAAGCTGCATAGTGAGACCCTGTCTGGGGGGGGGAAGAAGGTAGAACTCTAGTCTTTCTTGATCAACTGACGCTTCTGCTAAACAGGCAACACACCAGGTGCCAGAGCTTGCCCGTTCCTAATGAGGACCTGGCTCTCAAACACAGTCCATCTGAAGGGTAGAAGCCTTGGGTCCGTGTAGCTTCACACCTGAGCTTAGAGGTGCATCTCTCAGGGACTTAGCCGAGACACCCCGAAGCAGTTAGCTCTGAGGGCGGGACCTGAGTGACCATGCAGATAGATGTGGCTACTGAATAGCCATTGGGAGACAATAAACAGAAATATGGACAGAACCAGAGAAGGAGGAGCAAAGATAAATAGCGACTAAGCTATGGAGGGAAGGAAGGGTTGCAAAACCGCACTGTTGAGGAACAACAACGTAAGTGAGTCATGGCTGCGGTTTATGGCCACTGTGGCTTCTGGGAGAAAGACAGTCTTCAGAGATACTTATGTGGGGGCCACCAGAGCTCTTCCCGGAGCAGGATGGGTAGCGGCCCCCTCCTCAGCACCGTCTTGGGGAACATATGGCCTCTTCCTTAAACTCTTCGTTAGATGGCTTGCTCTCAGTGTCCTCTCCACTGCTGCCATTCTCTGAAGAGGCGACTTTGCAGGCCTGGAGAAGCCACTCACTGGTTAGGAGCGCTCGCTGCCCTCCCATAGGCCGTCAGTTTGGTTGCCGGTGACTGTACACACTGGGTGGCTCACAGCTGTCTGTAACTCCAGCTCCAGGGATCTGACACCCTTTTCTGGCCTCTACGGGGACTTTAAAAAAAAACTCACAATGTCACACACATGCATTAAAAAAAATTGTAATCTTAAAAACATACCTTTGGGCCGGGCGTTGGTGGCGCACGCCTTTAATCCCAGCACTCGGGAGGCAGAGGCAGGCGGATCTCTGTGAGTTCGAGGCCAGCCTGGTCTGCAAAGTGAGTTCCAGGACAGCCTCCAAAGCTACAGAGAAACCCTGTCTCGAAAAAACAAAAAAACAAAAAAAACATACCTTTGGAGTTTCTTTTTTTCACTTAATAAACAAAACCGCTCTGTTTGTTTGTTTGGATTAGCAGTTGCAATCTTGGACAGGGGAGGACGAATTTTCACATTAATTTCCCCCGCCCCCCCCCAAGGTTCCTGTCACAGTCACTGTTCTATTGCTGTGGAGAGACACCAGGCCCGAGGCAACTCTTATAAAGGAAGACATTTAACTGGGGCCTCGAATAGTTTCAGAGGCTTAGTCCACTATCGAGTGGCAGAGAGCATATACGTTTGGTACTGGAGAAGTGGCTAAGAGCTGCACCCTGGTCAAGAGACACCCCAGCCTGCATGAGCTTTTGAAACCTCAAAGCTCCCCTTCAGGGACACACTTCCTCTTACAAGGCCACGCCCACTCCAACAAGGTCACTGTAGGTGGCTATTCCTGTCCCAACGGCTGGCCCCCAAATCACAACACAGAGACTTTTTTGTTTTTGTTTTGTTTTCCAAGACAGGGTCTCTCTGTGTAACAGACCTGGCTGTCCTGGAACTCGCTTTGTAGATCAGGCTGATGTGGTGATAGATTGTTTATGATTTACTAAAGCTCGCCTGGAGATTCAGAAAAGCCAAGCAGCTGGCTCACTGATTCCTGCCTCTGCCTCAGGCTGAAAGGGCTGGGCTACAAGCTCTCCTCAGCATGGCTGTATTCTGAATGATCCCGTGTTCAGTGTGGCTGGAGAATGAACACCTCCTACTGAATACCGAAGACCCTGCTTCTATCTTTTATACCCTCTAGAGCTGGGATTAAACGCTTGTGGACCGTTTTCAATCTCGTGTATCCCTGGGTGGCCTTGAACTCAGAGAGATCCCTCTACCTCTTAATCCTGAGTCCTAGGGTTAAAGGCGTGTACCACCACTTCCTAGCTTCTGGCTGCTGGGATTAAAGGTGTGTGCCTGGCTTCTATGGCTTGTGGGGCTGGCTTTGCTTTTCTGAATCCCCAGGCAAGCTTTAATAAATCATAAACAATATATCCCCACAGGCTGGCCTCGAACTCACAGAGAGATCCACTATCCACCTGCCTTTGCCTCCCGAGTGCTGGGATTGAAGGCCTGCACCACCACCAGCACCACCACCACCACCACCACCACCACCACCACCACCACCACCACCACCACCACCAGGCTTAGAGACTTATCATTAACTGTGAAAGCTCAGCCAATAGCATGGGCTTGCCCTCTAGCTCTTTTTTTAAAAGTTTTTAAAAAAATTTTTATTATGTATGCATATAGTGTTCTATGCTTAGACACCAGAAGAGGGCACCAGATCTCATTACAGATGGTTGTGAGCCACCATGTGGTTGCTGGGGATTGAACTCAGGTCCTCTGGAAGAGCAGGCAGTGCTCTTAACCTCTGAGCCACCTCTCCAGCCCCACCCTCTAGCTCCTATAATTCAAATCAACCCATTTCTATCCATCTATGTGTTGCTGTGTGCCGTCCTCCTGCATGTCTTTCTCACTCTCCGTCTGGCTAGAGACTCCGCCCCTTCTTCTTCCCATCATCCTCTGTGTCTGGCTGTCCTGCCTATGCCTCCTGCCTAGCTAATGACCATTTAGCTTTTTTGTTAAACCGGTATGAATGCGCCTTGGTAAAGACACATCTCCACAGGGTACCAAAAAAAAATTATTGTACAGTAGCTCACAACCTCTTAATCCTTCTCAAACGGTGCCACTCCCTGGTGACTAAGAGTTCAAATATATGAGCATATGGGGGAGGCTGGGGGGGGTTATTCTTATTCAAGCCACCACACGCTCCACAGGACATCAGGCAGGTCATCTGCTGGGTGAGGTGCCACGCTTGGTGGCCTTCACAGAAGCGTCCCACACCTGCAGGGAGCCCTGCTCAGGAACTACGAAACTAGCCACCCCCTCATCTGACAAATTAAATAAAGCAGAGCTGCTATAGAAGTGAACTGTATGCCCTAGGAAATGCCGCTGCCCTTTGCTCTTTGCTGAGGGTGTCTTAGTGTAGCCAGGGCAAAGGAGATGAGGACCCAGTAATGTCTCTGGCACGGTGTTTGGGGGTGTTATCCGTAAGGACAGCAGGTAAAGTGCTTGTGTGTCGAGGAGGCCATCCAGAGGAAGCTGGAGAGGTCCGGTTTTGGAGTCTGATATAATAACCAGACTCTACGAAGGATCTGATTGGTTCTCATTCAACATCTTTTAGTAAAACCGAGGTCTATCAGGGGCTGGAGAGATGGCTCAGTGGCTAAGAGCAATGACTGCTTTTCCAGAGGACTTGGGTTCAATTCCCAGCACCCACATGACAGCTCACAACTATCTGTGACTCCAGTTCCAGGGGACCTGACACCCACGGCAAAATACGAATGCACATAAAATAAAAAATAAAGTATTTAAAAAACAACAAAAACAAAAACAAAAACAAAAAAACCGAGGTCTATGCCTGGCTTGGAACAGCTTAGTTTCTGAATGAATGACTCAGCTGTCTGTGCTCAGGTCTTAGCTACCAGAAATCAGGTCATAAGCCAGGTCTGGCCCTGCTACCCTCCTCTATAGTGAGTGTCAGGAGCGTGCTTGCCTTGGGTCCTGAAGGAGATTAAACCAGCCAGTGGCGTCCAGGCGGTGGTGGCGCACGCCTTTAATCCCAGCACTCGGGAGGCAGAGGCAGGCAGATCTCTGTGTGTTTGAGACCAACCTGCTCTACAAGAGCTAGTTTCAGGACATACTCCAAAGCCATAAAGAAACCCTGTCTGAAAAAAAAAGAAAACAAAAACAAAAAAAGGAGCCAGCCAGTGTCTAACCCCTGACCATGATGAGCTAAGCCAATGAGCATGGTTACAGCTCTGACTTTTTGTTTGTATTCTTTTGTTTGTTTGTTTTTTGTTTTTTTGAGACAAGGTTTCTCTGTGTAGCCCTGGCTATCACAGAACTTTGTAGACTGGGCTAGCCTTGAACTCAAGAGATCTGCCTGCCTCTCTGCCCCCAAGAGCTCGGATTAAAGGCGTGTACCATCATTACGGGGGCAGACTGTCCTGATTTTTATTATATTATTTATTACTCATGGCATTTGGGACTTCAAGTAAATTGCCGGTGAAAAACTGTCTCTGTTAAGCTGTGATGTCAGCAGCCATTGCGTCCCTAGCCCGAGTCCACAAGTGGTCAATTCTGTGTTGACGTGTCTGTTTCTTGCCAGTTGGATTGCAAGATCGTCCGATTGGCTAGAGTTAACGCTGAGCCGGAGGGTTCTTTGTGCCCGGCCATAGAGTGGGCACATAATACCCACTGGCCTGAGGGCTTCAGGAAGCGTCTAACCCCCCCCCCCAATAGGAGTGGACTGAATGCCCAGGACGGAAGAGATGAGAAGGAACAGGGCAGAGGTTTTAGAGAACGAACTTGTTGATGCAAGATAGGATAGGCAGCTTGGAAATTCTAAAAGAGTTTTGAGTTTGCCTTAGCCAGGTTCCCCGTTACATTATAATTTTCATATCTCAGACAATCTGAGATTGATTTCTCCCTGTCTTACCAGCCAGGCACACAGTACAGGGAATTTAAAATGTCATTGTAACCACACCCCTTTTCTTTTTGCTTTCGTGGCTTTTCGAGGCAATCTTCCGTAACTCAGGCTGGCCTCAAACTTATAACCTAGGATAACTTCAAACCTCTGAGCCTGTTCACCTCTCATGTCGGGTATGGGTTAAAAACCAAGGCTCTCTACAGCCCTCTGAAGGTGCTGATTGCAGGAAGTCATGCATAGTATGTGTGTACTGCAATGTACCTTATTATTCACACACACACACACACACACACACACACACACACACTACCCTAATCTCTGGTTATTTTAAACACTCCAAAAGAGAAAACTTTTTATTTACAACTACTTTCTTTAAGCATGATTAATCAGAAACAGTCCCTCAAGTCTCTTCCCTGGACAGAGTGGAATCCAGGGCCTGGCTCCTTTAGGAAAATATTACCCAGACGAATTCGGAACCCAAGCCCCAGAATAATGTTTTTAACTTTCAAAGCATGCACTTGAGCTACACTTTCCTGGGGGAAGAGATCCTTCTCTTGTACAGCAACTCTGAGACAGAGGGAACCATTTTTAAACTTCATGAGGTAAGATAGCCTCCTTCAAAGAGACAATCTCCAGCTCACCACAGAATCGTCACTTCTTTAAAAATGGAAGGGGAAAAAAAGCCAGAGGAGAAACACGACTTTTCAATTCTATTATCCCTGGTATTTTATACTGGTCTGGGGTTTCTCAAGTTTTGAGACAAAAAGCACACATTTTACTTTAGACTTTTTTTTTTAAGTTCTGAATGCCTTTGCAGTGTCTCCTGTGAGCTGTCTTCAGGGAGCTATTTATTTTGCTTCTTTACTTTGCAGACTGCTAACGGCTACCAGCCAGGGCCTAACCCAAGCCTCTTGTGCCCTGCAGTCATCACGGCTTTAGAAGAAAACCGATTCTCTGGAATGTGGTGCGTGCACATGCCTGCCCTACCAGCAGGTCCCACCTGCCGAGCAGGTAAACCAGATCCCACCGCGGCCTCTCCAGCCGCATTCCAGCCCGCCAAACTCTTCCTCACTAATAGCTACCTGTCAAACAGGTCAGCCAGGCACTTGGGGCTGGCCCAAACGTGCGCGCACGTTCCCACGAAACGCTAAACCTGCAAACCTTTGACCTTTTGCTGGTTCCTGAAACCCCTCGATTATTTTCGCCGGGGGACTGCCGGAGATCCGAAGGGGGGACTTCTAACTGGCACACGGACTCTTCTTCTCCTTCCTCATAGATGCTGGGCTGTGTGGGGTTTCTAGGCAAGCGTACCGGGGGTAATCCAAGATGGCAGGAGGGGCCCTTGGGGAGCCAGGGCTCCTGAAGTGAAACCCACTAAATCTTTCATGGCAATCACAGGCTGCCCACCCTGACAAAATGGAGAATAGATGGGAACTTGGTGAGTCAGAGGTAAAAATCACTTTCTTCTCCTTCCTGACCCTGGGCTGGCAGCCAAGACTGTGGCCCAGATCTCAGCCCCTAAACTGCTCTATGGAAGGCCTTGGGCAGGTCCCCAGGACTGTCTGGACCTCAGCTGACATCTCCAGTAATAGAAAAAAACAACAACCCTCTCACCCAGAGCTCTGTGCGGTTTTGTTACTGCTGTGGGTGTTTCGTTTTGTTTCTCTGCTGGTCAGAACACAAGGCCTCCGTGTGCTGAAGGAGAGCTCTGACAGTAAACTACACCAGCCCCTCGTCCCAAACCTGTGTCTTCTGTCTCTCTGGTGACATCCACACTAAGGAGTCACGGCACTAACACGGGAGTGTGGTGGCCTTGCACTAAACGTCCTTTAGGTATAGCATTGGGGCACCTGGATTAGCCGAGGGCTTGCGTTAAGTCACCAGGCTTTGGGGACTTCTCTTAAGCCCGGAAAAACCCTGAGCTTCCCCTCCGGGGGACATGTGGGTGGAGTTCAGTCTGTCTTAACTGTACCTTCCCTCTGTATTTCTCATCGTGATTTCTCCCTTCGTGATTTGGAAGCGACGGGGTATGTTTATTTGTTTTGGTAGCTCCGATTCCCATTTTTATTCTGTCCGTAACAGATCCAAGCCTCCTGAATCCAAACACTTTGTCTGGGGCCCAGAGAGGAGGCCTGAACTAGCTGGTGACCTCCTCAGTCACGATCTCAATTTAGGGTGGCTATCGGCGATGGGGAATCCGTAGGCTGGAGACATCATTGTCCCAGAAACGAGTGACACGGAAAGCCGTCTCCAAAGGTTGATCCAAAGATGGAGTTTGAAAATTCCGGCTTCAGAACCCAAGCCTCCCTGACCAGGTTGAGACAGCCCTGCAAAAGCTGTCAGGCCAGTATCCTGGGATCCTTCTCCCCTCGGGCAGGACAGGTTTGGCGGGGACGGAGTCACACAGAGCAGGAACCGACACTTCCTGCTTGGCCTGTCCAGCTCAGACTTGTCCACCAGAGCCAAACCTGCTGGGCTGGCTCCCAGGAGAGAAAGCTCCTCAGGGCACTCAGCCGATGGAGTAAACAGGCCCGGCGAGCATTCCCCTCCCACCAGCTCCCTTTGCTGTGCAAAGGGGATCGTGTCAGATGCCTGTCTGACGTATGCTGTGGGTGCTGGTAATCTATGGGGCTGCTTGGTGCCACAGGGCTGTAGGCGCTAAAGGGACCACTGAGGTCAGACCGGGCAACCGGCACTTCAGCTGCTTTGTGAAAACCGCCAGGGACACATAGACCGAAGTGTTGTTGCTTTAAGATAACTTTCTGTCTTTCAATGTGCCTTGGTGTCTTGCCCACATGTGTGACTAAGTGAAGGGTGTCAGATTCCCCTGGAACTAGAGTTACAGACAGTTGTGAGCTGCCATGTGGGTGCTGGGAATTGAACCCGGGTCTTCTTGAAGAGCAGCCGGTGCTCTTAACCAATGAGCCATCTCCTCGGCCTCAAGATTACCTTTTTTTTTTTTAAAGTATTTACTTAATAAACCCAATTAGTAATACAGAGAAACCCTGTCTCGAAAAACCAAAATAAATAAATAAATAAACAAACAAACAAAAAAAACCCAATTAGTATTTCCCTCTTACCGGACTGTCCACAAGTAATACATCATCTGTTTGCTTTGATCAAAACCCAATTTTATTGCTTTCCTCTGTGTTTACTCCCCCACAAATGGCTGTGGAGCACTGGGCCATGCTACCTGGGCCTTCTTAACCCACCCTTGGCTATCCACAAGGGAGAACAATTGTCCCATTTCCCCGACAGCATCTCTGTGAGGAATAGACGAAGCCAGATTCCGAGCCTTACTTGGGGCTTGCACACAGTGAACAAACCAACTGATTGGTCCATTTTTGACACTGTTGCTATAAAACAGCGGCCCATGTGACCCAGCTCCAGAATGCTATGCCATTCTGAAAACCATGGAAAAGGACCTGACTTGGATGAAGCCTTCAGTGCTGGGGCTGTAGCTCCGATGGTGGAATGCTTGCCTGGTATGTATAATGCCATGGTTCCCATCCCTAGCACCCCATAAACTGGCATAGAGGCCCACACCTGGAAGGCAGAGAGGCAGGGACGGTTAGAATTTCAAGGGTCATCTTTGTGGCATCGTGAGTTAGAGGACATCCTAAGCCACATGGGGTCCTGTCTCAAAAAGCAGGGGAGTGGTGGCCAAATTGGTCCAAGCACCACCACCCACCTTCAGTTCCTGGCTGTTTTCCTCAGGACCCCTACACCTGCCATTGGTGGTGTGGGATGAGGGGGTTGGAGCAGATTTTAGCATCAGAGGATGCAAAGCATGACTAGAAAAACAGCTGTGAAGGAAGAAGAACCTGCTTTCAGGAATTTGACCGGGTAGCCTCCCTCCACCAGCTCAGCTAACCTGTCTGGTCGCACGGCTGGCTGTAGCCACCCCTCAGCTGAGCGAGAGCCTCTTTCCACGCTCCCCTGATGCCCCCACCCTGATCCCAAGGCAGGCCTTCAGGAAAGGAAGACAGAGCCAAGCGCAGAGAAGGTGATGACTGGGTGAGCAGCTCCCCAGAGCCCCAGTGATGACTGTTCTCAGTGTCCTGGTCATTCTAAAACAGGTACAACTCGTGACGACCCAAAGCCTGGCCCGAAGCGACGGCTGCTCGATAGCCCTTTGGCCCAGGGGTCAGGAAGCCGACCCAGCAGGTTCCCCAGGGACACAAGGCCTGTTCCTGTGAGATCCATTGGGGCAGGAGTGACTGTTACCAGTCCATCCAAGGAGGCATGAATCAGCTCTGCTACGTCTCCGGTCTCTCTTGCGTATGAACTGCCTGCAACCTCCTTGCTCCAATTCTACAGAGAACACCAACGTTCAGCTTCCGAATAGACACAGTGGCTCCCCCCCCCCCAGGCTCTTAGCTGTGGTTCTGTGACCTTTGGTGGCTTTTCTCAGTATATCTCTGCAGACTCCCTGGTTTGTCCCTCTCCACTACACTCCAGGGATGGTCATCCTTCTGCTTAGAACACCCTCCCCATCCAATCCTATTTCCATTCTGAGAGTGTCTCTGCTCTCCGGCTCCTGCTCTGGGACTCCCAGCCTCTAAGCAGTATGTGGTAGGCCTGGCCTGGGGTCCATCCTGGCCATAGGTGCTATGCTTGACCACAGCAACCCTCTGGCCTGGGTTTTCTTAGTCAGCCTCTATGGTTGTCCCCAGGTTGTGGGCGTTGACCAAGCCTGATTGGCATGTGAAGAGGGCACCGTTTAGAGACAAGAAAAGACTCACCCCGTGTCGTTTAGCTCATACAAGGGTGAGCTCACCTTCTAATCAGGTGCTCTCTGTTTGTTCCAGAATTAAACAGGCCAGGCCCGGCAATCCAAAGGTTCCCTGCAGTGCAACTCCAAGCAGACCTGAGGCCGCCTCTGAGGGGCTGTGCTCTCCTAGAGAGCAGCCCTTTGTTCCACGTGGGGATGCCGTTATTACTTTTACGATATTCAAAGACACACACGTAAGGCTGCCTTCTGAAAAAGTGTCGCAATGACTGGAAAAGTTTGCACGCAATGCACTTCCCTGCTTCCCATTCAAAATTCACAGTCAGGACCAGTTTTCTGGGAGAGAGGACAGTCTGAGGACGGTCTTCCACAGGCAGACGTGTAAAGAGAGGCCTTAATGTCATGTTTGGTGTTGTCATTTTATTTTTCGAGACAGGGTTTCTCTGAGTAGCCCTGGCTATCCTGGAACTCACTTTGTAGACCAAGCTGGCCTTGAACTCACAGAGATCCGCCTGCCTCTGCTTCGGGAGTGCTGGGTTTAAAGGCTTGCGCCACTAACGCTGGGCCGAAAACCCATTTCTTATCCAAAGGTACTCCATCAGCTAGTAGAGTAGCTAGACTCTGCCTGTGTGTTGTTGTACATCCCGGAACTTACCAGAGGCTCTCCGAGACTAAGGAATTCGCAGATAGTCATTTCCCTCCTATGTTAGCCTAACCACATAGACAAGATAAAGGACATTAAAGGGCTGGCAGACCAAAGCCAGGGGCAAGTGCAGGAGGGTCAGGATGTATATGGGTCAGAGGCCGCAGGGTCGGAGGCCGTGTGTTTTGTGAAGGGCGTACAACAGAGGAGGGTCTAGCGAAATGAGCACGAACCGGAATGGGCTGGTTCTGACTGGAACACACAAACAGACCACCACGACAATGCTCACTGGCTGCGACGCTCAGCAAGACCAATACCAGAGTTCTGGGGCCTCCATCACGTACCGCACCATAAACGTGTCCCATCGTGTAAATCCCGCACCAATGCCTGACGCCACCGCCGCGTCTCAATGGGGACACTGGGACCCAGAGCAGATCATTTCATTGCCCTAACTAAACAAGTAAAACGGGGCCCGGCGGGCGTTGGTGGCACACGCCTTTAATCCCAGCACTCCGGAGGCAGAGGCAGGCGGATCTCTGTGAGTTCCAGGACAGTCACAGTGGTTTCACAGAGAAACCCTGTCTCAAAAAAACAAAACAAAACAACCCCCCCCCAAAAAATAAAATGGCCTTTCTGGTTTTGTTTTGTTTTTTGAGTCAGGGTTTCTCTGTGTAACCACTGTGACTGTCCTGGAACTTGCTCTGTAGACTCCGGTGGGCCTGGAACATAGAGAGCCGCCTGCCTCTGCTAGCCTGTCTCAAACCCCTGCCACTGCATAAGACTTATAATATGCTGAAAGGATGCTTATTCATCCCAGGTAAACTCCCACGAAGGTCCACAGGAGAATACACGATCACTGCGGGGCTCTTGTGTTGGGGACCTGGGGGCAGTGTGGGTGGATATGGGAATAACACGGAGGACTGTGCTGGTCAGTTTTTGCTAACCTAACACAAGCTAGAGCACCAGGAATGATGGGCCCTCAGTGGAGGAGTTGCTTCCCTCAAATTGGCCTGTGGGCAAATCGGTGGACCGACTTTTCTGGTAAATGATTGATGTAGGAGGGCCCAGTCCACTGTGGGCGGTGCCGTTCCGGAAAGGTGGTCCCGAGTGACCTGTGCAGCCAATAAGCAGTGTTCTCCATGGTCTGTCCTCCGGGGTCCTGTCCTGACTTCTCTCCGTGACGGACCATAACATGTAAGCAAAAGCAAGCCCTTTCTCCCCCAAGTAGGCTTTGGTCAGTGTTCCAACACAGCAACAGAGACCTTAACTAGGCCAAGGTGTAACAGCAGGGTGCACGTCACCACAGTGACATGGATGCAGAGAAAAATGAACAGTTTGCAATGGGTCCTGAATACAGCACAATAAATAAAGCCAAGACACAGGCATTTAAAAAAAAAAACACAGCAAGATACATTTACAATGTTCGCGTAGGACTGGGTTATCGTTCAGTGGTGCAAACTTAACTCAGCATTCATGAGCCCCAGGTTACACAACAACAATAACGAAAACCCAAAGCACGGAAACACGGGTTTGCACTGTCTACATTTAACAGGGCGTGAGTGGCCGTCCAGGAGGAATGCATATAAAAGAGAATGCGTGTATACAGCGAGAGAGGAACTGTGTGCCGACCAGCGCTGGGAAGCGATAAACAACTCAACTCTGAGGCAGAGAAGCCAGAGGGGAGACCCATGGCAGCCAGAAACGGTTCTATCCTGGTGCCCCAGGCTGCGGCTCCGGAGCCAGATGAGGAAGGGTGAGGTTAATGATTGACAGGTGGGTTTCTCGAGCTGCGTGGATGCACTCGGATGCTCTTTAGGCAAGAGGTTCTCACTCAGCCTTGCTGCTCATTAGAGACACCAGAGGAGATATTTTAAATATATATATATATATATATATATATATATATATATATATATATCACCACAAGTCTCACTCCAGATAGTCAGCCTAAAGTCACCTCTGGACCCAAGAAAGGTGTATTCTCAGAGCCCCCCACCGGGTGACTCTAATATGTACCTAAAATTCATAACCACTGCTTTCTTTTTCTCTAGTTGCAAATAATGCATTCTTTGAACCTTCCAAAGCCGCTGCTAAATCAGAATTTTTTCCCCTTCTGCCGAATGTCCATTTCATTATTAACAGAGAACATAAAAGATAACAAAATTCACTTAGTTACACATGTAAATCATTTGCTGGGCTGCTTGTGTGTTTAGGTTGAGCACTGTGCAGTTCTGGGGGGACTCACGAGCTGAGTGCATGCAGATTGCTCCTGTCACATTTAACGCCCTGAGTGTTCACAGTACGCAATGTTCAGGACTCGAGTACGTCGGCTGTGTAGGTGAACAAGCTGGTCACTCATCCCATGTACAACTCCCATGACAGTTCTGGGCTGGAAACTCATATCAGGGTCCCTTGTACAATCTTGGGGGAAACGGAGGGTTTGCTGCAGGATTGGGAAAAAATATTTTTGGCAGGGGGTTCAAGACAGGGTTTCTCTCTGTGGCTTTGGAGCCTGTCCTGGAACTCTCTGGAGACCAGGCTGGCCTCGAACTCACAGAGATCCTCCTGTCTCTCCAGTGCTGGGATGAAAGGTGTGCGCCACCACCGCCCTGTGGAACTGAGATTTTAGCCTGAATCTGAAGAATGAGAATTGGAGGTGGCTTGGAGGAAGAGCAGAGAACCAGGAAGACTAACTCAAAAAGAGGCAGGGAGGCCTTACCAGGCTCTCACCACTCCCAAGGAGCTGGGAGAGAGGGCAGTAGGAGAAGTCTTTGGGTTTTCCTTACTTTTCTTGTGCAGCCTTGGACTCAGGCATCTTCCGTAACTTCACCGTTGAACTTACAACCCAGCCCTATACAGGTTTTGCAACTTTTGTAATATATTTTGTAATTGTAGTTCGCTACTTTTTAATGCCACCATCTTTATGTATTGCATCGTATTCAGGACTCATTGTTAATTTTTCGCTGCAGCTATGTCACATGTCATTCTGTTACACCTTGCCCTAGTGAGGATTCTGCTGCCGTATGAAGACTCTGGCCACAGAGGCTCTGTGAGACAAGCTAACGTTGGCATTATCACATGGGGGCAGGGGAGGGGTGCCCAGCTGTCATAAGTGGAACATGAAAACTCGTTCTAACATGTGGAATGGTCTGCTAGAGGATATGCATGAGAAGGGTTTGGGGCTGCTGCGTAGACTTGGAGGCGGGGACTTGGCGGGAGCTTGGATGGGGCCAGCAGCTTGTGAGGAATGTTTGAGAGTGACCAAAGGGGAGAGTCACCTGGACCCAGCTGAGGGAGAGGGTTAGCCCTACTTAGAGGTGAGGCCACCTCGTGAGAGGAGATGGGAGGTAGGGCAGCTGGGCTTTGAACATGTGGGTTCGAATGGCCCGGTGCAACCTCGGTGGCACATTCATCCTAACCCGCTGCTTGGCTGGAATCTAGGGACCCAGAGGAAGACAGCAAAGTCAAAAAGCACCCCCCCCCCAGGAAACCGTCTGTCTGTTGGGGGATGGGCCCTCTGCTCAGAACACTAGAAAGGAACGGACTAAGCAAAGGTGGTACAAACACATTGAACTTCTAGATGCATCCGCACCCCAGCCCAACCCAAGTTAGCCTGTCAAACAGTCTCTCGTCTTCATTCCTCAGTCTTCCGTCTCCATGAGGCAAAGGGGTGCTCTCCTAAGGAGTTACATTCTGAGGCTGTAAATGCCCCCCCCAAAGGCAGTTACCCCGCGACAGGGCAGTGAGAGCGTAGGAAGCTAGAAAGGGCAGGAAACAGCCCAGTGGGTGACCTGAGGACCCGCTAACCCCGGAAGACTGAGTACCGAGCAGGATGCCCAGCCAAGCATCTCGCTGGGGCGCACGACGGTCACCACGCTGGTGGCTGAGATAGAGAAGACGCTTGGTGCCCAGCACCTTTCTGAGCATCCCGCTCCGGTGTGAGCATCCCGCTCCGGTGTGAGCATCCCGCTCCGGTGTGAGCATCCCGCTCCGGTGTGAGCTTCCCGCTCCGGTGTGAGCTTCCCGCTCCGGTGTGAGCTTCCCGCTCCGGTGTGAGCATCCCACTCCGGTGTGAGCTTCACCCGCTACCGTGTGTGAGCTTCCCGCCCCGGTGTGAGCTTCGCCCGCTACCGTGTGTGAAGTGGAGCCGTGAGAGCTTCCCCTGCTGCCGGGCTCTGTGGCTCATTCATTCCCCAGTCTCTGAACATGTAAGAGGCACCTCTACGGGCTGGAGAGATGGCTCTGTGGTTAAGAGCACTGGCTGCTCTTCCGGAGGTCCTGAGTTCATATTCCCAGCAACCACATGGTGGCTCACAGCCACCTGTAAAGAGATCTGGTCTGCAGGCAGATGTGCAGAATACTATACACATAATAAATACATAAATTTTTTTTGGTTTTTCGAGACAAGGTTTCTCTGTGGCTTTGGAGGCTGTCCTGGAACTCGCTCTGTGGACCAGGCTGGTCTCGAACTCACAGAGATCCAACTGCCTCTGCCTCCCGAGTGCTGGGATTAAAGGCGAGCGCCACCAACGCCCGGCTACATAAATATTTTTAAAATGCCCACCTCCACATACCTAGAACATAGCTCTGGACATGAGCTATTCAGTTGTGTGCAGTTAGGAGGCCTATGTGCTCCTGAGGTTTGTCATCTGGTAAGAGGGATGCTCAGCAAGTGGGACTTAGCCATTCTTACCATGGGGAAGATGCTTGGTGGGACCGACCGCCTTTGGCAAGTGGGAGAAGCTATTTTATCTTCGGTGTCTGTGAAGCCCTTCTCTGAGGCTTTTTGCTCCTGGGAAGTAAGGAAGTGGGGTACCTGATTCTGCCCCCTTATTGTTTTTTATTAATAATTTATTTAGATGTATTATATGCACTGGTGTGAAGGTGTCAGATCCCCTGGAGCTGGAGTTACAGACGGTTGGGAGCCACCATGCGGGTGCTGAGAGTTGAACTCAGGACCTCTGGAAGAGCAGTCAGTGCTCTTAACCACTGAGCCGTCTCTCCAGCTGCCCCCCCCCGCCCCCGCCGTATTAAAAGGGAGGGTCAAGAGGCTGGAGAGATGGCTCCAAGGACAAGTTCATCTGGCCTCTCTGGGCACCTGCATGCAGGTGGTGCATTCAAGCGCACAGCCCCGCCCCCACGCCCCCCACGTAAATAAAAAGTAGGGCTAGAAGTGTGGCCTAATGGCAGAGCTGACCTCGACGTGAAACCTTTAGCCTGACCCACAGCATCGAAACCAACACACACACAATACGAATTGGTCTTAATCAGCACACTAAACATTAGCAGGAAGGGAGCAGATAGACAAAGAGAGAGGGGACTTATGTCCAGGCCTTCGGTGGGAGAGCACTTGTCAAACAAGTCTAAGCCCCTGGGGTTGATCCCAACAAACCACGACTTACAAGCTCATCCTTGAACTTCCTCCAAGGAAAACCAAAGTTCTTTCCAGGTTTCCTCTGTACGCGCTCATTAATTAGAAACAGTTTGAAACAGTGTAGCTGGGCGGTTGAGGCGCACACCTTTAGTCCCAGCGCTGGGTAGGCAGAGGCAGGAGGATCTCTGAGTCTGAGGCCAGCCTGGTCTACAGAGTGAGTTCCAGGACAGCCTCCAAAGCTACACAGAGAACCCCTGTCTGGAAAAACAAAACAGCAACAACAGGAATGGCATAAAGGCTTTTTGCTTCGATGGTAATCTGTATGCTAAGTTGGCACCATTGTTTTTTTTAAATTGGAGCGATAGTGACACAATGCTGGCTCATTTGGCAGTGGAGTCGGCCAGTGAGCGCTGGGAGCAAGTAGGGGAGGTTCCTTACAGTTTATGCTCCGAATCATCGATAATAATCCCTATGGGGATAGCGCGTTGCCCGTCCGCAGCAGCCTGGGACCTGACACCCAATCCAACACTGTGATAGATTAGCTTCAGTTTACAGGACAGGAAGTCCGACTCAAGCTTAAGCAGCTCACTAAAGGCATCAGAATCATGAAGTGGCCAGGCCTTAATTTCTCAAAGCCCTTCTTCACCAAGCTAGGCTGCCTTGGGACGGGGCCACGGGGAGGGGACGGCGAAGGGTTGGCATCACCTCGAGAGCTATGACCTTTCCCTGTAGAGGCGCTATTAACCAAAGGGGAGGGGGGACGGGGGCGGTGTGTGCCTTTAATTCCAGCCCTTGGGAGGCAGTTTGAGGCCAGCATGGTCTACGGATCGAGCTCCAGGATAGGCTCCAAAGCAATATAGAGAAACCCTGTCTGGAAAAAACCACACACACACACACACACACACACACACACACAATTTTTTCAGCACAGCCTTGCCTGTCTGCAGCAACCTCTGATGGCACGCTCAAGCGGAGTGAGGGACAGTGTGACTGACCGGGCTGAGAATGGAGGAGGAGGCAGGCCCAGCAGCCAGCGTGGGCCTGAACAAGCATTACCACAAAGGATGGGCAGGGCAGTGCGCCTGTGATTGCCGTGCCAGAGTAAACCTGTGCAGGGTGTGTAGTGCGTGTGCATGCATGACAGAGCGAGCAGCAGTCTCCGTGTGTGGGGGAGGAGGACAGCGTGCTCGCACGTGGATGTAGGGTTGCCAGGGAGCCCGTGTGGCTTTGCACATAGCTATGCCAGAGAACAAAAGTGATAGGAGGGTGTGTGTTGCGGTCATGGGAGTCAGGTCTGAGAGCAGCGCTATGTGCATGCGTGATAATCTGAGCACGGGTGCGAGTCTACACGCTGGTTCAAAGAGGCCCAAGTCAAAGGCGGGTTTGGCTGTCCTGGTCCTCAGGGAAGTACGTCAGTGTGCCTGACTTGAGCACTGCAATCTTCCTTTTCCGTTTTAGTTTTTCTTTAGGGGGTGGGCACAGAAGAAACACAGTCCCATTGTGACTACGAGCCACTAATCCCCTGGAGAAAAATTCCTACGCCCCAGTAGGTATCATTTAGAGCCTTTCTCAATTAGCATTCATTACACCTGAAGCTTTGAACACTTGTTGTATGTTTATCTTTCTCTTCAAGTTCACTCTGTTCACTCCCATAACCAGCCAAGTTCAAACAGCCTTCTGTCTGGCAGTCCTGAAGACAGTTCCCTTCCAGCCTCAACTCCGGGCACACACAACCAGACAGAGGTAGGAGTGGGCCTCCGTCATCTCCGTGTGTGTTCTGCTGTGTGTGGTTTTGATTTTTTTATTTTGGTTTGGCTTGGTTTTTCTTTTTCTTTTTCAAGACAGGGTTTCTCTGTATTGTTTTGGAGGCTGTTCTGGAACTCACTCTGTAGACCAGGCTGGCCTTGAACTCACAGAGATCCACCAGCCTCTGCCTCCCAAGTGCTGGGATTAAAGGCTGCACCACCACCACTCACCACCCAGTGTGATGTGCTTTTGTGGTGTCTTGTGACCTCAAAATGCCCATCTCCAACAGAGCAAAGCCACAAATTGAAAACTCAACACACGTGGCTGTGGAGATGTCTTGGCAGCTAAAGGCACCTGTATCTAAGCCCAATAGCCTAGGACCAACCCCTGGAGATCACATGGTAGGAGAAAACTCCTGCACACATACAGTTGTTTTGTTTGTTTTCTAAGGAACCAATCCCCAGGGAAGAGAATGATGTGTCAGGGTTTGTGCTGTGTGGCTCAGGTTTGGCTTCCGGTGACACCGGTGACTCGGGGCTGCTAGCAGTGTTCCGGTGACACCGGTGACTCGGGGCTGCTAGCAGTGTTCCGGTGACACCGGTGACTTAGGCCTCTAGCAGTGCGACACGGGGAGGAATAGTCTTCAGTAGCTCCCTCAGAGAGCACATCATGGAGCACGTGGCAGGCCTGGGTTCGGTCCCCAACACTGGGAGGTGAAGGCCAGGAGGGAGGGTGACACTCTGTGTAAGATACTGTGCTGTTTGCTTCCATCCGAGCCTCAGTTTCCTTCATCAGTTAAGACAAAGATGATGGAAGAACCTCCTAAGGAGACAGAAGAATAAAACATGTATGTGTGTGGCACCCTAGGAGTTCTGTGTTGTCGGTTTTGCTGCTGGGGGGTGGGAGGGGATTTGATTTTTTTGTTTGTTTGTTTGTTTGTTTTGTTTTGTTTTTTCGAGACAGGGTTTCTCTGTGGCTTTGGAGGCTGTCCTGGAACTCCCTTGGTAGTCCAGGCTGGTCTCGAACTTACAGAGATCTGCCTGCCTCTGCCTCCCGAGTGCTAGGATTAAAGGCGTGTGCCACCAACGCCCGGCCGGGAGGGGATTTGAATTGCATTTTCTTTGCATGTTGTAACTTGACTAGGCCCTGATCTAGGGGGGGTGATTTTTCACCTTCTGTAGCCCGGTGGGAAGAGAGAGGGTGTGGATATCTGTATCCAAGAGCCCAAGAAAGCTTGGCCTCCTGCAAAGCGACTACTGTCCTTGATCTGTTTCTCCCATCCCTAGTGTTGGTTTTGTCTCCAAGTTCACTTGCCCCAGGGTTGTTTTGGCCCTAGACCGGTGAGCACTGTTCACAGCTAAGCCTAGTAGATGCTTGTTGCAGGCTAACCCCAAAACACCGGGAGGTGTGGTCCTTCAAGTGCTCGGGACCCTTCCCTGAAGTCCACTTGAGCTCTGTTCTCTGAAGACCAAGAGATCTTGAAGATTCCTTGTCTTAGAGAATGCTGCAAGTCTGCTTCTTAGATGCAGACAGCACAGACACCTCCACCAAAGTCATGGGAGCCTTGTGCCTGTGTGTCCACGGATACGGGAGAGGTGACTTGACATCAGCTCTTCACATATTGTCCAATGCTCAAGAGAGTGCCACTTAGCCCTGGTCCCCATTCCTGAACCCCGTGTCTGTCTCCTGGCTTCCACTTGGTGTTGCCTGGGCGCCATATGCATGGACAAAGGGACCTCGGCAGCCGTCAGTCCAGTCCTGCCCAGGAGTTGTCTTCTGTGCTCGTCTAACCCCTCTCCTCCACCCAGCAGGCACCTTAGCCTTGCACCCTCCCCTCTCCTCGAGTGCCCAGGGCTCCCCGTGCCTGGCAGCTAGCCAGTGTCCCAGTGTTTATAGAACCAGGCACATATATATGAAAGCCAGGTGTGTAAAAGCATGACGCAGGAGAAACCCCTGCAGGATTTCAAGGTGAGTCCACGACACGGTCAAGGACGCAGAGGCTGTGACATCGTCCCCTGCAGCGAAGGAACTGAGACACCAACCGTCATCCAAGTGTCCCCCGGCCCCCCAGGGGTGCCTGGCTGCTTCATGTCCCCTCTTGACTGCTCTTTCTCTCTCGTTTGTCACAGGGTGACCACTAATAATGCGAAGGAATAAAGAAGGTTGTCGGGGCCCCTGGCAACTCTGTCCCTAACCAACATCACCAGCACATTTACCAAACCAGGGCCATAAACGTTGACGACTGGGCGCCTACCCTGTGAGGTGCAAACCGGGTGAAATTGAGGGGCTCAGGGAACGGAAGGGAGGCCTCTGGGCCCCTCTCTTCAGTCCACTTGAGACGGCTTGGTCTCTGAAGAGCCAGGTCCTTGAGGCACCTCGACTAAGAGAACACTTCCAGTCTGTCGTCGGACACAACCTGTAGTTTACCTGCCGAATGGCAGTGCTGGACCTCCTGTCTAGTCCATCCTGACCAGGCAGCAGGCAGGCCTCCCTGGCTTCAGAGTGTGTGTGTCCTGTATGTGTGTGGCCTGGGTCTAGAGGAAACCCCTTTCTCCCTTAGGCAAGTGTGTGTGTGTGTGTGTGCGCGCACACACACACACACACACACACACACACACACACACACACGGGGGTGTTATGTAAACAGCGGCTCTGCTACTACACCCTGTTCATGAATGAAGATGCCAAGAATTAAACCTGACTGAGACTCCAGGATGATCAAAGACAGTAGTGTGACTTCCCTGTGCTTGTCTCTCTTGCTCACCCTCTGTCACAGTCAGAGGCACACAGTGTGTCAGCACTGTGGGCCATCTCGTAAGGAGCCCAAAGCAGGCAGTTCAGTCCGATGGAAGGCAATACTGAGAGTGATCAAAAGACTTGATTACTATGCTCGCTCAGATACAGGTCCACCACAGTCCTGGGCAGATGGGTCAACTGATCCAGGCTTCTTATCTGCTGGCTTCAAGAGAGTGAAATGTTAAATACTGCTATTAATCTGTCTACAGAGCCGGGCAGTAGTGCCGCACGACATTAGTCCCAGAATTCGGGAGGAAGAGGCAGGCAGATCTCTGTGGTGAGTTCCAGGACAGCCAGGACTACCCAAAGAAACCCTGTCTCAAAAACTAAAACTAAAGCAACCAAATAAAACAAAATAGTATGATACACGGAGGGGCCCCGCCCCTCTCCAACATCTAGGTTTCTCCCCAGTAGTAGATTCTCCCTGGCTTCCATCAAGACAGCACCCCTTACACTACTGGTTGACCTTTCTCTTCCCCCTCTGCGTGGATTTTATTCAGCTAATGGATGCTGGCAAAGGCAGTAGGATTTCTACTCCTCGAACAAGCAAGGAGGGTGTGAAGGTGACATCCATCACCCCATTGATACCCAGGGTTGACTTGACAGATCTGGCTGGCTATTAGACAATGAAGAAAGTAGTAGCCGTGAAAGGGTAGAAAGAAAAGGGAAGGAACCTTGGGGATCATAGACATTAAACCTCCAGTTAACAAAACAGGGAGGTTAGGGTCTAGAACCAGATGGTATGCTAATGAGAAGAATTGGCACATAAGAAAATCCAGTTTGAGGCCACTCTAGTCTACACAGTGAGTTCCAGGCCAGCCAGAGCTACACAGGGAGACTTTGTTTCAAAACCTAATCTAATCTAATTTAATCTATAGTTCTGGTTTCAGTTGTTTGAGACTACCAAAGAGCAAATCTACTAAATAAATTCTAGCCTAGGTTTTGAATCTCCACAGTCTACAGACTCACAATGGGCTTTGGCTAAACACTTCTACCCAGGCCCTACGGAATGCCAATCTCTGGGGCAGAGCCTGGACAGCCACCCTTTTTTATTTTATTATTACTGTTGTTTTTATCACCCCCAGGCAAATAAATCCCAGTGCAACGAAGGCCGACAACCACTAGCTTGGTCCGTATTTATACTCTGGTGCAGTGTAGCCAAGACAGTACCTGAGCCAACCCTCCAGCGGTGTCTGGACCAGTAGAGTCTCTTATAGCACTGGCTGCTGAGCCCTCCCTGCAGATAGTAGCAGCCTCAGAAAAGCTGGAATGGTACCCGTCCTATTAAGACAGGCATTTCAGACCATTAGATTTCAGCAGTGTCCCTCTCATCCCAACCCAGGAGAGTTGGCTGTGAAACAGTCAAGTGTCCACACTCAGTCAACAGGAGGAACCAACCCCTTGGTCTCTGGCAAGCATAGGGCATCCCAGGAAGGAATGGGTGGGGGAAAGGGATGCTGGTCCTGGGTGCCTCACACACTAAGTAAACAAACAGCCATTTGAATCCTTTTGGTGGCTTCTGAGGAATGATAAGAATCAGCCCTACAGTGATTTCAGGACAGAGAATTACACAAAAAACGTAAACACATTTTTGCCCCTTTGAATAAATCAATTTGAATGGATCAAAAACACCTTTAAAGTCTTGATATTGATGGAGCAGAAGGGAATTGGGGATGGGGTGTTAAACATTTGAGATGGCTGCTTGCTGTAGTAGAGAGGGGAAGCAGGGAAAAGTTCCACAGTCTGAGAAAGAGGACTTAGTGCCAGCCCCTGAAAGACCTGTGTCAGGACTCCGTAGCTTGTGAGTTAAGCAGTCTCCTAAGAAGCACCCTCAAGCAGTAACCAAAGCGTCCATACCCAAAGACCACGGCCACAAAAGGAAATACAGTGTGGAGGTCTCCCAGACTCCTAAGCAAAAAGCAAGTCCGCTGGCTGTCCCCGTGAGCTGCACGAAACTGATGGCTAACCCAGGAGCAGATGTTCGGGAACTGATGACAACGGCCCGTCAGTGACCTTGTCGTAGGTTCTGGTCTGTAAGCTGTATGCGCTGATGTCATGACTTCATCGAGTATCATTCAGGGAGACTGAGGTGCAGTGCCCCCCCCCCAGCCCCATTGCATTATTCTGGTCTTTGTTTTTCCTTCTGAGACAAAGGAAGCAACCTCAAGAGGGAAGGCTTTCCACCCTGAGACCCCTTTGTGCCCAGCATGGGCTGGAGTCAGGGAGGGACCAGGCTCACCTCCGGCAGACAGCCCTGCAGGGGAAGTTCTGTGGGGTTGAGAACTGAGGGTGAGCCAGGTCTAAGCAGAGGCCAGTGGCCAAGGTTTTCTTTTGGGTTTACACAGAGCGGGACAAAAAAAAAAAAAAAAGACAGGGCTTTGCATCTGCGTCTTTCTTCAAAACTTTCTCAAGCCCCAGAGGGAGAGCCGTAAATATTCTTATGCCCTTTCACAAACAACTTCATCTCAAACCCAGCCATTTTAGATGCATCGCGGTCATTATGGGTCCCCTTTTGTAACAGTGGGGACACTGAAGGTCAGACGGGCGCAGTGTGGATTTTCCACACAGCCAGGCCGTGGAGGAGCCACATGCAGCCTAAGCGTGCCAGGCTCTAGAACCTTCCTGTTTTGGTATCGGTTCATACAACACAGCCTCTTCTGCACCCTCCGCACCCTTTGACCCACACAGAAGAAAGTAATACATATTGCGATGCGATGCATGGCTCAGAGCACTTGCTTGTTGCCCCTTTGGAGGACTGGGGTTCAGTCCCCAGCACCCACACGCTGGCTTCAGTCCCAGGAGAATGTGATCCAGGCATGCACATGGTACATGAACACGCATGCAGACAAGACACACGCACACAAAATAAGTAAAGTTTAAACTAATAAATAAGTGATTAGCCGGGCGTTGGTGGCGCACGCCTTTAATCCCAGCACTCGGGAGGCAGAGGCAGGAGGATCTCTGTGAGTCTGAGGCCAGCCTGGACTACAGAGCGAGTTCCAGGACAGCCTCCAAAACAATACAGAGAAACCCTGTCTGGAAAAACCAAAAAAAAAAATAAAATAAAATAAAAATAAATAAATAAGTGATTGCAAAATTTAGTTTGTGTGTATACACACACACACACACACAGGTGCGAGACTCTGTTAGGCTAGTCAGCACACACACACACACACACACACACATACACACACACACACACGGAGGTCAGAGGACAGCTTTGGGGGAGTTGGGTTTTCTCCTTCCACCTGTTGGGCCAGGTCTCTCCGATTATTTGTTTCTGTGAACCCCGGGTTAGCTGGCCCGAGAGCTTCCTCATCACGGTGTTGCGGAGATGAAGGCAAGAGTACAGGTATGTACTCTCACGTGCACACCTGGTTTTATTAAAAGACTTATTTATCACCGAGAGGTGGTGGTGCACGCCTCGAATCCAGGCAGAGTCAAACAGATCCCTGAGTTTGAGGCCACCCTGGTCTGGAGAGTGAGTTCTAGGTCAGCTGGGCTATATAGAGGAACACTGTCTCAAAAAACTTTCAAAATACCACCCCCAATTAAAAGATGATATATAATTTAGAAAGCTAAAAACATGAGCTGGAGGGACGACTCAATGGTTAAAGAGCACTGACTGCTTTTCCAGAGGACCCATGTTCAAATCCCAGCACCCTATGTGGCAGCTCACAGCTGTCTGTGACTCCAAGATCTGACACCCTCACACAGACATACCTAATACACGCAGGCAAAACACCGATGCATGTGAAATAAATAAATAAATAGTTTAAAAAAAAAGAGAGAGAGAGAAGTTAAAAACACACAGGATTTCACTCCTGAGTTCATATCTGAGGCAACTGACAACGGAGTCGCAAAGAGGTATCCATACTTGTGTTTAGAGCAATAACAATCATAACTGTTTATATACAGCAGCAACCCAGATGTTCCCTGAAAAAATAAACTGATTTTCATGGGCTGGCGAGAGGGCTTAGTGAGTGAGAGGGGCTTGCTGCTGAGCCTGACCGCCTGAGTTCCACCTGGAGCCCCACAGGGGGGAAGGAGGATTGATCCCATCACATGTTATCATCTTCTGATCTCTTTCACATGTGGACTGTGTCACACCCCCCCCAACAAATACACACGTGTTAAAAAATAATCCAAAATAAAAGGAAGAGAAATAAAGGGGGGGGGGGACTCAATACCCAGAGCAAACAAAATCAAACAATGAACCAAAATGTGGGGTGAGCACAGTGGAATATTATTTTATATTATTCAACCTTAAACAAAATGTGGTGTCAACACAATGGAATATTATTTTGCATTATTCAACCTTAAAAAGGGAAACTGTCATGCGCTGCCTGCCACACGGATGGGTGTTGCAGACATGAAAAGAGAAATACCGTGTGAGATTCCCTTCAATGTCTGAAGGGCAAAGCCAGGAAAGTGTCAGTTGCCAGGGCTGGGGGAGGGGGAGGAGGAATGAGGAGCCACCATTTAGTGGTACAGATTGTCCGTTTTGGAAGACAAAAAAAGTCTGAGAGCATGCCGGGCGTTGGTGGCACACGCCTTTAATCCCAGCACTCGGGAGGCAGAGGCAGGCGGATCTCTGTGAGTTCGAGGCCAGCCTGGTCTACAGAGCGAGTTTCAGGACAGCCTTCAAAACAATACAGAGAAACCCTGTTTCGAAAAACAAAAACAAACAAGCAAAAAGTTTGACAGCTGGATTAGAGATAACTGACCACATATGATTTGTATTTGTATGCATCATACAAATCATACAACCGAACTATGTTCTGTTAACACCAAGGCCACATTTGTCGTTGCTGCTTTAGAGACAGGGTTTCTCCTGTGTAGCTTTATGCGCCACCCCCTCCGGGCCAAGGTGACAATTATTGTGGCACATTTGGGGAGGGGGCACAATAACAATATTTTTTGGAGAAATATGTCAAAAGTATTTTCGTACCCCCTAACACAATGTGGGCACAAAGTGGAGCCAGCAATCCGCCAGGGGAACCCTGACTTACCCATTTTTCTCTGGACTTCCTAGTAAGGTGACCCCACCTCTGGCTTTGTTCCGTCAAACCCGACCAAAAGCCAGGCATCAGCCCAGACTGCTGAATGCTGACTGGGGTAGAACAGAGCGGCCTGGCTGAGCCTGCTTTGGCAGCCACAGGTGAGGAGAGGGGCAGCTGCAGAGGAGGCTCGCCCGCTGAGCCGCAGCCTCCAGCTCAGCCTTCGGGGCCGCCCGGTCTCCTCGAAGGCAAGCCCAAGAGCCCGGCACCTTCACATCCGCGGGTTCTGCAACCCGCCCGCTCAACCTGCCAAGGATGCTCGACCTGCCAAGGATCAAGAATACAAGAGGAAAAAATCCTGCTCCCAGACTGGGCATGTGCAGACATTTTTTTTTTCTCCTTGTCATTTCCTAGACAATAAGGCTGTTTACACATTTACATCGCGGACTATTAAGTCCCTAGAAACTATTTAGAGATCATAGGTAGTATGCAGGAAGATGCTTGCCGGCTGCATGCAAATTACTAGGGTGTTTTACATAAGGGACTGGACGCCCGCCGCTGCTTGGGGACTGGCAGGGGTTGGTTGAGGAGTTCGGGAACCGTCTCCAGCTTGCTGCAGAGGAGCAATCCCTGGTGAAGCCTTGCTCATCCGGACTCCCAGCAAAATCTTAACTCCGTTCAAATGTAATCTCCATACAATGTGCAACTCCCGAAACCGGCTCTCTCAGCCTATCCGGGATCCCTCCTTCCCCGCCCCCAGCCAGTTCACAAAGAGCTGTTTCTGAGGACAATTACCTGTCATTATCCATATATTACCTTAACCTTTTAATTAGTCGATAATGCCCAGAGCAAACAAAGCCGGCTCCCGAGTCCAGATATGCACAAAGACAACGCTACCACCCTCCCTCTCCCCCCACCCCGGGGTTCCTCTCACCGAATTTACTCTGGTTTCTGAGGTGTGGAAGAAGTAAACACACTCTTGTCTATCCTGCAATTCCTTTGGACAAAATGAAACAAAGTGCCAGAGAGCGAACCTCAAAAATCCTTGTCAAGGGGACGTGAATTCTAAAAGGGCAAAACAGACAAAAGCCAAGAGAAAGCTCCCACTCTTATAAACGGAGAGATAAGAAGAATATTGGGGAAGGTAAGGTATCTTAAAATTCACATTCAGTTTTAGCTAAGTAGGCATCCAGGTCGTTACAAACAGGGTCTCTATTGACAGAGTGAATTGTCCACAGTTACATTGACTTCTGGTGCAGGAACTTTGTGACATATTAAGTTCTGAAGTCTAGATGAGACTACACACACATCAGAGACTTAGAAGTGTTTATACAATTCAAAACAAAACAGGCTGGGTGGTGGTGGCGCAGTCCTTTGAACCCAGCACTGGGGAGGCAGGGACAGGTGCATCTCTGTCAGTTCAAGACCAGCCTGGTGTACTGAGTGAGTTCCAGGACCACCAAAGCTACACAGAGAAACCCTGTCTCAAAACAAAACAAAACAACAACAAAATCAAACAGACAAACAAAAAAAGAAAATACTTGCATCATAGATAGTTTCAAAACATCCTATCCACACACACTACCACCTGGAAAAAGAAATACGGTAATGCATACATATTTGAGTGGAGTGGTAAATATTGCACACAGGAATCGAATCTTTTTTTTTTTTTTTTTTTGGTTTTTCGAGACAGGGTTTCTCTGTGGTTTTGGAGGCTATCCTGGAACTAGCTCTTGTAGACCAGGCTGGCCTCGAACTCACAGAGATACGCCTGCCTCTGCCTCCCGAGTGCTGGGATTAAGGCGTGCGCCACCACCGCCCGGCTGGAATCGAATCTTTTAACAACCATGTTTTCATTTGATCCTTAGGGAGCTAGGGATGGGATGAGATTCGTGGGAGGGAGGACCTGGTCGCTTATGATGAGGCAAATAGCTGACATCAGAACTTAAAGCGGACAAAGATTTATTTTAGCCTCTTGTTTCAGATGCACAGAGCATCACCACAGCAGGTGTAAGCACTCAGGCATTATGCCGGCCCGCCCATGTCACCTGGCAGAGTGCGCTCAGGCGGTGCCCTGGTCAGCCCAGGGTTCCGTGAGTACTAATTAGTCCGCACGCAAGGACCCGGTTAAAAGACAGACCCCGCCCACTTATGCTCTCTTTCCTGCTGTCCTCTCTTTCTGCTCCTGTCTCTCTCTCCTCTCCTGTCCTCCCTCTGTGTCTCTTTACACAGAAAAAAAAAAGATTCGATTCCTGTGTGCAATATTTACCACTCCACTCAAATATGTATGCATTACCGTATTTCTTTTTCCAGGTGGTAGTGTGTGTGGATAGGATGTTTTGAAACTATCTATGATGCAAGTATTTTCTTTTTTTGTTTGTCTCTTCTCTTTCCTTCCCCCTCCCTCCCCTTTCTAATAGAACTTCCCACTCAAGCTCTGTCTGCCTGGTGTTTCTGTCCCCGCGCGCACGGAATCCACCACAAGGTCCCCTCTCAGCTTTACCCTAACTTAACCAAAAGAACAACAGCAAAAGCACACACATACAGAAAGACAGAGACAGGGAGCACGTGTAGTCTTTTTCTGCCCCCCCCCCCAAAAAACAGCTCCTAAATAATGACATGGAGACTTTTTACTAACTGTGAAAGCTCAGCCTACAGCTTAGGCTTGTTCCTAACCAGCTCTTGTAACTTTAACTAACCCATTTCCACTAATTCACGTCATATCACGCGGGATTACCTCCCTTCCAACTTGTACCACCTGTGTCTCCTTGCTCTCCCTGCTTCTCCTTAAGGCATCTGAAACCCGGCAAGCCGGAGTCCACAGCGGGGAGTAGCCACAGCGCAAATGATGCACTTGCCAGCAAGTGGTGAAGTCCGGCAGGCGAAGTCTGGGGCCAGTTTATGTCAGGGTGGGGCCTGTCCACCTCAGGGAACCAATGCTTGTAGGAAATAACCCAAGGAGCCTCCCAGGGGTGTGTCTCTGCGGTTGATTCTGGGTCCAAGTCAAGAAGACTGTCAATCAACCATCGTGTCTGTCTCCAGGTCTGCTTCCCACCACATGTTGGAGAACCACTGGGGAGGCTGATTTAAGATCGGAACAGCGGACATCTCTGCAAGGCCAGTATATCGTGTCCTTTATTCCTACGGAGAAATGGGATTGCCTACCGCGTTCTCCATTTCCCCTCGTTAATGAATAAAGACACAGTGTGGGGGGGGGGGAAGGATGTCAGAAAAACACTAGACAAGAGTTATAAATTCTGACTGCCCTCCAGCCCGGGGACTGAGGGGACACTCAGTGTGAAGCAGAGGTCCAGCTAGCAAGAACAACCTAGTGATGCCATGATTACCATGTCATCCGAGTATTCGTGGTCCATGGGATTTTGTTTTTGTTTGTATTTTTCTCAAGACAGGGTCTCACTATGTAGCTCTGACTGACCTGGAACTCACTTTGTAGACCAGGTTGGTCTAGCCTCCTGACTCCTGGGATTAAAGGCGGTCACAAACACCTCCTGGCTTTTTCTTTCTTTCTTTCTTTCTTTCTTTCTTTCTTTCTTTCTTTCTTTCTTTCTTTCTTTCTTTCTTTCTTTCTTTTTGTAGATGTAATTCAACGCAAAATGCTTGTTTTAATTTTTAATAAGCCATTGCATATGTCTGCAACACACACTCCCGGTTACTCTCCACCACCCCCAACCCCCCCACCCCCAACCCCCCCACCCCCGCCTTCCAGCCCCCAAGGACAGCTTATCCTGCTATTGGAGAGGCAAGGAGTCCCTAGCGTTGCCTGGTAGGGCTGGCTGCCCCTGTCCCTCACCTTCCAGACTTTCTGACTTCCTAGGGGTTGAGACCCCTCGGGCAGTAGAGAGCCGAGGGGCGGGGCTGGCTAGCCCAGCTGAAGACGAAATTTGCTTGTTGCTTGGGGACAATCCAGGTAGCCAGTGACTCACCAGAGTCCTGTCCCAGATTCCCAGCAGAATTCCACCGAGTGACATTTCTTTCTTCCCCTTGAATTGCCTTTGATTACTGACCTACAGCTTCTAGTTCTGTTTATTTACACACCCACACACACAACACTCACTTCTGGGGATGAAACTGCTCAAGTCAGGGGCGCCCCCACGCTGGGCTCCACCCACCCCCAGCCCCACCCCTCCCCCGTCAGGTTTTGGGTTTTTTTTCAACCAAAGAAGTCGACGGGTGGATACTTGGGAAATTCCTACCAACTGAAGGACACAAATAGATAGCTGAGACAAAATAATAATAATAATAATAATGGTTAGTTCAGTTAGAACTGAGATGAGATATAAGGGTCAGAAGAAAAACGGATTTCACTTATATAATACAATTAAAATAAAGCTGTAATTGTTAAAGAATCTGGAGCAAAACCTTTTCATAAGAAACAGAGGGCCAGTTAGGCCGAGGTGGTGCACGCCTTTAGTCCCAGCACTCAGGAGATACCGAGAGGCAGTGGATCTCTGAGTTTCAAGGCCAACTTGGTTTGCATACTGAGTTCAAGGACAGCCAGGGTTACTAGTGAGACCCTGTGTGGAAACAAACAAACAAACAAAAAGAAGAAACATGCCAGGTGACAGGTGGTGAACACGCCTTTAGCCCCAGCACTGGGGAGGCAGAGGCAGGTGGATCTCTGTGAGTCTGAGATCAGCCTGATCTACAAAGAGTTCCAGGACAGCCAGACTGTTAAACACAGAAACCCTGTATCAAAACAAACAAACAAACAACAAAAAACCCAAACAAATAAAAATAAAAAGAAAGTTTTTTATACCATCTGGCATTTTTGATTCATTCTCATTTTCCTCTTTTTTTTTTCTAAAGATTTACTTATTATATATACATTGTTCCTCCTGTGTTTATCCCTACAGGCCAGAAGAGGGCACCAGATCTCATTACAGATGGTTGTGAGCCACCATGTGGGTGCTGGGAATTGAACTCTGTACCTCCAGAAGAGCAGGCCGTACTCTTAACCGCTGGGCCATCTCTCCAGCCCTACCTTTGCCTCTTAAATGCTGGTTCTATAGGCGTCCCTCACCTTCTATTCTTTAAGTCAAGATCTTTGTGTTCTCTGATCCTTGTGGTTTAAAGGGTCCCAAACTTTTCTCTCCATCTGTGGCCTTACCCAGGCCACACAGGACCTCATGACAATGAGGTCTCTTCATATAGAACAGCACAGATGGATTTAGGCAGCCAGGGTTAGGGAAGCAGGAAGGTTGATTTATCTGTATTGGGAACTGCTGAAGGTTCTCAAACAGAGAAGGGCTGTCTCAAGCTATCTGGTTGTTTTTCCTGCTTGAGACGTTTCAAGATTTTGAGACATCACCAATAAACCTGCCTCGTTAAAAAGCCTGAGGGAGCACACTGTTCTATAGAAGGCTGCCGTGGTCTCCGGGTTCCTGCTTTGGCATTTTATCTCGGGTAAATGTCATCTTTCTTCCAGTTTCTTTATGGTCGATTACACCATCAAAGCAGTGGCGATAATAACAGTAACCTCCCCGATGGAGAGCCACTCTGAGAATGAAGAGAGTTCGAATCAAGGGTGGCAGTGCCTCTCAAATTGTGGCTCCTCTGTGATACCAGTTTTTTGTTTTGTTTTGTTTTTTCTTTTTTCAAGACAGGGTTTCTCTGTATTGCTTTGGAAGCTGTCCTGGAACTCGCTCTTGTAGACCAGGCTGGTCTTGAACTCACAGAGATCCGCCTGCCTCTGCCTCCCGAGTGCTGGGATTAAAGGCGTGCGCCACCAACACCCGGCCCCTCTGTGTGCTTGAATGCAGAGTAAACACCCATATATATAAAATACATAAATCTTTAAAAACCTGGTATCAGGCCGGGCGTTGGTGGCGCACGCCTTTAATCCCAGCACTCGGGAGGCAGAGGCAGGCGGATCTCTGTGAGTTCGAGACCAGCCTGGTCTACCGAGTGAGTTCCAGGACAGCCTCCAAAAGCCACAGAGAAACCCTGTCTCGAAAAACCAAAAAAAAAAAAAAAACCTGGTATCAGGCCAGGCGTTAGTGGCACACACCTTTAATCCCAGCACTCGGGAGGCAGAGGCAGGCGGATCTCTGTGAGTTGGAGACCAGCCTGGTCTACAAGAGGGAGTTCCAGGACAGCCTCTAAAGCCACAGAGAAACCCTGTCTCGGAAAAAAAAAAAAAAAAAAACCAAGCACACAGAGGAGGGCATGGGAAACCACAGGACTACAGCTATAAAAGACTGTGAACTAGCCGGGCGTTGGTGGCACACGCCTTTAATCCCAGCACTCGGGAGGCAGAGGCAGGCGGATCTCTGTGAGTTCGAGGCCAGCCTGATCTACAGAGTGAGTTCAGGGACAGCCTCCAAAGCCACAGAGAAACCCTGTCTCGAAAAACAAAAAAAAAACCAAAAAAAAAAAACAAAAAACAAAAAAAAAAGACTGTGAACTGCTGTGTTGGTTCTGAAAATTGAACTCAGGGCCCCTGGAGGAGAGGCCAGTGCTCTTAACCACTGAATCATCCCTCCAGCCTCCATGAAGCCATCATTTACTTTATTTTGTTGGTTTTTTGAGACAGGGTTTCACTGTGTGTAGCCCTAGCTCTCCTAGAACTCTCTCTGTAGACCATGCTGGCCTGGAACTCACAGAGATCCGCCTGCCTCTCTGCCTTCCGAGGGCTGGGATCAAAGGGTTGCACCACCATGGCCCAGCTCATCTTTTTCTCTTAGACAGGACTTCATGTATCTCACGCTGCCCCCCCCCCCCACTACCTATGCTCACCATACCTTGAGGACAGCCCTGAGCTTCAGACCCTCCTGCCCTTGTGTCCCTGAGGGCTGGAATTACAAGTGTAAGCCACCACATCTTTTTGAAGAGATATTTTCTTGTGCTAATCTGTAAACTGGTACTCTGGGATAGGAAGGCGGAGAAAAAAGAAAGTTCTGATTTGTAATGTTTTTAATGTTTATTGAGTTCTTTGGAATGAGAATGCCTTTTCCCTTTCTCTCTCTTTCTCTCTCTCTCCTTCCCTCTTCCTCTCCCCTTCCTTCTCTGACTGGGGGACACCCACACATCAATATTTGCACGTGGATCTTTGTTCTAAGACTTTTAATTTATGTGAGGAAAAAAATCCTCTAATCTCTTGCCTTGCGGGCCGAGGCTTGGGCGGCTGCAGCATAAACTTGGCTCCAGGCTCTAGAACTGGGAGGAGGAAGCCAGGAGATGGTATCAACTTGCTTAGCATTCGACCTTTCACTTACTCTCCTTGTTATAGATCCAATGTTTTCGGTCCCTGATGTACCCGATGGGAAAGACTTCCTCCTTCGGTATGCACCAGGATCCTGCCATCTCAAAGGAAGGAAGAAGGTGTTTTGAGCTGTGTTAAAGTCCCCAGCTGTGACAGCATGTGCAGACTTAAGAGGGTGTGACCATCCTTGGAAACCCCCTTGGTGGGAGGAGAGAGAGAGAGAGAGAGAGAGAGAGAGAGAGAGAGAGAGAGAGAGAGAGAGAGAGAGAGAGAGAGAGAGAGAGAGAGAGGTCATTACCTGGGATGGGAACAAACCACAGGATAGGTGTCTCTATAAGAAGCCTTAGGACACAGTGTGTGCTCACAGCGAAAAGACCTTGTAAGGACATGAAGATGGTTCCTTATCTTAGCCTGTTGGCACCATGACCAGACTTTCTTTCTTTCTTTTTTTGTTTTAAAGATTTATTTATTTATTACATATACACCAGATTGAATTGTAGATGGTTGTGAGCCACCATGTGGTTGCTGGGAATTGAACTCAAGACCTCTGGAAAAGCAGTCAGTGCTCTTAACCTCTGAGCCATCTCTCCAGCCCCCCATGACCAGACTTTCATTCTCCTGCACTAAATACATTTCTGCTGTTAGGCTTCTGTGTGTGGTGTCCCTGGGGAAAAATCACACAGACAGGAGCCTTTCTGGGTGGGAACCCGACAGTCTTACAACTTTTTGCAGGTAGTGTGACTGGTGGTGTTTTGATGTCAGGGACCGAACCTAGGGTATATGCATGGCAAAGATGGCTGTCACTTTTTTTTTTTTTTTTGGTTTTTTGAGACAGGGTTTCTCTGTGGCTTTGGAGGCTGTCCTGGAACTCACTTTGTAGACCAGGCTGGCCTCGAACTCACAGAGATCCACCTGTCTCTGCCTCTCGAGTGCTGGGATCAAAGGCGTGTGCCACCACCGCCCGGCGGATGTCACTTCTAAGAGACATGGCTGCTCTGATTTACACACTTCAAACCAAGCTTTGGAATTGATTTCCCCAGTGCCAGCCCTGCCATACACTCGGAATGACCTTCAGCGACGGTTAGAGCCTTGATCTCCTCAACCCTTGTGAGGTTATATAGAATAAACAGCCCGGATCCTCAGTGTCCACAGATGTTCAAATTCATCTTTCGGACACGACAGAAAGTCACCTTCCTTTAGTCACCTTCCGACTTCCAAATTCTGCCACTTTTACTCTCAAGCAGCAGGCAGTTAAGGAGTGGCAGAGTGGGTGTGGCTGAAGCTAAGAGCACTTGTTGCTCTTGTAAATATCTGGGTTCAATTCCCATCACCCACACAGTGATTCACAACCATCTGTAACTCCAGCTCCAGGGAACCCAGCACCCTCTTCTGACCTCTGTAGGCACCAGGCACACACATGGTGCATATAAGTGTGTGTGTGTGTGTGTGTGTGTGTGTGTGCATGCAAGCGTTCATACATGTGTTCATGTGCGCGTGTATGTGTGCATGTGCTCATACTGTAACATGCAGGAGTCAGCTCTCTTCTAACTGCATGGTGCTCAGTGGCAGCTGGCTTTGCAAGTTGGTGTTTTATAGTGCAGAACAGCTGAGAGACACCACTGTCTGTCTGCACATGCAACACACAGCAGGCAGACTTGCTTGACTCAATCTTTAGCCTGTAGAAACTAGATTTTTCTACTGTAACATCTATGTGCCCAATTTCCCTGTAAGAGATCCACCGTTATAAAAAGAAAGGCTAGGCAGGGCATGGTGGTGCCTTTGATACCAGTCCTCCAGAGGCCGATGGGTATCTCAGAGTTTTGAGACCAGCCTGGTCTACATAGTGAGTACCAGGATAGTCAGGGCTGTGTAGATAGAGAGACCATCTCTTAGAATAAAAAAAAGCAAGAAAAAGAGAAAGGGGCCGAGGAGGGGCAGCCCAAATACTTAATACAATACTAATCTTTTACCTTTAAGGAAATGGTATTTGCCATTTTAATAGATGTGAAAAATCATTTAAATTATAGGAGTAATCAATGTAATTGTGTCTATGGACGCCTTAAGAGAAACTTTATTTATTTACTAACTATTTGCTTATTTTTGGTCTGGACAGTCTTGGCTGTTCTGAAACTCGCTCTAGATATAGACCAGGCTGGCCTCAAACTCAAAGATCCATCTGCTTCTGCCTTCTGAGTGCTGTGATTAAAAGTGTACACCACAAATGCCCCGCTACTATAGATTTTTTTTTTTTTGGTTTTTCGAGACAGGGTTTCTCTGTATTGTTTTGGAGGCTGTCCTGGAACTCACTCTGTAGACCAGGCTGGCCTCGAACTCACAGAGATCTGCCTGCCTCTGCCTCCCGAGTGCTGGGATTAAAGGGGTGCGCCATCACCGCCCGGCTTATTATAGATTTTTTAAAAGTGACCATCAAATTCTATTCTGTGCTGAAATTCTAATGCTATGATAGAGACTGTTGGAGTTACAGGCTCACTTTCTGTTTATATATCCATCCACCCATCTATCCATCCATCCATTCATCCATTGTTGCTATGCTAACTGTGCTACTTAAGGACAGTGAACAGTTGCCAATAAGCAAGCCTAGGGACAGTAATGGATTCATCCACACAGGTACAGTTCATGCTACCCCAACCCCGCCCCCCCCCCCCTGCCATGCAGTGGCCGAGTATGTGATGCCCCACTCTGTCCGAATGCTTGCACTTCCGTGCTTCCCGGAATCTCACAACAGAGCATGGGGTGGGCTCTTGAGAGGTAGCTTGCGGGTCACCTACTTGAGTTTGGGTGAGTTGGCCACATTCCTGATAGGCACCTTGTGATCCCATTTGATGATCTACACAGGGACCGCATTTGGGAGCCGCTGCGTTAGTTAAAGCATTTATGGACACAGACACATGCAGAAAAGGATTGCTTCATAATCTGAGAGGGAGAAACTTTCAGATTTATTTCACCCATGTATCAAAGGAATCAAAACAATTGGGTAATAAAGGTAGTTTCATGGTTGACAATTTCTACCATTACTATTACTATTATCGTCATTATTATTATTTTCTCCATGTAGGTGTTTTGCTTGCATGTAGATCTGTGCCTTCATAGGGCATTTGAGCCCCCTGAAACTGTACAGATTGCCATGAGCCTCCATATGAACGCTGGAAATCAGGCCTGGTTCTTCTGAAAGAGCAGGAAGAGCTCTTAACTGCCAATCATCTCTCCAGTCCCATGGGGACAAGAAACGTTTACTTCATCTAATTCACCCAGTGGTTAGTCTGTCTGAGGAACACCAAATTATCTAATCAACATTGGGTCATTAGATGTCACAAGAAAGGAATTTGATGATTATAAAACAGCAAAAGAAATAACTAACCATGAATTTTTCCTATTATTATTATTAGCTTTAGAGATGGGGTCTTGCAGTGCAGTGCTGGCTGACCTGGCGCTCACGGCCAGCCTCTTACCTTGGCCTCCTGAATGTTGGGATGGATGGCAGATATGCATCACCACAACCACACTAGGCTTCAGATGGACCACATTCAGCTTAGGCAGTGATTTTGTTTGTACAAACTGATTTGGTGGAGTTTCCGCAAAAAGCTTTGGGATAATGTTGGAAACAGCCGTGTTTAAAGCTGACAAACTGGCCCATGACGCTTCCTTGCTACCTCCCGAGCCCCGAAGAAAAGAACAGTAAGACATCATAAAAGAACAATCACAGGAACCAAGCATATGAAGGAAAGGCCATCAGCAAAAGAGAGATTTCAGCACAGTTCAGGACGATGCGATGTGGGGCACGTCTTCATGGCTTCTTCTGTTCCTGCCCTCACTCCTTTGGTGATGCTCCGTGCTGTGGAAACGTAAGATGAAATAAACTCTTGCCTCCCAAGTTATTTTGGTCACAGGGTTCATCGCAGAAACCCCAGCTAAGAGTGGTGCAGTAGAGAGTGGCTTCGGGGACAACAGAAGTTACACATGAATGCTCATAGAGGTTGGGGGAGAAAGGCTCGGCTGTTGTAAAAACACTGCACGGTCTGGCCCTGGAGATGCCTGAAGCCACCATAGGGGACACTGGCAAGTAGACACAGGATTCTGGCAGGCAAGGGAGAGGGAATGGCTAAAATCAGGGGTCTGGGTAAATGGCAGCCAGAGGTGTTAGGTCCCCTGTCACCTCTTCCTCTTTCTCACTTGTCTCCATTCACAGATGAGAGTAAGGCCATAAAAATCTCTTCAGGAACCTAAGGGGTGGCAGATGGGTTTTCCCTGGGTGGCCTTGCTCTGTGGTCCTCGGGTGGGAGTTATCTCTTCATGGGACTGTACCCCAGAGGTCAGACACTACGTATCTCTTCTTTGGACTTTTTAAGTTTCTTACAATAAATATTTTCAGATTCTGTGTCCTGCCCCTGGCAGCCAGCAGGAGAAACACATATTCACACGAGGACAGGAATACTAGCCCTCCAGAAAAGGCTGCAAGGTGGCTCACACCAGGCCCCTCTCCAGAATGGCTTCCATCACGTCACTCACCTGGTGAATGTTCCAGAGTGCGAGAGACTGTAGATTTCTCATAACTCTAAGAGCTCCATGGGAAAGACAACAGGTCCGCCAGGGAGCAAGCCCACTCCCCACCTCCACGGGATTGCTAAAGAGGTTCTCATGAGACACCTGTGGGAGACTCTGCCATGGTGGTGGAGGGAGGCATTGAAGCAAACTCAGAGGACGCCAAGGAGAAATAGAAAAACTCTTGTAATAAATGATGTTCTCAAAAGGCAGGGAAAAGGATTGTAGCCATGAGACAATCTCAGATTGTATTTAAAAAGTAACAAAAACTGTTGTATTTTAAAAGTAACAACAACAACAACAAGCCTTAAAGTAGTCAAGGTGTAGCTGGTTAGGGGTGATGCACGCCTTTAATCCCAACAGAGGCAGGTGGATCTCTGTGATTTTGAGGCCAGCCTGGTCTACAGAGTGAGTTCTAGGACAGCCAAGACTACACAGAGAAAGCCTGCCTTGAGAAAAAAATGACAAAAAATGTCAAGGTGTGGTGAAGAATGCTTGGGCACTGAGCAGGGGGACAAACGCAAATTTGAAACCAACCTCGTCTATGCAGCTAGTTCCAGGCCAGCAAGGGCTACATAGAGAGAGACTCTCCTTCAACACAAAATAAACCACGACAAAAAGAGAAAATGCCATGTGCCATGGGAAATGAAAAATAAACCCTTAAAGAAAGCACACATGGTATAGCATGGTGTCACAGGACGACACCTGTGTAGCTCATCTCCATAGGCCCGGGGCAGCAGAAGTTCTGCAGGCATATTGTTTGTGGTGGAAAATGGAATTGGTGCTTGACCGTTTGGAAAATAAATTGTATAGTCACTTGGTTGATTCGTTACAGAAACATATAAGGATAGGTTCACGATAAACTAAATAAAAGGGAAAAAAAGGCTTATGAGAAAACAGTTACAAAACACCAGTGTGCTCTTGTCACTGAAACTCGCACAATGACTTCTTCATCTCTATACTGAGAAGGAACTGCGTTGAAGACCTGGGACTGGAAGGTAAACGGGTAAAGGAGGAGCTAGAGCTCATGAAGGAAGTCAGTGATCAGATCATTTTGCTATTGATACATCAAGACGATAGCAGGATGCGTTGCTGGGAAACAGGGAGGAAATCACAGAGCCTCCAGCCGACAGTGGAATGTGGTTGTCTCTAAGGGGGGGCACAGGTACCGTGTTACAATTGTGTCAAAATATTCTATTTTTTTCAAAGTACATGTAAGCGTGTTTATATTATTATTATTGTTTTAAAAAGAATAAAATTGGGAAAGTAATTTGCTGAGGGTAGAAATAAGGAACGACGAAACCAGCCTCGTAATTTAATTCCCAGGAAATAGGTGACCTGCAAAGGTTACTATAGCAGTTGTATCAAGTATGCAACCCCCAGCGCTAACTTGAAAATAACATGTGGCAAATCTTTTCCATGCCGCCGTGCATTTCCACAATCCGCATGTAGGGGCTAGATCCCTGTCAGAACTCCCACAAACACTTCACTCTGGTAGCAGCGGTTATAAGTTACACCTGGGCTAATTCGAGCTGTTCCCAAGCAGGAGAAGAGAAACCACAGAAAAGTCAGTTTCACCCTGCTTTGTTCCCCTGGCAACCATATTAAACTGCAAGAATAAAGCGCCTTTGTAGTAGCTGCTTCTATTGGATTACAATGTAAATGTTGATGCTCGCCTAGAAATGTCAACCGGCGACAGGCTTTACGGGACAGATGGAGGAGTTCTTCCGCAGCGCGCAGGAATCCCGGGCTGCGGAGGGATGGACGGGGTGCGTCGGGACATCTTAGGAGTCTATCCAAGCGAATCTCCGTCCTCCGCCAAAGCCTCGCCGCACTTCATAGGTCCAGCCCAGGCAGGGTTGCTTGGCTATTCGAAAACTGAAAACGACCTGCCATCATCTTCTATGCATCGGGGGCGCGAGAAGCGTGCGTCGTGGATAAGAATGCTAAAAATGCAATTACGCAACAGACCGGGGCAAGCTGTTTCCTTTCCCACTCTTAGCAAAACGCAACTCTTGGTCCCTGACTCTTCTGCCGGTCACACGGCTCTCGTCCAGCGGGTGTCAAGTGGCAGGTGGTGCACTGCCCATTTGGTTCCGGGTGCCTGGCTGGTTTCTGGGTTCAGCCCCTCGATACGTCCTTCGGTTTGACCCACAACGCCCGGTGCGCGCAGGTGGTGCTCCCCGCTCCTCCTCGCCCATCACCTCGACCCCAGCCCCCTAGTCAGGGAAGGAAGGCAAAGGGAGGGAGAAGCTCTCCCCCGCGGAGTCGCCAGCGTGCCACCGCCGCGCACAGGGAAACTTCGCAGTGCGTTACCTGCACTTGGAGAAGGGCCTTACCTGAGCTCGCCTCTGCCAATGGCAGCTCACCTGAGAGAGCTCCGCAGCCAATCACCGCGCAGCTCGGCCCTCGGGCTTGTACCCTTTAGTGAAAGAATTCAGCGCCTTGCGAGAAAGTTACCTGTGGCCGCCCAAGTCCGCCACTTTCCGCTCTGTGTCTGCCCATTGCCACGATCCGGGAGGACTCCGCGCCGCCGGGCCGCCTGCGAGCGCGGGCCCCATGTGAGGGCACCCTCCTCCCCCCCCATCCCACCTTTCCGGCTAGGTGAGGGCGCGAGCGAGCGGGCGAGCGGGCGAGCGAGAGTGGTGAGGGGGGACGAAAGCAGACTTACCTGTAGCTCCTGTTCTGCCATCTCGGGCGCTCTCACACACCTTCACCTGCACAGACTTGAAAGTCCAGTTTCACCAGAGGCTGAGGCTCCAGGAAAAGGGGAGCGAGTTCATTGGATCAAACATGTCACAAGAGTCGGACAAGTAAGTGGATCGCACGCGCCGGCGGCTGCTGCGGCTGCCACTTTGGGCTGATGGCAACTGGTGTGTTGTTGTGTTTTTTTTATTTTTTTATTAAGTTGCTATTGTTGGCTTTTGTAAATTTTTTTTAATCTTTCTTTTTACTTTTTAAAAATTTGGTGGATCCAGACACCCCCGCCACTTCGGATTGTATTTCTACCCCGATTTAGGGGACAAAACCCAACATGAACGTGAATGTTTAATACCTTTTTTTTTTTTTTTTTTTGGCCTTGCTAGCAAACGTGGGTTTTCTCTGCTTCCTCCCCGACGAGTGACCTCAGCTCCCACTGCCCCGACCGGACGAACCCTTGGGCACTGGTTGAGATTTTGGTGGACGGTGGCGGGAGGCCTGTAGTTACCCCCCTGCCCCGTGGTGCTCCCCAGCCTGTGACTTCCTGGGCGGTTTGGAAGTTTAGAAGACCTCCTTCCATTAGGCCAGAGGGCCTGCTGGAGAAGCGGTCTGGGCCGCTTTTGTGTGCGCTCAACAAAGGGCTTTTATGCGACTGCAGCAGACACGGCCATCTTCCCCCCCGGGGCGGCCCGGGGTGCGTGTGCGCTCCCGCGTGGGGCCCCGGACGAGAGCGAGGCGAGGCAAGGCGCGGGGCAGGCCGCAATGGAGGGGCCCGTGGGTGTGCCCGCTCCTCGCTCCCTCCCGCCGCCCACGCATTGTTCGGTCACCTCACGCAGGTGCGGGGCAGGACCCCTTGGGGACTAGGGGGACTGATTTTGAAGCCAGGTACAAAGGGGGACCCACACTTGGGCCGTTCTCCTTCGCCCCGACGTCGCAGGCTCGTACGCTCCCGGTGACCGCGCGGCCCACGGCTTGGAGGCCGCCACCTCGGGCGTGGGGCTCGATCGGCCTTCACCGAGGCTACCGATGGGAAGGGGGGAACCGTGGGGCACAGGGACCCCGGATACTCCGCGCCCTGGACTGCTTGCTCCAAACTGGCGGGGAGCTGCGGCGTGAGCCGCGGGGCGCTGGGCCTGGTCCGTCGCGGTCCCCGCCTTGGGGACGGCTTTGTGCAAGCCGGGGGAGGTGGGGCCGAGGGCGGGCGCGGGAGGGAGCCGGAGGTGGGCCCCGCTGCCCTCCTTCCATTTGGTGGCGACACTTCCTTCCCCCTCCTCCCCGGGCGTCCCAGGCCGGGAACTGGCTGCGTCCTATTGGAAGGACCCAGAGGCCGCCCTTTTGCTGGCCCTGGTAACTTTACCCTGCTGGTGTGACCATTCCAAGGGGACCTTCCTGAGAGTCTCCACCGAGAAGTGCACGGGACCGGCCCCAAGTTGGGAGACCTGGAAGGGAGGAGGAGGGCGGAGCGGGAAAGTCTGGCTGATTCGAGTTGGGATGGATGGAGGGGGAAAGGCCAGCCTCCCTAGGTAAAGTGGCGGGTCTGGTCTGGCCGATCCAGGACGCCTGCTGTCATATTAGAAGCCTAACTAAGGTCGCCATGGTTTAAGATTTAACTGTCCAGTCCATACGGGAATCAAAGAACTAAACTTAGAAACTCGACATGGAGTCAGTCAGTGGGATAGGGGTGGGAAAGATTGTGGGAGACACTTCAGCTCTCTGGGTAGTGGAAGGAGTCTAACTTACGTAACCCGAATCCGAGGCAATCGCAACGTTTAGGTTTTCGGGCTTTTTGTTTTTGGTTTGTTTTGAGGTTGTAAAACAAAACAACTGCACGTTTACTTTAATCGCACAATTAACATTTAGCTTGACTGCTTAGTTTTGTAGCACTCCATGAGTCAAGCAAATTAAGAATGGAAGTGGATGGGTATTTATTTTCCCCACGTTATACTTAGCACCAATAGGGATAATTTATTCACTATTGAGCACCGAGTACTAACAATCTGGTTTAACAATCTGGTTTAAGGAGTGCGTATTACCTAGCTTTTACGGTCAATGTCTATCCAGAATTACACGAGCATTTCATGGAAGTAGTTTTTATTTAGTGGTTCCTAGGGTTTCATTTTGCATCCTGAGAAAACTAACTAACCATATGGTAAGGAGACCACAGCCAAACCTCCGTTGCTTTCTCTGTTCAAATGGTCGAGAAATGTTTGACATAGTGCGCGACTTCTGGGTCACTTACCTGAGGTTTTCTTCCTTCCTTCCTTGTATTTTCTTTTTTGTTTTGAGACAGGGATTTCTGTGTCGTCCTGGAACTAGCTCCGTAGACCAGGCTGGTTTCAAACTCAAATACCTGCCTCTGCCTCCCAAATGCTAGGATTAAAGGGCAGCCCCAGAATGCCTCCTCACAAAAGATCCACTTTCCTAATGTTAATATTCTTCCGGGCCCCTGCAGGTGGATGGGGTTGGTCGGCATTTGGTGGGGTTGAGACTCTAAGGCTCCAGAACAGGTAGCTGAGGCTGCTGGTCACCTGATCAAGGGAGAGGCCCTGAGCTTGCAGGGTTTCCTGGTAAATCGTCAGGGCGCTATGAGGCCTGCCTGTGTTTTCTGGAAACACTCCCCCTAGAGCAATCTCTTAGAGAGATTTAATTCCAAATCCCAGTGAGGCGTAGGTAATCTTTTTAGATTGCATTAGGAAGGTTTTTCTAGTTAGAAAGTTTGCCCCGAAGATGGATCATCGTTTTATTATTTTAACCACTGTTTATTTATATATTTACTCCGTATGTGTGAGTGTGTGAGAGCAGTTATCTAAGCACACAACTTGCAAGAACTAGTTCTTTTCTTCTTATTTATTTGTTTGTTTGTTTATTATGTGTACAGTCCTGCATGCCGGATGAGGGCATCAGGTGAGATGGTTCTGAGCCACCATGTGGGTCCTCTGGAAGAGCAGCCAGTGCTCTTAACCGCTGAGCCATCTCTCCAGCCCCGTTCTTTTCTTCTATGTGGTTTATGTCACACTTGGCAGCAAGGGCCGTCACCCCTGGGCCATCTCACAGGCCCAGAGTCATCCTTTCGCTGGCGACTTTCTGGGTGGAAATGTTCTGCTTTGTTATGTTCTACAGTGCTGATGGCATAGCTCATTAAAGGAAAAAAGGGGAGAAAAAGGGAACATTTCATCTCTGTGTGTGTTTTAAATCGTTCTGCTCTCCCATCCTAAACTTTTGCGATAGTAGATGATCTTTGTCAACAAGTATGTTCGTAATGTTTGTAGGGAAGACTCTCTGTTTGGCTAAGAAACTCTTCCCAGAGGTGGTAGCAGGTATGTCTTTGTGAGCTCGAGGTCAGCCTGGTCTACAGAGTGAGTTCCAGGACAGTCAGGGCTACACAGAGAAACTGTCTCAAAGAAAAAAAAAAAGAAAAAAGAAAGAAAAAAAAACAGAACTTTTTAAATTTTACTGCCGAACTGTATAAAATATAGGTGGAAGAAACATACATGTTTGTACGTAATAGTCCATTCTATGTAGGTATTTTCACAAGTGTATGAACATGATTTCTAGTGCATTGCTGCCTGCAGGGGATCCTGGTAGCACTATATAGGAGGAAACAAAGCTGTATGAAACAGGCCATATCCTTAAGGGGCTTACACGACAGCAGAGGGCAAACCAAAACTAGATGTTAACTTATAACGGCACCTGGAAAATGTCTACAAGTTGCAATAATTTTAAAAACAGTTAAAAATACAGTACAACTAATGAATTATTAATATTTATTATTGTTAGTTATTTTGGGTTTTCAGGACAGGGCATGCTCCACCATCACCTGGCCTAACTCATCCTTATCAACATCCATTTTCCCCTATCCATCGCTATTTGCCTGCTACAAGTATGGTCATTTTGTGTCTTTTCACTTTAAGGAGTTAACTAAATACGTTTAGTTAGAATTTTCTTTATATTCATTTGGTTACATTAAATATCTTTTAAGGTAAAAAATAATGCCGATAGTTTATCATTACAGCGGAGGCTATACTGGTACAGATACGGGTTCATTTTTTTTCACCTCAAGTATATCTTGAGGATCTATGTATTGAATGCAGTGATCCAGGCATTGAGATCCACTGGTGCTTATGCGCCTCGCATACGTTAGGAGAACAAGGTCAAATCATTGAGAGGCGACTGAGCACAGGCGGTGAGCACATGTGCTCGCTGAAAGCCACACGGGACAGGGGGTGAAGCTTTGGGAGGACCCGGTTCACATAGAGTCAACCTGTGAAGCAGGGCCTGGAGGAAATGAGGGGGACCAAGCCCTGAAGGTACCTGGAGTGGACAGTTTCCCAGGCAGAGACCTTGAGGTGAGCGTGCGTGCATACATAGGAAGTAGGCGAAAGACAGAGATAACTAGCAAATCAATGCAATCAGTTCCCTGCGGATTCAGTCACCTGCACCCTCAGTAACAATGCTTGAATAGGGCCCGGCCAAGGGAGAAGTCAAAGTCAGTGAGTGGCGATGAGGTGCTAGCCCATCCCATCAGCCCTGTGTCCTTTCCTCTCACTCCTGGGTTTACTCCCAAGGTTTGAGTCTTCTGTTCTGTTACCCAGGGCTAAAGTGCACATACTTCCTATTATAGAGTGAATGGATGCTCACAGAGCAGAAGAGTCCTGGGTCCGAGTTGAAGCAGAGGGACCCCAGTACAAGCGGTGTCTGCTAGACACTCCCGGCTCTGGATTTAGCCTACCACACTCTTGTAGGGCTCAGATCTATCACGTTAGCCTGTGCCAGACACTGCCTGGTCTTCCCCCTGCTCTCATTCAACTTCTGCAAACTGGATTGGTCAAATGCGTCTAGAAGAAAAATGCTGAACACATCACCCACCAAATGAATCGACCCACAGGCAAGATTGATTTACCTAAAACACACACATACATACACACACAAACACCCCAAAATGTTGGGTAACTACCAAAATATAGTCTAAAAGAAATCAGGGAATAAACTGATGTTTGTGTTTAATAATAGTATTCCACACAGGAATTCTTGATATCTTCCCTTTTAGGAAATTAGTCTTGATTGCTCAAAACAACAACAAACAAACAAATGACACACCCAAGGCAACTGACAAGCCAAAGATAGCCCCCAGCCCTTAGAGGTGTCCTATTGTTTCTCCTGATGGCCCAGGAATCCGTATGGCAAGCTTTGACCCAGTCTTTACTTGATTATTGAGTTAATTGTGGCGCTAATCTTTTCAAATGATCACTTTACCCGATAAACACCCTGGAACCAAAGATGCTAGCCAATGCGAGTGAAAGGAAGCCGCCTCCCTCTCCACCTTAGGCTACCTCTCCTCCAACTGTTGCTGATATGATTTTTAACCTAACCGGATGCAAGAATTCCTAGACCTCCTCCCGAGGTCATTTGCTTTCATTGTTTTGCTAAACTGTGGCTTAAGGAAGAGTGTGTGTTGGGTCATTTTGACAGCTCACCTGTTTACAGAGCTCCTTAAAAGACCTGTTTGAAGCCTTTCCAGATTCTCCTGGCTGGGTCCTAGGTCCACTTGGGTAAGAAGCCTGTCTCCCTGCTCCCCCCTAGTCTTACATTATAGTTTTTCCCTGAGGGTTGACCTCTTTTTTAAAATTCATATTCCATTTGTCCCGCTCCGAGGTAAGGTAAAGAGTTCCAGTGTGATGTTGGTTCCTGTTGAGACAACAGGATGAGAGAAGGATGCTATAAGTTTTCTTTCAGGGCTCTTGGGAGTTTTAAGTATGACAACGATATGACAATGTCAGAAACTGACCAGAGTCCAGGCTGCCTAAATGGGCTCAGGGCCCCCATAAGAGGGACTGAAAATAAGTCCTAGGTGACAAAGCCTCACTGTGTAGACCAGGCTAGCCTTGAACTTGAGGCTCCCCTGCCTCAGGCTCTAGTTGGGTGTTGGAATTAGCCGTGGGCACCACTGCACTGGAGCAGCATTCACTAGTCTTTGAAAGCTGAAAGGACAATTTGGGAACGTAGATGTAAAAACAGCGTTTAAACCACAGTAATTGACCGAGCCCAAGAACTCTGAGACCGGCTATTGAAGGTGTACACAGATGAGTTGACTTTAGGATGAGCTGTTAAATTTACTTTTAAAGAATTCTTAGATAAGGCAGGCAGTGGCTTCAGTTCCCTTTCATGATTCTGGTCTAGCCAGGCACATAATTTTTTGTCTCCTCCATTCCTCCATTCCTTCCCTGTCCTTCTATCTCTCCCTCTTTTGGCTTTTGAAGCAAAAGTCTCCCATAGTTCAGGCTAGCCTCAAGCACACTAGCCAAAGATGAACTTGAACTAACTCCTTATCTCTCTGCCTCTGGATTACCAAGTTGTGCGTTTCTGGTTTGTTTTTTGTTTTTCTTTGAGACAGTTTCTCTGTGTAGCCCTGGCTGTCCTGGAACTCACTCTGTAGATCAGGCTGGCCTTGAACTCAGATCCACCTGCCTCTGCCTCCCGAGTGCTGGGGTTAAAGGCGTGCGCCACCACACCTGGCAATACACTTCTGATAGTTTAATGAATGCTTTGGCTGGATGGTATTTTTTGCTCTTTCCTTGCTGAACCACTCATCTGAACCAACATGTTTTTCTTCCTTCTCTCCTTTTCATTTTTATCTGCATCCCTGATATCTCTTCACTTATTATTCCTCCTAAGTTATCTGTCCAGAATTGACCACTGCACATGAGGGTAACTTGAGTCTCATTGCAGATGTTTGCTCACTCACATTTTCGTTTTGTTTTGTTTTGTTTTTTGGTTTTTGTTTTGGTTTTGGTTTTGTTTTTTTTGTTTTTTTGTTTTTTGGTTTTTCGAGACAGGGTTTCTCTGTGGCTTTGGAAGCTGTCCTGGAACTCACTTTGTGGACCAGGCTGGCCTCGAACTCACAGAGATCCGCCTGCCTCTGCCTCCCGAGTGCTGGGATTAAAGGCGTGTGCCACCAACGCCCGGCACTCACTCACATTTTCAACTTTGCTGTATTGCTTTAAGCCTTCAAAGCTCCGGCAGCCCATCCTTGTCAACCTTGGTCCAGGGGCCAAACGTTGCCCTGTCTAATCTAAATGGGTTTACCTTAACCCTGGCGGGTGGAGGAATTAAGTAGTCCCTGTCACCTGTGTTGGGGTGCCCTCACAGTCTCTGCCCTCCCAGGTAGTGGTACTCAGGGACTGTCTTATCTGGGCCTATCCTGAAACTGGAGCCATCAGCTTGGCAAACCTGCCCAGGAAGAATTCCTCAGCGAGCAGCGACAGGCTGAAATAGGAATTTGCTTTGGCCCTAGAGGACTAGGGGTAGGTGATTGCTTGCTCACAGCAACTCATGCATTTGGGCTCCAGATTCCTGCTGACCTCCCATTCAACTGCCTGTACAGTGCCATCTCTTAGAGCCAACCCCCCCAATCAGTTTTATCTATCTGTCTGTATATCTATCTATCTATCTATCTATCTATCTATCTATCTATCCATCCATCCATTGCTAGCCAGGTATAATTTATGCTGTTGTATTTCTTTTTCTTTTGGCAGTCTTGGGGGTCAAGCCCAGCATCTCCCATATGCCAGGCAAACACAATGCTGTTCCCAGTTCCACCCTAAGTTTTGTTTGTTTATTTTTGAGACAGGGTTTCTCTGTGTATCCCAAGCTACCAGAACTCAAGATCCACTTGCCTTTGCTTCCTTGAGTACTGGGATCAAAGGCTTACCCCATCACCCATACACAAATGTTTATACTTTTGTCTGTTTTGACGTTTTTTCCTGCATGCATATCAGTGAAACATTTGCTTGCCTGGTGCCTTCAGAGGCCGGAAGATAGCGTGGATTCCCTGGAACTGGAATCACAGATGGTTGTGAGTCACCTTGTGGATACTGGGACTTGAACCTAGGTCCTTTGGAAGCAGCCAGAGCTCTTGACTGTTGAGCCATCTCTCAAGCCACTGCTATAGTCTTCCTGCCAGTAATATGGCAAACCACGCAGCATTAGAGAGGCTAAGCACAACCGAAACAAGAAAGCACCCGAGGGAATCTTTACCCTGCCCCACCTCAACTGTACTGGGAAAAGAGAAACATTTTAACTTGGTGCGTTGTAGAGCAGCAGCAATATTGTTTATTGGAGAAAAAAAAACAAAACAACCCGATACATTCTGAATTGCTCCTAGAAGAGCCACCAGGTCTTGAGAACTTCATGGGAAGTCTGGGCAGAGCTGGTGGGGTTCAGGGAATTTCGGAGTGTATTGTTATGTAAATAAGTCTGAGCAGTAGAGAAGGCTGGTGCCTTTGAACGGGGCATTCAAGTGTAGCAGCGGATCTTACTCTGTAATGAACTTGAGTGGCAGTGACCTTGGCAGGCAACACTTTGCAGCACCCTGATTTCACTCGCACCCAGAGCAGGAAGAGAAAATAACAGTTTTGGCTTCTACAAACACCCAAGGGCCCGCTGCTCCTGGGCCTGTGATCACAGCTTGCAGTTTTGGCTGTTTTTTTTTTTCCGCTTTTTTTTTTTGTCTCTCATTCATTCGTTCGTTTGTTTGTTTTGCTGCTTGAGAATGGAGCCCATGTGCTCAGCTAGCGGCTAGGCAAAAATGCTCTGACGTTGAGCCCTTCGCCCTCCCCTCCCCCCATCAGTCAAGATCAGGGCTTTCGAGGTACAGAAAGACTCAAGTTGGGGAGAGGGAAGGAGAAAGGAAGGGATAAAACATGCATGGAGAGGAGGAAGCTGCTTTTGCCAGGGTGGTGTGGTCTGTTTCTTCAGCAGGTGGGCAAGCGCGTCAGAGTCCAGGCAGGTGAATGGCATGGAATCAATTATTCCTGGGGAATTGGGTTGGTTTTTAACTTGAAGCCTGGAATCCAAAAATGGAGTAACCAAGTCAAGGATTGGGGGTTGAAAGTGGAAAGTGTTTGCTGTCCGGACCCTCCGTGCTTGCTGTATGTTGGGACTGTACACATGAGACTAAGTTTGGAGTGGTCTGGAAAAACCCGCTTCTTTTTCTTGGGAGGAAGTAGGCGCAGGTACTGCGTGGACATGAGCCTGTGAAAATGCTGGCTTGGGTCCTGCCGTGCCCTCCTGTGAGTTCCCAGGGACCTTTCCTTCCGCACTCACCCCAGACCCCTGCCTCAGTTCTCAGTTCAGTGAGCCCCATGGAAGAATTTGCTGTCTGTACTTCTCCAATCTGTCCTTTCAAAGATGCCGGCAACAAAGTAACATTTGCCTCTTTCTTGTACTTCTCCAACCTATCTTTTCAAAGAAGGCAGCAACAAAGTAACAGTTACCTTTCCTGTATTGACAATAAGATAATTAACCTAAGATTGGCGTATTCTCTTTTCGTTTTTTTTTTTTGTTTGTTTGTTTTGTTTTTGTTTTCTATTTGCAAAATGGAGTTGAATGAAGTACTCTCCGAGGACAATTGCCTCTCCAATGTCTGGGACTTCTTCCCTCCAAAGAGCTCCGGGCTTGTTGAGGCTCCTCGGATCCAGAGACGCCAGGCTGCTGGCCTGGCTGCTCCTCCCGAGTCCCTCCTGGCGTTCCAGAATCAAAGATGGTCTGATAAAGATCCCAAATGAGTTGAGGCCTCCAGCAGGGGGCGTGGCGAGGGCTCTAAATTCCGAGGGGCAGCTAGGCGGCTTCACTAGAGGGTTCCTGCCCTGCAGTTTCCCAGGGCTGATAGATAAGGGGTCCAGGAAATCAGATAAGTGTTGGCAGGGACCCCGAGAACTTCACTGACAAGGCCCCAGGAGCGGTTCCAATAGGCCGGTCAGTGGAAGGAGACTGAGGGACCTGAAGGTTAGAGGCGTGGTCTGCTCCTCCCGGCTCCCTCTTTCCCCTCCTCCCTCCCATCTTCTCCTCCTCCCTTACTGTCTCCTCCTCCCCTTTGGCCCACTTCTGTCCTTGGCTTCTCCTCCCCCTCTCCTTCTCTCTCCTTTCCTTCCCCCTCCTCCTCCTCTTCCCCCACTCCTCCTTCTCCTCCCCTTTCCCTATGGCTCCCTTTAAAACAGTTCAGGGACTCATTGTCAGTAAATATGGCCAAGATTACATAATATAAGAGTAAGAATACCACACACTGGGGCTGCAGAGATGGCTCGGCATCACTGGCTTTTCTTCCAGAGGACCTGGGTTCAATTCCCAGGACCCACGTGGCAGCTCACACCTGCCTGCATCTCCAATTCCAGTGCTTCTGTCGCTCTCACACAGACAAAGCACCAACGCACATAAAATAAATAAAAAAATAAAAAGCATTAAAAGAAAAAAAAAGAACAGCAGCTGCAGTTTCACACCAAGCACAGCATTATTGCACATCAGGGTACACAGCTACCATTCATTTACTCCAGAAATAAAATCTCCATCATTTGAACTGAGGGGTTAAGCCCCTCTGAAGTGGATATTCCTTGGCCCTTGGGTATTGTGGTTGGAAATCTTATTTAAGACACAAGAGCCCTGGTACATACTCTTTCTTTCTTTCTTTCTTCCTTCCTTCCTTCCTTCCTTTCTTTCTTTCTTTCTTTCTTTCTTTCTTCCTTTTTTTCTTTTTGAGACAGGGTAGTCCTGGCTGTCCTGGAACTCACTCTGTAGACCAGCTGGCTTTGAAATCACAGAGACCCGCCTGCCTCTGCCTCCCGAGTGCTGGGGCCAAAGGCGTGCACCACCACTGCCTGGCTGGCTTTGTATTTGTTTATCTAGTGTTTTGGAATCTCGTGTATACAGAGTTCAGCTCCTAGAGACCTCACAGTGAGTAAACACAGTTTATCAGTGCTGTTGAGCCACCTTCTCTTCCGGGAGAACGGGTCCTAACTCTTTTGCCATTAAACACCATGCCTCAGATCAGCGCCACAGGGAAGGATGGGACCCTGTCTGCTAGCAGAGAGCTGATGGCCGAGCTCAGGATAAACACCACAAACGCTGGTGGCTCGTCCCAGATGCCCATTTCACCGGTGCAGCCAGTGAGGAGAAGCCAGACCCAGAGGAGGCTTCAAACGCCACAGGCTGCTAATTTAAGATTCAAGGATGTCATTAGAAGGGGAAAAGGCATCTTAGAAAGGCAGCCATTTCGTGTTTACCTTCCATTCTTCAGACAATTAGCAGACAGGAAGATGGAGACAGGTGCAGAATGAGACGGAGTCCTCGGCTGGCCCTCTCTCCCATGAAGAGGGTCGCCATTGTTTTTTTCATTTCTCAATTTACTCAGGCTTCCATCCGTCCCCCCAACCCCTCACCTCTTGGCATATTAGTGGTTAGGAAATACTTCAGTGGTTTATCTAAAAAGTAGGATTAGCCAGGCATTGGTGGCTCACACCTTTAATCCCAGCACTCGGGAGGCAGAGGCTGGTGGATCTCTGAGTTCAAGGCCAGCCTGGTCTACAGAGCCGGTTCCAGGACAGTCTCCAAAGCAATACAGAGAAATCCTGTCTCAGAAAAACAAAAAGCAAACAAACAAACAAAAAATAGGGAAACAGGTAGGCGAGATGGCTTGAGGGTTAAGGGTGTTTTTGTCATGAAGCTTGGCCACCCAAGTGTAGTCTCAGGAACCCATGTGTATAGAGCTTGACCCACAGATTATCCTCTGACCTACACACACACACAAAGTACATGTAAAAATAAAAATCTTAAAAAATAATGTTGTTTCAAATGAAGTCAGTTTTCAAAGATAAATTTCCAGGGCCCTGTGGTTAAACTAAACTTTATGTTAAATTTTTTATTATTGCTGTTCCTGGTGGTGGAGGTGGGTCTTGCTATATCTGACTTCACTTTGTAGCCCAGACTGCTCTCAAATTGGTGGCAATCCCCCTGCCTCAGTCTCCTGAATACTAGGGTTACAGGCATACTCCTCGATGCCTGGTGTGTTGTTTAGTTTTGTGTCAACTTGACACCAGTCAGGGTCATCTGGGAAGAGGGACTCTTAAGAAAATACCTTCTTTGCTGGCTGTGGTGGCACACACCTTTAATCCCAGCACTCCGGGTGGCTAGGGTGTGAATGAGCATGGCTGTTTATTCCATCTCCCTCAGGGCTAACTTTTTGGTTAGCGAATGTCTATGTTTCCTGAGCAGATTTAGCAGAGAAGACCTAGAAAGGCAATTCCAGTGTAGTTACTTGGGTTACCAATGAAGGGGGGACACATTTAGTTACAGCCTCATAGTGTTACAACTCATTTTAAATAATTCTTCAGTTATCTAGGATTTTCGACCCGCCCTCCATGGAACCTGTAAGACACTGTGTAAAAAAGCAAGGGCAGTCTTTGGAGGACTGAGGGTCACACTGTGTGGCCCCAACTTCTACAAACTATCTGTAGATGCTAGGATTTATCTTTTCTTTCATTAACTTTTTTTACATTAGTGTGTGTGTGTGTGTGTGTGTGTGTGTGTGAGAGAGAGAGAGAGAGAGAGAGAGAGCTTAAGTGCTAATGTATTTTATCTATTTTTCTTTTTGCTATTGGTCTTTTCTTGGTATTTCAGAAGTTGTGTATATATTGAGATATTGACTATTGCTTACCATAGTTGTCTTTGGGCTATACTGTGGTTTTGTTTCTAGAGGTTTGAAATTCTTTTTTTGTTGTTGTTTTCTGTTTTTTTTTTTTGTTTGTTTGTTTTTGGTTTTTCAAAACAGGGTTTCTCTGTATTGTTTCGGAGACAATCCTGGAATTCACTCAGTAGACCAGGCTGGTCTTGAACTCACATAGATCCACCTGCCTATGCCTCCTGAGTGCTAGGATTAAAGGCACACACCACCAACGCCTGTGGAGACTTAAAATTCTTGCATGGCCAAATTCATCTTTTTGATTTGTTTTGTTGTCTTTCTCTTTTAGATTTGTTTTTTTATTGTTTTAATTATGTATATGTGGGGAGGAGAGTATGTGCACATGAACGCAAAATCCTCAGAGCCCAGATGTCTCAGATCCCCCTGGAGCTGGGGTTATAAGTAGTTGTAAGCCACCTGGTATAGGGGCTGGGAATTGAACTCAGGTCCCCAGAAAGAGCAGTATGTGCTCTTAACCACTGAGTCATGTCTCCAGCCCCTTCCTCTCTCTCTCCCTTCCTTCCTTCCTCTCCCTCCCTTCTTCTTTCCTTTCTTTTTTGTGTGTTTTTCATGACAGAGTTTCTCTGTGTAATGCTGGCTGTCCTGGACCTCACTCTGTAGACCAGGCTGGCCTCAAACTCAGAGATCCACCTGCCTCTGCCTCCCGAGTGCTGGGATTAAAGGCGTGCACCACCACTGGCAAACTGCTATCTTATTAATGCCGGGCATTCTGGGCTGGCAGGAGAGGTTAGTGGGTAAAGGAGCTTGCTGCCAAGCCTGATCCTAGGGACCTACATGGCCATGGCATACACACACCTCTCTAACAAATAAACAAATATATGTTCTAAAAAACTGGTATAGTCACATAAGAATGGGTCTCCTGCCCAAACCCTGCATGCTGATAATTAAAGTCATGGCCTAGTACTAGCTAGGAGAGTTATCTGCCAACAACCAAGTATGCTTGCTCCATCTATTTAAATATTCTTTGATGTTCCTCAGTAGCATTAAAATATTTTCTTAACATAGATTTTGCGTTTTTATTAAATTATTTTCATGATTCACTTTTAAATTTTTTTTTAACCTAGCCACATCAGTTTATGGCTGTTATTGTCTGTAATAGTTACTCAGTGATTCTTTGCTGTTTTCTAGACATACTGTATATTGTAGGCAAGTGATGTTTCTCCTTCTCTTCTAAGTTATCTATTTATTTGTTTATTTTGAGATGGGGCTTTTCTGTGTAGGTCTGCCTGTCCTGGAACTCTCTCTATAGAAAAGGTTGGCCTTGAACTCAGAAATCTACTTGCCTTTGCCTCCTGGTGCTGGGACTTAAGACATGAAACACAATGTCTGGTTTCTACTTTTTCATTTTTTATTCTTATCTCTGACTCCATGGATATATCTGTACAGAACAGTGTCGACATTGACATATTTATTTATTTAGTTCTTCAAGACAGGGTTTCTCTGTGGCTTTGGAGGCTGTCCTGGAACTTGTTCTTGTAGACCAGGCTGGTCTTGAACTCACAGAGATTCACCCGCCTCTGTCTCCCAAGTGCTGGGATTAAAGGCGTGCACCACCACCGACAGTGTTCTGTCTGTATGTATCCCTGAAGGCCAGAAGAGGGCACCAGATCTCATTACAGATGGTTGTGAGCCACCATGTGGTTGCTGGGAATTGAACTCAGGTCCTCTGGAAAAGCAGCCAGTGCTCATAACCTCTGAGCCATCTCTCCAGCCTGACCACGCTGGTTCTTGAACTCAAAGAGATCCACCTGCCTCCACCTTCCCAGTTCTGGAACTAAAGTTGTGTGCCATCACTGCCCGGTCACATTTAAGACATCTTAAACCTTCCTTTCCATCATCACATTAGTTAGGGTTTCAAACGAGATGTTGAAAGCGAGGTCTGCAGAGACAGACGGCTCAGCAGTTCAGAGCTCCATACTGGGCAGTGGACCCAGGTTCAGTTCCCAGCGCCCAGGTGGCTGGTGGGTCACAACCACCTGTAACTCCTGTTCTAGAGGATCCAAAAGTCCTCTTCTAACCCTCTGGGGCACTGGGGACACACATGGTCACATACATACATATGTGCAGACAAAACACTCATACCTAAAATAAACAGATCTTAAACCAAAAGGTATTTATAGGTAGACGGCAGAGGGCAGACGTCTGTCTGTGTGGCAGGGTGCCGCCATAGCTTTCCCAGCTGTTGCCTCTGTGGATTCAGTTACTCAGTTTCTTTCTTTCTTTCTTCTTTTTTTCTCAGAGATCTGTCTGCTTCTGTCTCCAAAGTGCTGGATTAAAGACATGCACTATTAGCCTGGCGTTGGTGGCACACGCCTTTAATCCCAGCACTAGGTAGGCAGAGGCTGATGGAACTCTGTGAGTTTGAGGCTAGCCTGATCTACAGAGTGAATTCCAGGACAACCTCCAAAACAATACAGAGAAACCCTGTCTCGAAAAACAAAACAAACAAAACAAAAAAAAAAAAACCCAAAACAACAACAACAAAAGACATGCACTATTTTATTTTTACTGTATGTGTATTATGACCAACCTGCCTGCTAGCATGTCTGTGTGGTACTTGTGTGCGGTGCCCCGAGATGGCTGTAAGAGAGTGTTGGACCCTTGGAACTGGAGTTATGGACAGCGTAAGCAGTCATGTGGGGGCTGGGAAGTCAACCCAGGCCCTGGAAGAGCAGCCAATACTCCTATCTGCAGAGCCATCTCTCCAGCCCCAGGGGTATAATTGCTTTACTTTTAAACTCTGAGGATGTTTTCTTCTTAATTTTGATCCTAAATGGTGTGATGCTGTGATGGTGTGTATGTGTGCGTGCGTGCGTGCGCGTGTGCGCGCGCGCGCGCGCACTTAAACACCTACCCAGGACCATCCATTCCTGCCCTTGTAGACATTTTCCTAGAAAAACTGGGCCATAGTAACATTGACTTACGCAGTAACTCCTGCAGCTGGACTGGAAGTGACAGGCGACACCAAGGCTTGCGTGTTGCAGCTTACCCTCGCGTGTTTTATTGCAGACACACCAGAACCAGACACCTGGGTGAGATTAAGCAGGCAAAGGTTTCCTTAGGGAAGTCCCTGGGAGGCGATGCAGGGAAGGAGCAGGGAGAAAGCCTGTGAGACTCAGGCTGTAAGGGGGATGGCATAGGTGAGTCTTTCAACACAGAGGTCTGAGGAAGGTTCCCAACAGCGTTCAGCTTCCTGCCATCTGGGCACTTCAGTTCCTGGCTTGGAACAGTCCCTAACTGGTCTGGTCCCCGTGGCTCCTTTCCTCACAGCTAGGAACTCTGAGCTGCTCTCCAGCACCTGCCACAAACTCAAGTCTCTGAGCCCGCAGTAACCAACAGCTTGGTAAGGTGGTGTCTCCATGCTCTTAGATGTCTGGCTGTGCTGTTGACCGTTGGATGGCTGGGTCTCAGCCTTTGGCTGCTATTTCTGTCTTCCCTTCACTCCCCTCCCTCCCCTCCCCTCCCCTTCCTCTCATCTCTCCTCCCTTCCCTTCCCTCCCTTTCCTTCTCCTCCCTTCCCCTTCCCCTCCCTTCCCTCTCCTCCCCTCCCCTTCCCTTCCTTTTTCTCACCTCTCCTCCCTTCCCTTCCCTCCCTTTCCTTCCCCTCCCTTCCCCTCCCTTCCCTCTCCTCCCCTCCCTTCCCTTCCTTTCCCTCCCCTCTTCCCCTCCCTTCCCCTCTGAACTCTTTTTCTCTCCTTCCTCCGCCTCTCACCTTTCCCTGCTGCCCTCTTCCTCCCCCCTCCCCCTCCCCTCTCCTGCCTTCATGCCTTTCTCCCTGTTTCAATTCTTCAGATGTGTGCAGGCAGAAGTGTGCATACAAGTGTGGTTGGAATCGGTGTGAGAGATCGTCTTCATCAAATTTGTGTGAAAATAAAGATCTGTGTGTTTGTTTTTTTCTCCACGTTTTGACATAGAGCTCCTCTGTATAACAGCCCTGGATTGCCTGGAACTGGCTCTGTAGACCAGGCTGGCCTGGAACTCACAGAGATCCGCCTGCCTCTGCCTCCCGAGGGCTGACAATAAAACCCATCCCACCACCACCAGGCAAACACCTCTCGTAAAGTCTGAGCAGCTCCCAGTGCTTCTCCCTCCCGGAGTTCCTCTTCTCCCTCTCCAGAGCTTTTTTTTTTTTTAGTTTTTTGAGACAGGGTTTCTCTGTGGCTTTGGAGGCTGTCCTGGAACTCACTCTGTAGACCAGGCTGGCCTCGAACTCACAGAGATCCGCCTGCCTCTGCCTCCCAAGTGCTGGGATTAAAGGCGTGTGCCACCAACGCCCGGCTCTCCAGACTCTTAAGTCTTCCTTGCCTCCTTAGCAGTACAGCTTACTTAAGTCCACATCACCGTACTGGTTTTGTAAAGGGGTGTGTGTGTGTGTGTGTGTGCGCGCGCGCATGCATGTATGTGTGTGCGTGTGTGTGTAATAGAGCACAAGACCTGGTCCCTCCCACCTCTTGAGCTGTGCAACCTTCTGGAGTCTTGAAAAATCAAGGCATGGAGTTTGTTAAGTAAGATGTTTTCAGATTCCCTCCCTCTCTTCCTCCCTCTTTTTCTTCCTTTTTTCCTTCCTCAGCGTGCGCGCGCACACACACACACACACACACATCCCTTCCCTTGTGACAAATAAGATAATGCTATCTTAATGTGAACATTATAATTATTTTTTGTTCGTTTTGGTTTTTTGAGACAGGGTTTCTCTGAGGCTTTGGAGGCTGTCCTGGAACTAACTCTTGTAGACCAGGCTGGTCTTGAACTCACAGACATCTGCCTGCCGAGTGCTGGGATTAAAGGCGTGCGCCACCACTGCTTGGCGTGAACATTACAAAATGAATAACGAATTGAAATATTACACGGCATCTGAAAAATGTGTGCAATTTTCATGCCAATTAATGAACACTGATGCTAAAAACTTCCTAGAACCCCTCCCTCTCTCAATTCTAATTCACTAAATTAAGGCAAAGTCTCTAGAGTTGGCCTTCCTCAGGTCGTGTTCTCTCATCCGTGCATATACGGACGTGGTGCGTGTTCCTTAGTCACAGGAGCCTCCAGTCAGGGGACAGCAACATCTGTGCAGGCACAGTCCAAACAAGCTCCCAACCCGAAGAGAAAGGAGAGAGCCAGGAAGCAAAGTTGCAGTTGTAGCATGGCTCTCAGGGTTGCTTCGGGGCTCACTCACTCACTCCTCTCCGCACCCCAGCCCTCGCCAGTCACAGGTTCGCCAGGCATCCTGGGGCTAAGTCACATCAAGATTTTCCAGTTTCACATGCAGCTGTGTGAATATCTTCACACTCAGCCGTTCACCAATGCTGGGCTCACGCAGAGTGGGGGGAGAGCCCAGTCCCAGGAAGGTGGGGTGACCGGGGCAGAGCACTGTGGGTGTGTAACTCAGTTCTCAGCTCGAATGACACAGATAAACCGGCAAAGCCGTGAGTCAACATGAAGTGGTCCTGGTTGGTGGTCTGAGTTCCGCAGTCCATGGGTTGTGTCTCACCCACCCTGTTGTCCAGTGATTGGGATCAGGAACCGGCAACATAGGCAGCTGACAAGTTGCAGGCGTGTTACATAGGATCCACATAGTCTATCTGTCTCTCTGTCTGTCTTTCTTTTTTTCTTTCTTTCTCTCTTTCTCTTTGTCTTTCTTTCAAAACATTTATATTGGGTGGTAGTGGCACACATTTAATCCTAGCACTTGGGAGGCAGAAGCAGGCCGATCACTCTGTGAGCTTGAGACCCCCCTAGGCTACAGAATGAGTTCCAGAATACCCAGGGCTGTGACACAAAGAATCCCTGTCTCAGAAAAAAATCCAACCAACCAACCAATCAACCAACCAAACAAACAAAAACCAGCCTCAAAATCAAACCCATTTATTTATTGATGTATGAGTGCTCTATTTGCATATATGACCTTACGCCAGAAGAGGGCATCATATCCCACTATAAATGGTTGTGAGTCACCAGGTGGGCACTGGAAATTGGACTCCGGTCCTCTGGTAGAGCTAGTGCACTTAACCACTGAGCCACCTCTCCAGCCCCGAGTGCTAGGATTAAAGGTATGCGCCACCACTGCCTGGTTGGCATAGTATTTTCCTAAATAGTAGTTAACACTAATTTTTAAAAATGTTTGTATGTGTCAGGTGGTGGTGGTGCACACCTTTAATTCCAACACTTGGGAGGCAGAGGCAGGGGGGATCTCTGTGAGTTCGAGGCCAGCCTGGTCTACGGAGTGAGTTCCAGGGACAGCCAGGCTACACAGAGAAACCTTACATGGGAAGACAACACCAAAACCAAAAAGCATGTATGACATATATGTGTATATATATATTGTGTGTGTGTGCATACATGCATGAACATACATGGGTGGGGGGGGTGGGTGCCATGGTTTAAGTGTGGAGGTCGGAGGACCTCCCATACGGATGTGAGCATTGAAATCAGGTTGCCAGGCTTGGCAGCAAGTGTCCTTCCCTGCTGAGTCGCCCTGTCACAGACCTCTGTTGATTTAATGCTTAATCAAAGGCAGGCACTTAGTTTACCATGTGAAACGACACCAAGGGCCTGAAGAGCGCCCTTTTGTATCGTTTGCTGCCACTCAGAGCTCGCACAGGTGGCCACGATTTTCACTCCTTGGCCTCTTCCGGTCTCAGGTCACCCTCACGCGCCTCGGGAAGTCATGTTGTCATTTCCCAAGCTGAAGATTGTAGGTTTCCCCGGCCCTGTTGGCACGAGCACATTGTTTTCTGTCACTCTGCCAGCTGAGGCCAGCTTGCAAGTCCTTTCAAAGCCAGCTTTACCCCCGGACTTGTGAAGATGTGGCAACGCGGGGAAGCTTGGCGTTGTGGGTCTTGGGAAAATGTTCCCTATGGAGTCCACCCCTGGTCCTCAGGAGAGCAACCTCTTGCGGGACAGCGAGCTCGTGCGTGTGCACCTGCCTGTCTTTGTGTCCTTACTTGTCTATGGAGTCCCGATTCCCCCGTTTCCTTTGGGACCATCTCTTGGATCGTTCGCATCTCCCATTGCCTTCGCCTGGTGATAGATGGAAAAGAAGAAAAGATCCCTTTGGGGGAAAAATGCCTTGAGTGGAGAGTCGGTGGGGGAAATGACCTGAAATTTCAAGTAGAACCTTCACCCGCCTTCTCCCTTCTTCCCTTCCCCCAAAAGGTTTTTTGTTTTATTTTTGATATTTAGTGTATTTTCCTGCAAAGAGTCTTAATTGCAATTATCTACTTTAGCAGTGAGGGAGCCCCAAGGATCAGAGCTCATAAAATTTATTCATCAAATCAAAGTCACCAGATTGTTTACTTATAAAAACTGGATCGTCCCTGTTATGATAAAGCGCATGGGGGACCTTGTCGGATTCCATGGCAGGCGAGGGTGACCGAGATGGAGGGACAAACAGGCCAGGCAGACAGAGTTTAGTGAGAAATTTCATTAGAAAGGGAGGGAGGAGGAAGGCAAAGAGGGAGAGAGAGAGAGAGAGAGAGAGAGAGAGAGAGAGAGAGAGAGAGAGAGGGAGGGAGGGAGGGAGGGAGGGAGGGAGGGAGGGAGGGAGGGAGGGAGGGAGGGAGGAGAGAGAGAGAGAGAGAGAGAGAGAGAGAGAGAGAGAGAGAGAGAGAGAGAGAGAGAGAGAAGCAGGAAGCAGGAAAAAGAAGTGTAATTTGGCGGGGGTCTGTCTTTTAAAGGGGTCCTTTGCACCTGCGTGCAGACTGCGCAATCATGGAACCTTGGGCTGACCAGGGCACTGCCTGAGTGCATTCTGCTTGGTGACAGGGGCAGGCCAGTATAATGCCTGAGTTCTTACAGTCCCATGTGCTCATCTGCAGTCTAGAGGGCCAGGAACAGAAACCATTCAGTCCCTGAACCTGAGAGCCTGGGAACGAGAGCTGCTTTGGTGTCTGCAGGGTCTTGGATGCTCTGAAGCCCAGCTTCTTCGTTGTATAGTGCAGGCTCGTCCCCTGCAACCTCGCGGCTTGTTCAGACACAGCACTTGGCCCTGAACCTTCCTGTAGACGTTCCTCCATGATGGAGGCGCACGCAGCAAGTTCACCCTGTCCTTGGTGACCATGAGCTGCACCAGATATGACTTCTCCGCTGTGCAATCACCCATGAGGGAAGGGACGCTTGTGCCAGAGCCCCCAGAAGGGGCTCCCACAGTTTCACAGTCACTTGGTAGGCTCTACATCACCAGAACCACTTCTCACGCGTGGGGTTTAGAGGTTGCAGCCTAGTACTGGCTCCTGTTCCCCACCCCGCTCATGGCCACTAGTTTCTCCCTGCTTCTCACAATGCTGTGTTATCCTTTGTCCCCGCCCCCTTAATACAGAGTGATTCGCTCCGAGACAGTAACAGATCATTCTCCAAGTTTTTTTTGTTTGTTTGTTTATTTTTGTTTTTCGAGACAGGATTTCTCTATTGTTTTGGAGGCTGTCCTGGAACTCGCTCTGTAGACCAGGCTGGCCTCGAACTCAACAGAGATCCGCCTGCCTCTGCCTCCCGAGCTTCTGAGTGCTGGTATTAAAGGCGTGCGCCACCTATGTCTGGCTTCATTCTCCAATTTTTTGTCCACTCTTCTCCAAGTCCGGAAAGAGGAATCCAGATTCTTCTGGTCTTTGCTAACTGACTGGTGGGTCTTACATAGAGGCACTCCCAGACCAGTTCTGTAGAAGTTCAATAAACTTTCCTCAGTGCGTGGTCGGACTCAGGGTGGAAACTTGTCATGAAGTTGTGTGTGATCTGCATTCTATTTTCATGGAGTACTGTCGTGTTTGGGAAGCAGTCAGCTGGCTGCGTGTGTGACTTCCCAGTCTCCCCTCTAACCATTTCAGGGTTAACAATAACAACAGCGACAACAATGAAAACCTGTGGTCCCAGGAAAGTGCTATGATCTCTCCGGATCTCACTTTATCTGTGAGATGGGAGATTTTGAGGCAGGAGGTTGTAGCACACTTAATGCAGCCCTCGGGAGGCAGAGGCAGGTGGATCTCTGAGTTCAAGGCCAACCTGGTCTACAGAGGAAGCGCCAGAACAGTTAAGGACTGCACAGGGAAACCCTGTCTCAAAAAACAAAACAAAATAATCAAGCAAACAAATAAATTAATATTTTAAATGACGCTATCCGGACATAGTAGTGCACACCTTTAATCCCAACAGAAGCAGGATAATCTCTGAGTTTGATGCCAGACTGATTTACACAGGGGAACGCTGTCTTGAACCCTCTCCCCCCAAAGTTAAATGTCTATCATCTGTCTGTCTGTCTGTTTATCTATCATCTATTGATCTATCATCTATCTATCCGTCTGTCTGTCTATCATCTACCTATCATCATCCTCTATCTATATGTCTGTCTGTCTATCTATCTATCTATCATCATCCTCTATCTAGCTACCTATCATTTATCTCTTTATTTACTGTGGGCCACAGCGCTTGTGTGGAGGCCTGAGGACCATTTGCATCAGTCAGTTTTCTCCTTGTGGGGCCAGGGCATCTGACTCCATGGTCAGTCTTGACCGCAAGGGCCTGTACCTGCTGAGCCTTCTTGCTGGTCTCCAGAAATCTCTCCTTCGAAGGAGTCAGGGGGACATTTTGCACGTAGGCAAAGGGGGCAGGGAAGTGTTCAGCCTGCCATGGGGGGGGATTATGTGACTCCCCGGGAAGAGACCAGGTTTCTGGGTGGAGCAGAGGAAGGGCTCTCAAGAGTACTTCCTGTTGCATAAAGGGAAAGCCTCACCTCCTGCGGGGCCTCCATCCCAACTCCTACACAGGGGTGGTCCTTTATTATTCTATCTCTGTTCCATCGATTACGCAACATTAACCAACGCTGCACTGAGAAATCACAGCTCTGTCCCAAAGCTGCCTGTTTTTATTTTTTCGTGTTCTAACATACTCTCCACTGCTTGTCACAACCCTGTGTAGTAGTCACCGGTCACCTGCATTGTCACTTGACCTTTTCTCCTTTGTTCTCACGGCCTCGCTGGGTTAAGGCAGTCTCTTGGAAGTTTCTGTACTGGAGAGTGACTGTCTCTTTAGGTAAGGGAATCGTGTAGATAGATAACAATTGTTTCCTGCTAGAGATGCTTCTTGCAGCGTTCCCTTTGCACAGAGTAACATGTAATCCTCTTTTTTTTTTTTTTTATTAATGTGTGCTGTGTCTAACATTCCTCTTCCCCTGCTTGGATATTTGGTTAACTTGGTCAATTTGTTCAGTTTTCTCCCTCCTTTCCTTTCTTTTTTTCTTTCTTTTGGAGACAGGGTTTCTCTGTGTAGCCTTGGCTGTCCCGAAACTCACTCAGTAGACCAGGCTGGCTTGGATCTCAGAGATCCTCCTGCCTCTGCTTCCCGAGTGCTGGGATTGAAGGTGTGTGTCACCACACCCAGCTAAGAAATTGCCTTCTAATAATAGCACTGAATCAAGTATGGGCAAACGAGACAGCTGCCTCAAGACTCTACAATCCGGGTCCCACACTGTCAGCTGCAAGACCTCGGGCAAACCTGCTGACTCATGTCTGAAGAGCATGCTGCTATCTGGGGCTGGCTTCAAGTTTTGGGGGGAGGGTTGTTTGGGCAATATGTAATTTGATTTACATAAGGCACCGAGAACACTGGTGTTTGAATAGGAGTGGCCCTCGTAGGCTAACGTATTTGAAGGAACGCTTAGTCATCAGGGGGTAGAAATCTTTGACAGGATTAGAAGAACCAGGAGGTGTGGCCTTGCTGGAGGAAGTGTGTCACTGGAGGTGGGGGGTGGGCTTTGAGTTTAAAAAAAACGGTGCCGAACAGCTTCCTCGCTCTGCCTACGGATCAGGACGTTAGCTCTCTGCCATGGCTCCAGCGTTTGCCTGCAGCTGCCACATGTCCCCTGCCATGATGATAACCGACTAAACTCTGGAACTGTAAGCGACCCCCGCCCCCAATTAAATGCTTTGCTTTATGAGTGGCCGAGGTCTTGGTGTCCTTCGTGGGAGGGGCGTTCCACGAGTAGCGTGACGCCATTGCCAAAAACTGTTTCAAAGATGGAAAAGTGAAGGCTGTGAGCGTATTAGGTTTTGGTCCTCACACACACTTCCCGTGTTACTGTCCCAACAAATTGCTCCCACTTAAAACATCCTCATCCTTCCCCTCCCGTCGTTTCCCCGCCTTCCTGGTCCTTGCTGCCCCTCCCCTTCTGCTCTTTATCCTTTAAACCTCTCGGCTCCGAGGGACTCAGGAGGAGGACCCAGCTGGAGCACAGAGAGCACATACTAGGATGGGTGGATTTGTAGGTTTGAATGAACGAGCATCAGCTCTGCATCTCTGTGAGAAAACATCCAGGAGTCAGCTCAAAGGAGTGAGAGTCTGCTGTGGTAAACAGCTCCTAAGTTGTCAAGTTCTGTTTAGCTCCACCGCCTGTGGGCCTGTGTCAGAGCTGAAGATCAGGGCAAGGGGCACGCAAAGAAAAAAAAAACTCACCTCTTGGAGGCTGGGAAGGGGGAGGAGGGGGCAGGGAGGGAGCCTGAGGAGAGATAGTATTCTTCAATTGGGTTTTTATCCCCTACAGCCTGGGGACAACAACTTACCCCAATGGTTCTGGCTCAGGTTGTCACCCAGCTGAGTGAGGCGGCTGGAGAATTGTGGTTGATGCCCTTGGTCCCTCCACTGGTCAGGGAGGTCAGCTTTTCGACACAATAGGGCAGTGGTCCTCTGCCAGAGCTCACGAATAGATAAAGGGGGTGGCAGGGAGACGGACTCATGATCTGACTATGAAAGTGACAAACTGTCACTTTCCCACACACTACTGCTCAAACGAACTGATTCTGGCGTGGTGTGGGATGGGGCTCCTTGCAGATGTGACTAGCAGGAGTCAAGGATGGAGAGTCCGTCTGGGAGATGCCCCTCCTTCCCCAAGATACAAGGAACCGTCCAGGAGTTAGGATGCAGCGGCTGGACCAAGCAAGGGTGGTGAGAGGTTGTCAGGTTCCCTGGAAGGATTTTCTAATGCAGTGAATGTGAGAAATCAAGGATTCAAATCCCAGCACTCGGGAGGCAGAGGCAGGCGGATCTCTGTGTGTTCGAGGCCAGCCTGGTCTACAAGAGCGAGTTCCAGGACAGCCTCCAAAGATATACAGGGAAGCCCTGTCTCCAAAAACAAAAGACAAACAAACAAACAAACGAAGGAAGGAAGTTGATGGTGAACGCCTTTAATCCCAGCACTCAGGAGGCAGAGGCAGGCGGATCTCTGTGAGTTCGAGACCAGCCTGGACTACAGAGCGAGTTCCAGGACAGCCTCTAAAGTCACAGAGAAACCCTGTCTTGAAACCCCCCCCCAAAAAAAAAGAAAGAAAGAGAAGTGAAGGGTTTGAAGCATTACAGCTGGAAGAGTGAGCAGCCTTACAATCCACAGAGATAAGGAAGGCTAAGGGCTGGCCTGGACTTGGAGGGGGTGGTGGAGGCTGGAGATGGACTTGGAGGGGGTGGTGGAGGTTGGAGATGAGGTTTTTGGCTTCCCCACCTTATCTTGTCTATTCTAATCTTTGCATCCAGTTAGAAGCCACCACTCCCTGATGAGTCTCCTCTAGGAGCAGCACATGCATTTCTCCCATTTAATCTGGCAGTTTACCTCAGGCAGGAAAAAGAGATGTGGTCAGGTAGCAGCTAGTTAGCAGGATCTGAATACAGCACCATCTCCTGCATCCGTTTTTCCTAAACACATAACTGGCATGTTTTTGTTTTGTTTTGGTTGGTTGGTTTTATCGAGACAGGGTTTCTCTGTGGCTTTTGGAGGCTGTCCTGGAGAACTCGCTCTTGCAGACCAGGCTGGCCTCGAACTCACAGAGATAACCGGCATGTTTCTTGAGCCCAAGTGCCTGATGTCCGTCTGGATTTCTAGATGTGTTTACCAGGGGAGAAGCACATGGTGGAAACTGACACACACGTAGAAGGAAGCCAAAGGCAATGCTAGTGGGGGGGGCGGGGCTTTCCAGATCATTAGAGTGTCTTGAAAAGGCTGGGAACCTAAGGTAGTCGAGATTTATGGGGAGGACCGCTGGAAGCGGCTACAGGGTTTTGCTTGGGGGAACGCCACTTGGGGTGTCTCTGGCGGCTCTCCTCCTTGTGTTTGTCTTTGGGCAAAGAGAACTTAAGGTAGATTATGTCATAAACAGTACACATGCTTTGGGAGCTCTTGGAAAAAGGAAACTGGAGAACTAAATAGGGAAACTCCTGGAAAACATTCTGAAGGGGGGAGGGGAAGGAGGGAGAGAAGGGGCTCTAAGGTCAGGAGGCAATGATGGAGTCTTCAAGGTCCAGCAGATAACTGTTTAGTTTTCCATATGAAGCAAGTAGAAGATGCAAAATTTGGCAAGGAAACTGGAACTAGATGATTGGAACAAATATCAGTTGGAGGGGTCTGGACCTGATCTAGGCAATCTGCACTCAAACTACATTCTAGAAAGCGGGTGTTCCGTGAAGATGGCTCCAGCAGACTCCGGGTGTGAGGAGGAGGGAAGTTCTGGAGAGATGAATGAGAATGGCGTGGAGGGCTAAGATGGAAGCCGTCAGGAAGGACATGGTGACTGACATAAAAAGGACATGGCATGCCGGGCGTTGGGGGCGCACGCCTTTAATCCCAGCACTCGGGAGGCAGAGGCAGGCGGATCTCTGTGAGTGCGAGGCCAGCCTGGTCTACAGAGCGAGTTCCAGGACAGCCTCCAAAACAATACAGAGAAACCCTGTCTCGGAAAACCAAAAAAAAAAAAAAAAAAAAAAAAAAAAGACATGGCATTTCCGAGGTGAAGATGTCACCAGTTAGGTTTCCTGAGTCCCTCATCAAAGTCTCCCTGCAGTAAGATCTAACCCCGCCAAGGCATTGAGATGCTGTTCCTACGGGTGGGGTGTCCCTGGCAGGGTGGAGGCCGTCCAGGGCAGGGAGAATGCTCTTGATGGGGGCTGGGGGCTGGGGAGGTGTCCCTGGCAAGATGAGGCTGGTCCTGGCTGGGGGCTCACAGTCTCTGGTGGCTCAGGTCTTAAGTTGTCACTGCTCCTTCCATCACTGCGACCATGACTCGGTTCCCAGCCTTGCTGCCTGCCCTGCGTACACAGAGCACAGTAGCGAACCAGAGAAAACAAAAAGTGGTGTGAGAGTCGCTGTGGTGTTCGGATGCTCGCCTACTTTTTTTTTTTTGGTCCTCAAAGAGGGACCCAGAGGTCAAGTTCACATCTGCTCAGAGGCCACCCAGATTGTGAACCCAATGGCTTCATGAAAGACGCTTAAGCATTGATTGACTGAAGCACCTGGTGGTGGCGGCGCACACACCTTTTGTCCCAGCACTGGGGAGGCAGAGGCAGACAGATCTCTGAGTTCAAGGCCAGTTCCAGGAGAGCCAGGATGCAGAGAGGAATCCTGTAAAAATTGACTGAAGCAGATTTAAACTTGTTTTTTTCCCCCAGTGAATGGTGATAAAACTCACAGCTAGAAAGAATTTAACGTGCACGTGCGCACACACACACACACACACACACACACACACACGCATGCACATGCACACACATACCCATGTACATGCACTCGCGCGCGCGCGCACACACACACACACACACACACCATATGCCAAGAAAAGATCATTTGTAGCGGGTAAATGCTGTTATATGCAGTTTCATTTCTCTCTGGCAGTAACTGCATTTTTCTTTTCATCATATCAGAGACATGGTTCGTTTTTTTTTCCAGATCAAGCTTCATTTTACGGTGTTCTGCGTCAGAAACATTGTGTGTATCCTCAGAAGAATGAGACAAGAGTTTTCAAGGTTAAAAGTTAGAACATAAAAAATAAGTGAAAAGAAATTGTGATTTCTAAGATCCCCACCCCCACCCGCCCCACCCCAGTCATGCAAAGGTTTACCCACCAACAGTCTCCTCCTAGAGGGACACTGGTGTCCCCTACAGTCACCAGTGAACTGTGCCAGGAAGAGCTGGAGGCGGCAGGGAGGAGGCGGATGCCAAGAAGGAAGAGCAAGAAAAATCTGTGCGGTTATCAGGCCACACTTCCGGCTAAGGGTTTAGCAAAGCCAGTGTCAGCCGCTGCTCCCTCCCCCTCTGCAGGGCACCCTCCTCCTCTGCTGGGCACCCTCCCCCTCTGCAGGGCACCCTCCTCCTCCGCAGAGCACCCTCCTCCTCCGCAGAGCACCCTCCCCCTCTGCAGGGCACCCTCCTCCTCTGCAGAGCACCCTCCTCCGCAGGCTCGCACCCTCCCCCTCTGCAGGGCACCCTCCTCGTCCGCAGAGCACCCTCCCTCTCCGCAGGGCACCCTCCCCCTCTGCAGGGCACCCTCCTCCGCAGACTCGCACCCTCCTCCGCAGGCTCGCACCCTCCCCCTCTGCAGGGCACCCTCCTCCTCCGCAGAGCACCCTCCCCCTCCGCAGGGCACCCTCCTCGGCAGGCTCGCACCCTCCTCCGCAGGGCCGAGGGTGAACCCGGACCCTCCTCCTCTCCCTTGGCATGCGCTCTTACTGTCTATTCCTTCCCATGCCAGGCAATTGCAAACACGGCTTTCTAGGATACGACCCAAGAGTTTTCCCTCCTTACGATGACGCAAAGGCAAGGACACCCGAAACCGTGCTTCAGTGTTGTAAACTTTGGAATCTTTTCCTGAGTCTCCCGCTTCACTCAGTGACTCTCGGGAATCTCTTTCCGTTTTCTCCGAGTGAAGTGTAAACAGGGGTGGCCAAAGTAAACTCTTTGGGGAGGAGGGTGGCACCCTCACAGCCTGGGACCCCAGTTCTCCGGGTTTCTCCCCCAGGCCTCATTGCCTCTGCTGCAGACACTTCCAGGCCTGCGCGTATAACTTATATTCCGTCATCAGTTATTTTTACACAGTGGCAATGCTATGTTTTTTGTTTTGCTTTTTTTAATTAATTTATTTTTTACATTCCAATCCCTGTTTCTCCTCCCTCTTCTCCTCCCGCTCTCCCCACAACTCCTACATCCCCCCTCCCCTCCCATCTGCTCCTCGGAGAGGGTGAGGCCTCCCCTAGGAAGTCCACTAGGTCTGTATCATCTAGTTGAGGCAGGACCAAGGCAGATCTCCACCCCCACATCCCTGTGTCTAGGCTGGGCATGGTGTCTCTCCATATAGAATGGGCTCCACTAAGTCAGTTTGAGCATTGGTGTTAGGTCTGGACCCACTGCCAGTGGCCTCATATATTGTCCCAGTCACACCATTGTCACCTATATTAAGGGAGTCTAGTTCAGTCTTATGCAGGTTCCCCGTTTGTCAGACCTGAGTCAGTGATCTCTCTCTAGCTCAGGTCAGCTGATGCTGTGGGTTTCCCCATCACGGTCTTGACTCCTTTGTTCATATTATCGCTCCTCCCTCACTTTGATTCTACTCCAGGAGCTCTGCCCATTGGTTAGTTGTGGATTTGCTTCCATCTGTTTCTGGAAGAGGGTTCTGGCTTCTCTGGGGTTGTGGATTGTAGGCTGGGTATCTTTTGCTTTATGTCTGGTACCCACTTATGAGTGAGCACATACTATATGTGTCTTTCTGGTTACCTCACTCAGGATGTTTTTTTCCTAGTTCTGTCCATTTGCCTGCAAATTTAGGATGCCACTGTTTCTTAACTCTGAGTAGTACTCCATTGTGTAAATATACCACATTTTCTTTATCCATTCTTCAGTTGAGGGGCATCTAGGTTGTTTACAAGATATGGCTATTATGAATGATGTTGCTATGAACATAGTTGAGCAAATGTCCTTGTGATGTGAATGTGCCTCCTTTGGGTATATGCCCAACAGTGGTATTGCAGGGTTTTGAGGTAGGTTGATCCATGATTTTCTGAGAAATCGACATACTGATTTCCACCAGCAATGGAGGAGTGTCCCCTTTCTCCACATTCTCTCCAGCATAAGCTGTCATTGATGTTTTTGATCTTAGCCATTCAGACAGATGTAAGATGGCATCTCAAAGTGGTTTTGATTTGCATTTCCCTGATGACTAAGGATGTTGAGCATTTCCTTAGCTGTCTCTCTGCCCTTTGAGATTGTTCTGTTGAGAATTCTGTTTATATCTGTACCCATTTTTTAATTGGATTATTTGGTATTTTTGAGATTTGCTTCTTGTGTTCTTTGTGCATTTTGGAGATCAGCTCTCTGCCAGATGTGGGGTTGGTGAAGATCTTTTGACCATTCTGTAGGGAGGGTACCATTTTGTCTTGTTGACTGGCATCCTTTGCCTTTAGAAGTTTGTTTTGCTTTTTTAAGAAAAAGAGGCTTTTGGGGCTGTAGAGATGGCTCAGTGGTTAAGAGCATTGGCTGCCCTTCCAGAGGTCATGAGTTCAATTCCCAGCACCCACATGGTGGCTCACAACCATCTGTAATGAGATCTAGTGCCGGCAAACATGTGGGTAGAACACTGTATACATAATAAAATCTTTTTAAAAAAAGTTTTTTTTTCCCTATTGGTCTTCCCAAAATGAGTTAAACATACTTGTATTATAAAAATAATGCATTCTGAATGATGAGCTATTATTAATTGAAAAAAACGCCTTCCATCTCTCCTCTGTCTCCTTGTCTTTCGGTCCCGGGTTTCCTTCTTCTACCCCTGCCCCGCCCCCGCCCCTGCAAAGTGGCTCTCCAGGCTTCTCTACCAGGCCCTGCGGGCGACAGTATCCGCCCCGTTCATTGCTCTGTGTTCAATAGCACGAGGGTCACCTCTTGGGCTCTCAGCAAATCCTATGGAATCGCGAGTGCTAGGAACACGGAAGAGCACGCTGGCGGCAATGCCATTTGCTCTCAGAGCACTGCATTCTCCCCGGGGCCCCGTTACCAGTTATTCCCATGGTACAATGAGGCAGGCAGGTGGGCATTGCCTATCTTACGACGGGAGAAACGAACACAGGCGTCCCCTCAGTTCTCCCTCGCGGTGGGCTCCTGAACAGGCAGAGCCTGTGTCACCACACCGCCTCATCCTCGGCAGGCATTTGCCTCACCTCATGGAGTCGGTGCTTTTAGTCCCTGGTGGGTTGTATGAAGCCGCTGCCACAGAGAGCTTGAGTCAGGCTGGGGAACTCATGCCTTGAGATCCCACCTGATAAATGTTACTCCCCACCTGGGCCACCCCCATCTCAAATATGTTCTTGCAACCCAAATATCACTTTTGGACCCTGCAGAATGCGTGGCGCCATGCCACCACACAGAGGACCTTAAGTTCACTTTTCCTTAGAAGTTCACACACCCATAAGTGAGCCAAGCAACACCGGCCACCAGGAGATTGCAGAGGACTGTCTTTGGAACTTGACTACCACCAGAAAGAAGGTTGGGGCAGCTGAGCTGCCACTGATTGCTGTTTTTTCTGTCACTGGCGTTGCCGCGTAGCCATGTCATGTGACCTAGTATTAGAGTAGGTGTTGCTTGAATGCAGTATCATTGTTCTGTAACTGGAGGGTCTTTCCTGCAAGGTCCCGCTGACTTTGAGCCCCAAATAAACATGCAAAGACTTACATTAATTATAAAACTGTTGGCTGACAGTTAGGGCTTCTTACTGACTAGTCCTGTCTTTATCATTAACCTATAACTACTAATCTATGTATTTCTACGTGGTCTTATATTACCAGAGAACGCCTGACGTGTCATTCCCTCCTGGTCTCTACATGGTGTCTCTCCTGGTACCTTTCTGCTTCTCCCCCAGAATTCTCCTCATCTCCTAGTTCCGCCTATCTTACTGCCTCTATTGGCCAAACGGTGTTTTATTCACCAACCAATAAGACGCATATATACAGAAGGATGTCTCCCATCTTTGTTCCACTTTGGTTTCCTTTCAATGAATAAGAAAGAAGGGCCAAGGAGTCAGTGACAGTTTCTCCAGACTCTGTTACTTGTCGCCTTGGCTTTCCTCGTGGAGTGCTGCAGAGGACTGTCACGGTCTTTGGATATTTGAGTCATTGTCACATTTACCATAAGAGGTTGCTGCTCTACACAAGGTTGACCTGGTTAACACTGATTCACTCACTGTCTCTTGGAGGAAATTCTCCAGGTACGCCCCCTAGTCTCCTCATTCCTAACCTAATGCTTCCATATCATCTTAACCCAGTAGAACCCTACAGCAAATGGGATTCATATGTAACGCTTGTCTTATCACGTCCCTCCATGGCTCTGTCACACAGTGTCGTCCGTATTAATGTGTTGTGTTCACCAAGTGCCTTATGTTGCTCTTCTTAAGTGATTTAGATTGGTCTGTAATTTCCCAGGAACTTCAAGAAAGATTAAATTTGATAAAGCGATTTCAATCCTTAGCCTATTGATTATATGTAACTGATGTTTGAAGTTAGAATTTAGTTTAAGGGAAATTGATCTCCCAGGCTTCTGTTCTGGCTCTCATTAATGAGGAATAATTAAATTATTTGGAATGGTTAGACACAGAAACCCAAGTTTTAAGGAGAGTGTTGTAAGCTAACTAGATAGACTCTTAAGAAATACTTTTCTTTTGTTTGTTTTTGTTTTTTGAGACAGGGGTTCTCTGTAGTTTTGGAGCCTGTCCTGAAACTCTAGACCAGGCTGGCCCTGAACTCATGGAGATCCACTTGCCTCTGTCTCCTGAGCGCTGGGATTAAAGGCGTGCGCCACCACTGCCAGACTTAAAAAAATACTTTGTGTGTGTGTGTGTGTGTGTGTGTGTGTGTGTGTGTGTGTGTGTGTGTGTGTGTGAATGGGTTTACGTGTTTATATGTGCCATCTGGGTGGAGTTCCTGAGGAGGCCACAGTGTCTGATTGTTCTGAAACTGTCGTTGGAATTGAACCTGGGTCTTCTGGAGAGCCGTAAGCTCTATCATCACTGAGCCATTTCCCCTTGCTACTCTCTTTAAGAGTTATCAGCATTCTTCATGCGCAGTGAAGACATAGGCTGAGGGTTTGTAAGTGCAGTGGGCGGTCATTGCAGTTCTAAGCTGCCTTTCCCTAGGGGAACACAAATCCGCGTAACCACACGACACGTATTGTATCAGAGGGAAAAAATGGGGAGTCCCCTGATTACGAGCCTTGCAATTTTCTTGTTCTTACAGTAATAAAAGACTAGTGGCCTTAGTGCCCATGCCCAGTGACCCCCCCTTCAACACCCGAAGAGCCTACACCAGCGAGGATGAAGCCTGGAAGTCTTACCTGGAGAACCCCCTGACTGCGGCCACCAAGGCCATGATGAGCATCAACGGTGACGAGGACAGTGCTGCCGCCCTAGGCCTTCTCTATGACTACTACAAGGTGGGTCCTGGACCAGCCTCCCTCCTCTCCCTGCCTCCAGGGACTCATTTCATCCGTGGCAAGTGGGACAGATTCTTTGTTCCAGGTTCCTGGACTTAGGTGGAATTCTCCTTTTTGTGTTGTCTCTACCCAACCCCTGGCCTTGAAACCCAACTCTATTCCCCACTTAGAAGTTTAAATTAGGGAATACTCATTTCTTTTAAAAAATTATCTATATGTATATCTCTGTGTGTGTCTCTGTGCTTCTGTCTGTCTCTCTCTGTCTCTCTGTGTGTGTGTGTGTGTGTGTGTGTGTGTGTGTGTATGTGTATGTGTGTGTGCACAAGCCAGAAGATGGTGATAGATCCCCTAGAGCTGCAGTCTTACTTATTCCCCTTCTGCCGTTTTACTTTATGTGACTATGTCGTGATTAGTCATGGCCAGCTGTCAGCATTTTACTTGTTTCTTTAATAAGAAACATTTGGGGGCCCCAGATGTCTCTGTTTTCTGGGCATCATTCCTGGGAGTGCGCTCATGAGGATTCCAGCCCTGATTGTCTCCATTTGTTTTCATTTTGAAAATGTCCTTAAAACAGAATGTAACATTAGAAGAAATACTGGCCAGACAGTAGTTTTAACGTACGAGCATCTCAGGAGGTTAAACAAGAAACAGCAGTGAGCTTTAAGTGTAAAGAGTTATGGCCTGCCCTCTGAGAACCGTTGCGTGTAGAAGGTCAACGAGTTATATTTAGAAAATAAGGAGTACGATTGGGTTGCTCCGGCTGGAGATGCCTTTAGCTGATGCTGGGAGTTGGCAGTGTGATGGGAAGGCCTTTTTGCCAATTGGGCACAGTTAAACTGGCTCCTGCCTCTCATTCTCCTTCCATTGTGGGGAATCAGCTTTGGCCAGAACCACCAAGAACAACAATTTGACCTTGGGTCTCTGCTTCCTATTGCTTCACCTAAGACAGAGCCAGCTGCAAGGGACAGAGATGAGGGATGTAAGGGTATGTCCATCAGGGCATTTTAGCTGGGGGCCTCATAACCTCAGATAAATACATCATTTATCCTCAGTAAGTGCCAGGTTATCTCATTTGTACCTTTGCTGGTCTAGCCTGGCTTTCCTTAGCTGGAAAGGATGTCTGGGCAGATGCTGATAATCTGTCAGGTGGGCTTTACCTCTGGGGGATGTGGGCTCTGGGTGACAGAAAGCGTGCAGTGAAGATTTACACCTGCAGAAAAGAAGCCCACATCCCAAAACGGATTTTGGTGCTTTCCTCTTTTCTTTTTGTGATTTTCTTCCTTTTTTCCCCCCCTGACTGAACAGTTTGTTGCAAAGGCTTTCTTTCCAGCCTGATTCCATGGCCACTTTGCCCCAATTGAACCCTCAGAGACTTATATTAATCACAAAACTGTTGGCCGGTGGCTAGGGTTTCTTACTGGCAATCTCTGCCTTAATTGTTAACCTGTTTCTATTAACCTATGTATTTCCACGTGGTCTTGGCTTACGGGAGAATGCACGGACCTGTTACTCTTTGTGGTGGCCTACATGGCAACTGCTCTCTGCCTATACTTCCCAGAATTCTCCTTGTCTCCTTGTCCCACCTATCTTCCTGCCTCATTGGCCAACAGTGCTTTATTCATCCACCAGTAAGAGAAACATACACAGATGGACATCCCCTATCAATAGTTCATTTGAAAAACTCATGAGTAGAGTCAGGTTGGTAGGCAAAACCCGTCTCTGAGTTCAAGGCTAGCAGACGGAATTCTAGCTCAGCCAGAGCTACACAGAGAAATCCCATGGTGGGGTGGGGGGAGGGAGAAAGTAAAACCACAAGAATAGCTCTGAAACCTTCTGGAATGAAAGCATGCTGAAGTGTACAGAGAATGGTGCAGAGGCAGAGAACTCACTAGGTTAGACCGCATCATTTCTCAGCCTAGACCATTCTGGGAGCGCTGGGCGTTCCTTTTCATTGTTTTCAGTCTGTTGCTCAGCGACAAATGGATAAGCAACTTTCCCTTATTGCAGACAAATAGTAAAAAAAAAAATTGACAGTTTTAACAATTAAAAAAAAGTCAGTTGATAAGGGAGGCAGCAAGAGTGCTTGCCCAGAGTCCCTGAATGGAGACTTGGAGTTGGTTTATCTATATAAAGTAGCAGCTCCTCCTAAGTAGTCTGGCACTACAAAACCTTTGAGTTTAGAATCACCATGAAGTCCTGTTTACACAGGAGGGACACAGGACTGAGTTTGGCTTAGGCTTGAGCACGGGATGGGGGGTGGGGGAGGTGAGGGGCATTGGGGGGTGGGGGTGGGGATGGGGGGCACTGGGAGGGCGAGGATGGGGGTGGGGGTGTCAAACTCTTGCCACCCTTTCTCCTTCAGCCATCTCAGCTTGTGGATGTATTTCACTGAGTGGAAGCCACAGGGATTCCTAGAGGGCTCTAGTAGGAGGATGCTTCCTTCTGTGTGTTTATCTCAAAGCAGGGATAGCACTGCCTGAGAAGAATCTCTTCAGGGTTAGCCACAAATAGATGGGCAAGGTCAAAACCAAACGCAGAAGAATCTACCAAGGCCACCAAGTGCAAACCCCTTCCTTACTCATATGTCTGCAGCTGGTGGGGTCTCCCTTCTCTCGGAGGACTTTTTTTTTCTTTATTTTTTTAAAAAGATTTATTTATTTATTATGAAAACAATATCCTGCCTCCATGTATGTATGCATACAAGAAAAAGGCGCCAGATCTCATTACAGATGGTTGTGAGCCACCATGTGGTTGCTGGGAACTGAACTCAGGACCTCTGGAAGAGCAATCAGTGCTCTTGACCTCTGAGCCATCTCTCCAGCTCTCTTCCTTTTTTGGGGGGGTTAAGACAGGGTTTCTCTGTAGCTTTGGAGGCTGTCCTAGAACTCGCTCTGTAGACCAGGCTGGTCTCAAACTCACAGAGATCCACCTGCCTCTGCCTCCCGAGTGCTGGGCTTAAAGGCATGCACCACCAATGCCAGGCCTCAGAGGACATTTCAAAAATGTGTCACGTGACACATTGGCATCATGCATAGGAATGAGATGATTGGAAAGACTGGAGGTCAGTTTCCTGGGCAAGGGTTAGTGCTCCTGAGAGATGCTCCTTGTCAGACTAGCTGAACTGTCAGGCCCCAGCCCAGGATCCTCCCCAAGCCCTTGTCAGCACCCGGCGTCCAGCTCAAGCCTCCTCCACGTTCCTCAGCGGGACGCTTCCATTCACCCCCCCCCCCCTTCACTCTACACACACAGGTCTTTGCCTCACCTGTTCCTCAGGCTGGGACGCATAGGAGCATCTCCTGGGTCAGCTGAATCATGGTTAGCACGAACCTGCACTGGCCAACCCCCCTTGTCTCCACTTCCCCTCTTAATCATTGCTCACTCTTAACCATTTCCCGACAATAACCATCTACTTCTTCAGAGAGGAAGTTCCATTTTGTTTCCTTGCCCGTCTTGGTGCCTGCCTCCGCCAGTAAGTCTGATGGTTTCCCCTGCTGATTTCCAGGTTCCTCGAGACAAGCGACTTCTGTCTGTGAGCAAATCAAGCGACAGCCAAGAAGACCAGGATAAAAGGTATGGTACATGTGAGGAAACATATTTGCCCCTAGAAATGACTTCCTGTGTGTTGTGAAAAAGAAAGCCAGGCACTATGGCACACGCCTTTGATCCAAGCGCTTGGGAAGCAGAGGCAGATGGATTTGTACGAGTTTGAGGCCATATTGAGTCCAAGACAGCCACAGCTACATAGAGAGAGAGAGAGAGACCCTGTCTTAAAAAAGCTACCCACCCCACAAACGCTCTGTAGAGAGGCTCAGTGAGCCTTCTGTCAGGACCTGGGTTTGGTTCCCAGCACCCACGTGTTGGTTCACAATCTTCCTAACTCCAGTTTCAGGGGATCTGTTACCCTTTTGATCTCGTAGATGCATGTAGGCAAAACATTCTTACACATAAAATTAAATTAAGCGGGACAATGGTGGCGCACACCTTTAATCCCAGTACTCGGGACGTAGAGGCAGGCGGATCTCTGTGAGTTCGAGGCCAGCCTGGTCTACAGAGAGAGTTCCAGGATAGCCTCCAAAGCCACAGAGAAACCCTGTCTCGAAAAGCCAAAAAAAAAAAAAAAAAAAAAAAGAAAGAAAAAAAGAAAAAAAGAAATGTGGCCTGAGCTAGACTAAACAGAATTTGAATGTTTTTGGCACACCCGGAAGTGCTGTCTGTAAAGGGTCCCATGTGGCTCTCGGGATATTGCTGTGCTTACCTGTCTCTGAGGAAGAAACCATTCACAGCCATCCCCTCAGTGTGTTATCCACAAATATTGATGGTCCTGGATGGATGAAATGGGTTAATGAAGCCCTAGATTACAATTAAAGAGATGAAGGAATGCCCAAGGGCATTCACTGTGTTCGTCTTGCTTGGATCCACTAAGGCGGTCTTGTTGTGACAACACAGATCCATCCCCCATGCCCACCCCGCCATGTTTACTTTTTAACATTGGTTTTTTTCTCTTCTTTTTTTAAACATTTAAATCTGAATTAACACTGAATTTTTAAAAAAATAATGGATTCATTCTCTTTTTGATGGAGCCTTATTAACATTGCATGAAGTTTTTGGGACAGGGTCTTTATGAGATGTTCATGCAAATGGGTGGTCTGAATTTTGGCATCACTTGACTCATCTGACCGCGAGGACAGCTTAGAGTCATGTTTGTAGACTTGATTCTTCGGGGAGTTTATTTCAAGAGTCATTGTCGCACATCTGTGATAGCCTCAGATGTTCCGGTATCTTTCTGTTGACTTTGCTTCTGCAGTCTTTTTTTTTTTTGAAGTTCCAGCTGAAAAATCAAAATTCAAACCACCAACTGTTGTTCGGTAGGTAAGCCTAGAGACTATTTATTGCGTCTCCTTTATGGGGAGAAACCAGGGAAGCTTGATTCTTGAGAAAACCAATTTTATTCAAGCGTTTATTCTTTCAACAGAATGTGTCAGGTGACCCCAGACAGCACATGCTAGATATAAGTAACTCAATTCACAAAGAACAAAAAAAACGAGGACCAATAAAAACTTGTGCTTTCTCTTGTCTGTATAGAAAACGGTTCACAAATGCTCCTTCTACAGGCTTAACTGGGAGGGCCGCTGTTAGCAAGGTCACATTTTAGTATCCACAGCAATCTACACTCCTCTTTATTCCTGATCTCTACCCAAATTCTTTGATACAAACAAAAGTATTTTATTATATCCTACCGAAACTGAACTTCCTAAGCTACTTTCTTTCTCTGTACGGCACTGGCCATCAATGACCCCATTGTACTTAAGCGTTTCCTTAAACCCCTAAAGTAATTAAATGCTGCAATGTTCATGAAAAATAAAATGGCCATTTCTTATTCTGTTTCACAAGACTGGTGAAAAATACCTTCCTGTCAGCTCTTCAAATTAGCCTATCTGTCTTCTCTCTCTGTCCAGTTGAGACAAGGTTTCACTCGATAGCCCAGGTTGGCCTGCATCTCAGTAAGTAGCACAGGTTGGCTTCAAACTTGAGTAATCTCCCTTAGCCTCCCAGTTGCCACGATTGCAAGCATGAGCTGTGATGGTGATCTTTCTCCCCCTTTGAGAGTTTCTGTATACAAAGCACAGAGGATGGGAATGGAGCCCCATCCCATGTGACAGGACAACAAACATACGTTTTTGCTATTATTCCTTTTATCCACCATGTTCTCCCCAAATACCTTAAAATTCCACTGTCAAATCGTTTCACTTTTACTTTTTTTGGGGGGGGACAGGGTTTCTCTGTGTAGTCCTGGCTGTCTTGGAACTCGCTCTGTAGACCAGGCTGACCTCGACCTCACAGAGATCCGCCTGCCTCTGCCTCCAGAGTGCTGGTATTAAAGGTGTGCGCCACCAACCGCCCGGCTTCACCTTTACTTTCGATTTGTATCTTTAAAAACTAACAGCACTTTATTATAAATAAATTTGTAAGGTTTACTATAAACAAAATCTTGACAACTAAATTATCAATATTAAATGTTGCCTAATTCACAGTTTCAGTCACTGCCTCAAAGGTCATAATATGTCATACCTATCATTTTTATTTAAGCTAAGGTTCAAATAATATCATATAATGTCTACCCATCATGGTTGGATGTTCAGATTTTATTTATTTATTTAAGATAGTGTTTCACTGTGTAACCCTGGCTGGCCTGGAACTTGCTATGTAGACTAGGCTGGCCTTTGAGCGATCTGCCTGTCTTTGCCTCCTGAGTACTGGTATTAATGGCATGGGCCATCCATCATTCCTCCCTTCCCCTATTGAGCTCTGCTGTTTGGTAAATTTCCCTTGTCACTAAGGGAACCAACGCCCGGCGTACAACCCTCGCTTCTTAAGAGCGAGGTCTGTGTTTTATGGACCATCCTGGGGCACACATACTTAGCTGTCTTAGTTGCAGTGACACAGAAATCCACGACACCCCCTTGTGAGGTTCCTACCAGCTCTTCCCTTCACGGTTATTAGCAGGACGGCCGCCTGCAAGGTCTTTGAAGCGGAGATTGACTCTAACTCTATCATGTCGTGGGTCTGGGCACACAGAAACTGTCTCGGCACCAGTGAAGCCCACAGCACTTTGATCGGAGGCGAGAACCGCGTGCAGGTCCTGAAGACTGTCCCTGTGAACCTCTGCCTCAGCCAGGACCACGTGGAGACCTCGAAGCGCGAGCAGTACAGCGTGTCCATCACCGAGAGCCCCGCCGTCATCCCGGTGTCGGGCATCACCGTGGTGAAGGCCGAGGACTTCACGCCGGTCTTCATGGGGCCCCCGGTGCACTATCCTCGCGCCGACGGCGAGGAGCAGCGCGTCGTCATCTTCGAGCAGACTCAGTATGACCTGCCCTCCATAGCCAGCCACAGCTCCTATCTCAAGGACGACCAGCGCAGCACCCCCGACAGCACCTACAGTGAGAGCTTCAAAGAGGGGGCCGCCGAGGTGAGTTCCAGGACACGGCGCCCCCCACCCTTTCCATTCCAGGGATTGCATGAACTTGAGTTTATCTGCACTTGTTAATGTTATTTTTAAATTTTTATTTTTACGTGCATAGGTGTCTTGCCTGCTTGTTTGTCTGTGAGGGTGTCAGACATTGGAGTTACAGACAGGTGTGAGCTGCCACGTGGGTGCTGGGCATTGAACCTGGGTCCTCTGAAAGAGTGGCCAGTGCTCTTAACCCCGCCGAGCCAACATCTCTCCAGCCCCTCTTGTTACTATTTTTAACGTGTTTGTTGGTAATTTGGTATATTTTTAAATATGTGGAGGAATATTTCTGTCTTATCTCTTAGGACACACACACACACACACACACACACACACACACACACACACACTATGTGCGTCGGTGTTTTGCATAGGTATGTCCCTATGAGGGCGTCAGATCCCCTGGAACAGGAGTCACAGACAGTTGGGAGCTGCCACGTGGGTGCTGGGAATTGAAACTCGTGTCCTCTGGAAGAGCAGCCAGTGCTCTTAACCACAGCCCTTCTTAGGTTATATTTTGTTTTGGTTTGAGTCATAAATATTTATGAGGGCTTAGGAGAAGCTTGTGTGGAACTAACTGCTGTACAGTTATCACCTTCATCACCTTGGAACTTTCCAAAAGGTAGTCTCTAAAAATGTTGCAAACCTGATCTCTCTTAGACACCATGTGGCTCTTTGCCGCTTTTGTAAGACTGACTAGCCAGAAGTTGAATACATACAATCCATTGTGTTTATGTGTGTGTACTTTGTAACAAATAGAGAGGTCAGAGTATTCTCAGGCTCTCAAACTTTGTGGGACAACTGGTTTTGTTTATCTACATGGTTTAGACTCACAAGTTCTAAGTACATAAAAGTAAATTTTAGTAATTGTTTACAAATGGGCAATCAATGTCAGAGTCACAATGTAGGAAGTTTTCACCCTAAAGTGAACCGTTTGACCTTGAAGTATTCTTTCTTCTGGCTCTTGGTAATTGCTAACCAGCCTCTGTCACCGTAGCGTAAGTTCCTTTAAAACTTAATGTGAGTTGAATGCAATATACTCTTTTATATTGTCTTCTTTCACTTAGCATATTTCTGGATTTATTTATTTTTGCTTACATGTAAGCAGTTTGTGGTTTTTAATCCTGATTAGTATCCCAAGGTGAGTGCATATCACAATTTGTTGACTAGTCCATTAGCTGGTGGGCATTTGGAGTTGTGATTAATGCTTTGCTGGACAGACAGTTGTATGTCTTAGCCAGTGTAGTCTCTCATTTCTTGTGGGTGTCTAGGGCTGAAGTTAACTGCTGGGTTATGAGGTATATGTGTGCTTAATCAGGCACATACGTGCAATACAGAGTTGATGAGTTATTTTCATTTCCATCAGTGATGTACGAGCATTCCTGTTCTCTACACCACACGCCAGTATAAACAGTCTGCTTAACTCCAACTCTCCTGGTGCCAATTCAGCGTCCATTTAGTTTCCAATCTGCATTTCTATGATGTCTCCGTGTATTGTATCTTGAAATTGTTTGCCTTTTATCTTATGTGGAGTGTTTGTTCAAGTCCTTGGCAGTTTGTATTTCTTTTTTATTAAATTGTAAAGAGTTCTTTAGGCAAGAGGAATGGATATAAGCCTTTATTGTCTATATGATTTTAATCCCAGAGTCTTTGAATAGTTATACAACCAGATCAAATTTATCTTACCAAATTGTCTTACAGTGTATGCTTTTAAACGTTAAGATGTCTTTTTCTAACAGTGTCTCAACAGTTTCCGTGTGTGTGTGTGTGTGTGTGTGTGTGTGTGTGTGTGTGTGTGTGTTTAAAGCAGTGTCTCAACAATTTTCTTCTGTATATTTCTGGATAGCTAGTACTTTTCCCCCTTAGATGTAAGCTTCTGATCTACTTAAAAAAATAATTTTGCTGGGAGGTGTTGGCATATGCCTTTAATCCCAGCATTTGGGAAGCAGAGGCAGGCAGAACTCTGTGAGTTCAAGGCCAACCTGATCTATAGAACCAGTTCCATACAGCCAAGGCTACACAGAGAAACCCTGTCTTTTTTTTTTTTTTTTTTTTTTTTTTTTTTTTGGTTTTTCGAGACAGGGTTTCTCTGTGGCTTTGGAGGCTGTCCTGGAACTCACTTTGTAGACCAGGCTGGCCTCAAACTCACAGAGATCCGCCTGCCTCTGCCTCCCGAGGGCTGGGATTAAAGGCGTGCGCCACCAACGCCCAGCTGAGAGAAACCCTGTCTTAAAAAAACAACACATAGGTGTAAAGAGAGAAGCCTTCCTGCCAGCCTGTTCCAGAGCTGCATCAGTCCCAAATGAAGACACAGGAGACTATATTAATTATGAAGCTGTTGGCCTTGCTTGTTTCTTACTGGCTAGCTCTGACTTAAGTATTTATCCCATAATTGTTAATCTAAGTATTTCTCTTACCAGAGAACTTTCTGGGCTTCTTATCCCTATGGCAGTTACATCTTGACTTCCTGTGTTTCTCCTACCTAGAGTTCTCGACTCCTAGTCCCACCTATCTTGCTTCCCTATTGGCCAACAGTGCTTTATTGACATATACACAGGACTTCCCCAACACATGCGTACGTACATACATACATACACACAGTTTTATTCCCCCTAAATCTATCTTGGCTGTCCTGGAACTCATTATGCAGATAAAACCACCCTCAGACTCACAGAGTTATCTGCTTGTCTCTTCCTCTCAACTAAAAGTGTGCACCAACACACTTGGCTCTAATTTTACTATTATTATTATTACTATTATTATTATTATGTTTTCTAAGACAGGGCCTCTCTGTGTAATCCTGGCTGTCCTGGAACTCACCCTGTAGACCAGACTGGCTCGAAACCTAGAGACGCATCTGCCTCAGCCTCACAAGTGTTGGTATTGAAGGTGGGCACCACCTCCAACCATGCGTGCATGCGTGTGTTCATTTATGTGTGCACATGCCGACGGAGGTCAGGGGACAACTTCCCGAGAATTGCTTTTTCTCTCTACCGTGTGGATCTTGGAGATTGGACTCAGCTTGTCAGCCCCTACCCGCTGAGCCATCTCTGGCCCACTGTCCACACGGTATGAAGCAGGCTCGGGGTCCCATGTGACACTAGCTGTTCCCGCACCCTTTGTTAATTTTGAAAAGATGTCCTCGTGCCGTAGAATCTTAGGTTATCCACTGAGGCTATGGCTGTGGGCCACCTCTCCAGTTCTGGACCTGGACTGTGTGAGGAGTGCACGCTTTGTCATGTAGGAGCAGCGCCTGAGAAATGAATGATGTTGGCTTTTTGATATTCAGCTTTCCGGGAACTATAAAGTAGGGTGTGGAGTGACTGCTGGTTTCCAAAAGAGAGGCAAGTACAATGGCCAAGTGACCTCATCTGTCTTCCTGTTCAATGCCACTGGGGTAGAGACACCTAAGAGTCATGAGCCGCAGCTCATGATGACTGGTATTGTTACACGGCAGAAGGGTGAAGGCTACATACATGTGACAGATGACAACCTCGCTTTTACGACAGCCCTGTCCTTACAACATAGAACTCCCTCTCAAGACTGGGGGTTAGTTTATGGGACCCATCTCCCACACCCCTGTGCTGAGGATCAAGTTCTTACAGATGAAGTTTAAGGGACACAGCCACAGCATTCGAAGTGACAACCCATTTCATTTCATGATTGTCATCTGTGTCTTCTTAGTGAGGAGGGCTGGTCAGTCTGCTCGCCTTTCTCCTCTTGGAGGAGAGTGTCGCCTTTAAGACTGTCATTAATTCTCTTGCATAAGGCAGTGAAACCGCCCCGTGTTTGTTTAAAATCTGCACGTTCCTTATCTATCCTAATAGAAATTGCTAACCTTTCAGGTAGGGGCCAGAGGCACTGCAGCTTAGCCAGCAGCCGTTGCTCTCAAAGGGACACTAGCAACCCTGCCACGGCTGGCACTTGATGCTTATGGGTACATGTCACAGTCCCGGAAGTGGGGGGTGACCACAGTCAGAGCTTTCTCTGCCCCGAGGGGTTATCACATTTCCTTGAACTTGGTAGTTTCGCAAACTAGACTTTTAATGACCTTGTAATAAAAAGAGGGAAAAAAATCTGCCAATCAGCTCATGTGACATCACTTAAGATCAACAACAACCTTTTGTAGTTTTAATCTGAGTGAGGGATCTTGTAGTCGGATACTGCTGAATACTTGACTTGCCCCAGGCACTCAGGGGTGCTGTTGGGGGGGGCAAATAGCTGAAGTCATCATCACTCAGTCCCATGGGAAGCCCATGGTTTTTCTGGGTGGGTTGGCGTTGGTGTAGAGATATGTTAGTCACAGAAGAGTGTGTGGCTGTGGACCAGGGAACTGTCACACTGGGGGACATGCTGTCAGGTGTGTGTGTGTGTGTGTGTGTGTGTGTGTGTGTGTGTGTGTGTGTGCGCGCGTGCGCGCTTTAGATAAAGAAGGTCGTGAATCAAGCTGTTGTACTTGGTGCTTTTTGGAGTCCTTGAGTTAGCAAACTCTCTGGATGGAAAAGGGAGGCATTGCTCACTCCATCCAGCTGTTCCTTCTGCCTTGGAGCAGTTGGCATTTGCTTTGCAGGTGTCTTGGATTGAATTGAGTGATCTGTGAATCAGTGATCTGAGAATCTGTGATCTGTGGTATGGACCACAGATTTTATGAATCTGGGATTGTTAGCCATCTCCTTGTTGAGGTAGTTGTTGAAAACTTATCTAAAACCTAGTACCGCGTTTCAGCAAACTCCAGAAATGTCTGGGACTCTGGCTGAGTTGACAACATGCGTTTGTCACTGGTGAGAGCATGAAGGAAGGGAACACTTTGGGTTGGATCTTGTCAAAATGTAACCCTGGATGTCTTTACTCATTGTGCTGGGGGTGGCGTGAGTCCCCGACAAAGGGTGTCTTTTCTCAGAGAGCTATGGAGAGGAGCTGCAGCTGGCTTTGGTAGCTGTGCCATTGTGAACGTGGGGGACAGCAGAGGGCTGTGCCTCCCTTGTCAGCCTCATCTGTGGTACACTGGAATCGTCCCTGCTAGGGAGTCAGGAAGTGGCATGGGCTCTCAGGGAACAGGCCTGCTCCAGCACCGTGATTGGACAGTTTGTAACGGGGATTGAACTTGGCCCTACACATGCTGAGCGAGTGCGTTACTGCTGAGGGACATGCTAGCCTTGCATAAGTGTGATTCTCTTTTTTTTTTTTTTTTTTTTTTTTTGGTTTTTCGAGACAGGGTTTCTCTGTGGCTTTGGAGGCTGTCCTGGAACTCACTCTGTAGACGAGGCTGGCCTTGAACTCAGAGAGATCCACCTGGGCTGGCCTTGAACTCAGAGAGATCCACCTGCCTCTACCTCCTGAGTGCTGGGATTAAAGGAATGCGACACCCCAGCTGCTATTATTATTATTATTATTTTGCATAAGTGTGGTGAATGCTCTCCCTCCCCTACTAGATGAAAAACATTCACAGCAATGGGACCTGCTGTGGTCTTGTTCAATACTGTACCGATCTCGTGTGGTTTCCAGCTGCTGTGAAGAGCATTTTCAGCATAGATGGGAAGATGACAGAGTGAACGGCAAACCTGAAACCAGTGGCCAGTGAAGAAGGACATCTTTGTTTAGCCATATCATATTTCCCAGCAGATAAAGAATCCTTGTCTTCTTGTGGTATATTCTTAGCAGACATCTTCTGTCTGTTTCCCACCTCAAGAACAAAATTAGAATGCTAACACTCATTTTAAATGTGCTGGTGTGCAAGGGTCTAATATATGGTGTCACGATTTTCAATTAAGCATCATTTTCAAACCCTATGTTCTGATCCTGGCTCCCCTCCCTCATCTCCTCCACCCATTCAACTCCATGGCTTTTCTCTCTTTAGAAAGAAAATGGGCAGGGCTGGAGAGGAGGCAGTCAGTACTCTCAGAGGTTGAGAGCACTGACTGCCTCTCTTCCAGAGGACCCGAGGTCTGTTCCTGGAAACCACATGGTGGCCCACAACCATCTGTAATGAGATCCGGTGGGCAGGGATACACATAAACAGAACACTGCACGCACAGTAAATAAATGATCTTAAAAAAAAAAAGAAAGCAAATGGGCAAACAAAACAAACGGGAACATTCTTAACCATAGCCCAGCTCAGCTGGACAATGAACATTTTCTTTCCTTCCTTCCAACAGGGTAAGTTGATAGCCAGATTTAGCAACCTAGTGTTGAAAATGTGGGTAGTTGGCCAAGTAACTAACAGAGCATTTATGTTTTTGTTAACCTAACACATACAGCTAGTGGCTACTGCAGGTGGCTGGGAAGATCTAGACTGTGAGTCCTCCCTTATTAATTGTCCAGGACTGTGTCCCTGGCTCTATGTCTGTTCCATGTTTGCACCCTTGCCTTGACTCAGGGTGGCTCACCTTGTACCCGAATTACATGAATGAATGAATGAATGAATGAATGAATGAATGAATGAGTGGACCCTTGCCTTGACTCAGGGAGGCTCACCTTGTACCCGAATTACATGAATGAATGAATGGACTTTTTCCTCTAGAATACAGGAATGAATGAGTGAATGAATGAACTTCTTCCTCTAGGATACATGAATGAATGAATGGACCTCTTCCTGTAGGATACATGAATGAATGAATGAATAAATGAATGGACTTCTTCCTCTAGGATACATAAATGAATGAGTGAATGAATGAACTTCTTCCCCTAGGATACATGAATGAATAAATGAACTTCTTCCTCTAGGATACATGAATGAATAAATGGACTTCTTCCTCTAGGATAAATGAATGAATGAGTGATTCAACACGGAATTCTGTGCATAGATGTTGTATTTTTGTTTACTTTATTGTTGCTTTTCATGTGAATTTATTCCTCTCAACCGGTTTATTTTTTCCAAGGCCAAGTTGGTATCTTATATAATTTCTATGTTTCTTCTGGCACCAAGCAGATGGTAAAGCTCTAGAAAGTTCTCTCTGAAGGGTTTGCAGACTGATTGCAAAAGAAACACAACCCCATGCCTTTGATTCTCCCCCGTGACCACTCAACCCACCAGCACTTGTGTGGGGTGGATGGGCTCATGCGGGTGGGTAAAGTTTTGGGGGGGCAGGTCGTCTTCTTGGGTCTGAGGAATAAGACTTAAGTAAGAACAGTAAGCGTGTCAGCAAAAAGTGCAGAAATGAAAGCATGCTGAATTCTGGACACGGCGGTGGGGGCTGCGAGCACCATTTGGAAATAGCTGTGAGGTCTTTCCCCGAGGAAGGAAGCTCTTGAAGCAGTGGGCAAAGAATGGAAATGAGAGGAAGGAGGAGCCACAGAGAGAGAGAACAGGAGTCGTAGAGGAAGGACCAGATGTGCATGTATGCGTGGACAGCGTGCATGTACCACAGAGAACGAGAGTCGTAGAGGAAGGACCAGATGTGTGAATTTGCGTGGACAGCGTGCATGTACCACAGAGATCGAGAGTCTTGTATATATGCATGGACAGAATGCGTGTATGCCCTGTCACCAATATCATTCTTGCTTTACAGATCAAGAGTTTGTGTTCTTGTGTGTATGTATATGTGTGTGTATGGGTATGTGTCTCTGTATATATGTATGTATATGTGTCCCTGTGTGTTCTTGTGTGTGAGCGTGGGCCATGGCATATGGGGAGGTCAAAGGAACACTTACAGATGTCAGTCTTCTTCCACTGTGTGGGTTCTGGGTATCAAACTCAGGTTCTCAGGCTTGGCCAAGAGCCTTCACACACTGGCATTAAAATCTGAAACCGTCTAAATGTAGCAATCACATACACACACATGCACATACATGTGCACAAGCACACTCACACCAGGCCCCAGGCTGCTGCTTGGGGTAACACTAACTTTAGAACCTCCTCTCAAAATCTACTCTGAAAACATCTGTGAGGAGAAGTGCTTGGATCCTGGATACAGTCAACAGGTTACTATCTTCTTGGATCTAATACACATAAAATGTTCGTGCTGTACCGATCATGCTTTTGGTATTTTGCTAATCTGTCTAATGTGACCATATACCATGAGTAGACTTTTTTTGGGAGGGCAGGGTTTTTTCTGGGTAGACCCTGTTGTCCTATAACTGGCTCTGTAGACCAGGTTGGTCTCAGCAGCACCAGGCTTATGAGTAGAAACTTAACAGAGAAAATGCCACACAATTTTATGGAAGTGTCAGGTAAATTAGCTTGATGGTCCTACTCTAGAAATTATGCTTGTAATTACTCCACTAGCCTGCCTTTTGCTGTGTTATTTTTGTCTCTGTAATCGGTCTTCCGTTAATTTTGAATTTGTAACGTTTGAAATACAGTGTTAGAGACAACAGAAAATTGAAGAAAGTGGTTTCTATGTTTGAAGATACAGGATACCTGTAGATAATCTGGAAACATTCCAATTTCCCCTCCCCAGGAGATGATGAAATGGTAATGGAATATGGTTACCGCTACATTGTTATTTACTGTGGTTACCACTAACTACATTATTACTTACATTTTTTTGGTAATGTTTACATACATTCTCAGCCTGTTGGTTTCAATTCTACAATTTAAATTTTCAGAAATTCCGGAGTGATTCCGTCGGTGCTGAAGAGTGCATGTATGACCAGACAGCGAGGTAAGCTACCAGGACATGCACACAACAGATAGCTTTTTGAATGTTTTATCCTCCTATTATTTTATGTGTAAGATGTTTTGTCTGTACGCATGTCTGTATGCCGCATGTGTGTCCCGTAGTGGCCAGAAGACGGTGTCCCACCGCCTGGAACTGGAGTTACAGACAGTTGTGGGCTATCACGTGGGTGCTGGGAGCCTAACCCAGGCCCTCTAGAAGAGTAGTGTTGTTAACCACTGATCCATCCCTCCCGCTCCGGCTTCAGATTTTTATCAAATGAGAGGAATTTTCTTTTTAAGAAAAATTTTAAGTGATTTCTTACCCTAAAAGTTAAAATATAAGTAAAACATTTCACAAGTGTCTACCATTGGAAAGTGGAGTTCCTCCCAGTCTTGTAAGTGGGACATTTTAAGAGGTCACATTTGGGTCACCTGTGCTTCAAGTCTTTTGGAGACTGAGGGATGAGCGGGCTGACTAACTGAAACCAGTGGAGAGGGACTTGTGAGTCACAAGGTAGAGTATGTTAACGGGCCCCTTGTGGCTTATCTCACAGTGCAACCAAAACAAGCATTTTTGGAAGAACAAAAAAAAAAAAAAAAAAGACGCGATTCACACCTATTATGCAAATTTTGAACAATCAATGTAGTCTTCAGGGTTCAGGAAAATCAACGTTTCTGTTTTATAGACCGTATCTTAAAAAAATATCAGAGACATCCTGAGCAGAGACCTGTAGCTCTGTCTCCAACAAGTTCGACAGTAAACATCAGACACTACTGTCCCAATAAAACTTTTATGTGCAAAAGCAGGCGGGAAACCAGTTGTCACAGGCCGTCACCTGGCAGCTCGATTTGAGTCGCCTCATCGCGGAACCTTCTGCAGGTCTGTACACAAGAAACAGGCCAGTTTTTGTGGCGCACGCCCTTGAGGCCAACTGCTCAGGAGGGCGAGGCAGACCATGGAAGCCAAGTTCTAGGGCAGCCTAACCCACAGCAAGACCCGTTCCCAAACGAAACACAAAAGGGCCGAGGAAGTGGCTCAGGGCTAGCCTGGAGCTTGTGAGGTCACTGGTTCGATTCCCTTCATGGAAAAAAAACCCACAAAAAACCAAAATGAGAGGCATATGATGCTCAGTGGTGAATGTTTGGATTTGGGGCTTTCATACTGTGAAATATTGTCAGGTAAGTTGTGGATAGATACAAAGAAAACTGGGCAAACCCATGAACTGAGGAGAAGCACCGATACTTTTTTTTTTTTTTTTGGTTTTTTACGAGACAGGGTTTCTCTGTATTGTTTTGGAGGCTGTCGGAAGCACCGATACTTGACGTGTGCTTGAGCTGAACGTCCCAGGATCCGCTCACGGTTCCCTGGCTTTTGCTTGCCCAGCACATCCTGGACTTTCTCCCCCACTTAAACCATCTGGTTTATGGGCCATTGTTAAAAATGCTGTGTGTATTGCACGGCATTGACCCTTGGTCTGGACTCACTGTTGCTGCTGCATTCTGTATTTTGTCTGTAAGGTGGGGTAAATATTTGTGAATGTTCGTACAAAATCCTGCCGATGTAAAGCTGTTGGGGGGGGGTAGGAATGTACATGTGGGTAAGCTGGCTGCTCTGTTTTCTCTTCGCAGTGGGACATTTCAGTACACCCTGGAAGCCACCAAATCCCTCCGCCAGAAGCAGGGCGAAGGCCCCATGACCTACCTCAACAAAGGACAGTTCTATGCCATAACCCTCAGTGAGACCGGAGACAACAAATGCTTCCGACACCCCATCAGCAAAGTCAGGGTATGAACCACATTCCTCAAAATAAAAGGACAGGGCGACCAGCGGGGTGGAGTTACTCCCTCACATCCTCATGGAATGGCTCTGGGGGAAAAAAAATCTCAAAATAAATGACTCACAAAGTTCGGTGCAGGAGAACCTATTGGCTCCCAGTTTATCATTTTAATCAGTAACCGATAAACCTCAGGGGAGCAACTTGGTTGAACATGCTTTCTTCCTGTATCCAAGGAATTCCTCTTACCTCATTCGTGGCTTGTAGCGTGTGTAGTTGGTTTCAGTCGATCTGTAAATCAGGATAGTTTGATGGGTCCGTTTACAACCCTTCCAGAGCCTTCTGCTGTCCCCAGCTTACCCAGGATTCACAAGATGAGCTCCAATTCCCACCAGTAGTAGCTTGGATGGATTTCAGATTCCTAAGTATTAATGTCATTTGTGGGCAACGACACTGGAGTCCTCACTGTCTGCTTTGGGAGACTGCCAGTCCCTGGAATGCCCACCACTGCCAACAGGGAGGGGAGGGAAGTTGCTGCAGGCTTGGGAAAGGACTGGAGGACTTTCCTGGCTTGTTGCTGTCGGACTGAGTTTCTGTTGCAGAATAGATTTTCCTGGTCTCTTACAAACAGCCTCGTGCTGCTGTGTCTGTGGTCTCCACCCGCCCACCGTATTCTGTCCACAGCCGTGTCCTACTCAGCTTTTCAGGTTGAGAAGCAGGAAACCATAGCACGTCTAGGACACAATGCCCCCACCATGTGCCTGCCAGGTTCTCACGCACGGTGAGCCCATTGGAGGTCAAAAGTTGCCCAGAGCATTATCGTGTTCCAACCCTATGGCCAGAACCATGGTGCTAGGCCTTACATATCCAATAGCTTATTAAAACTAGCCATGACCAATAGTAATAATAGTGATAATGATAAAACTCCATTGTAATGTGGTAGAACATTATTTTAAGGCGTGTAACTTTTGTTTATGCTGTATTTGTTTAACTCTGTGAAGCTGTGATTCTTTGTCTAAAACACCTGATGGTCTAACAAAGAGCTGGATGGCCAATAGTGAGGCCGGAGAAAGTCTAGGCTGGGCTGGCGGGCAGAGAGGAAGAAACAGAAGGAGAAATGAGAAAAAGGAGGAGCAATGAGAGAACAAGGAGAGGAGGACTTCAGGGGCTAACCACCCAGCCACCCAGCCACCCAGCCACCCAGCCAGCCACAGAGTAAGAAGGAAAGAAAGATATACAGTCAGGTGGTGGAGGCGGTGGCGTTGGTGGCACACGCCTTTAATCCCAGTAGAGGCAGAGGCAGGCGGATTTCTGTGAGTTTGAGTTTAGCCTGGTCTGCAAAGCTACACAGAGAAACCCTGTCTCAAGAAACAAAACCAAAACAAACAAAAAAAAGAGGGTAAGATATGCAAAAGTAATAAATAAATAAATAAATAAATAAATAAATAAATAAATAAAAGCCCAGAGGGAAAACGTAGATGGGTTAATTTAAGATAAGAAAAGCTGGCTAGGAACAAGCCAAGCTAAGTAATAAGACTCCTGTGTGATATATTTGGGAGCTGGGTGGTGGATCCCCTCAAAAGAGCCAAAGAGTATACAGCAACCTCCAACATTGTACTATTGTAATATTGACATAAGGAAATCTGGCTTTCAGAAGCTAAGCAGCTAAGGTGGGCGGGCCCCAGGCGTAGGCGCCAGCTTCCAGACTGTAGCTCTTCTAAGCATAAGGGTGTTGCCTTGTGCTGGGGTTGTCTAGTCCTAGTCTGTGTGAAGCTTTGGCTCCATCCTCTGCACCACCAAGAAAGCCAACGACAACTAGAAACGGCTCCACAGAGCTTCCCGAAGGGATGAAAAGCAGAGACGTTTCTCCCAGGGGTCTCCATCCAGACATGGGTATCTGGGAAGACAACCTGGGATACATTTGTTTTTCTTTTAAAAGATCTTAAATCTCAGGCAAGAGTTTAGTCATATGTGCAAGAGATACACAGTATCTTATGTGTATCTCTGCAAAGATGGCAGCCATCTAAGGATAGGATAACAGTTTGGACCTTCCTCACAGTTCACTTCCTTGGGATATGGAAATTATATGCTGGGTTTTGGCACGCGCCGTTAATCCCAGCACTAGGGAGGCAGAGGCAGGAGGATCTCTGAAATTTCAAGTTCGTTCCTAGCCTGGTCTATAATGTGAGTTCTAGGATAGGCAGGGCTGTTACACAAAGAAACCCTGTCTCAAAAAATCAACAACACAAAACCCCCAAAAAACCCTCCTCCCCCCGCAAAACAACCTGATTAATATGGAAATTTTTATCTCCTTTTGTTCCATTTTGACTGAAAATGTGATCTGAACCAGGTTTGGTAGTTCATACCTGGAATTCCATTACTTCAGAGGCTGTGGCAGGGGCATGCATTGCTGTCTGCATTCCATAAATGACATTGGATATGTATACATTTAGTTTAATCAGAGCTGTTTGTAACTGAGGACTGAGGTGAGGTTTGGAGTCTTATTTCTGTGAAATAGAATTAGTTTCTCTAGCTCATGTAAAGAATAGCCGTGTTTTATTGAGGTGTATGGCTGCCCTTGTACTTTGGGGTTATAAATTATCCAAGGCTTTAGATCTCTTTATCAATATGAGCTTGTCTCCGAGCATTTCTGTATTTCCCGTGTAATCCCCTCATTACTTGCTTCTCTCCAGCATGAGGCATTCCCTAGGCGAGAGATGGATGCCTGCTTCTTTACAAATGGCCCCAACTCCATTTAAGACAGAGGTTTCAGACCATTTTTATTCCCAGTGCAAATCAAATGTGTTTTGGTGTTCTAGTTAACGACACAAAATAACAAATGTGTCAGATTGCTTCGTCTGATTGTTTATGATGATGTGGTAAGAAGGATAAAGGATTCTGTTTCTCCTTGCTGTTTCTAGGTTGTGTGTGTGTGTGTGTACATGCACACCCGATTGCCCATCAGAGGATAAATTGGGAGTTGAATCTATTCTTCCACCCTGTGGGTCTCTGAGGTCTAATTCAAGTCATTAGTCTTGGCATCAAACACCTTAACTCACTGAGCCATCTGCTTGCCCCTATTCTCTAGATGTCCTCCTCTTCCTCCTCCTCCTCCTCCTCTTCTTCTTCTTCTTCTTCTTCTCCTCCTCCTCCTCCTCATCTTCTTCCTCTCCTCCTCCTCTTCTTCTCCTCCTCCTCATCTTCCTCTCCTCCTCCTCTTCCTCTTCCTCTTCCTCTTCCTCTTCCTCTTCCTCTTCTTCTTCTTCTTCTTCTTCTTCTTCTTCTTCTTCTTCTTCTTCTTCTTCTTCTTCTTCTTCTTCTTCTTCTTCTTCTTCTTCTTCTTCTTCTTCTTCTCCTCCTCCTCCTCCTCTTCTTCTTCCTCTCCTCCTCCTCTTCTCCTCCTCCTCATCTTCCTCTCCTCCTCCTCTTCCTCTTCCTCTTCCTCTTCCTCTTCCTCTTCCTCTTCTTCTTCTTCTTCTTCTTCTTCTTCTCCTCCTCCTCATCTTCTTCTTCCTCTCCTCCTCCTCTTCTTCTCCTCCTCCTCATCTTCCTCTCCTCCTCCTCCTCCTCCTCCTCCTCTTCTTCTTCTCCTCCTCCTCCTCATCTTCTTCCTCTCCTCCTCCTCTTCTTCTCCTCCTCCTCATCTTCCTCTCCTCCTCCTCCTCCTCCTCTTCTTCTCCTCCTCCTCCTCCTCTTCTTCTCCTCCTCCTCATCTTCCTCTCCTCCTCCTCTTCTTCTTCTTCTTCTCCTCCTCCTCATCTTCTTCCTCTCCTCCTCCTCTTCTCCTCCTCCTCATCTTCCTCTCCTCCTCCTCCTCTTCTTCTTCTTCTCCTCCTCCTCCTCATCTTCTCCTTCTCCTCCTCCTCTTCTTCTCCTCCTCCTCATCTTCCTCTCCTCTTCCTCCTCCTCCTCCTCTTCTTCTTCTCCTCCTCCTCCTCCTTTTCCTCCTCCTCCTCTTTATTTGAGATAGGGTTTCTCTGTTCAGCCCTTGCTGTCATAGAACTCACTCTGTAGACCAGGCTGGCCTCAAACTCAGCAATCTGCCTGCCTCTGCCTCCCAAGTGCTGGGATTTAAAGACCAGAGCCCCACCCGCCATGCCTGGCCCTCTCTGTACTTTAAGGAAATGAAAGGTACATTCTAGAAACACACCGGTGGTAGAGTTGCCAGACGTGGAAACTGTGAGGCCGTGGGATGCTGAACAGAGGGTAATGGCCGCTGTCCTCTCCCGCAGAGTGTGGTGATGGTGGTCTTCAGTGAAGACAAGAACCGAGACGAGCAGCTGAAATACTGGAAATACTGGCATTCACGGCAGCACACGGCCAAGCAGAGGGTCCTCGACATTGGTGAGTTGCCTGGCTCTCCAGGCGCTGGCACGCTGGCGGGCTGCCAACCAGAGCCCAGGACAGTTGGCCGCAGCACTTTGCCCTGCCAGGCACTGCCTTGGGCATGCTAACCCGTGATGACACGGTTAGTGCACAGACGAGACTGAAATCAGAGAACAAAGCACTTCCCTTCCATCAGATCTTATATACCAGTATTGCGTTCGCAACAACCGTGCTGAGTTTCAAAAAACATTTCCATGCCCTGTGTTTGAGCCAAGCAGGTGTTGAGCAGGTCAGATAAAAACCCTTGTCTCCTTCTACTTGATAAAATCAGGACCATGAAGCTCAAGACTCTATAGGGACCTATTGTCTTCATTCCCACATATACATACCTCAAGAGGTAGGTAGGTGGTCAGGAAAAGATCTGTCTGAGACACCTTGCCTGCCAGTCAAGAAGAATTGAGCCTACCGGGTTTATTGTATACTCCTGTATAAGTACCGTGCGCTAACCGATGGCACCACTGGGGCTCCTATTGCATACTCCTAATGCCACATCGGCTCTCTAGAGACCGTCTACCAGGGTCCAAACAGAAAGGCAGATGCCGTGCGAAGCAGTCAAGTATTCCTTGCCAAGGGTGGGAAGGATGAAGGGAGGTAATCCAGATATTATCTGAGGGGCTGGGGAATCAAAGGGAGCCACCCCGGGGGAGCTGGGACCACAGAGGAAGTCGTTTTCCACCGAGAGGCGGAGCCCCAGAGGAAAGGCTGCCAGCCACTGGTTCAGTGCCAACCTGGAGAAGTGCCCGGGCCTGCCTGCTTCTGAGCTCCCCGTCTGGGGTCCTCGCTGGCTAGATCGAACCCAAGGCCGGGGGCCACAGGGCCTCGAGAGGTGCAATTTGTGCAGATCAGCCTCCTAGAGCCAGAAAAGAGGAGGAGAAATGGGGAAGTAGATTTCAAAATTCACAGAAACTTCTGGAAAGTAATACCTGGGTTTAGCAACGCTATTATGCACATAAAAAATACCTTTTCTCCTATTTACGGTCATGACCCCTTCTTTAGACGAAGCCTGTGTTCCCAGGGAGTGTAGGCAGGAGGCAGATTTTCAGCGGGCATCACAAAGCATTAAGTCAGTAAGAGGACATTTGCTTTCATTTCTTATACAACGGAGCAAGGGCTTTTGTAGTTTTCTTATCAGGACACCCTTGGTAGCTCCCTGGACCAATGGCAGAGATTAGTGAGTGACTAGGTTAGAGTCACCAGAGGTCATTTTGAAACCAAGTCTTATTGTACCCTGTAGAATGCTTAAGCTACTCCCATTCCTCATTTCCCTCACCCCCACATGCAGAGGGCTTGGGTGGATGGAGAGAGACGCCCAGGAAACGGAGGCAGGGAGAAGGGTCTACCGTGACAGGTGAGTTGTCCTCAGTCAGAACAAACGCCAAGACAAGAACTGTCTTCCTAATCCCATCCAGGGCTCTGGGACAAAGGACTGGGGGGAAACTTGCCCTAACCTGTTCCATAACTGCCTGTGTAGCGCAGAGGGGCAATTTTATTTTATTTGAAAAGTTAGTCTTATAATTATTGCCCAAGAAAATGAGAGGAGCAATTAAATAGAAATATGGGCTCAGTTCAAATAAGGCAAGCAATAAAGGCGCCTTGCTGGCATGCCTGTCGGTTCAACTTGACACTGTTAGGTTTTCAGGGACTTAGATAATTTTCCCGCCTTTCTAGACCCTCAGATACATCTCTTCCTTATTACCTCCTGTTGCCTTCAGCCTTTTTTCCCCCAGAGAGCCCCACAAACATGTGTGAATGCAGAGTGCGTGTGCACATGCATGCTCATGCTCATGCATGGTGTACACACACACACACACACACACACACACACACACACACACACACACTTCATCTTTGAGATGAAGCTTCATGGGAAGTGGGACTGCCCTCTCCTCCTATGCTTCCAGAACTTAATCTTTAATCTCCCACGGACTCTAACTTCAGCCTGAAAATGGCTCAGGGAGAAACTATGTAGCTGGACATCAAAGCTAAGACTCAAAGCCACGTGCCCTGGCTCAGTGGTTCAGCTTTTGCTTAAGCCCTGCTCTTGCAGAGGACCTAGGTTCAATTCCCAGCACCTGCAGGATTGCTTGCAAGCGTTTGCAAGCCCAGTTCCAGCAGATCCAATGCCCCTTCTGTCCTCCGCATGCACCAGGTACGCGTGTGGTGCACATACATACATGCAGGCAAAAGACTCAGAAATTCATACACACAAAATAAATAAGTAAATCTATCTAACAACAACAAGACAGTTTCCAAATTTCCACAAGTGTCTGGTTATTAAGTTCATCTGAACCTTCCAGGCAGTGGCCTTCAAGCTGGAATAAGAAGCTAAGACAAAGTCTCTTTTACTGCAGTTCATTGTACAGGAGTCCGATCTGTGGTTCCATGAGAAAGAAAGGAACCCAAGCCAGCACAGAGGGAAGGAGACTACCAGCTTAGCTTAGGCCTGTGTTCCCCCGAGTGCACACTACTCACCCCCACCCAGGGTGCTCTGTGGGTGAACACTCAGTCACCCCCACTCCCCACCGCCCCTACTGAGGCTGTTGTTTGTAAAAACACTCGGTCACCCCCCCACACACACACGTGCCCAGGGTGCCCTTGGCATGAACACTGGGTCTTTTACCGCCCCCCACTCCCAGGGTGCCCTTGGCATGAACACTCCGCCAGCTTGTTCCCTGTCACTGTTCAGTCTCATCATCCTCTGTCTCCATTGCCTTCATTTCTCGCCAACACACTCGTCAGCAAGTCATCTATTCACATGTTTGTTTCCTTACCGTTTCCTCTTTTTTCTAGAAGGTAAACTCCATGAGAGCAGAGACATAGTGACCGTTCAGTAAGCACTGGATGGATGAGTGAATGAATGAATGAATGAGTGAGTGAGTGGTGAGTGAGTGAGTGAGCAGGTAGCGTGTGCATGACACTCTCATACCGGCAGAGGGTCGGTGTGAAGGGACGAACTGTGCCTTGGTAACAGCTAACTCGCTGGGCACCATCTCCTATGCCCCAAGCTTTCTCAATCCCTCTACACGAACTTAAAAGACTCGTCCTTGGGAGGAGAGGTTTCAGGTCAGGGTGTAAAACAAACAAACAAACAAATAAAAATTCATCCTCAAACCAGTCACCATGTGACCTTAAAGCTGAGACATTAGGCATCAGGGGCAGGAACTCCATCCTAGCCCACACGCGGTGAGTTTGGTGGATGAAAGCCCATGCTGGTCGGTGGCTGCTCCCCTGTCTCCGTGGGTCCTGTGCTGTATCTCAGGGCTTGGCTGGCTTTTGGCTCTGGTCACACGCTTCCGGAGCGCCATTACTGTCACTCTGATGGTCTGCTGCTCCTGTCCTTGCCTTGCAACCCTGAGGACATTCTGCCGTCTGACTGGGACTGTTGTGTGGCTCCGGAGTATCTGAAAGCCAGGTCAAGTGTGTGGTTCTTGTGCATTGGCTTCATAAACTGTTTGGGGCCAGGGCGAGAAGTGTTGAGCCCACGAGCTCTGACTCCCATAGCAGTCAAACAAATGAACACACAAAGTTCTCCAGGTCACACAAGCTCTTTCTTGCCAGCTGGGCGCCTTGATAATGGCAATTATTCTGGGCTGTAAATAAGTTTACGTTCTGCCGCTCAGGAAGCGTGCCCGTGTCAATTATGCCTCCCACATGGAAAAACCATTTAAATGATATATGTCGTTTGATTGTCTTTGAGTTTAAAGGCCTCTTTATGTTCAGACATTGAGTCAGTGATGAGTCCTTTTTTTTTCCACGCCAGCTTGAGGAAATGCATGCCTTCATTTATTCAGCTGGTATTTACTGAACACCTTCTGTTGGCCGGGCCTTTTTCAGCCCTGTGATTGAAATGTGGCTAAGGAAAGGGCCCTACCTTCACATTACCAGCACCTAGAGGCAAGAAGATGGACAACCGAAATGTCAAAAGGATGGTTTCTCCGGGTGGATGTTTCTGAAGGGATGTCAAGGCTGGATGAGTTAAAAAGGAACCAGAAGATGCTGTAAGCCTGGAAAAGGGCACCTGCCTAGATGGTCAAGATTAAAAAAAAATTGATAATGGAAAACTATTTTATAGCCCTATTAAGAAAGATAAGAGAGCAGCCAGGCGTTGGTGGTGCATACCTTTAATCCCAGCACTCGGGAGGCAGAGGCAGGCGGATCTCTGTGAGTTCCAGGCCAGCCTGGTCTACATAAAGAGTTCCAGGACAGCCTCTAAAGCAATACAGAGAAACCCTGTCTCGAAAAAAAGAAAGAAAGATAAGAGAGCTAGGAGGTGGTGGTGCACACCTTTCATCCCAGCACTTGGGTGACAAAGGCAGTAGAGTCTGTGAGTCTGAGGCTAGCCTGGTCTACAGACCACCAGGGGCTACACAGAATAGATAGGAGAGACTCAAGCTCTCTCATGCATCCTATGAGACACACAGAGAGAGCTCATAGAAGCACGAAATAAGGGGCAAACAGAATCTTGGGACACAAGATCTTTCTCCGTCGTGAGTTGTAGCACTTGACTTTGGAGGCTTTGGATAAACATTTCTGATGTCTGTCAGGACTGTAACAGGAGAGTGGATTCTGAGCCAGCGTGCGGGAAGGGACCAGAAATTTGGAAACGGGAGACAAATGCCATCCCCCTGATAGCTGATTGGATGTGGGGATGAAGGAGAAGGGGGCCGTGAACGGGCAACACAGCTTTGCCCACTGGGTAGTGACTGCCCCCTACTTCTAGGGACAGCGGAGGCAAGAGAAGCTGCGTGGCCAGGTCGTGGGGGAGGGGTAGACCAGGTACTGTGTTCAGACTGCCCACAGGAAATAATGACTGGGAAACAACAATGCCAAATTCCAAAATTCGGAGGTTGAATGAGAACCGTAAAATGTTGCCAGCTTCCCGGGGCTCATTTGCATGACAGAGATACAAGTTTTCTAAGTGTGATCCCTGGAGAAATCCTGGAAATGTCTCATGAGTCTGAAATTAAAGTGAACTTGCGAACTCCATAATCAGCGAATGCCTGCAGCTCTGATTGGCTGTTGTCCTGTTACCTTTCAGACAGGGAAAGCAAATGAGATGACAGCCCCCCCACTCATTGGCACCATAAATACTGCCACATGGCAAGCTTGTAGCACACCCACACGGGACTTCTCCCAGACACAGTTCTGAAGGGTTCTCTCACCGTGTTGTAGCTCTGATGGTCCAAAATAATGCACATCTCAGTTTTTTGTTTGTTTGTTTTGTTTTGGGAGGGGCGGACCCTAATTTACATTAAGTGCTTTGTGTGTGGCAGCTGGATCCTATAGCAAAGCTCCTAGTACAAGTCGCACATCTCAGTTTGGGGCGTGTTCCCAGTGGGAGAAGCAGTGTTTTGATGTGTGGGGAAGCATCCGTACCTTGCAGTGCCAATGGACAGACAACATTTTATGGTTCTCGTTCAACCTCCGAAATTTGGAATTTTGACATTGTTCTTTCGAAGTCATTATTTCCTGCCTCGGGGTTTACTAGGTGTAGGGTTAGCAGTAATCCTGTAATTATACATTTGATTTTCAGTTATTAGCATGCCATTATAGGATTTGTGGATGTGAGTGTGTGTCCCAATACAAATGGCTTAAAAACCATTCTAAAACTGAGTCCCATTGTAACAGTTTCGCATGAAGGAAGGCATTGCATGTACACTCAGCTGCCGTTGCGTGAAAACATTAAGTAAAGTGTAATTCTGTCTGAGGATCAAATGAAGTCTTCTAGAAGGTTCTCAAGGCCAGGAGTCCCAATGTCCATTGTGAATTATTGAGGTTGGAGCTTCGGTGCTAGACATTATGCAAATCAGAATTGTATTCAAATTAGATCTTTTTCTTGGTTTTTTTTTTTTTTCTGGAGGATTCTGGCACTGCAGTGCTGTGTTGGTATGCCTCTTTGCAGGGTTTTCTTTTTTATTGATTGTATTTATTTTTGAAAAAGAGTTTCTATGTAGCTTTGGAGCCTATCCTAGAACTCGCTTTGTAGACCAGCTGGTCAGCGAAGGTGGATTTTGTAGCCAAAGGAGATGAGATGAGCCCCTGAGGAGATGGCCACTCCTCTTAGCTTAGCTCAGGGCTATCTCAGACGATAAGACTCCCTTCCTCGAGTTCCATCCATTCGCCTGTGGATTTCAAGATGTCATTGTTCTTTACTGCTGAGCGGTACTGCATTGTGTAAATGTACCACATTTTCTCTATCCGTTCTTCGGTTGGGGGGCATCTAGGTTGCTTCCAGATTCTGGCTATTACAAATAATGCTGCTACGAATGTGGTTGAACAGTTGTCCTTGTGCTATGAATGTGCCTAAGAGTGGAATTGCTGGATCTTGAGGTAGACTGATTCCCATTTTCCTTAGGAATCTCCATCCTGGCTTCTAAAGTGGCTGAACAAGTTGGCACTCCCACCAGCAATGGAGGAGTGTTCCCCTTTCTCCACATTCTCTCCAGCATAAATTGTCATTGGTGTTTTTGCTTTTAGCCATTCTGACAGGTGAGAGACCGTATCTCAGAGTTGTTTGGATTTGCATTTCCCTGATGGCTAAGGATGTTGAGCAATTCCTTAAGTGCCTTTTGGCCATGGATGGGACTAGAAGAAGCCATACTGAGTGAGGTAACCCAAACAGAAAGAAAAACATTGTGTGTACTCACTCATAAATGGATATTAGACATAGAGCAAAGGATAACCCCCTCCCCCAGCTTTGAAAACTGCCTTCGAAGGCTGATAACCAGTCAATAATCCACAACCCCAGAGAAGCTAGGACACAAGGAGGACCCTAAGAGAGACATACATGGACTCCTAAAAAGGGGAAAGGGACAAGATCTCCTGAGTAAATCGGGAGCATGGGGGAGGGGAGAGGGAGTTAGGAGAAAGAGGAGGGGAGGAGAGGGGGAGGAGAACATGAGGGATCAGGAAGGTTGAGTTGGGGGAAGAACAGAGAAGGAGAGCAGGGAAAGCTGTACCTTGAGAGAGGGATCCATTATGGGCTTAACGAGAAGCTGGCACTAGGGAAATTCCCAGGAATCCACGAGGATAACCCCAACTAAGAATCTGAGTGACAGTGGAGAGGCTACCTTAAATGCCCTTCCCCTATAATGAGATTGATGACCACCTTAAATGCCATCCTTGAGCCTTTATCCAGTAGCTGATGGAAGCAGAAGCAGACACCCACAGCTGGGCACTGAGCTAAACTCCTGGAATCCACTTGTAGAGAGGGAGGAGTGATGAGCAAAGGGGTCAAGACCAGGCTGGGAAAACCCACAGAGACAGCTGACCTGAGCAAATGGGAGCTCACAGACCCCACCCGACTGACGTCTGGGGAACCTGCATAGTACTGATCCAGACCCCCTGAACGTGGGCAGTCTATGGGGCCTCTGGCAGTGGAACCAGTATTTATCCCTAGTGCACGAATGGGCTTTGGGAGCCCGTTCCCCATGGAGGGATTTTCTCTCAGCCTAGATACACGGGGGAGAGTCTAGGTCCTGCTCCAAATGATGTGACAGACTTTGATGATCCCCCATGGGAGGCCTTACCCTCCCTGAGGAGTGGATGGGGAGATGATGGGGGGGAATGGGAGAACAGGAGGAAGAGGGAATTGGGATTGGTATGTAAACTAAGATTGTTTTTAATTTAAAATAAAAGTAAAAAATATTTTTGAAAAAAGACTCCCTCCCTTCCGCTATGTGGAAAGTATAGGCTGCTCTCCTTAGCAACCAATCAAGAAAGTTCATTTTAGGACATTTTTTAAGGCTGCTTCCATACTTCGAAACATACTTAAAAATTAAACTTGATAGTGAAGTAAAGACAAAACCTTGAGATCCCCCCACCCCCCAGCTTAGAAAACGGCCCTCGAAGTCTGGCAAGAGAAGAGGCCCCCATGGCGGAGCCAGAGAGGAAACCAGGTGCCCCGTTTCCTTCAGAACCAGGTGTGAGGGGGCGTGTGGGGTGTGTGCCGGGAACCTTCCAGATCCCCATGGTTTTCTTGCTTCAGAGGGTGAGATAGGCCAGGCTCTGCTTCGGAGGGCGGGCCCTGAAGCTGCGGTTGTTGACAACTCCTTTTCATCTTCAGCGTCGGTTGGGAAATGTGTGACGACAGGTGAAGGCTAGTTACTTTTGTTTGTTTGTTTGTTTTTACGAGACAGGGTTTCTCTGTATTGTTTCAGAGGCTATCTGTCCAGCCCGGCCTCAAACTCACAGTGATCCGCCTGCCTCTGCCTCCCGAGTGCTGGGATTAAAGGCGTGTGCCACCAACGACCGGCAGAAGGCTAGTTACTTAAGAAATCATACAATGCAAGAGCTTCATATTCACGCAGCCAGAAAATACGTTTGGTAATAACAGGCCCACTTGGGTTTCTGTTTATTGCACGCGTGTCTCAATGTGAATTTTAGCACCCCGGGGACACTTAATTTTCTCCCTGTTGTGAGCGGCCCTGGGCTCCCTCTATGAAGGGGTCAAGGTGAGCCGCTACACAGGTCGGGGCTCTTTTCCCATCCCCAGCTCCCGACCTCTCTCCCTCGTCCAGATCCCAATGCACTCATGCCGTGTCCCAATCCAGCATAATGTCTTGTCTGAAAAGTGTTCGGTGCTCTGTGTCTGTAGGGATATTTTCACCTTCTCTGCCTTTCTCCCCTTACTCTCATCTTCCTGGTTCCCCACGGCTCCTCTTCCGGTGGCACAGCCTCCCTCCTGCACCTGCAAGACCGCTCACTTGAGACCTGGTCCCCAGCCCTGAGTTTCTCTGTAGAGTAAGCTGCTTCTCCCTGGGTCAGGGTTTAGCGCACTCGCTCTAGGCAGGTGGCTGTCAGTTTCCTTCTGCCCGAACACCTGATCACCCGATTATTTAATGCGCAAGAGACTTTTCTTCTGAACCTTTATGTACCCAGCCCCTGGTACAGAATATTGAGCATAGTGGGTGTTCAGCCTGTGTTGAGGAGCTGGACAGGTGTTTTGGGCACTTGTGAGTATCTAGGGCAGTTTTGCTAAGCACAAATGCCCTCGTCCAGTTAACATGGAAGTGTGGTTGGGTGCACATATCTCCTTATGAACCCATTTTGGTGTCATTTTTCTGTGTGTGTGGAGGGAGACAAGAAAGGGAGGGAGAGATAAAAAGAGAGACAGACAGACAGGGAGAGACACAGAGAGAATGAACACGGGAAAGCCTTGGCTGTCAGTCCTCAGGCGTTGACCAACTTGTTTTTTTGAGACAGCCTTGCTCTTTGGCCAGGAGCTGGAACCAGTAGACTTGGCTAGTTCAATGGGAGCTCCAGGAATCTGCCTGCTCCTGTCTCCCTACTACAGGATTGCCTGGGTTCTGGGGAACTGAATTTGGGACCTCATGCTGCCAGTGCAAGCATTTGACTGACTGAACTGTCCTCCAGTCCAGTAGTGAGATTTCTTGTATTAGCTGCCCTCTTATTACACAGTAGGGTTTGTTTGTTTGTTTTTTGTTACCGTAGAAACATAATGCACACTAATAAACAAGGGGAGACTCTCCTTTTAAATCTAGCTAGAAAATATTAGTTTTACTGGATCAAAAAAATAGGAAATGGTTTAAAGGCAAACAGAACCCCAGAGGCCAGATTTGGGAATTCAATGCTGGAACTCTGCAGCCATTTTCCTTTCTGTTCTTAGGAAGTTTGTCTTTCCAGGCCCAGGACTTTACTGTTTAATGAGCCTCCTTTGATAAACAGCTTTTCTTTTCTCAGGAATATTCGAGCATGAGTGTCTAATTAGAAGGAATGTTCCAGGACTGAGAGCAGTGGATTCTGGAAGACACGCCCCCTCCCATTCCCCCCCCGTTTTAATGAGAGGGTGGAGCTGCTCCCTAAACAGAGGCTCTGCCAGATGATGAGAGTCACACACATGCACACACACACACACACACACACAGAGGCACACACACATAAATACACACAGACACATACACAGAGACACACACATGCAGACACAGACACACACAGTCACACACATACACACAAACATACACACAGACGCAGACACACACAGAGACATACACACAGACACAGACACACAGACATAGACACAGACATACACACACACAGGCATAGACACAGACATACACACACAGGCATCCACACATAGACATATATAGACACACACAGATACATACAGACACAGAAGCACATACAGACATACATATACACAGGCATACACACAGAGAGATACAAAGACACACATATATGCACAGGCACAGACACACACATACATGCACAGGCACAGACACACATGCACAGGCACAGACACACACACACACACACTCCCTTGTTTATGTCTATAAAAGGCTCTATTCCCTCCCTTCCCTTCCCCCTCTTGCCCCTGGTTTTCTGGGCACTGAGTTGTTTGCCCCACGACAGCTTCTCCATGTATAGTGCCATTTGTAGGTCTCCAGAATAAGTGATTGTCGTGACTGATCATGGTGCATGTGTTCAAAGTGACCTCCATATGAATGGGGGGGGACCAGCTTAGACAAGTCATCTCACTTTCCAAGGCCATGACACCTGGGTACTGGGGTCACTGTTTCTAAGGTAAAATCAGTACTATAGTAACCGTTTCCCCCCCTTTAGGACAAACCTACCTTTACCAGAAGTACATAGAAAAGAATAGAATTTCAGTCTTGAAATGATGTCAAGATCCCATGACACTGCTAGAAAGTCAGTCAAAGCAAGCAGAGACATCCATGTGCTTAGACGTGCTGATCCCTAACCACGCTCCTCCTTCCCCTCATGGGACAGACGGATCTCCCGCTTCTGCAAGCTAGTCTGGTACATGTGACCGGCAGCATGGAGGACTTGGGATGCTGCAGGAGGAAGCTAACGTTAAGATCTCTCTAATCCCTGAAGGAATTGGCCTCCTTCGATCTAGTGACGATTCGGTGGCTATCCGTGGGAAGACTGACCGTGTGGTGATCGGAAGGTCATTTCTCTGTGTGGATTTGCTGCTCTTGTGCCAAGTGACGCTAGCTAGCCACTGTGATGGGTTTTCGAGAACCACAATGGGATGTTTCAGAGGACCTTAATTCTTGAGATTCTTAGCAATGATATAAAGTATCATAGTTTGGGAAAACTGGTTCTATTTTCTTTTACAAATTAGTTGGTTTAACCCCAGTCCACTATTTCTGGAGCTGTTTGGTGTGGTGTGGAAAGAGGTTAGAGTTAGGACGAGAGGGAACAGAGTACCTGTTCTAGTAGATCCAGGCTCATTTACCGTCTGAGGCAGTGGCTCCTAGCCCCATGTTTGAGAAGTCTCTGGGTGTCCACTTCTGCCCCATAAAGCCCCAGGACATCAAGTGATAAAACAGAGACCGATAAACTCGAATAAACAATGAACTGTTCACATGCAGAAGTATAAATTATCACCAAAGCACAATTTGTATTTTTATGCACTCAGAAAACTCCCAGAAAGTGCCAGGCTTCTGTTTAGTTCACTCATTAAAGTTGTGGGCCAGCCACGGGATAGTTAAAGCTGAAACTCTCTGAGTCATGTAGACTAATTAGAAAAGTTTAGTCTAGCCAAGTTGGTTAGGTGTGTAGTTGTAAGCCTTGGTGTATATATAGGCTCATGTGTATGTTATTTCACTACCATTGTTTTGAAGTCATTTGCAGGTCAAGACACACTTGTGTGTACATATCTGTGTGTGTGTGTTTGTGCATCTGTGTGTGTGTGTTGTGTGTGTGTGTGTGATCAGAGCTCAGTCTTCAAGCTTTGCACAGTAAGCACTGAGCTTTCCCCCTGGCCCCAGGACTAGCCTTCTTAAAAAAATGAAATCAAATTGCATGAAAAATAATAGCATACCTGGAACATAGTAATAGTCTATAATGTTATGCTTTTCTTAATTGTTTGTTTATATTGTTATAGTCTGAAGTCTGTAACATTGTCCTATATGATTCCTGCCCTAGAAATATAATACCTGCCCTAGAAACCAAACACACAAAAACGTAATAGGTTTAGTGTGAAGAGAATCCTAGGAATTTTCAATCATTCCTGGAGGCTATTAGGTAAGCCATGGAGAATGGATAGCAAAGATACATTGACGACTACAGTTTAAGAACAAATAAGGGCCATCCATCATCCAGTGTTGGTCAAATTATACATCCATGATCTCACCCATAAACACTCTGGATTGTGTCTCAAAAAGGTGCACACTTGGAAGATTGTATGTCGCAGTTGCCAAAAGGGTTTGGCTTTGTGTGTAGAGAGAGCTTTGTAGGCGTTGACCCCAGCTTGGCCCTTAATCAACGAGTGTGGTTGTAGTGTGACCCCCCCCAGACTTCACCGCCAGTCTCTGTGCTACTGTGTTTGAGGTGGGAATAATCAGGTGAGGTTCTGAGAGCGAGGTGCACTGGTGATTCTGTAAGAGGAGGGTGGAGCTCCTGAGCTGGCCTGTCCCCTCTGTGTCGCCGTGTGACCTCCACCCCGTGACGGACCGCAGACCACTGTTTTGGGCTTCTCGGCCTGGAAAGCTACAGAGTGTTTTCTTTTTAAAGCAGTTTCCTAAAGCCTATGGTATTCAGCTGTGATAACAGAAAACAGACTAAGACACAAACTGAATGATGGCCACGTTAGAGAGACATTTATCCTGGTTATGTGTGTTTTAGTCCTTCCTTCCTTCCCTTTTTGTTATGATAGGGTTTCTCTGTGTAGTCTTAGCTGTTCTCCAACTTACTCCGTAGACCAGGCTGGCTTCGAACTCTCAAAGATCCTCCTGCCTCTGCCTCCCACGTGCTGGGATTAAAGGCGTGGGATAGCACGGCCCAACACTTAATGTGTTTTCCACTCAGGAAAGTGAGGTCTTCCGTAAAGGTTCAGATTTGGCTGTAGAAGTGTATGTTTGCTTAGCACAGAGCCAAGCTCACACGGTGGCTGTTCTTTGCTCCCGGACCAGGACCGAGTGATGGAAATGATTTAGTGTTTGTTGACACCAGCACAAGTGTCCACATACTCAATGAGGTCACCCGGGTTATCCGTGACTTGGTAAGAGCGTCATAAAGAAAACAATGAGCTCGGGGGTGAATTCTTCCCATGGCTCACACGGACTTTATAAAACACTGCTTTTTGATTTAGAAGAACGGGTCGCGGCAGCATCTGAGCACCTATTTAGACAAGTTTCCACCTTATCCAGCTCAGAGTTGACCTCCTTCCCTTTGCCGTTCACCTGCTCCGGCTTGCGGATGGGAGGCGCAGATGTCTGGGGTCACGGGTGACCGTCGCCCGCCATGCTGAAGCAGCGGTGCGTTCTCTAGATAGTTTCTGCTCTGCAGAGGTAGCTTGTTGAGAGTCAGGGAGGAGAGTTCCTAAGCCCAGGCTTCCGTAGCTGATGCGCTTGCTCTCTGTGTGCTGATTCTCACCCTCCAGGTGGGTCTTTGGAGTCATAGCCCCAAACGTATCCAACCGTGCTGCATCCTCAACCTAAGGAAAACAGTGTTTGCCGAGGCTGATGCGTCTGCCTGCAGAGCTGGCCTGGCTGATGCGTCTGCCTGCAGAGCTGGCCTGGCTCCCAGCCTCCTCTCCAGCATTCCACCTTCATTATTTCACTAGTCCAGACAGAATCCACGCCTTCTAGCAGAGTGCCGTCTTCTGTATTAATTATACCACTCCGTTTAATCTCCAACAATATATGGAGAATAATTAAAGGGGGTAGTTATAACTCTCTAAGCTTAATTAAGGAGAGGAGCGAGCCTTTCCTTTGACTGCCATCCAATGCCGCGGTGCCCTTACCATCAGTTTGAGGAAGCCTCAGCCTCAATGAAAATAAAACACCCAATTAACAGACCACTGATTGTGTCTAAAAGATAAAAGATAACAGAGGGGTTCACTGGCTATCAGACCTCCTGTGAAATTAAACACGGTGGCATCCCATAATTTCTATGCAGACCATCACTTGCCAGGAAATAAATGCATTTGGGAAGTGTGCACACAGGTGTACTCAGTACCTTCTGACAGACATGGTGAAAAATGTGGACATCGTTTTCCCACAGCACCGGTGCCTTCAGTTTTCATAGACAGACACACTTCAATTTGTTTGTTCCCTGCCTGTAGAGGTACACTGTTCCTTGGGGCTGGAGAGATGATGGCTCAGTGAGTAAGAGCCCTGGCTGCTCTTCCAGAGGTCCTGAGTTCAATTCCCAGCAACCACATGGTGGCTCACGACCATCTGCAATAAGATCTGGTGACCTCTTCTGGCCTGCGGGCATACGTGGAGGCAGAACATTGTATGCATAGTAAACAAATATTTAAAAATAAAAAGAAGTGCCCTATTCCTGCCCCCCCTTGTTAAGTAACTTGCATGGTCCCCAAGCCCAATTTTCTTGCCCTCACATACATTCCCTCAGCACTTCATGAAATAGTCACTGATGTATAGGCTATGTGCTTGCAGGGACTGGAGGAGGCAAAAGGCCTCACAGTTGGCACCTTGCCTGGCACTGGTGTGTGCATTCTCCACTATAGCACAGGTATCACGCCAAGAGCCTTTGGGTTTGAGTGCTGGGTATGGTAGAATATGATCTTAAGGTATGTTGCTTCTGTTTATGCTGCTTATGTTTAACTTTGGAGCTGTGATTCTTTGCCTGTCTAAAGCACCTGGTGACCTAATAAAGAGCTGAACGGCTGGCTGGCAGACATGTATCCTTAACCTCAGCACTTGGGAGGCAGAAGCAGGCAGATCTCTGTGGGTTCCAGGACAGCCAGGGCTACCCAGGGAGAACTTGTCTCAACAAAACAAAAATCTATTTCTGAGAATATGCTTTTTAACATTTGTTTTGTTTTGGTGTTGGGTGTTGGACCCAACTTCTCCTTTCTCCAGCCCTTACCCTGCCAGCAGGGTACACCTTCTGCCCCTGAGAATTTACTTTAATGAAATATAATTAAATAAATATATATATATATATAATTTAGCTGTAAAAAATAAAACACTGGTGTAGGAAACATAGCTGTCCAATTGATAAGAATAAAGTCATAACCAGGCATGGTGGCACACACCTTTAATCCCAGCACTTGGAGGAGGCAGAGGCAGGCGGATCTCTGAGTTGGAGGATAGCCTGGTCTACAGAGAGTTTCAGGACAGCCAAGGCTGCACAGAGAAACCCGTCTCAACCTCCATTCCCCACAAAGAAAACCAAACCAAAACACCCCCCCAGACCCCAAAACCAAAACAAGAATAAAGTCATGCCACAAGATCTGATATGATGGTATTTGGTCCCCAATAAATAATTTTAGAGAATAGCAGATGCTAGAGATGGGCCAAGTAAAACAATACATCAACAAAAAGATATTTATTACGTTACTGTGTAAAAATATTTACATGCTTGGGAGAAAGTGCCCTAGATGAGAAGAACACACAGGTAAGGTCTAAAGGTAGTTAATTGTGAGTCCGTAGACTGTGGTTGCTTTTAGATCATTTCTTATTTTCTTATCTGACTTCCCTGTGTTGAATATACATACTTGTATGTTAAAAGTTATGTGCTTTGTTTAAAATGTAAGGATCTGGGATCGGGCAGAGTGGCTCATACCTGTGAGCTCAGTCAGTACTCAGAGGGGAAGGGGTTTTTGAGTTTAAGCCCAACTTGGGTTACAGAAAAACAAACACAATGCCCTCCTTCCAAAAAAAAAATCTTACAATGAGGTTTTTCTAGGCAAGAACACAGGAACTGACAAAGAAAATGAATGTACACTCTCCACAGAAGAACCCCAGCTGGCTGGGTGCACAGGAGGACATGCTTGCCCTACTGAACCCAGTGATGCTACTTTGAACCCCTCAGGGTGGGTAGAAAGTAGAAGAGATCTGAGAAAGAGGGGGAAGTAGGATTGAGCCTGAGGCTAGACTGGTAGCCTATCCTAAGGGAATTTAGAGAGCTATTCTGGAGAGCACAGTCCTGGGTTTTCCTGCAGCCATTCAGCTCCCAGCAATAAGGAAGCTTACTACAGTGATGTCTGAGGTACCAGGCATTTCATCATCTGGGAGAGGAAGTAGTAAATTATGGCTGCTGGTTACCATGGATTTCAGTGTAGCTGCAGATGGAAGTAAATTTAACGACCTGTAATGTAAAGGATCCATGGTGAGGGCTGCCAGATAAAGTACAAGGCACCCAGTTAAATCTGAGCTCTGAAAAGCAACCAACACCTATAAGTACACTCTAAATATATATATTGTATCCACAATCTAGGCAGGAGTATGCCACAGTTTATGAACACCTATGCTGTGTGTACATGGAGATGTCAGCCCACTGTGACCATAGCAACACACAGCACACATCAGGTGTTGATTGCTACTGTCTTGATGGGGAGTCTAACAGAAGGGAATAGATACATATTATACAGGATGGAAGGGAATAGATACATATTATACAGGATGGGGAATAGATACATATTATACAGGATGGAAGGGAATAGATACATTTTATACAGGATGGAAGGGAATAGATACATATTAACAGATGGAAGGGGATAGATACATATTAACGGGATGGAATGGAATAGATACATATTCTATGGAATAAAAGGGAATAGATACATATTATACAGGATGGAAGGGAATAGATACATATTATACAGGATGGAAGGGGATAGATACATTTTATACAGGATGGAAGGGAATAGATACATATTATACAGAATGGAAGGGGATAGATACATTTTATACAGGATGGAAGGGAATAGATACATATTATACAGAATGGAAGGGGATAGATACATTTTATACAGGATGGAAGGGAATAGATACATATTATACAGAATGGAAGGGGATAGGCACATATTATATAAGGAGTGTAGGTAGGTTAGAGCGTATAGTGGGCAGGTGATGACAGTCAACCAAGTATGATTCACTCGACTTGCTGGAGCACAAAAATTAGTTTTATAAATACCTTTATTTGGCATGGGGGGATGCAATTCCGTGGTTTGGAATGTGTGAGGCTCTGTGTTTGAACCCTGGCACCGTCACTGCACATGGGAGACCTTCACTCTCCTCTAGTTTCTGTACTGAAGTCCTAATCACATTGGCAGAATATTTTGCCCCCCCCCAAAAGTCCCTGTGAAAGACCTGTCAAGAAAGCAAGTGGGAAGGTGAGCAGGAAAAAAAAACAAAAAACTATCCAAATCAGAAAAAGACATGATGTATATAGACTTACTCCTTTAATAAGAGGATGTGTGTAAAGTTTTTCATCAGTAGAATAAATACTATCAGCAGAAATTTGTAATTTGTCATAGCAGTAGCCAGAAAAATAGGCATTTGTCTGTTGACAAATAATGTGCTATTGAGAGAGTCCTCCTTCACGTGTGTGTGTGTGTGTGTGTGCACACGTGCACGCTGTATGTTCTGGGTGTGCATGTGTATAAGTGGGAGTGTGGTGTATATGTGTGTGCTGTGTATTCTGGTGTGTGCATGTATGTAACTGCATGCGTGCGTGCGTGTGCGTGCGTGTGTGTGTGTGTGTGTGTGTGTGTGTGTGTGTGTGTGTGTTGAGCCGGGGTCTCATGCATCAAGCTTGTCCTGTCACAATGATAACATCGAGCCACCCTATTGCAGGCAGGGACTACAGGAGTGCACCGCCCCACCTGTCTGCCCTGCTCAACCCTTTCTCTCTTTCAATGTTGTAGCTGACTACAAAGAGAGCTTCAACACCATCGGGAACATTGAAGAGATCGCGTACAATGCTGTTTCCTTCACCTGGGACGTGAATGAAGAGGCCAAGGTTAGTGAAACCTGTGGTGGCTCTTAAGACTTTTCCAAACCTTGCGCAGTAGTTTCCTAGAAGCTTGACTCATTCTGCCTTTTGGAATCCTCACACTTTTGCTATTTTGCTGGGACTTGGGGTGGGCGGGCTTCTGCCCCCCTCCCCATCCTTCAGACCATATGCTCCATTGTAGAACTTGTATCTCACTCAGAGTCTTAGTCTTCTGAGGTCTCTAGGCTTCTCTATGCCACAGCTGCATTTGGGGATGGGGGTGGGGCTCAGAAGTGGGGCTTCCAGTCATGTTTCACCACTATGACTTTGACAGCAGGTCTTGCTTGACCCTTTTCTGTTCCTCTGGATGTAAGTATGGTTAAGACTGCAGAGGCCACCAGCCGGTGGTGGTGCATGCCTTTAATCCCAGCGCTCAGGAGGCAGAGGCAGGCAGATCTCAGGAGTTCGAGGCCAGGCTGGTCTACAGAGTGAGTTCCAGGACAGGCTCCAATCTGTCTCAAAACCACAAACAAACAAACAAACAAACAAACAAAAGGCTGCAGAGGCCAATAACATCCCTGACAAACAGGGGCCAAGGATGGATGTTGGGGTGCATGGATGGATAAGAACGTGTTTGCAGCTGGGCGTTGGTGGCGCATGCCTTTAATCCCAGCACTCAGGAGGCAGAGGCAGGCGGATCTCAGGAGTTCGAGGCCAGGCTGGTCTACAGAGTGAGTTCCAGGACAGCCTCCAAAACAATACAGAGAAACCCTGTCTCGAAAAACCAAAACAAACAAACAAACAAACAAGAACGTGTTTGCACAGATAACCCTGTTTGCTCTCAGCCACACGTCTGTTTTGAAGGCCCCAAGGCCCATTCTGGGTCTCAGCTTCTTCTGGTTCCCAGGCCTCGTTTTGCACCTAAAGGAGTGTTTCAGATAAAAGTAAGCTTGTTTTCTGCTTCAGCTGTGTACCTCCTGGGTGAGCATTGGAAGACCTTGTCTGCAGTCTCAGGAGGAGGTCAATGTAAACAAGGCTGTCAATGGCTCATTGTCCTCCCTGGGAAGGTTGGGTGAGAGAGGAAACTGGCTTGGGGAGCTAGTGAGCAGGCTTTCCAGAAGAAAGGTGAATTGCTCAGTGTCCCATTCCACTCATGTATAAAACAACGCTGGTGAAACTGGCGTTAGGCTCAGAAAGGTGACCCGGAGTGGGCACAAGGTGACAGATCACCAGTGTGGCCTGGAGACTGAGTGTCCCGGAGAAGGGAACAGACCTTGTTACAGGATGCCAGATCCAGCCTCACACAGACCTGCAGGCTGGCGTGTGTCTCTGGCATGCCTGCACTCACCGTGTTCTCTTGGCTGCCTATGACTCATCCCGCTCTGTCCCCACTCCCCAGATTGTCACTGCTCGCAGCTGTCTGACTGGGCTCTTCATGCTAGACTACTACACAAGGGCGGGCTGTGTAGTGCTTGGGTGTATTGCAATCAGCACTTCCAAATGCCTCTGCCGCACTCAACACCCTGCTGGGATATGGGTGCCGGCCATCCCACCAGGGAGCCAAACAACATTGTGACCGGGAAGAGTTCACACCCACTTTACACCCACTGGGAAGAAAATGGGGCTCCACCACAGGTGTGTGACAGCTAGTGCAAGCTGTCAATCCACATTTCCAGTGTGTCCTGGCCTGTGGTGAAGTGTTAAAACTATGATCATTAAGTATGGACCTTTGAAAGAGGGGAATGTGGGAATCAGTGTAATGTGGGTAGTTGATTTGGGGTTTAGCTGACCTTCCAGCCAGCTCATTCCGTACAACTCACGTGCTGTATACAAGTGCCCACTTTCTTGTCTAAATGTGTGGGAGCATGTGTGTGATGGGTGTGTACATGTATGTCTGGGTGTACACATGTGTGCATGTGTATCTGTGTGGGTAGGTGTGCACATATGGACACATGTGGGCATGAGTATCTGTGTGTGTGTGTGGGGGTGGGTATGAACATATGGACACGTGTGTGTGTGTGTGTGCGTGCGCGCGCGCGCGCGTATGTGCACACACCGATCTTCTTACACACGTTGGCAACATGCAATTGCTCTGAGGCAATATTCCATGCTACTTCCTGTAGCGGAGTTTATTTCCCTGATATCTGTCTTTAGTGGCTGTCATTCTCTGTTAACTTATAAGCAAGTTTTAAAAGCTGCCACGGAAGGGCATTTGAAGACAAGCACCGAACGTCAACCATGGGCCTGAGGGTCTGCAAGGTTGGGAGTGGGTTCTCATGGAGCGGCCACTCGCTATTGTTTTCCTAGTTCTCACTTTCTCTGTGCAGCCGTAGTATACATTTAAATTTTTATGCACGGGGCACCCCCCTGGGTCCAGGTCTCCTGTGGCTCCCAGTGTCACGGAGGCAACAGCACAATGAAATTCAAAATGGTTCTCTCTGCTGTGTGTCAAAGGGCTTTCCCACTGTACCTCCCGCTCGGCGCCTCCCCCAGAGTTTTATTTATGTATTTAGTGTGTGCGCCTGTGTGTCCCTGTGGTACTGGGGATCGAACCCAGGGCCTCCGATGTGCAAGGCTCTGCTTCTGAGTGCCTTGCCCAGGCCCTCTCTTTCGCCCCCTGCTGGCTGCTTCTGGGGCTGCCTCACGTGCTACATCCATCAGTCCTCTAGAACAAGTAGAGAAAGGAGAGGACAGCCACACCGAAGCCTTCAGCTTCCTTGACTTATGGTAGCCAGGGAGGTACTCGGGTTCTCATCCAGGTTGACCCCAGACTCCCAGCCTGGCAGCCTGGTTCAGGGGAGCCTGCCAGGACTCACCTCTCAGAGCCGGTGTTTCCGGTTGGACCACAGAGGTTTTCTGCTAGGTGACCCAGCAGGCCAAACGGTCTTGGACAGGACCTGTTTCCCCTCAGTGTCTGCAGTCTGGAGGACCACGTGTCTACATGGTGGGGCTCTGAGCGGAAGCTGGAGGGAGCGAGCCCACATCAGGCAGCACACCCCTGCAATGAGAATCCGACTCAGGACCTAGACCTCACACCGGATTTGCCAGCAATTGTCTTTATTTTTCCTTGGGTCAGGGGGTGGTTTTCAGACAGGGTTTCTCCGTGTAGCCCAGGCTGGCTGTGGACTCACAGCGATCCTCCTGCCTCAGCCTTCCATATGTTGGTATTCCCGGCATTGTGACAAGCCCAGCTTCCAGCCCCTGACTCCCCCTTCCCCGGCTTTAGTTTGACCAGTTGGGAAACGGTGGGGAGTGGGGGCGTGGGGGCGAGCATGGCCGCAGATGCCTGAGGTCCCGCCCAGAGGCTTCTAGTGGGGGAGCCGTGCCACACTCTCTCAGGGGACTCCGACTCCCAGTTTTTCTTTGTTGCCAAATGCTGGTAACTTAAAAAGCAGGTTTGCCAAGCACAGATCTCCAAGAGGCTGACTTCCCACACAAGTCTGTTGAGTTGTGAAGAGCCATGATGACGGTCCCCAGTGGTGACGCCATCACCCACACAGGGCAGCTCTAACTGCAGTCCTTTCCCAGGTTTCCAGGGAGAGTCTTGGAGTCCCCTCCCCAACCCTTTTTATTAGTGCTGCTCTCTGTTCACAGGGATTTCGAGATTAACCCGCTAGAGAAGCCTCGTGGTGACCACACAGAACGCGAGTGTTAGGGCGCTGCTGATTGCCCTGTGCTGGTGCTGTGGACGACACTGTCCTCTTTGTTAGGATAAAGATCGAGGGGGGACCTTGGGTGGGGAGCCTTGGTGGATTCCATGGCAGGCGAAGGTGACCCAGGCGGAGTGACAAACAGGCCAGGCAGACAGAGCTTGGTGAGAAGTTTTATTAGAAAGGGGGGGGGGGAGAAAAGAGGTAAAGAGACACAGAGACAGAGAGAGGACAGAAGAGGAGAGACAGGAAAAGTCCTGTCTGCCCCAGGGGGACAGCCGGGAGGAGAGGAGCAGGAAAGAGAACAGAGAGAAGAGCTGGAAAGAGAGCCTAAGTGGGCGGGGTCTGTCTTTTAAAGGGTCCTTTGCACCTGCGTGCAGTCTGTGCAGTCATGGAACCCTGGGCTGACCAGGGCACTGCCTGAGTGCACTCTGCCAGGTGACAGGGGCGGACTGGTGTAACGCCTGAGTCCTTACACTCTTTGTGCCTTATTGCCATACCAGGAGACCAACCTCCACCTCTGCACCCCATCTCCATGTCTGCCCTTTCCTACATTCTCTCAAACGTTAGGATGAAGGTGGTTCCCCACCCTCTGAGTCTTTTAAAAAAATTCTCTCTAGTCAGTGTTTTGGAAGGATCTTGATTCAGTAAAAACACCTCACTACCATCGTAGAGGTGAGTCTTACTCTCATCCTTCTTTAGAAAATTTTAAATTATTATTATTGCATTTCTATGTGTGTCAACGTGGGCAGGCAGGAGCCAGGTCACGCTTGTAGAGGTCGGAGGTCAGCTTTCCAGAGTTGGTTCCCTTGTACCTTACTTTGAGCCAGGCCCTCCCTGCCTTCCTTCATGCTCTAGACCAAGAGGACATTAACTTCCGGGCAATTCTCCTGTCCCGGCCTCCTGCCCCCCCCCAAGCATGCTGGGATTGCAGATGCACCTGTCTTCTTAGGTAGGCTCTGAGGATGGGTCTCAGACGGTCAAGCTTGTGTGGCAGGCACTTTACCCACCGAGCCTCCCCCCCCCCACAGTCTTTAAAGAAAAGTCTAGAATAACTTTGTAATGTGAGGCTGGCACTGTGGGATTCTCTTCATGGCTCCTGAGCCCAGCATCTCTGCTTACCAGGGTAGAACAAGACCTCTTTTGGTGATGTCTGTCCTGCTTGTCCAGACACCGCCCTGTGGCTGCAGTAGAAGACTTGGAGTATCCCACCCTCCCCTTTGTCCTCAGATCACCAGTGGACTGAGAGAGACCCCCTCGGGAAGGAAGTCATTTTAGAGAGGTCGGGGGCACATCTAGGGTGAGACTGGAGGTGTAGGACATGAACAACACCTCTGCGCATCTTAGATTCTGACTGGCACCCCAGCACTGTAAGGTGTGGATGCCGCCCACAGGCTCCTCTCCTACCCATCCTCACCAAGGAAATCAGACACGAAGACAAGATAAATGCTATCATTTTCCTTTCCCAAGAAACGTAGACTGTAACTTACATGGGTCCAGGAGGGAAAATAGACACCGTGCTTCACTTCCTCAAGCAAAGCCGTTTGAAGACTCCGTCCTGCATGGCCACTCTCTTCCTCCTCCTCCTCCTCTTCCTCCCCCTCCTCCTCCTCCCCCTCCTCCTCCTCTCCCTCTCCTTCCTTCCCTTTACCATCCTCCTCCTTTTCCCTTTCCTTCTCCTTCTCCTCCTCTTCCTCCCCCTCCTCCTCCTCCCCCTCCTCCTCCTCTCCCTCTCCTTCCTTCCCTTTACCATCCTCCTCCTTTTCCCTTTCCTTCTCCTTCTCCTCCTCTTCCTCCCTCTCCTCCTCCTTCTCCACCCCCTCCTCCTCTCCCTCCCCTCCTCCTGAGCTCACACTCACCCAGCCTCCAGCAGGGATGCTGCACTGTTTGAGCACTTCGGTTCCCAGAACTTTCCTCATCCTTGTGCCCTGAACATTTCTTTCTTTGTACCGTGAAAGTCATTGAGCAGAATGGACATAGCTGCTACTTATGTGCGTGTATGTGTGTGCACGAAGACTAACTTAACATCAGCATCTCTCTCCTGACTAGCCTGCTATTATTTTATGTGTGTGCATGTTCGTGTGTGCGCGTGTGTGTGTGTGTGTGTGTGTGTGTGCGTGTGCTGACTAGCCTAACAGAGACTCTTGCACAGCTATTAGCTCACTTGTACCCACGAAAGAGCGGTGTTCTCTAAAACTGTGATTCTGGGATATCAGTGGGTTCTCTCCAACTTTACACATTTCTCTTCATCTTCCCACCTCTCTAACTCTTTCTCTGGTATGCTCACATTCATTTTTATGGTTTCATCCATGTGTTTTTCGTTTGTGCTTTTTTTTTTCCATGTTATGAATAGTGGAGACTTTTTTCTTTCCTTTATCCAAAACCATGCAAGAGGCACAGCATTTAGGAAACAAAATCAAGGTGGAGATTATTTTCTGAGGAGAAGAAGAAGGCATGAGCAACTTAAGAAGCAGAATAAGCAAACGCTGGCATGCAAACTAGCAGACAGGGATAGACTCCGCCCCCTTTTCCATGCTTTGAGTGAGGGCCAGTGAGATGGCGCAGTGGGGAATGGCATTTGCCACCAGTGCTGATGATCAGAGCTCCGTCTCTGGAGCCCGCATGGTAGGAGGAAAGAAATAGCTCCTACAAGTTGTTTTCTGACCTTCACATCTATCTGTACACACACACATACACACAGAACTAGAGAGAGAGAGAGAGAGAGAGAGAGAGAGAGAAAGAGAGAGAGAACTAGATTTACAGTAGAAGCTCATCTGTAAATCTGAACCTGTAGAAATCATTAAACTGGGTGTGGGCATGGCATACTGACATTTCCCCTGAGCCATTTCCCTTAATAGTTTACTTCTAATTAATGGCAAGTATCTGATTTCTGCCTTAATAGTAAAAAGATGTCATTTAAGAATCGAGGCTAGGAGCCGGGCGGTGGTGGCGCACGCCTTTAATCCCAGCACTTGGGAGGCAGAGGCAGGCGGATCTCTGTGAGTTCGAGGCCAGCCTGGTCTACAAGAGCTAGTTCCAGGATAGCCTCCAAAGCCACAGAGAAACCCTGTCTTGAAAAAAAAAAAAAAAAAAAAGAATCGAGGCTATTTTTGAGTGGTTGTTGACATGGTCCATCTGTAAGGAAGACAAGCCCACGGGATGCTGGGGCACTACTTGGAAGCTGCCCATTCTGTAAGACAAATTGACTGTATCAGTGTGTGGAGATCTGATGAGCAGGGTTCGGTAGAACGACTTCCTTTGCCAGTGTGAAATCTTGGCATCTCTCCCTGTGTGGGATGTGTCCTCCTTCAGGTGCTGCCTTCTCAAAGTACAGCTAGTGGTAAGCCCCACCCAATTTCATGGACACGAGCCAGGAACCTCTTCCACTAGCTTAAGAGAGGGCTTGGTGACAAGGAGGCCACGAATTGGGGAGAGCAGAGTTATTTTTTATTTTTTTTATTTTTGGTTTTTCGAGACAGGGTTTCTCTGTATTGTTTTGGAGCCTGTCCTGGCTCTCTCTGTAGACCAGGATCTCACAGAGATCCGCCTGCCTCTGCCTCCCGAGTGCTGGCATTAAAGGCGTGCGCCACCAACGCCCAGCGTGAGAGCAGAGTTATTGTAATCTTCTTGTACACTCCCAGCTTTGTATGACTTTGAGTTCGATTATGCTAATTAAAAGGCCAGTTTAGGGGACCTGGAGAGATGGATGGCTCAGAGATTAAGAGCACTGGCTGCTCTTTCAGAGGTCCTGAGTTCAATTCCCAGCAACCACACGGTGACTCACAACCACCCATGACTCCAGTTGTGAGGGATCCGGTACCTTCTGAACTCCTAGGGCATGAGGCTTGCAAGTGACATACATACATATAATGTAGAAAGGCACTCCTATACATAGAATAAAATAAACAAATCCAAAAACTAATTTTAAAAAAGCTAAAACGTGGTAGTTATGATACACCCTTCCTAGGGCACGCTTCCAAGTAGACAGTGCCCTCTCTCCCTTGAACTCCTGGACCCCAGAGACAGACGAGGGACTGTCTAAAGGAAGTCATATTTCCAAGTGACCAAGATTCATAACTTTGCTGATCCCCCCTCCCATAGCTCCTAGTAAGCTGATGCCTTTTTGTCTGGGAGCTTCTAGGAGAAATGTCTGCCATTTGCACAGACATTACACCCCAGTCAACTTGGGCCCAGTTTTAAGCAGGTCATCTGATAGAGAATATTATGGGGTATCCCATGGTCTCAAGAGTAAAGAGAGCATTGGGAGAGGCTCCTGGGAGAGGTCTCAAAAAGATTGAGTTACACACCGCCAAGCAGGGCAAATGGCGTTTTTATGTGTTTGCTGGGGCGTGGTGTGGGCGGAGGGAGCTTTAAAAGGGCGAAGGCAAACATTTGCTGGAGTCTCCGGTATTGAACTTAAACAAAGCCGTGCCTTTGTCCCCCTTTTATAAGGTAAGGACTGACGGGAAGAGCTGGGAGGCTGGAGCTAATGCTTGTGAACAAGAGGTAATCTTTGGATGGCACCTCGCTGAAGCTGTCAGCTGATCATGTGTCACAGAGTGGAGTAGCCATGGTTTCTGCCGTGCAGTGCAGAGAATTGGATTACACACTTGGATTTCATGACATAACGCTGTGTGCTTGTGTGCACAGCGGCTGATATTTGTTCGGCAATTATTATATCTCAGGCACCTTGCCATGCCAGGCCTTGGTATATTATCCAATTATTCGCGTCTCTAAGCAGGTGACGGTTTTCATCTGACTAACAAACAGGTGACTTCAAGTTAGGTAGCTTACCTCGGCAACATAGCAAATGCACAGCAAAGCCGAGATTCCTTCCCTAGGTTGTGTCAGATCCTCCCGCAGAACTGCTTTCTGTTGCGAGGGTTTCTCTGTATAGCTTTGGAGCCTGTTCTGGAACTCGGCTCTGTAAACCAGGCTGGTCTCCAACTCCCGAGTACGTGTGCCACCACTGACCGGCTTTGTTGAGAGGATCTTGATGAAGCATCTCCACTCACACTGGCAATGGTATCTTTAAGGTCAGGTTTAGGAAGGTGGGATTCGTGGCCGAGCACAGGTCATGCTCTTAGAGAAATTAGATCAGGCCTGGAATTAAGATGAACTTCTAGTACTCCTGCCTGCATCTCCCAGCCCTGGGATTACAGGCAGGCATCACTATTTATGCCTGGTTCGTCCTTTTCTCTTCTCTTCTGTCATTTTTTTCTGTTTTGTTTTTGTTTGTTTGTTTTAAAAGTCTAGATGAGAAATTGGAATAGTGTGGCTAGTGACATACACTCCAAACCTAGATCAACTCACTACTGATATTTTCCCAGGTTTTTCTCTCCTCTGCTCCTCACCCCTCCTATCCTGCACTTCATAGCTTATGTAGATAGAGAGTACCCATTCTGTGTGTGTGGGGGAATCCGCTACAATTTAGGAGTTAGAGAGGTGAGCATGCCGGATGATGGAGGGATGTTCAGAGATCAGAGGACTCAAGAGCAGGGCCTGTGGAGCCCGATGTGGCTCCAAATGACGCTGTAACGATAAGCGACACACTTACTGAAAGTAAAACTAAGTATTTATTGTAGAAATTACTCACAAGATACCAAACAAGTAACCCAGATGAGCCCAGTAGTTTTCCGCTGCCGAACCAGAAGCCAAACTCCGGGAAAAGAGAGCAAGACTTCCTGTGTGCTGTCTTTTATGCCTTCCCCCCGTAATGCCCCCTAGCCATGCCCAAAAGTGGGCCTGGCTAGTGACATAGTTACGCCTACGTACGTATACGTCTTTACGTCCGGCCGTATACGTCTTTAGTCATGCCTAAAGTGGGTGTGGTTAGCGGTGTGGTAAACTGTTCTTTTATTACCTCATCTGTACGCGCCTCTAGTAAATCACATGGTTAATGGCGGCATACAGGCTTTCTCCTACAATTCCCCTTTTAGTCTAAAAAGGACAACTAACTTGTGTCAATGAACAAAATGTATCAAACATCTATTCTATCCTAAACTTATCTGAAAGAAACACCCAAATATGAACACCTCCTTCCAATCCCAACTTTAAAATAATTGAAAACAATAACAGGTGTAAACTATCTTATAATATCAATAGTAGGGAGAGGGGCATGGAATTCTCAAAACTACTTCCTGCTGAGATGGGACGATGATAATCTCATGGGGACCTGTGAGAAGAAAAATGTTAGTGTAACAAAAATCTCAGTAGATCAGACAGTCTCAGTATGGCAGGAGATGCTTGATTGAAGTTCCTGACTGGGGTTCTAGTGTTGATTGAAGCTCTTATCTTGAAGCTCTGGTCAGATTGTAGAAGATGTGCTGTTTCAGTTTCTTGGTCCGGAGTTGTGTAGAGTGATGTAGTTTCAAGCCAGTTTCAGGCTAGTGCTTGTCAGGTGGAGTCAATGATGTGGGGCAGTTCAGATGCCTCCAGTCGAATCAGGTGAAGTCAATGAAGTGGATCCTCATTCTCTTTCTGAAGCAGTTGAAGATTGCTGTCAGGAAATCCCTTGTTCTCTGGAAAACTCAAACATTAATGTTAACAAAGAAATATTGTAACTTTTATATGTATGCATCCTGGAAGAGGTGACAATAGGGAAGATGGTAAACCTGAAGGAAATTAGACTTTTCAGAAAAAGAAATCCACAGATAACAGTCCCTAATTTTATTTTCTTCTGTTTTATATCAATGGCTCTTTGATATAATACAGAAATTCTGAATTGTATTTAAATAATATGCTTGAATTTAGAGTAAGAGAGTCAGTCCAACTCCAAAGCCAGCTTCAATTAAATGAATGGGGACTGAGGTATGTGAAGAAATAAAGATAAAAGGTACTATGAGAAAACAATATAGAGAGATTTAGATTTTGATACCACACAGTGAGTTACTGTTTGTTTGATGGTCCTCAGGGTAGCTATTCATTTTTCTTAATGCTGATGAAAAAGGACAAACAACAGTCTTGGTTTTTTGAGACAGAGTTTCTCCTTGTAGCTTTGGAGCCTATCCTGGCGCTCGCTCTGTAAACCAGAGCTGGCCTCCGAGCCACAGAGATCCGCCTGCCTCTGCCTCCCGAGTGCTGGGATTAAAGGCTGTGCCGCCACCAATGCCCGGCTAAGACAACAGTCCTTTGTAAGGACGGGTTGATACAGATCAGTTGTGGTGAACACCAGCACAGTGGGAAAAGGCTGGGTGGGGCAAGGCTTTGGGAATATAGAGAAACAGGAGGTAGGGAAGGGATGCTGGTCATGAAAGATGCTACAGAGGAGAGGCAGGAGGAGGAGCCAGGCAAGGAAGCTGGGTGAGTCTGGGGAACTGTTAGACCGCACACTTGGACCTCACCCCAGGCTGGAGTGGGAGCCCCAAAATAGGCATTTTAAATCAGACTTCCTAGTGGTCAGCGGGAAGTCAGATTTGGAAATGTGTGCCTGTGAAGACACTGAGAAAGCCGGCTTCCATCTGAGGAAAGCAACTTGAGTGGCGAATTTATATTCCTGTGTGCAAAAAACTGCACAGAAAGATGTAGCTTAACTTACAAGCAATAAATTATAAGTGTCACCATGTCTGGTGGTGGCATGGCTTATCAATTAAAACCTGGGGGAGAAATTGCCATTCTATAGGTATTTTTTTTTTAAGATCAGAATTATGGGGTCTCAGCGTTTACGTGTGTGAATCGGGACTGAGTGCATTCTCTGCCTCCGCTTGCAACACGGGACAGAGGTGCGCATAGCATGCTGGAATGGGCAACCTGGGGAGCAAAGGAGGCGGGGAGGGCGCTGTTTTTCCTTTTGCGCCTTTCGAACTTCATATCAGATGGTTCAGGCATTACAAACTTAGGTTTTAAGATGTGGGGATGGTACCACGTTGGAAGGCTGCTCACCTCACATGTACAAAGCCATGGTTTCGATCTCCGGCATCACGGAAACCAGGAACGCATACAAGAAGCTCTGAGAGAGAGGTGGGGAGAGGGAGAGAGGGGGGAGGGGAAGGGAGAGAGAGGGAGGGAGGGAGAGAGAAAGAGAGAGAGGGAGGGAGAGAGAGAGAGAGGAGGGAGGGAGGGAGGGAGGGAGGGAGGGAGGGAGGGAGGGAGGATGAAACAAAACCACCAAGAAGTCTGGGTTCATATTCTCATGACAGGAGCTTGTCACTGCGGGAAGCAGCCTGCTGGCTGTAGCTCTTCCATAGGGTGTAAACATGTGGGGATAGACAGACAGACAATCATGCTCATTATTATTCATTGGGGCTTCACTTAGGTGTGCAATAACCTCATCTGTAGGTATGGACACACGGACAAGCAGTCAGATGGCTTCAGAGAATACGTAGGCTCAGAGCTGGGGACCCTCCCTGTGACCCTGACACCTTGGCCTCTAGGCATTGTTACTTATGAAAGCAAGATGGCGCATAAAAGGGAAAAAGCATATTTGGAAAAGCAATTTATGCTCTCTTAACTCATTGAGTAAACATTTGCTGAGGAACCCAAGCCTGGCATAATGCAGCTCGCTTGAGGCAGACAAAGACCCCTTCTTACAGGCGTTTCACCATCACGGGGGACACAGGCGACAAAACTCTAGACAGCCAAGGGCCGATTAAATCCAAACAATGAGTGTATGAAGAAAGCAGAAAAGAGAAACTTGATAGAGCTTGCTTCTGGTTGGGAGGGGGAAAAGCAACTCTCGAGTGGGGAGGCCGTAGCTGGTCCGTCTGAAGAGCTAGTATCGACCCAAAACCCGATAGAGGGGGGCTGCTGCCCTGTGCGTGTCTGCAAGGACAGCGCGGTGTAGTGGCCTCCAAATGGACCCGATTTGATGTCCTCTGTAAACAAACAAACCAAAACCCACGGGCGGTAGGAAAAACAGGGAAGCCCTGGTAGAATTCGAGAATGTATTCGGACACACCGATACCATGTGCAGAAAAGAAATGCATGGTGAGAACGAATGGTAAAACAAAAGATAGAGAAATACAGTAATGATACCTACATAGGCTGCACTATCTGAGGTTCCAGGGAACCTTGGGCGAAACAGCAAGGCCTCTGGGAGTATGGGTGTGGGGAGGTCTGAGAGTAGGGGTGTGGGGAGGTCTGAGAGTAGGGGTGTGGGGAGGTCTGGTCTTGCTATCCCCACCTCAGAGCGCAAGGTCAGCGCAGAAGGGTGCCATTTAATAGCTGTTGGACGGGTCACAGCGTAAAGCGAGTGACTGATGCCCAAGTTTGACGTCTCACATTGTGTCCCCCCCAACCTGGCTTCCTGACGTTGTACTAGAGTTGACACTTCCTTTATTGCCTGTCTCGATTTCTCATTCCGTCTGCACCTAAGTGCAATCTTTTCAAAGTGCATGGGGGGAAAAAACGACAAAATGTACGGACGTTGTCTAAAGGGGTTTAATAAGAAGCGAGACTAATCCCAGCACTCCGGAGGCAGAGGCAGGAGGATCTCTGTGAGTTCAGGCCAGCCTGGTCTACACAGTGTGTTCCTGAATAGCTAGAGCCCCATAGTGAGACCCTGTTTAGGGAAAGAAAAAAGTAGGAGCAGGAGGGGGAGGAGGAGGGAGAGGAGAAGGAACAGGAGGAGGAGCAGGAGGAGGAAAGGGAGAAGCAGGAGGGAGAGGAGGAGAGGGAGGAGGGGGAACAGAGCAGAGCCGAGGATTTGGCAACGGCACACTTGTGTATTTGCGCATCAGGTTTGAGAGCGAGAATGGGTTGTGAAGTTAAACCTGTTTCTCGGTGCACTACGATTTTTGGGTCTAATGCCTGTGTGAGTCCTTAGATGAGTTCCTTAGGATCCAGAGTATTAGGGAGTACATAAGTAATGTAAGTAGCCTTTAATCAGAAAGGCAGTACAGAATTCACAAAGTCAGACAAACCCATGACATAGAATGTATCTTGGAGGTGAGACCTTTTTTTAAATCTCGGGTTGCTTTCTAAATCAATTAAAGGTCAATCATTTTACAGGAAAACCCCAGAAGCGCAGTGAAGGTTAGCAATGGGTCTGAGGCTCACTGGAGCGAGTGTGTTTATTTTTATTTGCTTATTTTGGTTTTTTGGAGCCTGTCCTGGAACTCGCTCTGTAGACCAGGCTGGCCTCGAACACAGAGACCCGCCTGCCTCTGCCTTCCGAGTGCTGGGAATAAAGGCCAGCTCGTGTGCGTTTATTTTAATAAATCTCCCCACTTGTTTAGTGCACGGCTGAGTTTGAGACCTCTGCAAAGTCGCTTTTGTGCTAGAGGTCACAAAACAGGAGTCGTCGTTCACGTGTAACAAATGATTTTATTTTTAAAAAGTCACAAGGCACTGGACGGCTCTCTCAGGGGAAGGTGTCTTAGGCACATTCAGAAGTTATCTGATTCACTCTGAACATGGGAGGAAATTGAAATGCTATTAATTGCCTGAATGCACACGACTTAATTCGTTTTCCCGGGGAAGGGAAAGTGTGCTTTTGCAATTAGAAGAGCACACGTGATGTTTGGAAACTGCTTTGTGGGAGCAGAGGCCTGGCGATTGTCCCGTGTGTAGCTCAGAGGTCTGCTATTTACCCGGCCCATCTGCTCTCCGCGTAGTTCGAGCTCCTGCTGAAGTTGCAAAGGACTTTTCCGTGCTTGACATTTGGACGAGCATCCAGCGGGTGAAGTCATGCCTCCCTCCTCAGACCTCTGTATCACATCCACACCGAGTTCCTTGTAGGTGAACTTCCGAGAAAGTGGGGCCCGTGTTTGCCTCGCCGCGGAGCAGGGACATGGTTGGGTTTGCTGGATGAAAGCAGCAAACGAGTGCTTATCAGTCCCGAGGCCTTCCATGCCCTCCCCCGCCCCCGCTTCGGTTAAAGTTCAACCACTTGGATTTTGAGTGTGGCACAGCTGAGCTAAGATGGATGCCACCAGGCATGGCCAGCAGCTTTCCAAGGGTTCCTTGGCAGGCGAGGGAAACGGTGCTGAGCGGAGGAGAGTTGCACCCTGCCTGCTCCGTTGACCCGGGAGATGCCGGCGCATGGCTACCCAGAAGGCAAACTCCTGCGCTTTACCTTTTATGGGATCAGGATGCCTCGAATCTGAGCCACGCTGGGCCTTCTGAGGAGATCCTTTTCTATTTTAAGAGCACTGAGTCTAAATGTCTCCCCACGGAACTCAATTGGCTTTTAAGGGCCTTGTGTCTGGGTGACTGATTTTTATAGCTGCTCCAAGGACGGTTGAGTCTGTTTATTGTAGTCTATTGCCAGTGAGCATCTCATTGGCTGTAGATGACCAGGCTACTTAAGTGGTCCTTGTAAACAGTCATGATCTATTGCTCTAGCTCTCTTAGGCTTGGAACCGACAGGTCATAATAGCATCTCTTTGGACCCATCATATAGACCCGTAGTGAACCATGGGCATGAATGAAGCCCTATCATGCAGGCAATACCCACCAGAGCATCAGCTTCTCTTCTATAGGGAGACTTTTTGATGAAGTGGGGTTAATAAAAAAAATAACCAGTCAGGATTGAGGTGTCCAGGATAAACAGCTGCCACCAGGAAGATCTCTGTGGAACACGTGGCCAGAATCAGGGATGGCCACACAGTTCAGCAGAGCGAACATTTGATTTGCTGACACAAAACCGCATTCTGGCCAAGACCGCCCGTGTTGCCAGCAATAAAAGAAGTCAAGTGTCCCTGACTGCACATCAACGGTCAATGAAGCCATTGTAATCTCCAAGGCACCTCCAGCACACTCTCTCTCACCCCGACTCACCCCTGCCCTCCTTGGTTGCAGGGCCCGTAGCTTATGTGCCTGTGATAGGCCAGCCTTGGGACGCCTAGGACATCTGAAGACACTTGCTGCCCGAGTGAGTGTCAGATTAAAAATCTCCCTGCCGTTTAGGGTCTCTCCAAGGCTGGAGGTAGCGTTTTCTGTTACTCTGACTGTTGGGGACAGCGTGCTTCTGCTCTGGAAGCGTCCTGTCTGCCCCGAAGTCTTTCTTAGGAGCCCCCGCCTCTCAGATGTTTGGGTGTTCAGTTGATCTCATCCCCTCCCACCCCCACCCATCCCCATCCCTTAGACTTGGTGAGGCTCCTCTCAAGCCGTAACTAGCATCCTCCTCACTACGGACTTGGTCCTGTGTGCCTGGGGCCTCTGTTCACACCTCTCTTGGACCACTGGGTGATGGTCATTGCCGAGTACTTGTTAACATTCCTCCTCCACCCTGAATTGTTACCTCAGTGAGGTAGCCTTGGCTTCTGTCTCTATTTCTTTTTCTTTTTCTTTGTGTGTGTGTGTGTGTGTGTGTGTCCATTTCCAATTTGTCCAACACTGTTCCATTGTGTGCTTCCACGAATTCTTATAGAATGAAAAGAATAAATGAGTGAAATGATATATATATATAATTTTTTGTATATTTAAGATAATACGATGAGATATTTCAGGGTCCATAGAAAGAATAAGGTAAGGAAATGAACATTTATGTATTAACCTTACATAGTTACCCTTTCCCTTTGTGTGAGTGTGTGTGTGTGTGTGTGTGTCTGTCTGTCTGTCTGTGTGCATGGGCGCTTTTGTGTATGCCTGCGTTTGTGTGTAAAGGAGCTAATATTTATTCATTCTTGTTGAGCGTGGTGGTTGTCATTCCAGCTCTAGAGAGGCTGTATCAGGAGGATCACCACATTTAACACCAGCCTGGTCTAAACAGCAAGCCCCTCCTTCCAGGTGACCTTGGGCTACAGAGGAGGACCCTTTGTCTCCAAACCAAAGAAACGGGGAAAAATTTGTTTTAATAAGATTTATTTATTATGTATACAGTGTTCTGTCTGCGTGTATCCCTCCACTCCAGAAGAGGGCGCCAGTCTCATTACAGACGGTTGTGAGCCACTAAGTGGTTGCTGGGACCTCTGAAGGAACAGCCAGTGCTCCTAACCTCTGAGCCATCTCTTCAGCCCCCCCCCCCCCCCACCCCGCCAAATTCAGTTCTTAAACACACATCCAATGTCTCCCAAGACAGAAAAAGTCCCAGAGTGTTGGTTTTCTCAGGCTGGTGGCTGCAAAGGCGGGAGCCTGTGGCACAGCAGACTAAGTTGTTGTAATTAGCACATCATTGAAAGCTGTCAACTGTCCTGGCGCTTTGCTGAGGCTCCTAAGATTAGAAGGGGAGGAGGTCACAGACAAAAAGATAGGAGTGTAAAGTGACAAAGCCCTGGAAATTAGATGCCTGGTGGTGTAAATTACCCAGGACTGTGGGGGTTTAAAACAGCTGAGTGACGCATAGGCAGAAACCTAAGGTCTTTGCTGTCCCGCAGGGCAGCCCTAGGCACCCTCACAGGGGCACAAAGGTCCAGGTTTTGACCGAAGCCCAGGGGACAAAGCTTATGAAAAGTTGTCTTATACGTAATAACACATGTCCTGGTTTCCCAAGTGACTTCAGTGTTTTTTTTTACTCATGAGAATCACCGTGGGTTTTGTTGTTTGTTTTGTTTTTGTTTTCCTTTCCCGAGACAGGGTTTCTCTGTGTATCTGTGTAGCCCTGGCTGAGAATCATCTTCAAATGACGTGTCAGTCAGTTCCTTTTGTGTCACTGTGACCAGAGCCCCTGACGGGGAACAGCTTGCCGGAAGAGAGTTGTTTTGTTTCTCTCTCTTCTCTGAGCTTCAGAAGGCTTCTGTCCATCGTGGATGGGAGGCATCGTGGCAGAGACTGGTCACATCAAGGTGGCCCGGGAGGCAGAGAGTGTGCCAACAACCAGGGGCTGGCTATCATCTTCAAAGGCACAGAGAATTAGTTGGGCCACCTCCTAGGTTACCCAGCCTCAAATAGCACTCACCAGAGTCTCTGGGGGAACTGTAGATCCAAATTATGACAAATGCCACCTCTTTTGACTGTGACCCATATTTGTGTAGAACAAGGGTCATTTTAGCCTAGTTAGCTCATCATTTACACCCACCCGCTATCTCTACCAATTCTTTATGACGAAACTTGTTTTTATTTGTTAAACAGAGCAAAAGACTGGCTAGAGCTTTTGCTCAGCAGGGCTCCTGTCATTTCTATTGTATGTTTTTTGTTTGTTTGTTTGAAGGTTTTAAAAAGTTTTTCTATTGTAATTCCTACAAGCTATGAGCAGAGATTTCATTTTTCGTTCTCTCCCTCCCTCCCTCCCTCCTCCTTCTCTGTCTCTCTCTCTCCCTCTCTGTCTCTGTCTCTCTCTCTACCAACTGGAGGTGGCTGAAGATGCTGTCACTCCACTTAGTGCCCTCTTCATTTCTTGCCTTTGCCAATCCTGTACTTTACCGCGCACACAGAACAAATTAGTATTTATAGTATTTAGGTTTTCTTCTGCAGGGAGGGGGCTCACGGATGCTTTAAAGGGAACATTGAAAATTGAAAATGTGGAGTGACTGTCTAAGGTCCCTTAGTGTTCTAATCCTAGAGAAGGGGCTGAAGTCATGGCTTTTGACTCTCAATCTACTGGGCTTCCTGCGAGTTAAGTCGTGCATCTAGTACTTAGTGGGTGTCTATTCCTTGCTAGGCATTGTCTTAGGTGCCAGTAAAAATTAAATGATAGGAAATTATTCCAGACCCTATACTTGACAGTCAAGGAAGAAAGTTTTATATAAACAGAACCAGTTTTCAACGCTGTTGGATTGAAAAGATTTTTTTTCTAATTTAATCTTTTAATTTTTTTTATCTTGCAGGTCAGAGCCTAGGGAAAGTTATACTATTTGAAGTGACAACTTTTCTTTCTCTAGCTTTTCGAGACAGTGTTTCTCTGTAGCTTTGGAGCCTGTCCTGGCACTCACTCTACAGGCTGGCCTCAAACTCACAGACATCTCTACCTTCCGAGTGCTGAGATTAAAGGCATGTGCCACCACCACCTGGTTAGATGTGACAACTTTTTAAAATTAATGGTTTACTCTATGTGTGTGCGCTTGAGTACATGTGTGCTTACCATGTTTGTGCAGGAGACTGGGTTTACAGGTGTGTGCCACCACCTTGGCTAACAAGAGACTAGAAGATGACGTCAGATCCCCTAGGCCTGGAGTTACAACAATTGTGAGCCACCACGTGGGTCTTGGGAACCGAACACCAGTCCTCTGCAACAGCAGCAAGTGCTCTTAACTGCTGAGCCATCTCTCCAGCTCCAGAAGTGACAATTTTGACATACTGTGAAAACAATGTTTTATTTAACTCATTTATGGTTAAGCGAATAACGCTTTGCTGGTGTACTCTCTAGAAGGCTATTTGGATTGTCTTTCAAAGTCAAATATGAAAGCAAATTGTTTAGGAGTTTATAGTCTGTCTGTCTATCTATCTATCTATCTATCTATCTATCTATGTATCTATCTATTGATTCAGGGTTTCTCTTTGTGACCCTGGCTGTCCTGGAACTCACTCTGTAGGCACAGCTGTCCTTAAACTCAGAGATCCGCCTGCCTCTGCTTCCTGAGTGTTGGAATTAAAGGCGTATGCCACCACCTGGCTTGGCTTCTTTTTATTTTTAATTTTTAAGATTACTTTTCTTGCTAGGATATGTTGGGACACACCTTGAATCCCAGCACTCGGGAGGCAGAGGCAGGCAGATCTCTGAGTTGAAGGCCAGCCTGGTCTACAGAGTGAGTTCCAGGACAGCCAGGGCTACACAGAGAAGACCTGTCTTGAAATAAAGAAGTTTGCAGCCATATAGTACATACGTCTGTGCGTTCAGCAAGTTTCTATGGGAAAGTAATGGCTGTCTGTCATCTGTCCTGATAGGTCCGTGTAGGACTCAGATTCACATGGCTGCTGGCCTCGCCCCGGAGATCCGCTGCGCGGCGGTTTGTGAACTTTCCTCTTTGTCTCCTTCCAGATTTTCATCACCGTGAATTGCCTGAGCACAGATTTCTCCTCCCAAAAGGGCGTGAAAGGGCTTCCCTTGATGATTCAGATCGACACATACAGTTATAACAACCGCAGCAATAAACCCATCCACAGAGCATACTGCCAAATCAAGGTCTTCTGTGACAAGGTAAGCAAGGACAGCGGTTTGTCAGGAAGGCAACTGCCCTTAGGACTAGCTGCTGCCTTTAACGGCGTTCCTCCCTTGTCACTGTTTCTCGCCTAGCCGTGTGCAAAGAACCATTTCCCGATCTCACGGCAGTGGGGGTCTCTCATCCTCAAGCCCTGCTAGATATGTAAGGAGTCACCTGAACCATTTCCTGATCTCACGGCAGTGGGAGTCTCTCATCCTCAAGCCCTGCTAGATACGTAAGGAGTCACCCGTGCCCACTGCACTTGGTTTTGGCTGCTGTTCTCAGCCTGTCATCCTTACTGTTCATTTAATGACTAGCGTTGCCCTACGGCTCAGTCCTCAGGTCGCTAAAACAAAACACCACAGGCTAGGTGGAGTGAACAAGGGGAGCTTCCTCTTGACAGGTTCTGGGGGTTTGAGGCCCAAGACTGAGGGTCATTTCCCTTTTACCTCCTCCTCACATGGGACAGAGAGATGAGAGCTCTCCTGTGCTTTATGTCTCATAAGGACACAGGAGTCATCAGGGATCAGCCTCATGACGTCACCAGTGTTAAAGGCTTCACTTCAGACATGAACTCTCTGGTCTGGAACTAGGGGAGCTCACATTTAGTTGGTAGTTTGCTGTGCCTTGGTCAGAATACGCAGCTGAAATGACAGATCTAGAACATTCAGAGGGTGTAGATACTATGGTAGAATGCATCGATGTAATCCTGACACTTTAGGGGTTGCTTGGGGCCTCACCTACAGCTTTGGGAAAGAGAAATCACACCTATGAAGTTAAGTTCATGGGTTCTTACACACTCAGTGCACACTGCTCTCATCTCCAGGACTCCTACTCTAAAGGAAACAGAATAGTTACAGTAGCAAAATGTAAACTCTCTACAAGAGATCGTCACAGCTGTAAGTGTAGCATGGATCATTTGAAGACCCGTGTGATACCAGCTTCTTAGAGGGAGAATAATGGAGCTGCTTTACGAGAGAGAGAGATTGTCCAAGGCGCTCACTGCAGGGAAGTGTGGGATGACCCGGCAATGCACATTCTGCAGGCCCGAGCTGAGGGGTGTGTGCAAATAGCCCGAATGTTGCCGTGTTGTTTTCCATGAGAAGTTACCTCTGTTCCAGGGAGAAACCGTGTTCTGAGGGAAGCTGGTGAGGGAAAAGTCAACTCCTGGAGAGCTCAGAGCTGTCTGTCCTGGAACTTGCTCTGTAGACCAGGCTGGACTCGAACTCACAGAGATCTGCCTGCCTCTGCCTCCCGTGTGCTGGGATTAAGGGTGTAGGCCACTGCCTCCCAGTTTATGTAATATTTTATTCCAAGTATGTTCAGCATTTGGCTTTGACTTTTAACCTTTGTTCGTTTCTTCCCTCCCTCCCTCCCTCCCTCCCTCCCTCCCTCCCTCCCTCCCTCCCTCCCTCTCTTCCCTTGTTTTGCTTGCTCGGGAGGGAGTGCATTTTATATCATCAAGACTGTCTGTTTTGTCTGTGATAGTTTTAGGCCATTTCTAAAGGTTGGAGGTTGCTGAGTCCCTTATGCAACACTGTCCCTTACACAGACACTGTCCCTTAAACAGACAGACACTGCCCCTTGAACAGACAGACTCTGTCCCTTAAACAGCTACTGCAGGGGAAAGGGATTGTTAACAAGGACCGGGACCTAAGGAAGAAACTTAGACCTGGATGTCCCTCGAATGTCACCTGTGTAGGGCACCAGCGAATTCTGTCTAAGGCGCTGTGGACACATGGTGCCAGTGAGCTCTCCTGAAGAAAGAGAGCAGGAGGAAGCCATGCAGGAGCGTCTCCATCTTGGGACCATGAGAGGAAAATAAGTTGACAAACAGCCAACCAGAAAGATGAGCAGTGAATCATGCCCACCATGAGGGACGGCTGGTCGGCTAGGGAAGCAGTTAAGGCTTGGTAATGTGGCCTTGAATTTGGCCAATGAAAAAGTCCAATTACGGATAGCAGGAGTGCAGAAGGGAGAGGGTTCGTGCTTCGGTGTGGTAGAATGAGCAGTGTCTCTAAGCACACAGGGCGGCCGCATTGGTGTGCAGAGTGAGCTCTCATCTTCGTGTGGCTACAGCTCAGAGGAGAATGCCCCTTCATTTCTTCCTGTGGTGACTATTTCTGAAGTTCACAGAGCAGCCATATTCATTCGTCTGAAAGCTGTCTGTGCCCCGAGTGCCAGCTCCTAGGCCATTCTGTTAGAGTCACCGCTTACTCAGCACGTGACACTGGGCTAGAAAACCCAGCTGGTTCTCTCCACATGGAGTCGAAACTCAAGTTCGTGAAATAGGCCTGAGACAGGGCGAGGAGGCAAGCTGGGCTGTGGGCAGCCTGTAGATCCGAGGGCCTCACTGCAGGAGGGAGCTGAGGGCTCCTGGTTCCTTTCCTTGTTTAGCTTCCCATTTTCATGGAGTGTGCGTGTGTGCGCGCGCACGTGCGCACGTGTATGAGAGAGTGAGTGTGAGTGTGTGTAAGAGAGAATGTGTGTGAGAGTGTGTGCGCGCGTGTGCATGTGTGTGTTCGTGTGTGTGCGCATGCACGAGTGTGTGAGAGGGTGAGTGTGAGTGTGTGTGTGAGAGACAGAGAGAGAGACACAGAGAGAGATAGATAGAGAGTGTGTGTGCTCCCCAATATCCTTGAATGCTCTGAGAACATATCCCTCTTGGTCTCTCCCTGTTTGCCCTCTCCAGGGAGCGGAAAGAAAAATCCGAGATGAAGAGAGAAAGCAGAACCGGAAGAAAGGGAAAGGCCAGGCCTCGCAAACGCAGTGCAACAGCTGTGAGTCACCCCCGGCCCCCACCCCAGACTGTGCTGAGGGCAGGTTGCAGCCAGCTGGGTCCCTTGAGAAGACCGAGGGGAGGAAGCAGGCAGCAGGGGAAGGCGGCAAGGCCGTCCTTGCCCTTGCAGTGGAGACGGGGTGGGGTCGGGTGGGGTGGGGTGGGTGGGGTGGGGTGGGGTGGGTGGGGTGGGTGTCATTCATGTGGAAGCAGGCGGAGTCTTATACTCAGGGCGAACGGCGGGGAGTGAGGAGCCTGCCATCCACATGCTTCCTAGAAACCCAGGGACTTCCTGTTTATTTGGGCCCCGGGGGAGGACGTCGGAAGCCTGGTCGTGTCGAGGGCGCTGAGAAAGCTCCGGGGAGAACCGTGCACTCTGGCTAAGACCGGCTGAGGGTTCTCGGCCACGCGGAACCCTGTTCACCGGCTTTGTGTTTCCACGCAGCCTCCTCCGACGGGAAGTTGGCCGCCCTGCCTTTGCAAAAGAAGAGTGACATCACCTACTTCAAAACCATGCCGGATCTGCACTCGCAGCCCGTGCTCTTCATCCCAGATGTTCACTTTGCAAACCTGCAGAGGACTGGGCAGGTAAGGCCCCTGCTCACACCCTCCTGTCGCCCTGCACGCCCAAGCTGGTGCAGGAAAGCCGGCATCATTCCGTACCAAAAAAAAAAAAAAAAAAAAAAAAGACTTGGGAGAGAATCCTAACCATGGCAAACACAGATGTGAGCTGTCGTTAGAAAACTCTTGACAAAGCAACAGGAGCTGCCTGGACGAAGTTGTGTATTCGTGCATGTAGCTGGCTCTATCAGGGCGCGCACATCGCCACCTGGTGGTGAAAAGTAAAACTGCAGCGATAACGTTGTCCCACATCAAAAGCCCTGCGGGGAGAAATTAAGACGCTGTCAACAATTTTTTTCCTTAGTAAATTAATAGTTCTCATTGACTGTATAAATCGTTTGTCACCTGAAGGATTAAAAAAACATATGTTAGATCTTCCTTCATAAAGCTAAGTTCTATGCGTCTATCTCCAAATGAAATGAAGGGTTTAAAACTAAACAGATGTTCGCCGGGCGGTGGTGGCGCACGCCTTTAATCCCAGCACTCGGGAGGCAGAGGCAGGCGGATCTCTGTGAGTTCGAGACCAGGCTGGACCGACAGTCTCCAAAACAATACAGAGAAACCCTGTCTCGTAAAACCAAAAACAAAACAAAACAAAACAAAACTAAACAGATGTTCAACTGTTAAGTCATCATGACAGTTTAGTTGTGCGGATGCTACAAGTTTAATGATGAAAACTACATCTCTTCAGGAAAACTACATCTCTTCAGGAGAGCTAATTACGATATTGCTCAATAAAAACAAAAAGTAGGGCACCTCTGTGTCTGTGCCCTGAGACCTCTGAACTTAATGTCAGGAGCAACGTTCGGCAGAGGGGCTGAGTAATCTGGTTACACCAGACTGGCCTTAGCTAGAAATAGTGACGTTTGTGAATTGACTTTATGAAATCTAAACATTATCCTGAGGGAGAATGTGAGGAGGCTGCATTTCCTTACACACACAGACCACGCAGGCACATACACACACAGGCACATACACACAGAGCACACACAGAGAGACAGGGAGAGAGGCGGAGAACATTGTTAATCAAATGTATCTTTCTTCTTCTTGAGAGACAGTTGAGAACATTGTTAATCAAATGTATCTTTCTTCTTCTTGAGAGACAGTTGAGAACATTGTTAATCAAATGTATCTTTCTTCTTCTTGAGATTCCTGGTCTTACAAGTGCCTATTGTGTCCCTGACAGGTGTATTACAACACAGACGATGAACGAGAAGGGTAAGACACCACGCCTTTAATTCTAAACACTTACTGCTTCTATGGGTGGCAGTGCACCTTCTGGTCCCGGACCACCCTGCTCGGGAGGTGGGGACATCCCGTGTGTCGTGACTTAGAACTGCCAAGGGGCTGTTGGGTGGCAGCAGGTGACTGCCTTCCTCCCTGCACACCCCTCTTTCTGCTCTCCTTCCTTCCTGTGGTCTCCTTTGGTGAAAAGTGACCCGTCTGGTGCACCGTTGGCTGGGGTCTTTCTGATGGTTCCTGGGAGGGGGTCTCATTGTTGATCCAACATAGGACCTAGCTAAGAGCCAACACAGCTCCTAAAGCCTTCACTATCGCTATAGATTGGCAGCTTTGACGGGGACCCAAGCAGGTTGAGAAACCTGTTTGCTGTCCCGTGGGCTTTAGATAAGAGGTTGTATGTGTCAGGGACAAGATGTTCTCTGTCTTTGCCGAGAACATATGCCCACCCATCAGGGGCAGCTGAGTCTTCAATGTGCTCTCTATCTCTAATTCATTTGACATACTCAGAAGTTTGCAGACACAAAAGGACCGTCCTAAAGCCACTGAGACAACACTTTTCAAGGCCATAGTAATGTCTGTAGCGCATTCTTGGGAGGTGGGTGCTGAGCCGTCTTTGCCTCCTGCGAGCATGTGAGCATGTTCCCTGTGATACAATGTTCTCCGCACATGGCAGAGCTCATGTTGTTTCTGAGGGCTGGGGGGTTTCAGCTTTTAGAACTCAAAGGAGGGAAAGCTCCCTGTGGCTCACAGTTTTTGGAACAACTAACCATGCTGGCTCCATTACATTTGGGTCTGTGGCAGAACAGAACAGGGGGCAGATGTCAAAGTTGTTCCCTCTTGTGGCCTGGAAACAAAAGGAGAATGTCCCCCTCCCCCTTTGTGTCATGGTCCGCTCCAGGTAATTAATTCTTACTGGAAACACCCTGGCAGACACACCCAGGAGCAAGTGTGCTTCACAAGTCCCCTCAGGGTCTCTCGCTCCAATATGTTCATACTTGAGATGAGCAAGCAAGTTCTAGATCTGTTGAACAGCTTGTAACTTATTGTCACTTGGCTCTTGGTCTACTCTCTGGATAAGACTTTTTCCTTCCTGAGCATTCAGACTTCTTGCAACCAATCTTAGTTAAAATATAACTGTCTTTTAACATCTTAATTTCCCTCGTGGGGGCAACTACATTTAAGCAAAAAATAAATAGGTAAGTGGTAGATGCGTATGGGTGTGTTTTGTGTACCCTTTGCGCGCTGGGTGCCCACGAAGACCAGAAGGGGGCGTTGGATGATTGTGAACTGCCCTGTGTGGGAATCGAACCCAGGTCCCGGGAGGGCAGCCAGCACCCTTCACCTCAGAGCCAGCTCTCTCCGACTCAGCCACTGAAGTTCTTCTGGTCTTTCGAAACTTGGTTTTCAGGACGGACGTGCTTAGAGCCACGTGAATTATTGTATCGGGAACTCCCTTCCTACAAACTGGACACTGTATTTTTTCTCTTAAGGCGAGTTCAAGTTGCATTCAATCCTCGATGTCTATTTTACACTCTTTGTTCGCATTAGCCGTATGTAACTAACACCCCAAGATTGTTTTCTCGCATCCGTAGTCAGGCCTGGCCTTGCTTCCCCGTTCTGTGTAAGACGCTTGAGAGTTGGCAGTCACTGGTGACTCCATTCTTGGAGCAGAAGTCGGCAAGTGAGTGACAGACTGAGGGCCAGATCTTATGGCATGTGTGGGATGATGGGCAGGGTCTCACTGTATAGCCCTGGTTGGCCTGGAATACTCTATGTGGACCAGGCTGGCCTCAAACTCACAACAGATGTGCTTGCGGCTTCCTCCTGAGTGCCGGGATTACAGGCAGGTGCCACCACACCCAGTCCCAGAGGCCTGATTTTAAATAGTCTACAGACTAAGTGTAACGTGTAGTCTTCCCGCCAGCCGCCTGGGTCCCGTCGCCACTTTAGCCCCGAAATAACACACGAGACACTGTATTAATTATGACGCTGTTGGCCATTTGCTGCGGTTTCTCATTGGCTAGCTCTGACTTAATTATTGACCCATAGTTACTAATACATATTTTTTATAAGGACTTATCTTTCCAAGGACGCCCTCCCAATGCGTCCTTTCCTCCTGGGAGATCGCATGGCGACGACTCCCCTCACTACATTTCCCAGAATCCTCCTAGACTCCTAGTCCCACCTGTCTTGCTTCCCTGTTGGCCAACAGTGCTTTGTTTACATATACACAGAAGGGCATCCCCCATCAGACTAACGGGAAGACTGACATCCCACGCCACGTGAAATGAAGAGCTCTTGAGCCCCTGCTAGGGATGTTTCCCCGGGACACATCGGTACTAGTTCCTTCATGCGCCCTGGAAAGAAGAAGCTTTCATTCGTCGCTGGGATTTAGCCGTGCCATGAAGTTCCTTACAAGGGTCCCGGGAAACATGTTTTCATATCTGCCGTTGACGATGAGGAAATGGGCTCTGAGAGAGGTCAGGAGACTTCTTCAGCGTCCTCTAGCTGGCACGTGATTGAAGCAGGTGTGTGTGTGTGTGTGTGTGTATGTGTGTGTGTGTGTGTGTGTGTGTGTGTGTAACCAGTGCCTACCCATAATTCCCAGCACTCACCTGTAGCCTCCCTTACTCAGTCTCCTCAGATCTTGACCTGTAGCTGAGGAGAATGCACGGGTTGGGGGTGGTGGGCTTATCCTATTGTGTAGCTTCCCTGTATTTTCCCGGCCTTTGCCAAGACACAGCCTGGTTTCGTCTCATGAGCACTCCTGGCAGAGAAGACAGGTCCCTGAGCTCTGAGGCTACCAGGTGCCTCCATCTAGCCCTGAGGCGGGTACCGATTTCAGTAGCGTTGTCACGGCCACCATCAGGACTGGGGTCAGGCTAAGCTCCTCCCTCCTCTGTGATTTTGACCCAGCCTCCTGTTCCACTATGGGAGAAGCTGCTCAACCCCCCAGCGGTGTTACGGAGGACTTAGCTCACTCTTCTCTAGAAGTTTCACCGTAAATCCTGGGTACCCTGCTCTAATTAACCCCTAATCTGGCTTCAGACGTCACACTTCCCTTGCTGATGAATCTTGGTTTCGTTGGTTGACGTCAAGGGTCTGGTTTGCCTTCTGATCGACCCCACGTGCTCATGGCTGGTAGGCTGCTGGCCCTGAGTTTTTCTACCTGATGGCCGGTGGGACGGAGATGGGGAGACTCGGATCCATTGCTCTCTGATCTTTGAAACGTATCATCCAGTGTCACTGGCCTGGGCAACACAAGGCCTGCACCCCGTATTCTCTTTATTGGCGAGTGGGCGAGTCATAGCCGCCTGTTTGGTCTTGATTTGAAAATATACAAAACCAGTGGATTGGGAACACAGAAAACTTACCGACCACTCCTGGGTTTATAGAACCGTATTTGGCCTCAAGAGAAAGCTAAGGTACTGTTTTAATCACAAAACCTGCTGTGGCTTGGAATAAAAGGTGTTCTCAAGTCAGCTGAACTGGAAAAATAGAAATGACTCTTGCTTGGTGAAGTAGCTTGACTCTTACACGGCATGAGAAGGTGTCTAGTAATATCTCAGGCCGTTTACCAATTATTAGCTTAATGGCCCTTGGCTGCTGTGTGAGTGGGTTTTTCTTCTCTTAAAAAAAATCTTCTAGGGCTGGAGAGATGGCTCAGTGGTTAAGGGCACTGTCTGCTCTTCTAGAGGTCCTGAGTTCAATTCCCAGCAACCACATGGTGGCTTGCAACCATCTGTAATGAGATCTGGCACCCTCTTCTGGCCTACAGACAGAATAAATAAATCTTAAAAAAAAGAAGTTTAAAAAAATCTTCTTGAGCCAGGCGGTGGTGGTGCACGCCTTTATTCCCAGCACTTGGGAGGCAGAGGCAGGTGGATCTCTGTGAGTTCGAGGCCAGCCTGGTCTACCGAGCGAGTTCCAGGACAGCCTCCAAGACAATACAGAGAAACCCTGTCTCGAAAAACCAAAAAAAAAAAAAAATCTTCTTGTCCTAAGTTCATGGTCACTCCAGTTCCAAGGCAGAGTGCCGTGCCGTGCTGTTATGACAAAGCCTCAAGGACAGGCCACAAAGAGCAGTGTCCTGAACGGGACCTGAGCTTTTCCATCTTCCTCAGCTGTTTTCACTGTTTGATGTAGGGGGGATGAATTAAGGCAGCCAGCGCTGGTCCTTGACCTCATTCCCTGTCCTCACCAGGATCCCAGGTTCTTGGGTAACCCTTTCACGAGACGGTTCCCTTGAAGGTGGCGCGTGTTACAGCCTTTTTACCCGGTCATCTGAGTCACCGTGGGTAAGGCCGTGAACACTTGAGCCTTCTGTCTCTGTGGACACAGGCTGGCTCTCGGAGCGCCCGTGAGACCTGAGTGGGCTTTGTGAGGCCTGGACTTTGTGTGAAGGAGTTTGGTTGGCTGCTACGCCCTTTGGCACGTGGGAAGGTCAATTCCGCACCGCGGGCTTCGTGATGTCAGATGCTAGCATGGACAGAGTGTTTGGACTGTCCGCAGGTAGTGAGTGTGCCGTGGGCTCCGTGATGTCAGATACTAGCATGGACAGAAGTGTTGTTTGGACTGTCCGCAGGTAGTGAGTGTGCCGTGGGCTTTTATAACCCTTGGGTTTCTACTGACCTCCCATGGGAAGGGATGAGGGGCTCTCTGGTGGCGGGAAGGTCACTCAGGAGTCCCAGAGATGTTCGTGCTGTCTGCAAGACTGGAGTGAGTACATGTCCGTCTCCTGTGCCAAGACCACGTGGTAGTTGGACGCTTTGCTCTGGATGGAAAAATCTAGTCTTCTCCACACTTCTTACTCTCCAGTCTCCCCAGCCTGTGGCTATTAGCATCTTCTGTCTTCATTTAGAACGTCACCTGTGCTAACCCTCAGTCCTAAGGCCTTGTGAGTCCCCCCAGCACTCACTGAATTCTCTTGAGCACCCTCTAATTTTTTTTTATTTAAATCAACTTTAAATCATGTGTGTCTGTGTCCTGTGGATATTTGCACCTGAGTGCAGGCGTTCATGGGGGCAGAAGAATTGGGTCCCTTAGACCTGGAGTTACTGAAGCCTGAGCCGCCTGACGTGGGTGCTCCGAACTTAACCGGGATCTTCTACAAGGGCTGTATACAGTCTCTACCGCTGAGCCACCTGTCGGGCCTCCTTTTCAATGTTATTAAATTAATTAATTTCATTTTGGTACATGATATTTGTGCTCATTTATAGAGCACGGCGCGATCATTTGACAGTGTGCATAGTGTGTAATGATCAACTGGGCATAATTAATATTTCCAGCTCCTCAAATATTTCCATTTCTACGTCAGCAGTCTCCTTCTAAAGATAAGGAGGCTGAGGCCCAGGGAAGTTGAGAGACGCGTCCGAGTCTGCATAGTAATAAACTATAAATCGGGGATTTTGAATCAGTCACGGTGGTCTGCCCTCAGAGTTCCTGTGCTAAGAATTCTAAGTGATCTGCCAGGCACTGCTCCATGGGCCAGACAATCCCAGCAGGGGTTAGTGTTTTCCACAGACCTGCATCTACATTCCTGAGAGTAACGGATAATCTCCACTTCTCTGATTTGTCCTCCCGTGTCTCCTCCTGTCAGCCCTTCCCTTTCCTTAGCTTGCCTGCAACGCACAGGGGTTTTGGAAGCAGATGCAGAACTACCAGAGCTGGCCCACAGAGTGCTCAGGGTTCAGCACCGCCGCCATCTTCCAGGAGGAAGAGAGAGGGAATAGACTGGACTCCCTTGTGTGCCAACTAGGGAAGGGAGGACCGTGGGAAACCGGGATGGTCCCCAACAGAGAGGTCTGCTGAGGTGGCCTGCCTTGTCTCCTGCTGTGCTCCAAGGGACCCTCAGGGGCACACAGGGCAGCCAGGCCTTGGATGTGAGGGGCTGTTGCAACTTGGGTGCCTCGCAGCCCCTGGTGGTAAAAGCAGCTTTCCCGCAGCCCTGGTCTGAAAGGAAAAGGGGGATGAGGCCAGCTTTCCACCTTTGGGTTCATCTTCGGTGCACAGCCGTGGTCTTCCCTCTAAAAGCTTTTTCCCTCCATGTGGATGTCTTGCCCCCTCGCCCCCGGGAAGGAGCGGGTGTGAAGGGGGAAGGGACGGGCACCCGCAGGGCCGAGACCTGGTGACACGCTTCCCGTACTTACCGTACTTACCCGTTTCTGCTTGTCTTCTCCAGCAGCAGTGTCCTGGTTAAGCGGATGTTCAGACCCATGGAAGATGAGTTCGGTCCAACCCCATCCAAGCAGATTAAAGAAGAAAACATAAAGCGAGGTACCTCTCCATCCTGGCACGCCACTGACACAGTCGGGGCTCGGGGCACAGTCTGTCCCCGTGTAAAAGCTGGGGGAGCGGGGCCGGGGGAGTGTTGTCTTGTCAAGAAGAACTCAGCTCCCCCCAGACTGAATGAGTGCTGACCCTAGTGGGTTTTTCCTCACATGGGTGGTTACAGGCCTTTCCTTTGCCTTGGGAGAATGGTAGTGTGTGTCCTGACTCATCCAGCAGTGATACACAGTTCAGAAGAGACGTGTGTGCGTGTGTGTGTGTGTGTGTGTGTGTGTGTGTGTGTGTGTGTGTGTGTGTGTGTTTGCTCATGTCTGTGTGTGTGTGGCAGTGCTGTCTCCAGGGACCAATGGTTCAGAATCATTCAGTAGGTGGAAACAATCTACAACAGGCAGGGCGTGCCCATAAAGCCTAGCTCACTGTCACCTTTTTCACCTCCATGCTTTGGTGTCTTTTCCTCCCTGGCTTTACTTAGTGTTAAGGCAGAGTCCTAGGGAAACTAGGAGTCACTCTGGCATGTGGAATGTGAAATTGGACCGCCACTACACATTAATACGCCAGTAGCTAGTCCGACGACGATTTTTCAGAGCCCATGGAAACCGGCACCAAGATCGCCGTTAGAAATTGTACCAGGCATTAGTTAAAAGTTAAGTCAGCGAGGCATAGAGGGCAGGTACCCTAACGTACCAGCAGTAAGAAAACTGCCCTCTGCATGCCCCCCTTCTTCTCTTTGGAGAAGTTTGGCAGAGTCACCGGACTACTTTCCTGGCTCAGGGTCGTAATGACAGCTTCTGCTGGTTATCTGTCAGGAGTTTCCCAAGAAGGAGGCGGCCACGATTAGCACCAAAGCCGTCACTATTAGTTGGTTTCCCTTTCCAGCTACTTGTCGTTGGAGTGACATTTTGGGGTTCCACAGAGGCCGTCTGCCTGTGGCTGTACCGCGTCTGGGGTGTTCAGTGGTTGTTTGGTTGCTGCCGGCAGGCTGACTCCTACTACTGCTGCACCCCAGAAAGCAGCTAATGAAAGCCGACTCCCCGGGCAAGCCCTCTGTGGAGCCCAGCACGCCCACCAGGATGGCTGCCAACAAGGTTGGGGGTTGGCGGGTAGGCAGCTCACACACACACCCAGAACACTTTAGAAGGCTGGCACTGTCCCCGCCCCCTCACCCACACATCCAGCACCCCCCAGCCACCCCTGGGCAACCAGGAAGATCGTGTTTCAAAGACAATGGTTGGAGGAGAGGTTATTTGTAAGTAATGCTCATTTTAATAGGATGCAATTCCAGGGTTCCCTAGGGTCAGCCTGCTGGGAACTGCTCTCCTCTCTCTCTCTGCTGTTGAGAGCCTCAGGAAGGAGCCACAGAACTTCCACCATGTAATTCCCATCGAATAACAGCCACCAGCTGTGTCTTCCCCTGGAACTTAATTGTCCTCATGTGGACGTAACTGGTGTCTGTGGGCTTAGGGCTTTTCCGTATTTGCTCATATCACCTCCTCTTCTGATAACCTTATCAAGGTTACCAGGCAGTTTAGCTAGCATGTAGGCCATGCATTTGTAAATTTATAAACTTTTGGCGATGCAGCCAGTCTGCTTTTTAATTGGCACTTCATTTTCGTATCTGGTAACGAGAAGGCACTCCCACTCCCCTGCCTAAGACTTTCTTCTTCCCTGAAGCCTCCTCCCTCTCCTCCCTGGGGGTCACAGAATGCTCATAGTGGGGTGGGGTGGGGAGGGTGGATGGGCAGAGTCCCTGTCCTTTATAAGCAACAGCTTCAAGGAAGCCTTTGGGGCAGAGGAGGGGGAGGGGTGCGGGCTTGGATGTAGCGGATTTCACTTTCCGGTTCTGCAGGTGGTGATGGTAGCTAGAAGGCTCCACTGCGGTTGAGATCTAGGCTCACCGGGTTTGGAGGTTTCCTTTGACCCGGGCTGTTTTCCTGAGTATGGATGGATGCAGGATTTCAGCCTCGGCCCCCTTCTCTTGCAGTGCTGTTGTACGTGAGGAAGGAGAACGATGACGTGTTCGACGCTCTGATGCTGAAGTCGCCCACGGTGAAGGGCCTGATGGAAGCGGTAAGCCATGGGTCTCGCCTTCAGCCTCCAGGAGCCCTGCCTGTCCTTATGTGCCTTGGCAGAACTTACTTAGGACAATGCAGCTACCAGGGTGGCTCCTGAGCGTCAGGTCCTGTTGGCTTGTTAGGACAAACTCTTGGAGTAACTACCAAGTTCCCGTCGGTTTCAGACTAATCGTCCCAGTCAGATGCTGGGGAGGAGGGGTAACGGGGTGTTTTCACTCGTCTGTTAGCACAAAGCCGAATTTGGTGCGCGTGGCTTCCAAATACACACGAACCCAAATCTACGTGGTGCCTTGCTGGCTACGGCAGCCTATCCGGGAAGTGAAGAGAAGACACGTGTGTTGGTTTAGGGGAGGGACCTACAGAGCTACAGATGGTTCTCTCTCCCCTCTCACCCCTGACTCAGCAGGGTTAGTCAGCCTGACTTGGGAAAACTCCGTTTCTTCACCCAGCTTCGACTGCGCCCCGAGTATGTACTGAATTCTCACACTTGCCTCGTGAAGGGTGTAGCAGAGATGAGGGACACCAACAGGGAGTGTCTCTTGTCTCTCCTGGCGGCCTGCTGGCCTGATAAACTGTTCGCATGGGGCCACATGTGTGCCTATGGGCAAACATTGCAGTGTCTAATCAGGTCCTACGCGCAGAGCGAGCATCTGCCTATCCTTTCCACCTGTGCCTTCCCTTGACGTCCAACATAACGGAATGTGTCACAAGTCAGCACTTCATCCTAGCAGGGTACTAGTCCACCGTGTGGACAACAACGTAGTTCTTTCTTTTTTCTTTTTCATTTATTCACCTGACAGACCCAACGTCTTTCCTCCTGGGGTGCCATTGTCACGGGCTAGTATTTTGTTTGGGCACCTGTTTCCGGTCCTTTGGGAGGATATATGGAGTGAGACTGGGCAGGGAGCTACAGAATGGCATCTATTACACGATTCAACTTATCAGTGTTATCAGAATCAATGGCTTTCTGGAGAGAGAGACAGAGAGAGAGAGACAGAGAGAGAGAGAGAGACAGAGAGACAGAGAGAGAGAGACAGAGACAGAGAGAGAGAGACAGAGAGACAGAGAGAGAGACAGAGACAGAGACAGAGAGAGAGAGAGAGAGAGACAGAGAGAGAGAGAGAGACAGAGAGACAGAGAGAGAGAGACAGAGACAGAGAGAGAGAGTGGTTGCCAGGGATTTAGGAGCCAAAGGTGGGACAGAGCTTAGTGCGCAATGCATTCTGGAAATGATGAGGGAGCTTCAGAATTCGCGTGAACCATTGTGTAATATCGTGAATGTATTATGATTTTTTCTGTCTGTCCGTGGTTCTTACTGATAATCAGGAAAATTTAAAATAATGCGTAAGAACGTGACCGCCTGGGTTTTGTGCTGCCCCTGCGTTGGTGTTTCGTGTCCCCAGGTCAATTTTGAGCTAAGCAGCAAGGCCACACCCTCCAAAAAGCACAGATGGAGGAGGGCTTTTTGCTTGTCGTGATTGGCGGGGGAGTATCGACTTCTGTTCTACACAAAGCAGAAACAAACCCAGAAGCAAAAGCAAGAAAGCACAGGGAGTGTATCCTTCCGAATGAACCATAATTTTTTTTTTTGAGGTTAGGGTCTCACTATGTATCCCAGCCAGCCTGTTAGTCAAGTCACCATGTAGACAAAGCTGGCCTATAATTCAGAAATCTGCCTACCTCTGTCATGCGCCCCCCCCACTCCCTCAGCACTGGGATCAAAGGCGCGAGCCACCACAATCTGCTCTGATTTTTTTAAACTGGTAAGAGCAGATACTACACAGGGCCTAGAAGGGATGAACCAGGATTTTTATTTTTTAAATGTGCGTTGGTGTTTTGCCATGGGTGTCAGGTTCCCTGGAACTGGACTTACAGACGGTTGTGAGCCGCTATGTGGGTGCTGAGAATTGAACTCAGGTCCCCAGGCGCTCTTAGTTGCTGAGCCATCTCTCCAGCCCAGAACCAAGATTTTTAAATGACCTTGAAACAGCTGCAGGATGGGCAAATGACCTATAAAAGCTTTCAGATCTCTCTGAACAACTTTGGACATGTCATACCCCAGTCCGGCTTTTTTTCTTTTCTTTTTTTAATTTATCCTTGTCTCATCCAGTACATCCCGACACCACAGTTTCCCCTCCCTCCCTCCACACCTCCCAGCCTGCACTTCCTCCTTCAAGGGCAGCCCCTCAAGCTGCATTGTTTTGGCACTAGAAGATGAGCAGGGGGATGGGCTAACCTTTGAGCTAAGTCAGGTTCCCTCCCTAGCTCCAGTTAGATTCTGGCTTCATCTCCCCTTCAGCTCTAGAACAAAAGGCCCTTTAAAGTCCCAACACAAGTTACCTGCTCGACTCTGGGGCGTGGCAGGCAGCGGGGAAAGGTGGCCAAGTCCTTTCAGGGTGCTCCGGAGATGAGGGCTGGGGGTGAGCTGTCAGCCGAGTCCGTGGACCTTAGGGGTGGTTGTGGAGGACCACAGGCTGTATTGAGGGAGGACTCCGGCACATGGCAGGGATAGTGCCTTTTTGTTTGTTTGTTTGTTTTTACGAGACAGGGTTTCTCTGTATTGTTTTGGAGGCTTATTGGTCCAGCCCAGCCTGGAATGCACAGAGATCCACCTGCCTCTGCCTCCCGAGTGCTGGGATTAAAGGCATGCGCCACCATCGCCCGGCTGGATGGTGCCTTTTGAAGAACGCTACATCTTGCCAGCATAGTTCTATGGGGAATGTATTTGGATCTCCGTGTCAAGTAAGAAAGCACTGGCATGTGGATCCTGGGAGGACCAGGATATCTTGTTACTACACTCACATTTGCCAGTACACGTCTATAGGCTGCAATGCATTAGTGCCTGTGCATATAATGCACATACCCGAAATTCTCTATAATAACCAACTCCACGAGTGCTGAAGCCCTCGTCCTGTCTACAAAATGGTGTATTTGTTTATAATCTCTGCACATCCCTCCATATGCTTTAAATCACCTCTAGTTTACACTACCTGATGAGTGTAACAGCTATGTAAATAGCATTGTTCAAGAAATAATGACCAAAATGTATCTGTTCACATTCAGTATGAACACAACTTTTATAAGATAAGCATTTCTGGTCTTTGGTCAGTTAAGCCTGTGGGTGCAGACCCTGTAGTCAGGGCAGACTGTATATATGCATGTAACGATAGTGGCATAAATATGGGCAGCATGTAAATACTACATATATAGATATGCAAATACTATATAGTCTTTGGCCTCAGAAAACCTCTCCAGAATCTGGCAGTGCTCCTTACCAGCTAGACAAAGTTTCTTAGCCTGATTTTCATTCCTAAAATGGAAATACTATGAGTATCTGGCTTCCAGGGCCATGATGAGAACCAAATGAGACCGTATGGACAGGAGCTTTTCTCTGGCCCAGTAAGGCCATGGTAATGGAGTCTTTCTTACTAAACTATCATTTTATTCCCCTTGGTTTTTCAAGAACTCTCTATGTAGCCCTGGCCATCCTGGAACTTGCTCTACAGACCGTGTAGACAAGGCTGGCTTGGAACTCAGAGCGATCTGCCTACCTCTGCCGTCCGAGTGCTGGGATTAAAGGCCTAAACCATCCTTTTGAGTAGGAACCAGCGTGGGAAAACACAGAATGTTGTTCAGATTCTGGGTTCCCAAATGCTCACTGTCCAAAAGGATGGATGGCAAATCTGTTGTGTAGTGACCTACCCGTGTGAAGTGTCTGCCTAGGCAGGGGCTGTGGGGATTGTGCCAGCGTCTCCTCCAAAGCCCCTGAGCCAGAGGACGACGTCTGCTCCAAGGAAGGAACTCTATGTCTCCCAGTCCGGCGTCCCACAGAAAGCTAGCTCTCAAAACAAGATGGCGGAATTAGGACTCTGGGCCTTCATATTTTGTTTTGACTCAGTTTCAGAATAATGCTGTCACTTAAAAGGTTTTCTTTAATTTTTTATTTATTTTTTTATTTTGGGTGACAACTAAAGGCTACTTGCAAAAAAAGAGATGACATCAGGTGAGGGAAAAAACACCCCTGAAGGAAGTTTGTTAGGAGACATTCTGCTTGCCAACCCATCTTTGTTCCCGGCCCTTCCTAGGAACACAGTAGAAACTTTACCTCTATACTTGGGCCCATTGAAACCCCCCACCTGTGTCTCAAAGGCGCCATCAGAGAGCTCCAGTTACAGCCATTGATTCCAGCCCCCCCCCACGCCCCTCCTGGCAGGTTTCCCAGGAGTGGCCTGCCTGAACCCAAATGTTTTTGAGAGTCATGACCCGGTGTGTGTCCTCACTGGGACTGGCCCTGATTCTCCTCTAAAAGCTACTCCACTGGGGTAGAAATAAGCCCTCTCGTTATACATTATGGGGAGCCAGATCCTGCAAATCTGTGTTTAAGCCAAGGAGTGTCCCCATAAGCTATTTCCTCGTGTTCCCCTGTGACGCCGAATTGGCCCGGCCTGGGACACCTCCTCCGTGGGTCACTGAGAGTTTGACGAGACCGACTATTGTCTCTGATAAAGGGATGCAGTGTTCCAGAGGCAACAGGCTCCTGGCGATTCCAGGAGTGAAAGTGTGACGCCATCAGGTCCCTGTGTGTCTGTCTGAGAGCCAGAGTTCCCCACCGTGTGCTGCATCCCTGGGTGAGCTGTATGAAAAGGACGGCGTCACCCATAAAACGGAGCCATCGAGGGCATTAAACGGCAGCGTAGTAAACGCTCCTTGGGAGCAGGTGGCAGACACTGTGGGTGATGGGGGCTCCGTAGCTCAAGAGCACGCTTCCGTTTCCCGGTCCAGACTCCCCGTCTTCAGCCGTAAATTACCTGGAGGTGTATATGGATGAGTACAAAGGGCGTCTTACTCTATTGCGGTTCTTGGCATTAGCGTGCCAGGCATTAGATTGAATAAAGCGAGTTTAGGGTATTTTTCTCCCTCATCGCCTCCGCATTTCCTGTCGCCCGGCCTCCCTGGCAATCTCCCGCAGTCTCTTTTGGGTCTCCTGTCTTTTTTTTTTTTTTTTTTTTTAAGTTTCTTTCTCTTTAAAATAATAATATTGACAGTGATGAAATACAGGTCATTTAGGAGGACTGGAACAGTGTCCCCACCCTCCCTTCAGGGGTGAATTGACATTTGAGTCAGAGGGTTCCGTGACAGGCAGATTCAGAAGTAGTGTGTGTGTGGAGTTGGCGGCTGTTTCTGCAGCCACACGGATTTCCTGCAGCCTGTGAGCCAGGCCACGTGACGGGGTAGTTCTGTAATCTAGAAGGTGGTATGCTCATTTACAAAAAACAAAAACAAAGAAACGATCCGTGTCTTTATGTGTTTGCACAAGAGTGTGTTTTCAACTGGGCGTTGGTGGCACACCCCTTTAATCCCAGCACTCGGGAGGCAGAGACAGGTGGATCTCTGTGAGTTCGAAACCAGCCTGATCTACAGAGTGAGTTGCAGGACAGCCTCCAAAGCCACAGAGAAACCCTGTCTCAACCCCCCCACACACACACCTACAAAAAAAAGTATGCTTTCATGTGTGGGATTGGCAGTGGCATGTCTGGAGGTCAGGATAGCCTAGGTCACTTCCTGTCTATCCCCCTTGAGTACCTGCTTGTATGCTGCCCCTCCCCCCTCCACACAAGTTCCCATCCATCCATCCATCCATCCATCCATCCATCCATCCATCCATCCATCCATCCATCCATCCATCCATCCCCTGTGAGAACCCGCAAACCTCAGAGCAGGAAGTAACTCAGTGAGTATTGTGGAAGCAGGCTGCTCTCACGTGGCTTCTCTGCACTAGCTCTGTTCACTCGGTGCTTCTAGAACCCCAGGGAAGGAGTGAGGAAGTTAGGTCACCCTGGAATGTGGCTGCTGTTTCAGCAAGAACTCAGGTCAAGTGCTTGCCCGGTTCTCCCTTCACCACCCTGCCTCTCTGTCCTCCGATGTCTTGCTTCTGGGTGTACGGATGGAGAGTTCCTCCCGCTCTGTGGTGGGGATGGAAGGGTGGGAATAAACACTTCTTGGGACACCATGTCTCCCCTAGGACCCTTCCAGCCTGCCTTGTAGCCACGGCTGCGCTTCCTGAGCATGGTCCCGAACCTCACCTGCCCCAGCTGCCTGTGACCCCTTAGTAATTTCGTAGAGAGGGCATGACACCTATCTGGGGCAGATCTCTCCAGAACTCATCTCTCAGCCCCTGCCACTTTGTCCTTACAAAAATGACACCATCGTAAAAATAGCCACTACAGAATTCCGCAAGGTAAAGCGAGCTTGAAGCTGACCATTTATCAGCTGGAGCCACCGTTAATAGACTGGCATGCCACTTAGATGTTTCCTGTACATCTGAACACACGCAAAGGTTAAAAATGCAGCCAGGATTATACTGCAAGGCAAATCTTCACCTGTTTCCCCCCACCTAATATCCTAAGGTTCTAAAAATGTGTAAGTGGTGTAAGTTTCCCAGTTTTAAAATGAGGGCTGTGAAGAAAATATCAAGGTATTTAGCTGGGTGTTTTCTCTGTGATGAAGAGTGGTAGTCGGGAATGTCTCTGAGTATGAGAATATTTCTGTATGTCAGACTATATAGATATGGATATAGGCACGCCGCGAGGGTCAGGACATACCAGCTTTTAAAAACTTTATGCTCCGCCAAACTCCTTTCCCAGGAGGCTTCTCATCATCGCCCAGTCTACAGAACCCGGACACCGCTGTCTCCTCACGCTCTGACTGGTGCTAGATTATTGCGTCACCTTTGTTCTGTTTTAAGATTTTTTTTTTTTTAATGTGTCTGTGTGTCTGCCCTGTGTGCAGGCACTCACAGGAGCCAGAAGAGGGCATCCGATCCCTTAGAGCTTCAAACCAGAAGCAAAAAAATCACTCTCACCTGCTCAGCTGCCTCTCTGGCCCCCTTTGCAATTTTTGATCGTTTGATAAATTGAAAGTACTGCCCTGCTATTGCTTCCATTTGGAAAATTTAAATAAAAGTGCAGCAGTTTTCACACGCTTACTACCCATGAGTTTTCTTCTACGAAATGTTCCTTTGTTGCATTTTCTCCCCTAACCCTGGTTCCCATCCGTCCAGCTCTTTTTTTTTTAAACTTAAAAGTAGTTTGCGCTGCGTCCGTTGTTTGTATTTTCAAATGCTTCCCAGGGTGTTATTTTTCTTCGTGGTGGCTTTTGATCTACTGGTAACTTTAACATTCTACGTTGTCATTAATAGTTAACCTCGGGTTTTCCTGTGGGTTATGCGTGTCTCTAGAAAACTGTGCCTTAAGATGATAGTTATATTGGAGAATCAGCCCATGGCTATTTTCTCCTGTTCGTCCATGCCTCGTCTTTCATATATAAATCTTTTATCCCCTGAACTTTTTTTTTCTCGCTACCTATTGAGGCTGGTCTGGAGTACACTCCACAGCTCACTTGGAATCTGTTTTGAAGTGTGGCCACCTACTTAATCCAACACTGTGATTAGAAGCCTTTTTTTTTAAACTTTTTAATCCAACACTGTGATTTGAAGCCTTTTATTTTTTTAAACTGACAACCTATTTAATCCAACACTGTGATTATCAGAAGCCTTTTGTTTTTACTTTTTTTAAAAAAACCGATCAGAAATACCACTTTTACATCAAGATCGTTTTTGCTGCGTGACTTAGGTCCAAAGAGAAATCCAATAGAGCCGTACCGGATATAAACTCTGACACAGTGCACTGGCGCTCACATCACGAACTGCAATTCATGTTTCTTATCCTCATCCTGCTAAGGGCGGAGGAAATGTGACTTGGTGAGAACCGTCAGGGGTCCCCGTTAGTTAGGTCCGGACCCCACCTGTCGCTGACTGTGATTTGGGGCTCCGTTCATTTCTAAGAACCTCATTTTACCGATCTATGAAGCCAGTGGCTTGGGTAGTTCAGGAAAACTGAGGCTTTTGTCCCTTATAAATGAGATTTTTACCCCCCAGCTTGTCTCATTAGGGAGACTGTGCTGTGTTCGGTGGCAGGGGAGCTGAGCTGGAGTGTTCTGTTGTGTGTGGCTTCCACTGGTGCCCCTGTTCCCTGCTGACTTGCTGACCTGTTGTTCATGTTTCAGCTGTCTGAGAAGTATGGACTGCCCGTGGAGAAAATCACAAAGCTTTATAAGAAGAGCAAAAAGGGGTAAGGAAGAAGCTAAACTCAGCTGGCTTCTGTGGCCATTTACCAGAAGCCATGCACAAGGGAAGACACCGTTCCAACTGGTTTCAAGCAGAGGTTTTTTTTAATTATTAAGATATGGGATCATAAAAAAGGGAGGGGGGAGACCGGCCTCAGAGACAGGAGAAGCAGGAGAGAAGGAGAGAGAGGGGAACAGACAGACAAAGAGAGACAGAGACGGGCAGGATGGGAGGTGGGCAGGGTGCTTTTATTTATTTTTATTTATTTATTTTTTTGGTTTTTCGAGACAGGGTTTCTCTGTGGCTTTGGAGCCTGTCCTGGAACTAGCTCTTGTAGACCAGGCTGGCCTCGAACTCACAGAGATTCGCCTGCTTCTGCCTCCCGAGTGCTGGGATTAAAGGCATGCACACCCACTGCCCGGCTGGGCAGGCCTCTTTTACGAGGGAACGCAGTGAATGTGCACAGGTGGTGCTATTAGTGTCTGTGGCTGAGGGCGTGTCCTGTCAGAACCCCAAGGGCGGGCCAGTACAGACGCCTGAATACCGACAGCTTGCACGACTGCAAGGTGCATTTCTTTATCTCTTGTTACCGCCTCCGTGGCCCACGATCGCTACTTAAGATCATTAGTGATTGAGGCAGGGAGACCCACAGTGTACTGCCAAGATGTCACCCGAGACGCTGGCATCTGTAGGACAGCATTGCAAGTGGAAGGGAGGCACAGAGCTGGTGGGGACATTTGGGGACAAGGAAGAGGTCACCACTCTTGTCGCTGGCTTCTGAGTGTCACAGGAACAAAAACCTGTCGAGGGATGCAGGGAATTGTTCCAAGGCAATCACTAATGAAATCTTCTCAAACGGTTGGACCTGCTCACCCACATCATTAGGAACAATTGGTCCTTCCTGGTGGGGTGGTCAAGGGGCTCTGGTTTCCCTACTCAGTTCTCTCTTCCTGTTTCCTCCTTGCTCATAAGTGAGTTTGCTGATGAGGAAGTGAAGCCTGGGCTGGCTTAAGCATTTTGCTCCAGGTCCTTTTGTTTAGTAAACAGAACGCAGATGGGGGGGGGTGTCTACAGCTCCCCTGCTCCTTTCAAGGCTCTTCATGGGCTTCCTCCGTGACAGGCCAAAAGTCTTGCCCGGTGGCACCAGTATAAAAGGATTCAGGGAGTCATTGCTTCTCAGACTTCTCAAACTAAAAGCTCTGACTAGCAAGAATGAGATCGTCCCAGGCACTGGGCACTTCCCAGTCATAGGACCTGGGTTCAATTTCATCACCATCTGCCATTCTAATCCCAGGTGGTTAAATGTCCAGTTCAGAACTCTGAGGGCACCGCACACCACTTATGGTGTACACACACACACACACACACACACACACACACACACACACACACACACACTCAGGAAAAACACAAAAATTAAGGGAAAAAAATCACAGACCCTGGAAGAGTATTTTCTTGAAACCAAACCACCTTGGGGTAGGCAGCCCAGGAGAGGTGGGGTAGCTTGGAGGTGAGGTAAGGCCGGCTTCAGACCTAGCCTAGTCCTCACTGGCCAAGTTGTTCCTTGCTTGCAAATCACCGGCATAAAACTTGTCTCCAAAGCTGCTCTGAAGCCCATCTGTACTGTTTTTTTTTTTTTTCTTTTTCTTTTTTTTTCTGCACATACGTGTTCAGGCAAGGGCAGTGGAGGTTTGTAATAAACGTCCCGAGGGGCTGAACTATTTGGGGCTGTTTTTTTGTTTTTTGTTTTGTTTTGTTTTTGTTTTTTTTTTTTTTTTGTCAGTAGCCAGCAATGGTTTGGCTCTCGGCTCACTTCTCTGAGCCCTGGTTGACTAATGTGTAAAGGTGTAAGTGTTGGGCCAAGCGGTCTCAGAAGCCCTGTTTAGTGAGAAATCATGATGAAGGCCGTTCAGGGAAACCGAGACTCTTGTTTTCTTTAACCTGGTTTTGGAGGAAGGGACTGGAAGGCTAGGGAACACCCAGCCTGAAGGGGTACCCTCTGCTCATTGGCTTTGTGTGTCGTCCCCCCCCCCCCCCCAACCATGACAGCATCCTGGTGAACATGGACGACAACATCATCGAGCACTATTCGAACGAGGACACCTTCATTCTGAACATGGAGAGCATGGTGGAGGGGTTCAAGGTCACGCTCATGGAGATTTGAGCCCTGGGGCACGGTTCCCCTGGACAGGAGCTTCCCTTCAGTGCCCTCCTCCCCGGGATAGACTGCATCCTGGCTGCCCCAGAACCTGGAGATCCGTCTCACCCACCTCACAAGACTGTTACAAAGACTGCCGGGAAGGGGGCGGGGCCCAAGGCCCGGCGACGACCCTGTCAACTGTTTGACTCTTCTGCTTGCTCCTCCCGGTGGAGCCGAAGCCTGAGCCCCTCAGCAAATTTTCTTTGGGTCTGGCAGGTCCTTATTTATTGCCCGTTATTCCCCCCCCAGAGCCTGGAGCCCAGGCCCTCCAGGACTCCACAAGTTACTGATAGCTCCCCTTCAAGGGAAACAAAACCAGTCCACTCATCTCGAAGAGCCGGGGTGTGGGGTGAGAGGGGGCCCCCACTTCCCTGCCCCAAACCTCCAGATAGCTCTGAGGAAGGTCATTTTACTAAATACCTCCAGGGGTTCTCACAGCCAAGCAGCCACTGGGCCTTGTAGTACAGGAAGACGTTCCCACACCATGTCGGTGATAAAGATAAGGAACACAAAGTCTGCCTGATGACCGTGTACATATTTGGTACATAGTATCGCAATAATATATTTTACCTGTGGTGTGTGGGCGTGTTTACTGCCACTGGCCCGGAGGAGACACATACCCAGACACTCGGAGAATTCAAGTGGCCCCTTGGGGTGTCGTGTGACCGTGGTGAATGCCAGGATGGACTCTCCATTGGGCCATGGCTGAGGACGTGTTTCCCCGTTCCCAGAGGGAGCCAGCCCCTTTTTCCTCAAATGTGGCGGACTCCCTTGAGGCCGGCACATTTTATCTCATGGTGATGTCCCTGGGGGAAAAGGCCGTAGGGTCAGTGCCTTGTTTCGCTTTGGTGTCGGGCATCTTAAGCCTTTTGCAAAGTTGCTGCAGGGGGTGACACCGGGGCCCTGTGCCTGGGACCTGCTGCTTGACCATCGTGGGGACCCTGGACATGGTAGCGCCTCACAGTTTACACGTGTGTCCTTCATCTCAAGTGGCCCCTTTGGAAACGCAGCGTTGCGGAGTGAGCCAGAAGCTTGGCTGGGCTGTGATACTGCAGCAGACGTTGCTTCCGGAGACTGGAAGAGGTCGGGGCTATCGGCGCAGGCTGTGGGAAGCCGGAAGAGCCCCCGGCACTTCTAAAACCAGCTTTGGGAGGCACACCGGACAGCTGAGGCTGCTCCCCTCCTTACCCTTTGGAGGTCAAGAGAAAATTGAACAGTCAGAAAGCATGCCCGGTCATGGGCCCCTGCTTACGGACTTGCATGTGCCCCCGTGGGCTGAGTACTAGTTTGGGTGGCCAGGCGCACCCCACTCTAAGGCCTGGATGATTGGGACAGCTTCCATGGAAAGGTCCAGGTTTGTCTGTAAAGCACTTTGATGTCTTACCTGGAGGCTCCGTCCTCGGCTCCTGCCTTCTTGCCCCTTCTGCCCCTTAGGCCCGGAGCAACCGAGGTTGGCACGAGACCAGCTACTCCTCTCCAAAGCTGGAGACAGACTGAACGGGATGGAGAGTATGTGAAGAGGATCCCAAGGGCTCCCAGGGACGCCTTTCTGAGAGCCCCGGCAGGCGCCCCTTGTCCTTGGTGTCGCCAAAGGTTTGCATCCTGCGTTCAGCCGGGCTCCAGCCCTCTCCTCCACTCCAAACGCCATTCCTAGAACCAGCAGCTTGGGGACCCTCTAGGGTACAGGCAGGAATCTGATCTGAGATGGACTAACTCTATTGGACATTTATATGCTCTTCAGCGCCTGGGGTTAGCTCAAACTGTGATTGGCTGATCTTCCAGATGCACGCTGGGGTCGCTTGTGATAGGCATCTCCGAACAAGGGATAGAAGCCAGAGTCACAAGAGTGACAGTGTCAGGTCCTGGAGTGTCCCTTGGGGGACTTCGGTGTGTCTGCCCCTTGCTGTGTTAGCAGAGCTTTGCCGAGTCATGTCTTGAACAAAAACACTCCGGCAAGATAGAAAAGCTTGCCTTGACTTTGTGCCCTGAAAAATCTCACCCAAGTAAAGTTTTTTTTTTCTGTTTTGTTTTGTAATCCATAAAAGGTGGGGGATGCATGAGGCCAGAAAGTGTTTTCGGTCCCATGACCTCACATTGTTGAAACTTCCCTGGTGTTTAGAATTTGGAACAGGCAGAAAAATACACAGTGGGCTGTCATGTTGCAAATTGGTTCTTAAAAATATGTCCTAATGCAGGAACCTGGGAAGCATGAAATGAGTTAAAACATTTATTTTTTTTCCTTCATATTTAACAGTCATGGAAACGCAAGAGGAAAAGAGGGGTTTGTGCCAAATTCTAAGAATGGCCCTTTCTGAAAGATGAGGAAGGGGAGATTAATATGCATACAGTTCTGCTCCCACATTTAAAAAAAAAAGAGTAAATGTAACTTAATAGTTTTGTAAATGGGAAAGGGGGAATCTATAAACTATAAATATGTTATTTTATTTTTTTGTACATTTTTAAGAAGAAGAAAAAATAAATATTCGTAACACGTGTCAAGCAGCAGCATCTGATTTCTGTGTGGTGAGCGCCGGCGCTCCTTGCCTGCGATGAGGAATCTCTGGCGTCTGGGCTGCTCTTGCATCTTTAGGCCATGCTTACAGTGGGGCATGGACCTGCTCCCCTCCCCCACCCCAGTTATACCGGGCTAAAATAAGGAGAGGGTCAGAGGGCAGCAAGAGGCCTCCCGTGTGGCTCTGGAAGGTTCCAGCACAGCTGCTCCTGACTGGTTCCCTCAGGTGGGTCCTGAGATTCTTCCTGCTGGTTTACACCGGTGCCGGCCTCTACAGATAGACTGAGGCCACGTGACTCGTTCCATATCCATGTTTCCTGACACTCCCAAGACCCACACTGTTGGGGAAATCCTGTGCATTTGTCAATAAAGCACTGTCTGGCCAATAGGGAATCTAGATAGGAGGGACTAGGAGTCCAGGAGGACTCTGGGAAGGAGAAACACAGAGAGTCAAGATGTAACGCCATGGGGTAGGAAGCCCAGAACTATTCTCCGGTAAGAGAAATACTTAGATTAACAATTATGGGGTAATTACTTAAGTCAGAGGTAGCCAGTAAGAAACAAGCAAGGCCAACAGCTTCATAATTAATATAGCCTCCTGTGTGTTTATTTGGGACTGATGCGGCTCTAGAACCAGGCTGGCGGGAAGGCTTCTCTCAAGGAAAAAGCTTCTCTTTACACCACACCTCAGGAAACTGGCTGTCCTGTGGTACCCACCGCACTACGGGGTCATTCACACTGGCCCGGATGCATCCTCAGTGGTCTCCCAGAAGCATCCTTCACTCTCCAGGCACAGCGCTAAAGTCCTGTCCTGGCTGGCATCAACCCCCGCGGGACCCTTGCCCTCTGTCACGTCAGGGGTCGGGAAGAGCAGGTCTGAGGTGGGGTGGATATTATGGGAGCTTCTATGAAGTGGGCCATAAGCTTTTTTAAAAAAATTATTGTTACTATTCATGTCCTTCCTCAGGCTGGACTAGTCTCCACACCTGCCTGAGGTTTGGGGGATGTGATTGTTCTTAATCAGTCTAGATAATAAAAGGCTGGAGTCAGATACAGAGGGAAACGCTGAGAGATCAGAGAGAAGGAGCAAGCCACAGCTACACCTTACCTCCTAAGCGTCTCAGCAGAGAAGAGAGCGATTTCCTGTTTCTCCCTGCTCATATCCTGTCTCTGCCCAGCCACCTCACTTCCTGCCTGTCTGTACAGACCTCCAGACCTCTGTGGTTTAGCTGGTGACAAGCTCCATCCTCTGACCCCCAGACAGGCTTTATTTGTGCAAGAATGGACCACTTGGGAAAGAACATTTCTGATTTGCCATCAGGTGGAAGCTAAGGTATTTTTAGTGGCGTTTGTGGTGGGACAGAAGGTTACAACTGATCTGGAGTCAAGCACTCCGCTCCCCGGACATGCAGCCTGAGCCCAGCCCAGTTGAAGAAGTTCAGCGTGGTGAGGGCTGACTGGCCATCTGCCTGTCTTCATGGGGGTGGTGTGGTCCGGTGAGTATTTTTATTAGCGTATACTAATTTCATTGTATTTGCACACGTGTATAATTTGGTCCTGTTTATCCCTCATTCTCTTCTCTCCCTCCTACACCTGCTGATCCCTCCATTTATCCCTTCCCCAGCCACCGTTAACTGCAAATAACTCCTTGGGGAGGGGGTGTCTCTCCACCCCCCACTCTTATCCATGAGGGACTGTGGATGGGCCCAGTCTTTGTACACCATGGTGAATGTTTAACTCGGGGTACGGGTTAGCAAGTTTTCACCATTTCTCCCAGAGAAACACTAAAATATCAACTCTTCCCTGGATAATTCATGCAGTCAAGCATTCCCATGGCCTGGGTGCTCCAGAGAGCTGCCCAGTGGTCAGTGCCTTATTGTCACAGTCTTTGCATCCCTAGGGGTTCCTAGGGGCTGTGGGCCTCGCATCAATGCTCCCAGTATGACAGCCTCCCAGACGACATTCGTGAAAATGGCTGGTTTGTAGATTGTACTGGCATCTTGCCTTGCCAGTGAACTTGTGGTGGTGGCCACACCCTTTGGGCGTGGTTTCAGGTGCCGAGGTGACCCATCATAAGCTAGAGGAGGGGCTGGTTTGTGCTCTCTTGGGTTGGGGAGAGCATCGGAAGTACAGAGACTGCATCTTCTGGAGCAGGAAGACCACGGCGGTTACTTACTCTTATCTGTGTAAGTGCTTCCCTAATAAATACTTATTTGCCATCTGTCTTGGGTCTGGTGGATTCGCTTAAGTGCTGCCTTCAGTAGGTATAGAGGCTCCTTAGGGGCTCCGGCCACCTTCCCAACATCACCACCACAAATGACCTGATGTAGTTGGACAGTACTTGCACTTAGAGACTAACTGTACGGTAGGGAAAGACTCCACATCTGCTCTGAAAGGTCTAGTTGGCCTATTAGGAGCCCACGTAGGTCTATTAGGAGCCCACGTAGGCCTACGAGGGGCCTATTGCTTCTACTCTAGGGAGCAAGATAGTAGCCCTTGTTCATACAGTATTAACCTTTTGGGGTGCATTCATGGTCTGTGATAGCAACAGATTGTGAAGGGCTTTGGGGTACGGGCTTTCCATCATCACATCTCTCCACGGAACCTTCTCTAACAGAGTAGGAAGGGAGAGGGCTGTATCGCTTTCTTTAGGCTTCCCCTACTGAGGAGGCGCTTGCCTGGGGTTTTGTTTGTGTTCCTCATGTTTGGGGTTGGAGAGGACATGGGAGGGAGGGAAGGAAGGAAGGAAGGAAGGAAGGAAGGAAGGAAGGAAGGAAGGAAGGAAGGAAGGAAGGAAGGAAGCCATACATGGACCAACAAGGTTTCAAAACTCTTCCAGCCCCAAACCTGGAACCTCCCCAAGACACAGTCAGCCGGGGCAGATTTAACAAGGAAAATCTCACATTCGAGACAAGGATATTAAATAATGAACATGCTTTAATGCCAGGCAAGAGCTGTACAATCAACTGACAACGGGACCACGCCGCGGAGTATAACATATATATTACTAAATCCACTTGTATGAAGTCCCCCTGGGGTGTACTGCTGGGGCGGGTCAGCACCCACAACACCCTTTCTCCATCGAGGGCGAGGTATGAACAGTCAACTTTGAAACATCCTTCAAGTCATAAGCCAAGTAGTCCAGTCCATGAACGACACAGGCTGCCTTTCCTTGGAACAAATCAGGGTCCTCTTCCTCCAGATACCCCCAACACAGCCGCAGCAACGCCTCACCAGAGTGACATGTTCTTCGGGCACCCATCCAGCTGGGAACCGTGAAGTCCCTTGGTCAACATGCGTCGTTAGACATACCCTGCGGCACGTCCGTACCTCCCTGGGGAGAATACAAGCAGGTGTGCTATGTCTGTGTGGCTAGCCAGGACCGGAACTCTGCCTGCCTTCTGGGAACTCGGGATCTTTCAGCTCCCACTAGCTGGCAGCCACCGTCTCTAGCTCCCACCCCAGCTCTGAGTTCTAGGAAACACCGGGTCTGGTGCAACTGGAGGCAGAGCCCAAGTGGATTCCCCAACTTCAGCTGATGCCATCCATGAAATGAGATCCGGAAGGAGGAATTCGGCCTGGGACAAGTGGCCAGCGAGCGTACTGGGTCCCTGACCTGTTTGTGCTCCCCAACTTGCATTCATTCTGCTGTTCAAAAACAGATTCAACCGTTGAGCCCACGGGGTTTGGCAAGCCTCGGTACAAAAACGTAAGGAAATGCCACTAGGAAAAAAAAATGAAGATTACAAAATTTCAACACACGAACTGATTCATTTTAATCCACCATTCAAGTTTGGACTTCCGCCAGTGCCCAGGGTCGCCGTGGGTGGGTGGGGGGGCCTTCAGGCTGGCAGGGACCTGTGGGCACCACTTTCCTTGTCGCTGTGTTTAGCTTCTTGTGGTTCTTGTTCTACAGGAAGTGGCTTGGCAGCGGATGGAGACCTCCCTGCCTCCTCCTCTTAGGCAGGTTCTGCCGCCGACACCCTTGAGTCTCTGGACCCTTCTGACGCCAGCCGTCTGTGGGTCATTGGCTTGCCTGTGGCCAGAAGTTCCTACTTCCGGCCCTCGTTTCAAAGTAGTGTTTGCGAGGTGACCAGCCCAAGCAGTAATTCGACTTTACCCCATGCAAAGGACATGGTGAGGGATGCCCACAGGCCTTGGGCACTGCAGGCTCCTTGCTGGCTCTTCCAGTGGGTGAACTCCCCCGGCTGTTCCACACCTGACTCTTCAAAGGGCACCCGGGGGCAGGAAAAACGAACGTTCTAGATGTGGCTCCCCCACCAAGGATGTGGGTTGAACTGCTAGGAAGTTCTCTGTTTAGTTTTCGAGCCCATGGAACATTTATCTGCTCAGGAAAAACATCACCCTTGCATCTGTTGCCAGCAAGCTCCTGGGCCTTGGCCCCTGTCTGTCAGTGTGGGGCGCCCCATGCTGGACAAGACGCTCCCGGCCTTCCTCGTGCCTCCAAGCTGCCTTGGCTCTGGGAAACCATTCAGACATCAACGCTGGGCCCTGTCACCATTCCCCTGCAATCTTACGGAGTGTAGGAAATATACTTGCTGACTGGCACATTTGTGCAAAGACAGGTATGACTTGGAAACAAGACATTGACATTCATTGTAGTTGGCTTCACAATTAGCTACTAAAAACAGTCCTCTGTTGTAAGATTGTATTAGCACTTATTAAACATGCATTTACAAGGCAAAACACTTAATTTGGTCTGCAATAGAAATCACAAGTAGGGAGTTAGATGGGTCTGGTTTTAGAATCTGTTACCATCTGTGTGTAATTTTTTTTTCTCAAAGAAACTCTTACTAGCTCAACTCGTGTAAACCTGTGGGGTGGGGGTGGGGGGAAGAGCTGAGCCACCTTTGCCTGTCTCCTGTTAATTTACCTTGAAATGTTCACAGCTTAGAAACTACAGCCTGCTGGGGCAGAGAGTGGGCCTCTTCCGGAATGTCCCAGCTTCCTTTAACAGCCTTACCCCAAAGGGTAACCTGTTCTTAGGAAACCCAGCCCCAAATGCCCGCTGTCACCCTGAGGGCACGTGTGACAACAGACCCTCCTTGTTAGAAGAGTTTGGTCTTTCAAACAAAGCCCCTCCCGGGTTGGGTGGAGAACCCTTCTCTTGTCCCCAAGTCTTGGGTTTTTAAGACAAAGACGTTAGAGTCAAGGGGTGGGGAGGTGGTGGATAATGATGATTAAAAAGTCATCCAACGGGAAACGCCAGGAAAGTGCGCTCACGCGCTCTGCAGCACACGGGGCTCTGGACATTCCCACAAAGTGTCCACGACCAAAGAAGCAAGAGGCAAAGGTGTCACAGGAGGGCGCCATCTGACCGATGAAGGGACAACGTCGCCATCAATATCGTTTGGCAAAAAAAAAAAAAAAAAAAAAGAAAAAAAAAGTTTAGCCGCCAATCAGGAGACACGAGCAGCTGAGGCGTCCTTGGGGCTCAGGCCTCAGAACTGGCCGGCGCTGCTGGGGTCGCACTGAAGGAGACGCACGATGGACGGGTCGCTTTTGGCCCCTCGGATGAATTCTTCCAGGGAGAGTTTTCCTAGGAAACAAGAGGACCAGTGAGTGGCAGCCCACGACCCCTCCCACGGCACACTGGGGTCCACAGGAGCCCACAGTAGGAGGAAGGGAGGCACCCACTTCCCATGTTCACCGTGACATCACCTACCAGGACCCAGGGCTTGGAAGAGGGTGTTGACTCACTCAGACCCGAGTCTCTGCCTCTACCGATCCCGAAGGGCCCACCCTGTCTGAGGAATGAGTGCCACCCTTGTTTGAGTGTGCCAGGCTCCCGAAGCAGCAGGGCTGTGGCCGCCACTCTGTAGTGACCTACTCCGGTTTGCAGCCGACCCCTCCCCTTCTTGGGCGAGCAGAGCAGGAACGTAGATTCCTCCAAACAGGTTTTTGAAGACAGTGGCATCTTACCCAAAGCCAGGGGAATAGAGCACTGTGTCCTAGATAGGGGGTGGCCCACTGGTCCCTAGCCCAGGTGGCTTGAGGCGGAAGACAGGGACCTGCTCCTTCACACAGCACCCTCGAGTCCTTCTGCCCAAGCTTCCTTTCGACTCTAGCTCTCTTACTTCTGCCTCGTGGGTAACTTGGACCCCCAGCACCCGCTTCTTCCTCAACTCTCTCCAACAACGGTCCTCTGTCGCTGTCGTTGTAGAGAAGTGAGTAGGGGATGCCTCTTTCTTGTTTCTGGCACTTCCACGGTGAGCGTCTGAGTGGAGCGACTCATTCACTAATAAATTGGGCGTAGAAATGCTGGGCAGCCTTGCCCTCTTTCCTTTCCGGGAGACTTAGCCCTGTCTGCCCTTCCGGAGACAGCCACAGGCCTGTCAGGCTCCTCCGGACCTGTGCAGCTCCTTAGACACGAGGCCCAGCGACCTGCTCGGGTGCTTCGGGATGAGGGCTGAGTGATAGATGGGAGCAGAGGGGCCATTTGAACACCCTGGAGTCTCAGGGGCCGCCGTTGGCGCTGGGAACCACAAACTCCGGAAGACTGCGTGCCCAACATGAACTCTCTGGTCTCTTGCACAGGCACCCGTGTGACTTGCCTGTAGGTGCAGGGGCCGGTAGTGAAAATGTAAAGGCCTTTGATGGGGAAGGCCTTCTGTGTATGTGCTTATCTTATTGGTTGTTGAGTAAAGCACTGTTGGCCAATAGGGAAGCAAGATAGGTGGGACTAGGAGCCGAGGAGGATTCTGGGAAACAGAGGCACAGGCAGTCACTTGATGTAGGATGCCAGAGAGACAACATGTGGACCCTTCCTCCAGTAAGTGAAGACCACGTGGAAATACTCAGATTAGCAATTATGGGTTAAATACGTAAATCAGAGCCAGCCAGTAAAGAAACCAAGCAAACAGCCAATAGAACAGCTTCATAATTAATATAGCGTTCTGTGTGTTATTTGGGGGTTCAGACAGCTCGGCAGGGCCCAGGCGGCTGGCGGGGAGACCACAACGTCGCAGGCCTTTAGCTAAGAGGACAGTGGTGACAGCGGGCTTTGCACGAAGCCTGCTCTGCTCCTGGTGAGAATGGCCAGGGCACTCAGACCTCGGGCCCCAAAGCCAAGCCCCGAGCTGCAGCTGTGGGTTTACCAGGTACTCAACCACGCCCTCCTCCATCGCCGCTTCCCTTCCATCCTGGAGAAAGAGTCCCAGCGGCCCGTGAGCCACGCGTCTGGAGGTGTCTGGTCTCATCGTCAGCCCTCCTTTCAGGAGAAGGTGGGCTTTTAACGCCGTCGTGTTCCCCAGACTACCAAAACCTGTGGTTCAGCACCAGCGGGGGCGCTAACTGTCAACCCCCACGCGTGTTTAAACTTTGCAAAACGAACCACGTGCCGCGAATCGGGGCACACGCAGGGAGACAGGATGCACGCAACTCTGCGGAGGAGACGGCTAACGGACTGGCTTGTACCTCGCAGACCAGGATTCCCAGGGAGCTGGCGCCCCACGTGCGAGGGTGGGAGGAGGCTTGAACTCTACACGTCAGCTTCCCACAGGGTCTGGTCCGTTTCTACACTGCCGAGAGGACTTGCTCAGTGTCAAGAGCTGTAGATTCGGGGCCAGGGAGATGACTCAGTGGGTGGAGACATATGTCTGCCACGCAAACCCAAAGACCCGAGTTTGACCCCCGGAACCTACGTAAAGATGGAGGGCAGGGGAACACGGTAGATTCATAACGCTGCCCTCTGGCTCCCATGAACATACCACGCATACACACGTAGGCCATCTTAATCATATGTGTCATAGCGCATCCAGTAGTTAATAAAGAAAATTAAATTTATGTTTTTAGAGATGGCTCAGCAGTCAAGAGCACTTGCTGTTCTCCCAGGGGACTGGCGTTTGAGTCCCAGCACCCGTGTTGGGTAGATCACAACTCCCTGTAGCTCCAGTTTCAGGGGGTTGAATACCGTTCTGTGACCTCTGTGGGCCCCTGCGTGCGCATGATGCACGCAAACTCACGCGGGTGTGAATATACATATGCATCCTATACATACACGTAGGTAACACACGGATAAAAAATATTAAAGAGAGCTGGGAAGCGTTTGTCAGTGTGGGTCAGCCTTGACTCGGCACCGTAAACTCAGGTACTTCTGAAGAGCCTTTCAAGGTTTGGCAAGAAAAATAAAAATGCTAAATTAATTTTGAATTTCAGTTGTCCAACTGTGAATTAAGTGTGTCCCAGATAGTGGATACAGACGTAGTTACGCCAGAAAACAAGTGACTGTTTCTCAGTTGCTTGGACACCTTGTATTCTACTCGGCAGCCGAAATGTGCAGCAGTCATTTTTATTTGTTTACTTATTTTACTGATAGGGTTTCCTTATGTAGTAGCCCAGGCTGTCCTCAAACGTGTGGTTCTCCTGTGTCACTGCCACGCCAGACTTGTCTATTTTGTTCGAAACTGCATTGGTTTATGCATTTGCTAGTTGCAGTTCACTTAGGGCAGTGTCCTCCACCCAGCTCTGGCGTCTATGCAGCCACTGGTCCTTCCTGCCCAGCTCTGGGGCCCCACCCAACTCCAGAGTCTACACAGCTCTGGGCCCACTCAACTCTGGGGCTCACCAGCTCCAAAGTCTACACAGCTCAGGGCCCACTCAGCTCTAGGGTTCACCTGGCTCCAGGACTTACCAAGATCCAGGGTCTACCCAGCTCTGGGGTCTATCCAGCTTGGGGGATCAGGCTCTACCTAGCTCTGGGGTCTACACAGCTTAGGGGGGGTCTACCTAGCTCTGGGGTCTACACAGCTTAGGGCCCACCCAGCTCTGGAGCCCACCTCTGCTCCTTCCCACGCAGGACAGGTGGCCTTGTGACAGGTCCTTCTGGCTGACGTTCTGTCCTGTAGTAGAGTTGCCCTGTCTGGACTCCACCCATAGCTTGACCCAGGCAAAGCCCCCCAGCCTCCTACCGTCTCTGTTGGTGTCCATCTGGCGGAAGATCTTCTCTGTCCTTTTCTCTGGGGTCGATTCATCTTCAGGCATTTTCATGACAGAGGAAACCATTTTGTAGATGGCCTAGGGACAGAAGCGGACTGGGTGGTGACATGGAAACACGGTTCAACCCAGGGGTAGCTCTACCGAGTGTCAAATGCTGGAGTGAAGGTCCCTGTGCCCTGCGGGAGCTGGGTCTGCCCCTGGACTTTGTTACGGAGCAGGGTGTGTGGTTCCCGGTAGAAGCAAGGTCAGAAGAACTCGCATTTTGCCAGGATACTCTCGGCAGTGCCAGCTGCCAAAAGGCACACAGCTGCTGCCTCTGCTGAGGAAAATGTGTAAAGGAGTTCCCCAGCAGTCATGTGTAGTCTGGGTTTCTGTCCTGCCAGGTCCCGCCACCCCAAATAAGCACACAGAGACATGTACTAATTATTAAACTGTTTGGCCTATGGCTCAGACTTCTTATTGGCTAGCTCTCTCTTAATTATTAACCCACAACTGCTAATCTATGTATTCCCACCTGCTCTAGGCTTACCCAGTAATGCCCCGGCATGCTACTCCTTCCGCTGCTACATGGCGTCTCTCTGGCGGCTCCTCTCCCCAGCCTTCTCCTTGTCTGACAGTCCCTGCCTATGCTTCCTGCCTGGCTACTGCCCAATCAGTGTTTTATTCACCAACCAATAAGAGAAACATATATGCAGGACATCCCCCATCGGCCATCCGAGGAGTGCTGTGAGAGCCACAGGACTGAGGTGTCCACCCTATCCCGAACACTGTCTTACACTCTGGCTGAGCCTAGGCTTAGCGACAAGAGGGAAACTGGGTGCTGTCAGTTTTTGGGTTATAATAACATTGCAGTCTCAGGATGAGAAGGGACTGAGTTCATCTGTGAAACATGATAGGAGGAAGATGGTTTGACAGAAAGATTGTGTGAGCGGAAGAGGACGTGTCCCCGCCCACCCACACCCCCAGCCTTCTGCAACCACTGCTGCTATGCGTGTAGTACTATACACCAAGCTGTTGGCCATGTAGGTAATGATTGTTTTATTATTTATTTATTTGTTGGTTGGTTTTTTGAGACAGGGTTTTTCTGTATAACATTCCTGGCTGTCCTGAAACTCACTCTATAGACCAGGCTGGTCTTGAACTCATAGAGATCTTCCTGTCTCTGCCTCCCAAGTGCTGGGATTAAAGGCGTGCGCCATCACCCAGCATAATGATAGTTTTAAAAGTGGAAAAGCAGAGACCTGAGATCTCCAAGCTTTCTGGTTAACTCTAGAACAAGGTACACACACATGTACACACACACCCCTCACATAAACTATACCACATATACACACACACACACACCCAGGACCCACACACCACACCACACCCATCTCAGTGGGCGATCTCCCTTCTCTGCACAAGCCAGCGTCTCCATCCATCTCAATATTTGGGGTCGCTTCATTCCGCTTACCCTAAACTGTAGTTGGCCAGGACACCCTCCTCCTCTGTGACTGTGGCAACCAGGCCTGGCTACTCACCAGGCCACTGCTGGTGCTCCTGCAAGGTCTTGCACACAGCATCAGCTTAGAGATTTTGCTCCGGGGTGGCTGTCCCCACCCAGGTGCCTTCTCTCACATCCCTCCTATTCCCCATCTCTGTAGAAAGTCACTCTGTGTTCCCCGAGTTTCACTTCTCTCCTCTCTGTAAATGTGCATCCATACATAAAATTGAACATCCGGGTAACCCCCCCCAAAGGTTCCGAATCTGCCTACAGCTGCCGATAGCCTCCACCCAACCCCAGACACAATGCATGTCCACCACTGCAGACGAACGTAAGCACTTGCAGATTTGGAAACCCCTGCACAGACACCTGCCGCTCCCACACGTAAGTCTCTGCTCTTAGTGGACCCCCTCCCCTGTCTCTGCTCTTGGTGGACCCCCTCCCCCGTCTCTGCTCTTAGTGGACCCCCTCCCCCTTCTCAGTTCCCATTCATTTACCCGACTCACTCGTTCATCAGACAGTCTCTGCGTGAGTGTGACACACCAGGGACGGTGTCTGACCCTGCCTGTGTCCTCGGGGGTTTTGACTATGAACCAAAGCAGGCAGACACTCCCTAACAATCAGAAGGAGAGCAAGGCCACTGTGGGGCTTGCAGTGGTGGCTGTGTGGTTTGATGGGATGTCCCCAGGGTGAGGGCCGGCCTCCCTGAGGGCTGGCTATGGAGGGAAACATGGAAAAAGAAAAAGCCCTTAAAAAGAAAAGCATGCCCTTTAGGAAGAAACTTGGAGGGTACCACACGGCACCCCAAAGTGTCCCACTTTCCAGTGACCACCGTTTAGGTGGGTACAGGCACCCCTGCAATGCCTTAGTAGTTGTCCCCTAGCTATCCCTTAGAAACCCATCCATCCTTTAAGAACTCTGGGTCCTGGAAGGCTGGGGAAGTTGACAAGCCCCTTCTTGGGACTTTGATGGCAGCCAGGTATTACAACACAGAGCTCCGTCCAGTAACCCTCCTGCTCGAGTGGAGGCATGAAAGATGAAGGAAATTTGGGTCCTGACGGAGAGGAGGCCTGCAGCCTGGCTGTCAGGATAAAGGAGTAGAACTAGTTTCAACTGGCTTCAGAGAAACGGGGCCAACCTCCCAACAGCTCCCTCTCCAGGGCACTAGCCCCAGGAGAACAGTCAGAACCAAGACCATAACCAGCAGGGGCAGGCTGGGGTCTCGATGCGATGTGGTGTGTGGACTGAGGTGAGGTTTCCTTCAAGAGGTTCACCTTTCCAAGCTTCGTTATTGCAATTGGGTTACAGTTATTCTTTGGGCACCAATTAGGCAATAGGTTCCCCAAACCCAGTGTATGATGTGGTTGACCCCTTTGTCCCTTCCCCAGAGCACGAGCAACCAAAGCTGGCTGCTGTTGAACCCAGAGAGAAGACAGGACCGCAGGCAGTGCTCGGAGGCACACCGTGTCTTTTTTTTTTTTTAGCACCGTTCTTCCCGAAGCGTAATGGGATTACATCGTGGAAGAACCAGCATACTTGCCCGTCTTACGTTTATAGCAGCGTCAGGACCAGGCCTGGCAGAGGCGGCCTGTTTTTAGTTAAGGTACAAGGGTCCTGTTCTTGCCCTTGGGTAAATGTCCCTTTGGGACACTCAGAAGCCCAGCTGGGGCTGTTCCCTGGCAGGCCCAGCATCCTGCTCTGCCTGACTTCCGCTAGCTACTCAGGCCAACCAGTCAGAGGAACAGGTGATCGACCTTCCTGGCAGCCAACTGTCCCCCACTCTCCAGATTCGGTTCCCCCCGAGGCTCATCTCAGCCCTTGACCTCCTAACTCACCATAGGTGCTGCTCCAGGACCACAACCCCTACCCAGGTGGATTCCCTCTGCTCAGATTCGAGCCACACCCATCAGAAGTGGGCGGAGCCAGCTGATAGAACCGTACAGGGAGGACCCAGGTGTAGCTTAACGCTGTGAAATTAGCTCCTGTGGTCAAAACGGCATAGAGCTATGCTGTAAAAGAGGTCCAGAGGGAAGAACCTCTAAACAGGTTCCTGTGCGTTTTATGCCGTGAGTAGGCTTAGGAAAGAATGAAAAAAGAAAAAAGAAAAGGTCAATGAAATGATTCCTAATGACACTCTGCTATGGTCAAAGATTGGTGCTTAGCCCAATTGTCATCCGAGATGTTTCATCCAGCAACTGATGGAAACAGATACAGAGACCCACAGCCGAACATCAGGCTGAGCTTGGGGAATCCCGCAGAGCCAGAGGGGTCAAGGACGTCACAAGAATCTACTAATCTTGATTCACAAGGGCTCACAGAGTCTCAACTGACAACCAGGGAGCCTGCATGGGACTGTCCTAGGCACTCCACACATATGTGACAGTCGTGTAGCTTGGTCCTCTTGTGGGACTCCTAACGGTGGGAGCAGGGGCTGTCTCTGGCTCTGCTGCCTGCTTTCGGGACCCTCTTCTCCTACCGGATTGCCTGGTCCATCATTAATAGAAGAGGAGGGGCCTGGTCTCACTGCATCTTGATATACCACAGCTGGCTGATACCCATGGGAGGCCTGCCCTTTTCTGAAGAGAAATAGAAGAGGAGGGGGAATGGATGGGGGAGTGGCTGGGAGGAGAAGAAATCGCAGTAGGGATGTAAAAACAAAACAAACAAGTAAATAAAAATAAAACAAAAGGGTCCAGCGCAATGCCTTCTAATCATTTTAAGCATGGTGGACATCGGTTGATCTGCAGACACGTGTGGAAATTAAAGCTATCCACGCACAGGCTGGACGAACACTGCAGATGCTGTGCTTTTCCCTAAAGCTCTTTCCAAGAAATACGCCTTTCAACATGCTCTCACCAAACAGGGGGAACACTGCTTTCTGCTGCTTGGAGCACCTCAGCGCTTGTGTTAAAGGGCCCGTGAGTTTGATACTGTTTAATCTGGTGTTTCCCAAACTAGTTGGACCCATGCCTCTCTTATAAAGCACTGATAGAATTAGCACCCTAAGAAAAGTCTCTCTGAGCCGAGGCCGAGTCTGATCCTAGCGTCCCCTCCCGGTGTCCTCTGTTTTATTCCCCTCTTCTGCTTGGCAGGACTAATGAGACACAACACGATCCATGACGCTTCTTCGTGAGACTTCAGTTTCCCAGTGGTGTCTATATTGCTTCAGTATAGGATGCTTACTTCCCTCTGTATGCTTTGGAGCCTAGTGCTTGCTTCAGCTGGCAAAGGCATGTTGGCTTTTCGGTAAGCTCAGGGACCGCACGGCGCCCTTTAGATTTAGACAGGGAGAGCATGGTCAAGGCATCAAGGGAGTCACAGGACAGGTGGCAGAGACAGGTGACCAGAACGGATGTTAAAATGAGAACAGAGAATGCTGCTTCCAGTCAGGATACTTAGGGACTGAATTACCCCTGTCCCCCATCTAAGTCTATCAACAACAAAACCCAAGGGCAGCACAGGTCACCGGATGGCACTGATTAAACTCACCGGGTCACCGAACAAAAGAACAAGAAATGAACACGGGAAAATAACTTGCATGGGGGCTGTGAGTGGGACAGAGATACGAGAAATCGAGAGGAGAGAGTCACCACAATGGATTACACACATGTACGAAGCGGCTGACGAGTAAGCTTACTCTTAAAAAGACAGTACACACATAACCACAGCTTATAAGACCCTGTAGGTTAGGCAACCGAGGACAGTGATTCCTGAGGAACTAGAAACAGAAGAGGTAAGCAGGTCCTGGACAGCCCCATTGCGATGCCGGGGCCATGTCTGAGCCACAGCTACAGGACGGGACCTACGTGGAGCTCACCGATGGGTGGACACAATTCCAAAGCTGGACGGTCAAAGTGCTTAGTGTCCGAGGACAGGTCGCACTAAAGGAGACAGTCACACACACACACACACACACACTCATGCACGCATGCACACACACACACACGCGCGTGCGTGCGAATGCATGCGCATACACACACATACACACATACACACACACATACACACATACACACACACACACACACACAGAGAGAGAGAGAGAGAGAGAGAGAGAGAGAGAGAGAGAGAGAGAGAGAGAGAGAGAGAGAGAGAGAGAGAGAGAGAGCTGCCATTGGTCCCTTTGGGTGTCCGGCTGAGTCCCCGAGTTGACGGATGACAACTACTGAAAATGAGGTTGGAAAACCAAAGTGAAGGGATGACTGGGGAGAGCCCCTGACCCAAGGTCAAGGAGAGCGTGTTTTCCCCTGTCTACTTTAAAAGGTCTTACCTCAGTAGTGGGGAATTAGTCCCGGATGGTCCCTGCTCTATGTCACCTATCAAACTTTAAAAGCAAGATCTGGGAAGTTCAAGCTGTTTCCAAGCAACTTAACTACATCTGAGAGCAAAGCACAGGGATATTTATATTTAAAAAAGAATATCCAACTCTCAACAGGGTGAAATTCACAATGTCTAGGGCCCAATAAAAAATTAACGGCCACGCAAGGGAACGCTACCATACGGTGCAGGAGGAGGAAAAGACCCATCAAGTGACCTAGAAATGACATAGATGCTATAATTAGCAGAAGGCCATTGAGAGAGTCACAGAAACCGAGCTTCACATGTCCCCAAAATAGATCAGGGAAGACGCTAAGAAACCCCAGATCAAACCTCTAGCAATGAAAGCTGTGGAAGCTTCACCCTAGACCCTGGCATCCATATCCCCAAGAATCTGGAATGTTATGGTGGAGGTTCCACCCAAGCCCTGCTGCATCTCAGAAAGCCTGCCAATGATGGCCCCTCCTCCAGAGATGCTCGACACCCATTTAAACTGCCCCTCAAAAGACTCCTGGTTTTTCTGGTCTCCCTTTCCCGTCTCCTCTCTGGGGGTCTGGAAGGCCATCCGGGAGCATTGTATTCATTAAATGTGGGCTTTTTCAAATTCATTTTGATTTGGTCTGATTTGGATTGTTGCATCAGCACAGAGGCTTACCCGGGTGTAGAAACATTTCAAAAGCTACAGAGTTTGCGGTGGAAAACACACAGATGGAGACCGATGGCACATTCGATCCTCCAGGGAAGAGACTACTGATTGCAGACACGAGGCTAAGCTACACAAGACAGAAAGGGAGAAAACATAACATCTACAATGCAGCAGGACACTAGTGGATCGTATAGTACTTCAGCCTGTGTAATACACACGCAATTAAAGACTGAAGGAGCCGAGAGAGAGAGCAGAACTCGGGAAGAGATTCAAAAGCATGACTGCTAAAAATATTCCAAAGCTGGTGAAATCCATGGGTCTACAGACCCAAGTTTTGATAGACAAAAGCGTAGCATGCTCACCCCAGAAGGAACTAGATGGTTTGTTCATCCCGCTGTCTAATTAGGAAAGCAGATTCCTGGTTAAAATTCTTCCTAAGTGACCTACAAGGTGCCAATAAGAGATGGAGAGGAGGGTGAGGGAGATTGAAAATATTAAAAAAGAAAGGTTTTGGCCCACTTTACTCAAGATTCCTATTCGTCGTCTTTGGTTTGGGTTATAGGCGACTTTCTGCCTAAGCTTGTCATTCACATTCTGGCCGACACAGTAGAGTACCTGCCCATCTGACCGATGACAGTCCTGCTGTCTGTTGTCACTAAGAGTCTTGCTTAGTGACTTCCTGAGAACGGAAGGGAGGCGGGTGCAGCCACATCTCTTACATTGGATGGTGTGCGCCTATCCTCAGAGTATTGCCTCTGTCTCCCACGGCTCCAAGAAGTTCTGGGCACCCATGGGAGACTGAGTGACAGGTCTCAGTTGATCACTTGGTCCCTTCTTAGACCCAACCTGTGCTACGGCAGGGATGGGTGTGCGAGCATTCAGGCTGCCCCCAGTGGGACAGGGGATTGGAACCATGCAGGGCATGGAGGATCCTCATTCCTCATGAGGTAACCGGCACACCGTGTTGCCCTTGGGAGGAGGGGATCTAAAATCCGATGAAGCAAAAGTCACAGCTGCAACGCCCTTTAAGACTCCCAAGAAAGTGCTTCAGGGCAATAATAGAAACAGGTCTAAATTGTGATCCTGAATTTGTCACTAGAAGGAAATCAGCCCATAAATGTTCATGGGGGTTCATTTAATTTTCTAAACCAAATCCACAGATGATGGCTCACAGTGAAAATTGAGCCACGGACTCTAGACTGAAACCTGGGGACCCTGCGTGGGACTGAACTAGGCCTCTGAATGTGGGTGACGGTTATGTGGCTTGATCTGTTTGTGTTTGGGGGGGGCTAGCAGTGGTACCAGTACCTATCCCAGGTACATGAGCTTAGCTTTTTGGAGCCCATCTTCTATGGTGGGATACCTTGCCCAGCCTGATTGGGGGGTGGGCTTGGTCCTGCCTCAAGTTGGTATCCCAGACTTTGATGACTCCCCAAGGGAGGCCATTATCCCCTCTGAGGAGTGGGTGGGGGCGTGCGGGATGGGGGAGGTAGAGAGGCAGGAGAAGGGGAGGGAGGATAATGAAAAAATGAAACCTAAAAATATAGTGAAAATTCATTCTGTAGACTAAGCTGGCCTCGATCTCAGAGATCTGCCCACCTTTGCCTCCTGAGATCTGGGATTACAGGCGTGCGCTGCCACCACCTGGCCTAAGTGCCCACATGAAGAAACTGGAGACTTAACAACACACATGAAAGCTCTAGAACAAAAAGAAGCAAACTCACCCAGGAGGAGTAGATGCCAGGAAATAATCAAACTGAGAGCTGAAATCAATAAAGTAGAGACAAAGAAAACAATGCAAAGAATCGATGAAACAAAGACTTGGTTCTTGGGGAAAATCAACAAGATAGACAAACCTATTCAACCTAACCAAAAGGCAGAGAGAGAGAGAGAGAGAATATGCAAATTAACAAAATCAGAAATGAAAAGGGGGACATAACAGACACTGAGGAAATTCAGAGAATCTTCAGGTCATACTTTGAAAACCTGTACTACATAAAATTGAAAATTTAAAGGAAATGAACATTTTTTGGACAGATATCAATTATCAAAATTAAATCAAGAAGAGATAAGCAACTTAAATAGACCTATAACCCCTAATGAAATAGAAACAGTCATCAAAAGTCTCCCAACCCCCCCCCAAAAAAAGCCCAGGGCTAGGTGGTTTCAGTGCAGAATTCTACCAGAAATTCAAAGAGGAGCTAATACCAGTATTCCTCAAACTGTTCACACAATAGAAGCAGAAGGATCATTGCCAAACTCTTTTAATGAGGCTACAATTACTTTGTTACCCAAATCACACAAAGACACAACTAAGATAGAGAACTACAGACCAATCTCCCTTATGAACATTGATGCAAAAAACTCAATAAAATACTGGCAAATCAAATCCAAGAACACATCAGGAAAATCATCCCCCAGGATCAAGTAGGCTTCATCCCAGAGATGCAGTGATGATTCAACATACAAAAATCTGTCAATGTAATCCACCATATAAACAAACTGAAAAAGAAAAACCACATGATCATCTCACTAGATGCTGAAAAAGCCTTTGACAAAATCCAACACCCCTTCACAATAAAGGTCTTGGAGAGATCAGGGATAACAGGAACATATCTAAGCATAATAAAGGCAATATACAGCAAACTGACAGCCAACATCAAACTAAATGGAGAGAAACTCAAGGCAATTCCTCTAAAATCAGGAACAAGACAAGGCTGTCCACTCTCTCCATATCTCTTCAATATTGTACTTGGAGTTCTTGCTAGTGCAATAAGACAACAAAAGGAGATCAAGGGGATACAAATTGGAAAGGAAGAAGTCAAACTGTCACTATTTGCAGATGATATGATAGTTTACATAAGTCACCCAAAAAATTCTACCAGGGAACTCCTACAGCCGATAAACACCTTCAGCAAAGTGGTAGGATACAAGATTAACTAAAAAAACTCAGTAGCCCTACTATATATAGACAATAAAGGGACTGAGAAAGAAATCAGAGAAACATCACCCTTTATAATAGCCACAAACAACATAAAATATCTTGGGGTAACTCTACCCAAACAGGTGAAAGACCTGTATGAAAAGAGCTTTGAGTCTTTAAAGAAATTAAAGAAGATGCCAGAAAATGGAAAGATCTCCCATGCTCTTGGATAGGTAGGATCAACAATCTTACCAAAAGCAATCTACAGATTCAATGCAATCCCTATCAAATCCCAGTACAAGTCTTCACAGACCTTGAAAGGGCAATAATCAACTTTATACAAAAAAACAAAAACCTCAGGATAGCCAAAAAACCCTGTACAATAAAGGAACTTCTGGAGGCATCACCATCCCTGACTTCAAGCTCTACTATAGAGCTATAGTAATGAAAACAACTTGGTATTGGCACAAAAACAGACAGGTAGAACAATGGAATCGAATTGAAGACTCTGATATTAACCCACACACTTACAAACACCTGATTTTTGACAAAGAATCTAAATCTATACAATGGAAAAAAGAAAGCATCTTCAACAAATGGTGCTGGCATAACTGGATGCTGACATGTAGAAGATTGCAGATAGATCCATACCAATCGCCATGCACAAAACTTAAGTCCAAATGGATCAAAGACCTCAACATAAATCCAGTCACACTGAACCTCTTAGAAGAGAAAGTTGGAGGTACCCTTGAACGAATTGGTACAGGAGACTGCTTCCTGAACATAATGCCAGTAGCACAGACACTGAGATTGAAAATTAATAAATGAGACCTCCTGAAACTGAGAAGCTTCTGTAAGGCAAAGGACATAATCAACAAGACTAACCAGTCCACAGAATTGGAAAAGATATTCACTAACCCCACATCTGACAGAGGGCTGATTTCCAAAATATACAAAAAACTCAAGAAGCTAGTTACCAAAACACCAAAGGATTCAATTAAAAAGTGGGTGCAGAACTAAATAGGAAATTTTCAATAGAGGAGTCTAAAATGGCTGAGAGACACTTAAGAAAGTGCTCAACATCCTAGCCATCAAGGAAATGCAAATCAAAACAATTCCAGATACCATCTCACACCTGTCAGAATGGCTAAAATAAAAAACATCAATGACAGTCTATGCTGGAGAGGATATGGAGAAAGGGGAACACTCTCCACTGCTGGTGGGAGTGCCAACTCGTACAGTCACTTTGGAAATCAGTATGGTGGTTTCTTCAGAAATGGGAATTCATCTACCTCAAGATCCAGCAAGTCCACTCTTAGGTATATACCCAAAGGATACACACTCATACAACAAGGAGATCTGTTCAACTGTGTTCATAGTGTTATTATTTGTAATAGCCAGAACCTGGAAGCAACCCTCAACTGAAGAATGGCTAAAAAAATGTGGTACATTTACACAATGGAGTACTATTCAGCAGAACAACAACAACAACAACAAAAAAAAACCCCCAAAACAATGGAATCTTGAAGTTGCAGGCAAATGGATGGAACTAGAAGAAGTGAGGTAACCCAGTCACAGAAAGACAAACATGGTATGTGCTCACTCATATATGGATATTAGACATAGGGTAAAAGATTACCAGCCTACAATCCACACCTCCAGAGAAGCTAGGAAACCAGGAGGACCCTAAGAAAGACATGCATGGTCTTTCAGAGATGAGGAAAGGGACTAGAGCTCCTGAACAAATTGGGAGCATGGGGGAGGGGAGGCAGTAGGAGAAATTGGAGGGGAGTAGAGGAGGGGGAGGAGAACATGAGGGATCAGGAAGCTTGAGTGGGGAGAGGAATGGAGGAGAGCAAGAAAAGAGACATCAATAGAGGGAGCCACTATAGGTTTAAAGAGAAATCTGGCACTAGGGAATTGTCCAGAGATCCACAAGGATGACCCTAACTAGGAATCTAAGCAATAGTGGAGAGGCTACCTTAAATGCCCTTCCCCTGCAATGAGATTGATGACTACCTTAAATGCCATCCTAGAGCCTTCATCCAGTAGCTGATGGAAGCAGAAGCAGAGACTCACAGCTAAACACTGAGCCGAACTCCTGAAGTCCAGTTATAGAGAGGGAGGAGTGATGAACAAAGGGGTCAAGACCATGCTGGGCAAACTCACAGAAACAGTTGACTTGAGCAAGTGGGAGCTCATGGACCCCAGTCTGACAGCTGGGGAACCAACATAGGACCAAACCAGACCCTTTGAAAATGGGTGTCAGTTAGAAGCACTGGGCAGTCTATGGGGCATGAACAGATTTCAGGAGCCCATTCCCCATGGAGGGATACTCTCTTAGCCTAGATACACAGAGAAGAGCTTAGGCCATGTCCCAAATGACTTGACAGATTTTGATGATCCCTCATGGAAGACCTTAACCTCCCTGGGGAGTGGATGGGGGATGGGATGGGGGTTGGTGGGGGACATGGGAGGACGGGAGGGAGAGGGAACTGGGATTGATATGTAAAATAAGATTGTTTCTAATTTAAATAAAATTTATAAAAAATTAAAAAATATAGAGTGAAAATTAATAGTTTTCTTTAAAAACAGTCACAACTATACTTCAGCAGAGTAATGCTCCCCCATGTATGCCCCTGCCCTAACCTTGGAACCTGGAGCCATTTTATATTACATAGTAAAGAGATTTCACACAACGGGTTGAATCTCAGATGTGGAGATGGGAGGATGCCCTTTGACCCCACTCATGGCCCCAGCAAAACCACAAGAGGCTGCTTGTTCATATTCGTATTCTGCGTGAATGAATGCATGTGTGGACGTTCATAACTGCGTGAATGAATGCATGAGTGGACGTTCATAACTGCGTGAATGAATGCATGAGTGGACGTTCGTATTCGTAACTGCGTGAATGAATGCATGTGTGGACGTTCGTAACTGCGTGAATGAATGCATGAGTGGACGTTCATAGCTGCGTGAATGAATGCATGAGTGGACGTTCGTATTCGTAACTGCGTGAACGCATGCATGAGTGGACAAGAAAAGCAGAGTGGCAGCCCCAGCCACACGGGTTTGCCACAGCTGACTTTGACGGTGCGTGAGCCGGGACACATGCCCGGGGTATGTGAGCATCTTCCAGAGACCAGGGAGGAGAAGAAAATCTTTTCTCCAAATGGCTCCGGAATGGGACGCAGCCCCCAGGACACCTTAATTTTAGTCCAGCGAAACTGAGGCCAGACTGCCGGAATCATAAGATGATAGATTGTGGGCCTGTAAGCCGTGAGGTTTGACGCTCCTTGCCGTGGTAGTCATAGGAGGCCTCTTCAGCGCCACACAGGATTCATGGCAGTGTGGTACACGCTAGTCTTTCTAACCCATCTCAGGAAGTACAAACAAAGTCTAGCTTTTTGTCATGAATGCTGTGCTGTGACTACCCAGACGAAGCCCCAGGAAATATCTGAGTACAGAAAATGGATGATTTCTGGACGACATCTCTGCCTCCCCATCCATGCAAAGTCCAATTACAGATTCCTTTTCCTTCTGGTCTACACCCTGGCCAGTTGTCAGGGTTTGTAAATGATCATAAATTCACACCCCTCCCCCACTAACTGGCTTGAAGGAAGCTACATGCAAGGTGTATTATTAAAACTATAAGTGTCACATTAAAAATTTTTTTTGGTTTTTTTTCAAGACAGGGTTTCTCTGTGGCTTTGGAGGCTGTCCTGGAACTCCCTTGGTAGTCAGGCTGGTTTCGAACTTACCGAGATCCGCCTGCCTCTGCCTCCGGAGTGCTGGGATTAAAGGCGTATGCCACCAACGCCCGGTCCTCACATTAAAATTTAGACCCCGAGTTTATGGTGCTCCTGGGCCACAGCTGGCTCCACCTCACAGCTGTTTACCCAAGCTCAACACTGAGATGCCGCAGCCAGAGGCCGCTTTGAGTAAGTCGATGCATGTTTTCCTGAATGGTGCAGGCCACTGGCTAGGACAGAGCCAAGAACATCCCCACAAGGGGCTTCCTGTGGCAGTGACAGGGCCTTCAAAAGGGGAGGGAACAGAAGACTGAAAAAAATGTGCAGCCAGGTGAGACCCCCACACTGAATTCCAGTTCATCCCGAATAATAGGAAATGGGGATCAGCATGTGAGAGCTGTCAGCTTGCAAAGAAGCCGCTGGTACGAGAATGGCTTGAAATTCTTTAACCTCTTTGATGGTCTGAAGTCACTCTCCAGGGTGCCTGTGGCATGTGCGATCGTGAATATTAACCATCAGGGTATGGGGTGTGTAAAACGGATGAGGATATCCCAGTCTTCCATCGGCCGGGTTACATAGGCGTGTCTGAAGGCGTGTGTGTTCCTACGGCGCAGACTTGGACACTTACAAAGGCCTGGGGAGGGCTGGGGGCACTTTACAGTGAGGAGCTTGCCTGACTTACCAGGCTCTGTGTTCCGTACCGAGCATGGTGGAAGCCCCCCTCCCCCACCCAAGGGGTCCAGGTGTCTACTGTCACCCTCCACGTGTCCCTGAATTTGTCCCCGCTTCCTCTTCCAAACCACAATCCAAAGCGGGGGGACAGCTTCTTTCCTGAACACATCAGCTTATAAACTCGGTCCCACGCTCCCCTGGGTGCCGTTTGGGTCATTCTCTCTGACGGGCCGGGGGTCCTACCTGTACAATCTCCAGCATCTCCGCCTTGCTGATGTAGCCATTGCCATCCAGGTCATACATGCTGAAGGCCCACTTCAGCTTCTGCTCCAGCTTGCCCCGCGACGTTACACTCAGGGCGATGATGAACTCTCTAAAGTCTATTGTCCCATCCCCGTTTGCATCGAAGGTGCGGAAGACGTGCTCGGCAAATTTGGAAGCATCCCCGTAAGGGAAAAAGTTCCCATATATTTTCTTAAACTCCTCCATTGACAAATGTCCACTGGGGCAGTCTCTCAAGAAGCCTTTGTACCACTCTTGGATCTCGTGCTCGGTGAAGTCTGTGCTCTCCAGCAAGTCCTGCATGACTTCAGGGCGCAGCTTGCTGTTCTGTTTCCCCATTCTGGCGGCAAGAATTCGACTGCAGAGGGAAAAGAGAAACGCATAGCATGTGTTTTAGGGCTATCCTTTACGGTCATGTGGTCATCTGGTATCGTGCCTTGGGAAGAGGGAAAAGCGAACAAACTCTATTCTAACCTGATAGCTAAAGAAAAGGATGGGAAAAGGCCATTCAAAGGTGCAAAAAAGTCATGCTAGCCAGAACCAGCCAGAAAGTAAGGGATGGATAGATGTATGTATGTATGTGTGTGTGGGTGGGTGGGTGGATGGGTGGATGGATGGGTGGATGGTCAGGTGGATGGATGGTCAGGTGGGTGGATGGATGGTCAGGTGAATGGATGGTCAGGTGGATGGATGGTCAGGTGGATGGATGGTCAGGTGGGTGGATGGTCAGGTGGGTGGATGGATGGTCAGGTGGATGGATGGTGGGTGGGTGGATGGTCAGGTGGGTGGATGGATGGTCAGGTGGATGGATGGTCAGGTGGATGGATGGTCAGGTGGGTGGATGGATGGTCAGGTGGATGGATGGTCAGGTGAATGGATGGTCAGGTGGATGGATGGTCAGGTGGATGGATGGTCAGGTGGGTGGATGGATGGTCAGGTGAATGGATGGTCAGGTGAATGGATGGTCAGGTGAATGGATGGTCAGGTGGATGGATGGTCAGGTGGGTGGATGGATGGTCAGGTGAATGGATGGTCAGGTGAATGGATGGTCAGGTGGGTGGATGGATGGTCAGGTGGATGGATGGTCAGGTGAATGGATGGTCAGGTGAATGGATGGTCAGGTGGATGGATGGATGGTCAGGTGGGTGAATGGATGGTCAGGTGAATGGATGGTCAGGTGGGTGGATGGATGGTCAGGTGGATGGATGGTCAGGTGGATGGATGGTCAGGTGAATGGATGGTCAGGTGGGTGGATGGTCAGGTGGGTGGATGGTCAGGTGGGTGGATGGATGGTCAGGTGGATGGATGGTCAGGTGGATGGATGGTCAGGTGGATGGATGGATGGTCAGGTGGATGGATGGATGGTCAGGTGGATGGATGGTCAGGTGGATGGATGGTCAGGTGGGTGGATGGATGGTCAGGTGGATGGATGGATGGTCAGGTGGATGGATGGTCAGGTGGATGGATGGTCAGGTGGGTGGATGGATGGTCAGGTGGATGGATGGATGGTCAGGTGGATGGATGGTCAGGTGGATGGATGGTCAGGTGGGTGGATGGATGGTCAGGTGAATGGATGGTCAGGTGAATGGATGGTCAGGTGAATGGATGGTCAGGTGGATGGATGGTCAGGTGGGTGGATGGATGGTCAGGTGGATGGATGGTCAGGTGGGTGGATGGATGGTCAGGTGGATGGATGGTCAGGTGAATGGATGGTCAGGTGAATGGATGGTCAGGTGGATGGATGGTCAGGTGGGTGGATGGATGGTCAGGTGGATGGATGGATGGTCAGGTGGATGGATGGTCAGGTGGATGGATGGTCAGGTGGGTGGATGGATGGTCAGGTGGATGGATGGTCAGGTGGATGGATGGTCAGGTGAATGGATGGTCAGGTGGGTGGATGGTCAGGTGGGTGGATGGTCAGGTGGGTGGATGGATGGTCAGGTGGATGGATGGTCAGGTGAATGGATGGTCAGGTGGGTGGATGGATGGTCAGGTGGATGGATGGTCAGGTGGATGGATGGTCAGGTGGATGGATGGTCAGGTGGGTGGATGGTCAGGTGGATGGATGGATGGTCAGGTGGATGGATGGATGGTCAGGTGGATGGATGGTCAGGTGAATGGATGGTCAGGTGGATGGATGGTCAGGTGAATGGATGGTCAGGTGGATGGATGGTCAGGTGGGTGGATGGATGGTCAGGTGGATGGATGGTCAGGTGGATGGATGGTCAGGTGGGTGGATGGATGGTCAGGTGGATGGATGGATGGTCAGGTGGATGGATGGTCAGGTGGATGGATGGATGGTCAGGTGGATGGATGGATGGTCAGGTGGATGGATGGTCAGGTGGATGGATGGTCAGGTAGATGGATGGTCAGGTGGATGGATGGTCAGATGGATGGATGGATGGTCAGGTGGGTGGATGGATGGTTAGGTGGATGGATGGATGGTCAGGTGGGTGGATGGATGGTCAGGTGGGTGGATGGTCAGGTGGATGGATGGTCAGGTGGATGGATGGTCAGGTGGATGGATGGTCAGGTGGATGGATGGTCAGGTGGATGGATGGTCAGGTGGATGGATGGTCAGGTGGGTGGATGGACGGTCAGGTGGGTGGATGGATGGTCAGGTGGATGGATGGTCAGGTGGATGGATGGTCAGGTGGATGGATGGTCAGGTGGACGGATGGTCAGGGGGATGGATGGTCAGGTGGATGGATGGTCAGGTGGGTGGATGGATGGTCAGGTGGATGGATGGTCAGGTGGATAGATGGTCAGGTGGGTGGATGGTCAGGTGGATGGATGGATGGTCAGGTGGATGGATGGTCAGGTGGATGGATGGATGGTCAGGTGGGTGGATGGATGGTCAGGTGGATGGATGGATGGTCAGGTGGGTGGATGGATGGTCAGGTGGATGGATGGTCAGGTGGGTGGATGGTCAGGTGGGTGGATGGATGGTCAGGTGGGTGGATGGTCAGGTGGGTGGATGGTCAGGTGAATGGATGGTCAGGTGAATGGATGGTCAGGTGGATGGATGGATGGTCAGGTGGATGGATGGATGGATGGTCAGGTGGATGGATGGTCAGGTGGATGGATGGTCAGGTGGGTGGATGGATGGTCAGGTGAATGGATGGTCAGGTGGATGGATGGTCAGGTGGGTGGATGGATGGTCAAGTGGATGGATGGTCAGGTGGATGGATGGTCAGGTGGGTGGATGGTCAGGTGGGTGGATGGTCAGGTGGATGGATGGTCAGGTGAATGGATGGTCAGGTGAATGGATGGTCAGGTGGATGGATGGTCAGGTGGGTGGATGGATGGTCAGGTGGGTGGATGGTCAGGTGGATGGATGGTCAGGTGGATGGATGGTCAGGTGGATGGATGGTCAGGTGGATGGATGGTCAGGTGGATGGATGGATGGTCAGGTGGATGGATGGATGGTCAGGTGGATGGATGGATGGTCAGGTCAGCAGATGAATGTCAGGTAGAAAGACAGATGGAAGGGGGAGGGTAGACAACTCATTCTTGACTCATCAATTTGCAAGAGGCCTAGATTCAAATTCTGTAAGTAGAACTAAAGGACCAAAGAAGGAGAGAGTGAGAGAGACAGAGACATCAGACAGACACACTCACTCACTCACACACACACACACACACAGAGAGAGAGAGAGAGAGAGAGAGAGAGACAGAGGCAGAGACAGAGACATCAGACAGACACACTCACTCACACACACACACACACACAGACAGACAGAGACAGACACATCAGACACACTCACACACACACTCACACACACAGAGACAGACAGAGAGAGACAGAGAGACAGAGACAGAGACAGACAGAGACAGACAGAGACAGACAGAGAGAGACAGAGAGATCTTAGCGTGTTTCATAGTCATCATGCTTCCATGTAAAGTGTGGCTCATGAACTTGGGGACACCGTAAGTGCAGGAAGAAGGAAATGGAAACACAGGTGGGTCTCTGCCTAGCTACTCCAGTTAGTTAGATGCACAGGGAGCTGCGGGCCGCTTTGCATAAAGAGGACGCTTGGGAAACATAATAACGTTCTGTGGCAGAGGTGCAGGGAGGAGAGGCATTCGTGGAGGATGGGGAGAGGGGAAGGGGGCAGAGCACTCATGGAAATGGGGGGAGCAGAGGTGCAGGGAGGAGGGGTGGGAGTGGGGGTCAGGGCAGAGACGAAGGGAGGAGGGACACTCACGGGTGATGGGGAGGGGGGAGGGAGGAGGGAGGAGGGGCAGAGGTGCAGGGGCACTCATGGGGGCAGGGGAGAGGTGCTATCTCAGGACATCAGTGCCTGACTTTAGCCATGGGCTTTCAGGAGACCACTGTGCAGTGTTGTAGTTTCCTTCCTGCCATTGTGGTAAAACTCCCCGACAAAAATCAACTCAGGGTGGGAAAGGATTTGTCTCAGGTCACAGTCCACCATGGAGGGAACCAGAGAAGGCACGTAAGCATGAACGTGAAGCAGAACCCAGGAAGGAATGCTGCTTGCTGGCTGGATTGGAGGCTCAAGCCATCTGCCTAGGGAATGGTGCCTAGGGAATGGTGCCGCCCACAGTGGTCTGGGGCCTCCTGCATCAACCAGCAGTTGAGACAATGGACTAGGCAATCCCTCTCAAAGTTGACTGGAGGCTGTGTCAGGGTGGCAGTCAATGCTAACTAGGACTTGTAGTCAGGATGCATCCCTTCTCACAGAAGGGGCGCTCTGCTGGCATTTTACAGGCTATCTGAAGGACAATCCAACCCAATTGTAATCCTGGGATATTTATCATCTTTCTCCCTGCTGTTGTTTGCCCTGCAGGCAGATCATAATGGGGGGAGGGGGTTGGCTTTGCCTCTCCAGGGCCCATCCCACAGGGCATACTGCGAGCTAAGGACAAGGAACCAGTGGGAAACATCACTCATCGGCAGACAGAAAGATGACTGATTTCCAGATGGACATGCAGGGTAGTCTTGGAAGAGGAGGCTTTGCCAGGAGGTAGACTGGCTTTCCCATGTTATTTGTCACACTAGAAGCTACCAGGCGATTAGAGTCACAACTTGGTCTCAGGGCCTCTGATATGGAACTGTCTGTCTGAGGCCCCCACTCAGAAGAAATTCCTACAGGGCAGCGGTTGAGACTCCCAGAGCCCAAACCCCTGTAGCATCTAAAGATCGGGAAATGAGAGGGGTCCTTACGAACTGCCTGAGCGGCTGGTTCTGACTCTCTCAAGGTTTATTTTCTCTGTAACTGATGCACGGTAAGTGCACATGTGTGGCTTACAACGCGACGTTTTTTATAGATGCCGCCCCAGTGTAATGACCAGATCCAGGCTAATTAGGACGCGCGCCGTCTCAAACATCCACCAAGGCCTCTTTTCTAGCTGTTTGGAAGCACACAATGCACTGTTGTTAATGATGCCCTGGTGTGCGGGAGAACGCTAGGGTCTGTCCCCTCATCTACCTGGGGCACTCAGTCTGCACTGCAGACAGGACCTGACTCTGCTTGGGCTCACATACAGCAACCTCCCGAGGGATGAGGAGGAGGACGTTCCTTCCATTAGCATGAGCAACAGCTGCATGGAGGCCTTGTTTGGCGGGGATGTGAAGCTGAGCAAAACCCACTTACACAGAGGGGGAAAAATTAACTTGCAAATGAAGCGCAGACCTAATTTATAAACTGAACATCCCAATAATGTCCGCTCCCCTCTCCTGGAAGTAAAAATCCTCCCAAAGATGGAGGCTGGTTTGTATTAGAATTTCAGAACCCTCATTTAGCTGGCAATTTGCCCGAGGCCAGAATTCAGAAACAAGAGCTGATACATAATGCAAAGGTCTGCAGAGAGCCAAGACATTTAACGGAATTTATGAGCGATTTCAAGTTCTCCTTTCGGGAGGTCTGTGGATTTCGGCTGTTGTATGGTAGTTTCCAATCAGATCTGTTATATGTGAATCATCTGGTGCTTGAAGAAGTAGGGGGGAATGCTATTCTAATATTTAAATCTCCCTGTTTAAAGAAAGATTTCTTCTCCTGTAGAAACATACTCTGTTTCTTCAAAGCCAACTTACGGTCCTTTCCTAGCTTTTATAAAGGGCTTCTCACTCGTTAGCTGGTTTTTTTTTTTTTTTTTGAGACAGGGTTTCTCTGTAGCTTTGGAGGCTGTCCTGGAACTCGCTCTGTAGACCAGGCTGGCCTCGAACTCACAGAGATCCGCCTGCCTCTGCCTCCCGAGTGCTGGGATTAAAGGCGTGCGCCACCAACGCCTGGCTTCGTTAGCTGTTTTGTACAAGGAACATTACCTCAGCATTCTGACTAAGTCTCTCACAAGACTGGTCTGTGTGCAGCTATTTTCCAGTAAACACTAACTAAACCACACTCCCAATCTCATTAGCACAGAAAGGCCATGACACCAACAGAGAGAAGAGCATAAACTAAGTCATCCGGAAAGTGGGAGTTTGCGGCTCGGTCCAGGATTTGTCTCAGGAGCTGTCAACAAATACTTGACTGAGGACTGATGTCTGAACTTGACAAAGCCATCTGCACTTGGTTGGTCAGACAGAAAACAAAAGCCTTGACCTATCATAGGCTGCCATTCCTGGGTAGACCTGTGGTAGGCTTTCATTCATGGGTAGACCTGTCTAAGTCACATAGCTCGCTGGGAAGCCAGCATGTGATCCTGGATGGCCGTCCATTGGCTTCTTCATTCTGCCCTGTATTATTTCATGAAGGAAGCACATGCAGAAATTATAAAGATTTCACTAAAAGTTGGAAGGAAGTGGATGAGAGAAAGAGAGAAAGAGAGAGAGAGAGAGAGAGAGAGAGAGAGAGAGAGAGAGAGAGAGAGAGAGAGAGAGAGCAGACAGTCCCCTACTTTGTGACACAAATAGGTACTAAGTATCTGTCAGAGAGAGTTCTGGGGGCCCACCAAGGGCCAAGCAGGCCAAGGCCCTCCCTCAATGGAGTTTACAGCCAGCGGCAGGAGGCATGCAGGAAACAGAACAGTAAGGGAAACACTGGGTGGATGTGTGTTCTGGAGAAGGTGAAGAGGAAGGAAGGGGGGGGAGAGGAAGAGATGCGCCAGAATTTGAGTAAGAAGCCAGAGAAAGTGCCGTGGACCAGAGCAGAGTCTCAAGGAGGTCGCCACCGATGGATGAGAACAGGTATAGACGTGGTTCTGAGCTAGGGGCATGACCCAGAATGTGGCAGAGCGCAGGGCATGAAGGGTGAGAAATGAGACCAGCAGGGCCACGGGGAATCAGATCATCTGCGGGTCCTAGGAGACGTGCAAGGGCGTGGCCTCCAGCTAGAGAAGAGAGGGGGCGTTTTTGTTTCCACCAGCGTCTGGCCGGGGCTGCTGTACTGCGATAAGCCCAAGACAGAAAACACCGAGGGAGGCCAGCGAGGGAGGCCCTGCAGAGGTCCAGACACGGGCTCTGATGGCTGGAAGAAGGATGGTCACAGCCCTGGGGGGACATGTGGCTGCATCCCAGATACAGGGACATGTGGCAGATCCCAGACACAGGGACATGTGGCAGATCCCAGACACAGGGACATGTGGCTGCATCCCAGACACAGGGACATGAGGCTGCATCCCAGACACAGGGACATGATGCTGCATCCCAGACACAGGGACATGTGGCAGATCCCAGATACAGGGACATGTGGCGGATCCCAGACACAGGGACATGTGGCAGATCCCAGATACAGGGACATGTGGCTGCATCCCAGATACAGGGACATGTGGCGGATCCCAATCCCAGATACAGGGACATGTGGCTGGATCCCAGATACAGGGACATGTGGCGGATCCCAGACACAGGGACATGAGGCTGCATCCCAGATACAGGGACATATGGCGGATCCCAGATACAGGGACATGAGGCTGCATCCCAGACACAGGGACATGAGGCTGCATCCCAGACACAGGGACATGAGGCTGCATCCCAGATACAGGGACATGTGGCGGATCCCAGACACAGGGACATGTGGCGGATCCCAGACACAGGGACATGTGGCTGCATCCCAGATACAGGGACATGTGGCTGCATCCCAGATACAGGGACATGTGGCAGATCCCAGACACAGGGACATGTGGCGGATCCCAGACACAGGGACATGTGGCAGATCCCAGACACAGGGACATGAGGCGGATCCCAGACACAGGGACATGTGGCTGGATCCCAGATACAGGGACATGTGGCTGCATCCCAGACACAGGGACATGTGGCAGATCCCAGACACAGGGACATGTGGCTGCATCCCAGATACAGGGACATGTGGCGGATCCCAATCCCAGATACAGGGACATGTGGCTGGATCCCAGATACAGGGACATGTGGCTGATCCCAGACACAGGGACATGAGGCTGCATCCCAGATACAGGGACATGTGGCGGATCCCAGATACAGGGACATGTGGCGGATCCCAGACACAGGGACATGAGGCTGCATCCCAGACACAGGGACATGAGGCTGCATCCCAGATACAGGGACATGTGGCGGATCCCAGACACAGGGACATGTGGCGGATCCCAGACACAGGGACATGTGGCTGCATCCCAGATACAGGGACATGTGGCTGCATCCCAGATACAGGGACATGTGGCAGATCCCAGACACAGGGACATGTGGCGGATCCCAGACACAGGGACATGCGGCAGATCCCAGACACAGGGACATGAGGCGGATCCCAGACACAGGGACATGTGGCTGCATCCCAGATACAGGGACATGTGGCTGCATCCCAGATACAGGGACATGTGGCTGCATCCCAGACACAGGGACATGTGGCAGATCCCAGACACAGGGACATGTGGCTGGATCCCAGATACAGGGACATGTGGCTGCATCCCAGATACAGGGACATGTGGCGGATCCCAATCCCAGACACAGGGACATGTGGCTGGATCCCAGATACAGGGACATGTGGCTGCATCCCAGATACAGGGACATGTGGCGGATCCCAGATACAGGGACATGTGCCTGCATCCCAGATACAGGGACATGTGGCAGATCCCAGATACAGGGACATGTGGCGGATCCCAGATACAGGGACATGAGGCTGCATCCCAGACACAGGGACATGAAGCTGCATCCCAGATACAGGGACATGTGGCGGATCCCAGACACAGGGACATGTGGCAGATCCCAGACACAGGGACATGTGGCGGATCCCAGACACAGGGACATGTGGCGGATCCCAGACACAGGGACATGAGGCGGATCCCAGACACAGGGACATGTGGCTGGATCCCAGATACAGGGACATGTGGCGGATCCCAGATACAGGGACATGAGGCTGCATCCCAGACACAGGGACATGAGGCTGCATCCCAGATACAGGGACATGTGGCGGATCCCAGACACAGGGACATGTGGCTGCATCCCAGATACAGGGACATGTGGCGGATCCCAATCCCAGACACAGGGACATGTGGCTGGATCCCAGATACAGGGACATGTGGCGGATCCCAGACACAGGGACATGTGGCGGATCCCAGACACAGGGACATGTGGCTGGATCCCAGATACAGGGACATGTGGCTGCATCCCAGATACAGGGACATGTGGCGGATCCCAATCCCAGACACAGGGACATGTGGCTGGATCCCAGATACAGGGACATGTGGCTGCATCCCAGATACAGGGACATGTGGCGGATCCCAGACACAGGGACATGTGGCGGATCCCAGACACAGGGACATGTGGCTGGATCCCAGATACAGGGACATGTGGCTGCATCCCAGATACAGGGACATGTGGCGGATCCCAATCCCAGACACAGGGACATGTGGCTGGATCCCAGATACAGGGACATGTGGCTGCATCCCAGATACAGGGACATGTGGCGGATCCCAGACACAGGGACATGTGGCGGATCCCAGACACAGGGACATGTGGCTGGATCCCAGATACAGGGACATGTGGCTGCATCCCAGATACAGGGACATGTGGCGGATCCCAATCCCAGACACAGGGACATGTGGCTGGATCCCAGATACAGGGACATGTGGCGGATCCCAGACACAGGGACATGTGGCGGATCCCAGACACAGGGACATGTGGCTGGATCCCAGATACAGGGACATGTGGCTGCATCCCAGATACAGGGACATGTGGCGGATCCCAATCCCAGACACAGGGACATGTGGCTGGATCCCAGATACAGGGACATGTGGCTGCATCCCAGATACAGGGACATGTGGCGGATCCCAGACACAGGGACATGTGGCTGGATCCCAGACACAGGGACATGTGGCTGGATCCCAGATACAGGGACATGTGGCTGCATCCCAGATACAGGGACATGTGGCGGATCCCAATCCCAGACACAGGGACATGTGGCTGGATCCCAGATACAGGGACATGTGGCTGCATCCCAGATACAGGGACATGTGGCGGATCCCAGACACAGGGACATGTGGCGGATCCCAGACACAGGGACATGTGGCTGGATCCCAGATACAGGGACATGTGGCTGCATCCCAGATACAGGGACATGTGGCGGATCCCAATCCCAGACACAGGGACATGTGGCTGCATCCCAGATACAGGGACATGTGGCTGCATCCCAGACACAGGGACATGTGGCGGATCCCAGACACAGGGACATGTGGCTGCATCCCAGATACGGCTTGATGGCAGAGGCCCTGGGCTGTGTGATGGGGGGTGGAACAAAACAAAAGAGAGGCTCAGCCTGACGCCAAGGTTTTGGCGTCAGTAGCTCCAAGTACTGACGCAGAAATGGGGAAAACGCACAAGTGAGACTTTGGGGTCCGTCAGGGGTCATGGGCACCTCAGCTGTGCACATGGCAATCCCAAGATGTCTATTACACACGCGGCTGCAGAAATCAAGCCTCTAACCGAATACCTACAAGTCTGGAATCAGAGGAGGTCGGTGGAGCTGGGTGTTGGTGGCGCACGTCTTTAATCCCAGCACTCGGGAGGCAGAGGCAGGCAGATCTCTGTGAGTTCGGTACCAGCCTGGTCTACAGAGCGAGTTCCAGGACAGCCTCCAAAGCCACAGAGAAACCCTGTCTCGAAAAACCAACCAACCAAGTAAACAAACAAAAAAACAGAGGAGGTCCATGGAGCCGATATGATTTTGGGAGGCATCAGCGTATGTAGAGTTCACAGCCTAAGACTCAAAGTCTCCGAAAGCCGCTGTGCCTGAAGGCGGGGTCCTCACCACTCTGACACTAGGACCGTGGACAATGGGATGGAGCCAGCCAAGGAGAAGGAGAAGGCGGAGCGGGCAGGTGGTAGGACAATGCACAGACCACATTCCCCTCGGCGGGCGGGCGTCCTGCATGCTCAGTTCCAGGCTGCACACTGGAAGTGCGTTGGAGGAACTTCCTGTCTGAATCTTCCAGTCTTTCCCAGACCCCAGCCAGCGCGGCTCAGTAAGGACGCCCTCCCTCACCCCGTCCCCCATTGCTCACTCCAAGCAAGACACAAGGGTCACCTGCGACTCCTTTTGCTTTAATTCCCCTGGTGCAGGACGTTGATTCTCTAACCAAAATTTCCAACCCACCTTGCCCACCACCGTAGAGTGCAGTCTTCCTGCCAGCCTGGTTCCAGAGCCGCATCAGTCCCAAATAACACACAGGATGCTGTATTAATTATGAAGCTGTTGGCCTTGCTTGTTTCTTACTGGCTATCTCTGACTTAAGTATTTACGCCATAATTGTTAATCTAGGTATTTATCTTACCGGAGAAAAGGGTCCGGACATCTTACCCCTATGGCGGCTACATCATGGCTGACTCTGCCTTTCTTTCCCAGAATCCTCCTTGACTCCTAGTCCCACCCATCTTGCTTCCCTATTGGCCAACAGTGCTTTATTGACATACGCACAGGACTTCCCCAGCACACCATCTTTATCACCACCCCGGGGAAGACATCAGCGGCTGGGTCCTTCCTGGTTGCCCTTGTCTGAGTCCCATTTTTCACCCTCCATTCCTTTCTTCTTGCCCCAGTCCTAATCTGTCCACTCAGCCTCAGACTGACTTAAAAACAGAACACACCATGCTAGTTAACTCCTCTGCTTCACCTTCTGCTGTGGGTGTTGGGTTGGGGGTAGGAGCAGAAGGTGAATTCTCCAATCTGAAATGCTCTGTGTGCCCCGTGTCCGTCTCCCCGAAATCCTACAGGGCTTCCACCACCCTCAGAATACGGTGTGTTCCCTCCGCTTGCCCACGCGCTGTGCAGATCCCGAATCAGCTCCAGGATTACCACAGCCTCTCCACAGTCTCTCTCCTCTCCACAGTCTCTCTCTCCACAGTCTCTCTCTCCTCTCCACAGTCTCTCTCCTCTCCACAGTCTCTCTCCTCTCCACAGTCTCTCTCCTCTCCACAGTCTCTTTCCTCTCCACAGTCTCTCTTCTCTCCACAGTCCCTCTCCTCTCCAGATGCCTTGCACATTTCTCAGGGACCTTCGCTTCACTCCCGCTTTTCCTCAGGGGAGAACACACCTGCTTCATCAAACACCAGCATCCTGTTTTCAATAGTTTACTCCAAGGAGGGCAGTGTGGAGTTTCTTAATTTATTTTTGTCCACGCCCAATCTTCCAGGGGAGGGGGAGAAAAGGAAAGGAAAGAACGGGAAAAGAAAGGGAAGAAAAGAGAGAAGAAAAGAAAAGGAAAAAAAGGAAGTATGGATTTTGGTCATTGGTGGAAAAGAACAAACGCATGAAAACACAGGTGAGGCCAACTTCCCATAGAAAAAGAAAATCAGTCACACCTGAAAACAAACCAGCAAACAAACCCCGCACACCTCCACTAGGGACAAGGTGGCCAGTGGAGGGCATGGCCTCCCGTCTTAAACCCTTTGTCTGTGGCCTGGCGATCTGCGGTTCCCCAAAAGGTTCTGAAAACACGGCGGCTTCATTCCTCAGCTCCCAGAATTAGATTTTCCAGGGAAAAGCCCATAACTTACCCTGGACAGCCTGGCTAACTTTGGAGGAGAAGTCTCTGTGTGAGCCGCACCAAGGTCTCCTAAAATGGAATTTACAAGGTGCTAGCAGCCGGCCAAAGTCGCAGCTCGCCCCAGCGAACACGGAACCCTCCACAGTTCCCAGAAGAGACCCAGGGCCGGCTGACACAAACGCCTGCCTGATGTGGGGTGCCCGACCCTGCCCGCTAAGCGTGCTGCTTCGACCGTGAGAACACAACCTCAGAAAAGAGTGTGTCCTTTACCATGACTTTAGTTAGATGCCTGCATCTGACGACTGATGGTTAAAAACCTACAGATTCGGTTTTTATGCTGTCTGTTTATGATTCTAACCCCGGGGAAGCGTGACTCAGCGGGGACAGCAAAACCAGTGGCGTGTGTGCGTATGTGTGTGTATGTGTGTGTGTGTGCGCGCGCGCATGTGTGTGCGTGTGTGTGCGTGTGTGTGAGCGCGCGTGCGTGTGTGCGTGTGTGTGCCTGTATGCATGTGTGTGTGCGTGTGTGTGCCTGTGTGCATGTGTGTGTGTGTGTGCGTGTGTCAGGCAAGGACGCCACCTACACTGACTGGCTCACACTCGGGCAGATTAGGAAATTAAACAGCAATGCATCGAGAGAGAGAGAGAGAGAGAGAGAGAGAGAGAGAGAGAGAGAGAGAGAGAGAGCGAGGTTAGCTGCAAACGAGGGAGGGCGGGAGGGGTATGGCAGCTCCACCTCATCCCCCCCCCCCCCCGAGCCACAGTGCTGCCTTCCCTCCAGTCTGTGGTGAGACTCTGAGGTAAGGGCGCAGACCTCACAGCCCCACACGGGTAACAAAACAGCTTGCTGAAGAGGCTGCAGAGATGGCGCAGTGGTCAAAAGCAGCAGCAGCCGCCCTTGCCGAGGACCCAGGCTCAGTTCCCAGTGCCCACACGGCAGCTCAGCTGTCTGCAACTGCAGGTCCAGGGGTGAGGACACCCTCTTCTGACGTCCGCGGACCCCTGCACACCCAGGCAGCACACGGTAGATTCACATGGGCACACACGTAAGTCAGAGAGAGAGAGACAGAGAGACAGAGAGAGAGACAGAGAGACAGAGAGAGAGACTGAGAGAGACAGACAGAGACAGAGAGACAGACAGAGACAGAGAGAGAGAGACAGACAGACAGAGACAGAGAGACAGACAGAGACACAGAGAGAATGAGAGTCAGAGACATAGAGACAGAGAGAGAGACCGAGAGAGACAGAGAGGGAGAGAGACAGAGAGAGAGACAGAGAGGGAGACAGAGAGACAGAGAGAGAGACAGAGAGGGAGACAGAGAGACAGAGAGAGACACACACAGAGACACAGAGAGACAGAGACAGAGAGACAGAGAGACAGACAGAGAGAGAGAGACAGACAGACAGAGACAGAGAGACAGACAGACAGAGACAGAGAGACAGACAGAGACAGAGAGAGAATGAGAGTCAGAGACATAGAGACAGAGAGAGAGACCGAGAGAGACAGAGAGGGAGAGAGACAGAGAGAGAGACAGAGAGGGAGACAGAGAGACAGAGAGAGAGACACACACAGAGACAGAGAGACAGAGAGACAGACAGAGAGAATTTAGCACAGCTTGTTGATATCATTTAACGGCTACACAAAGCCACTGCTTATAGTGAAGTCTCTTTTCCAGGAAATGGCTCGAGCTTCCTGTGTGAAGGTCACACACCTACACCCACTTTCCCTGCACGAGGTGACTAGGTTAGGGTTAGGGTTACTAGTCAGGCGTCTGCACTGGCCTGACCTTCCGGTTCTGAAGGGACACGCCCTCAGCGCAGCCGCTAAGGGCACCACCTGTGCACAGTCACTGTGTTCCCTTTTCAAAGGACCCCGCCCACCTCCCATCCCCCCTCTCTCTTTGTTTCTCTCTCTCCCTCCCTCCCTCCCTCCCTCCCTCCCTCCCTCCCTCCCTCTCTGTTGTGCTCTGGGTGAGCTCACGGTTGCCGTTTCTAAGACACTGGAGCATACGATTCTGCAGCATATGCATTTTAGGCTGGGGAAGGCCTGGCCTTGGACTCTCTTCAAAGTTTTATTTTTTTTATGTGGATGTCAATAAAATATGTATTTTTTATAAAAAAAAACTCAAGTGGGCATTGTCTCACAACATCCTTTCCCTCAAAATACAGGAACATCACTTTTAGCTTAGCTTGTCACCGAAAGAAAGCACAATGTTGGGAGTCCCCTGCTGTCTGCTTGGGCTAAGTTCTGAGATCCTGGGAAGAGGTCTGGATCCCCGGAGAGTACCAATCCCATTCATAATTAACTACACTGCTTTTCTTATACATGTATACCCAAGATAAATGTATTTAAGTTTAATTTATTTAGTTGTATTTATTGAACACAAGAGATTGACGATGACTTGCAAGAAAATAAGGCTGTCATTGTACTGTAATAAAGGCTATTAAGTCGCTTGTCGCTAGAATTTTCCACAAAGTATTTCTGGATGGAGGGAGGCATGGGTAACGGCAGATGTAAGTAGGGAAACCAGGGTAAGGTGTGTGTATGGGGGTGTGGTACAGTGTGGCTGGCGGTAAAACAGTTAACCAGTCAGGCTTGGCGGCGCTTGCCTTCAACCAGAACTCAGGTGGCAGAGGCAGGCGGATTGCTGTGAGCTCAGACCAGCCCGGGCTACAGAGTGAGTACCAGGAGAGCCAGAATCACATGGTGAAAAACAGTCTTTGAAAAAAAACTGATCTAAGGAATAAGGGGCTGTAAAAATGAGAGCGGACCTTTCTCATTCTGATGCCACTCTAGAGAAAACAGCCAACTTTTTTTGTGGCATCCCTTCTTCTGGCGACTGACGGTCCAGCTAACGGCTGATTCCGACTTCCTCCTTAACGTGCGGCCAACAGTTAGAGGTGCACTTACGTAGCTTGTCCAGTCCAAGGGCCCATGAGTTGGCGGACGGGCTTCGGATGACATGGCCACTGCCCAGGCCTTTACATACTCCATGGCTGGCCCAGCAAAGAGACCCTGTGAGTTCTGACAGTCAAGGGTTTCAGACAAAGGCTTTATGTCCGTGGCCGCTGGACTGCTGGGGTAGAGCTGACCACACCTCGTCAGGGCTGGAGAAGCGTGAGGAGCTCCAGGTCTCAGCAGTCTGCTCCAGTCCTACTAGGTGGAGGCTTGGAATTCTGAGCAACAAAATGTCTGCTAAATATACTTTTTTTAAACCATGAACTATCACGTAACAGTGGTCACCGTAACAGCAGGACGGGTGGGGCACTGAGCTTTCCGGACTGGGGCCGTAAACAAATCAAGTTCAGTCATTCAGGCCACATCTCTTACCAGAGGCTCAGGTCCCCAATTTGAGACTTCCTCTGGGGGCCACAAATGCATTTAGTAAATGGTTCCAGGCCCCTCGGAGTCCAGGAATAGTTCATAATTTTTAAAATTTATTTGGCATACTGCTTCCGGGCTTACAAGTCATAGCTCTATAAAAATAATCCAACACCGGGTAAGGAATTAGCGAGGACCTGGGTCTGGGATGTAAAATCCACAGCAGTTTCATTAATGTTGTCACCCTTTTGACTTGAAAGGCTTTGGTTTCACTACAAGGACCGGAGTTACGAAGAAATGAACAGTTGAGACAAATTCATGCAGCCCTGCTCCCAGGGGAGGGTGAGTCCATCTCCTTTCCCATGTCCACCTCTGCTGTGTCCCTGGCGGGGCTGCGTTTGAGTGGCTGCTTATGCTAAAATGTATCCTGGGACCCCTCCCCATCCTGGCCAGCATGGTAGGACACACTGTATGTCTACAGATTATCTGACATGCCTGTCCATCAAACACGGGCTAAGTGAGAAACCCATTGGCTAGCGAGGAGAAACTACGAAGGGCCTGATGTCCCTCTGGCATCTAACAACTACAACAGTCGCTATTATACGTAGTGCTACGGAGCAGCTTGGACTTCTGATGCAACAAACGTCTGCTCAACTCAAGATGCTAAACATACTTATTTTAAACCATGAACTCTCACATAACAGTGACCTTGGGGCATCTAGTATAGTAGTATGTCATGTGACCTTGGGGGCATCTTTGATGTCTCTTGGTCTTGGTCATTATACAGAAAATAGGCACAGCTACCACCTGTACCCTTATGCCGTCAAGAGGACCAAAGGAAGAGAAAGGGGAACCCCCTTCCCCCGAATGAATGGGGAAAACATGTCAACGTCATGCGTGGCACCAGTAAATGCTCAATAAACACAGCACTCATCTACATTAGTCAAGGGCGCGGCTTCAGCGGCATTTCTATAGAAATGAGCCCCGCGGAGCTGAGGACATTCTCCCACTTTCCCGGTGTCTACAGAGAATGAGAGAGAACGAGAAGGTGACACACGGGGGAAGACGGGACAGGAGCCATTGTCACCGTCCTGTCTGACTCCCCTGCTTGGGTTATTAGGCAGCGGGGAGAGATCTCTGTGGACCTGTACTCCAGGAGGCCCCCGCCAGCTCCAGGTCCATGTTTTCCGTGTGGTCGTTATGACAGCCCAGAATGAGGCACATGGGTCCCAAAATGGGGGCTTCGTGAAGTCACAGACCCTGGTTCTCTTTTATTCACAATCCCCACGATCCCAATGTCTAGCACAGGACTCTGAGCAAACTAGTTGCTCAATAAAAGGCTATTAATTGGCAGAGTTATCACTCAATTTGGCCAGTTTTTTTGTTTGTTTTGTTTTGTTTTTCGAGACATTGTTTCTCTGTGTTGTTTTGGAGGCTGTCCTGGAACTCACTCTATAGACCAGGCTGGCCTCGAACTCACAGAGATCCTCCTGCCTCTACCTCCCGAATGCTGGAATTAAAAGCGTGAGCCACCACCACCCGGCTCAATTTGGTCAGTTTTCACTGGACCTGTTTTCTTTTGCTCTTCACTATCCTGCTCAGCTTATAAGAGATTTTAGTAAAACAGCATATAAACGTTCTTAGTAAAACAGAGGGTACTACTTTTGTGACCAAACCAGTTTGTCTTTTAAATACATGAGTTCTTAACCACCGACACTGACTGACTCAAAGTACATGCCTAGTGGTGCCCAAATGCACTGCTTACAAATGCAAGTGAAACACAGTGCCCTCTTGTATGAATTTGCAGGATGTTCCTGGTATTATTTTTTTTGAAATGTGTGAAAGAGTATCTCCACATTAAAGAATTAGAGAATAAGGATTCAAGTATTAGTCTAAGGTTAGGTATCCCGGTTCAGTGGATAGAGGCTGAACAGTTTGTATTCTCCCTGGTCAGTGCAGGGACTCGGAAAAAAGCACAGCGGATGCTTGGGGGGGATGGTGTGTGTGCGTGCTTGTGTGTGTGTACATGTGTGTGCATACGTGTATGCTTGTGTGTGCATGCTTGTGTGTGTGCTTGTGTGTGCGCACATGTGCTTCTGTCTGTGCATGTGTGTGCGTGCTTGTGTGTGCATGTGTGTGCGTTGTGTGTGTGCATGCATGTGCTTCTGTGTGTATATGTGTGTGTGCGTGTGTGTTGTGTGCGTGCACGTGCATGTACATGCATGTGTGTGTGGTGTGTGTCTTTGTGTGTGTGCGTGTGTGCGTGTGTGTGTGTGTGTGTGTGCTTAGGGAAAAGCCTTCCTGTTTGTCTATGTTCTCTCTGGCTACTATTTTCATCCCATATTCACAGATGGTAAGAAAGAAATCTCAGTCTAAAGGAAGCCGTGGTGACTAGACAGCCACAAAGTGATCAGAATGAATCCAACCAAGGTGCTTCAGCGTGTGTGCACGTGTATGTGTGCTTGTGTGTGTTTGTGTGTGTGCATGTGTGTGTTTGCATGTGTGTGCATGTGTGTGCTTGTGTGTGCATGTGTGTGTTTGTGTGTGTTTGTGTGTGCTTGTGTGTGTTTGTGTGTGCATGTGTGTGCATGTGTGTTTGTGTGTGTGCATGTGTGTGTTTGTGTGTGTGCATGTGTGTGCATGTGTGTGTGCATGTGTGTGTGCATGTGTGTGTTTGTGTGTGTGCATGTGTGTGCATGTGTGTGCTTGTGTGTGCATGTGTGTGTGTTTGTGTGTGTGTATGTGTGTGCTTGTGTGTGTTTGTGTGTGCATGTGTGCTTGTGTGTGTTTGTGTGTGTGCATGTGTGTGTGCATGTGTGTGCATGTGTGTGTGCATGTGTGTATTTGTGTGTGTGCATGTGTGTGCATGTGTGTTTGTGTGTGTGCATGTGTGTATTTGTGTGTGTGCATGTGTGTGCATGTGTGTGCATGTGTGTGCATGCTTGTGAGCCCACCTCATCTCTCTCACACCAGAGACCACCAAAAACACCTTCTGCTCCTTCTAGACGCTAACAAGAGTGGCTCACTCCAACTCTTTGATGTCTCTAGTCGTCACGTTACAGCAAACTCGGGTAGAGGAAGAGCGGCACTAGAGTGAGTGCAGAAAATACAGTGTTTCCGAATGTCCGAAATCAGGTCAAGCGCGCTCTCTGTGTTTCTCTTGGCCTTCACAGCCGAGCCGGGGACGGCTGAAGCGGTTTCAGACAGACCTACAGCATTTGTCACTTTTCTCATGGTGGCGACTGGCGGGAAGGAGGATTTATTCTGGCTCGTGGTTCAGAGGGACAGTCCACCATGGTGAAGTGGCTCCGTCTGTGACAGTGGAGCCTGTGGCTGTTTACATCACTGAGGCGGATTAGAAGCAAAGAGTTCAGGCATAAACGGGAAGGAAATATCATCGTCAACAACCCCACTCCTCCCCACTTTGGTTTGCCAGATAGGAATAATTTTCATACCCACAGTTACCTAAATTATCACCGTGATCTGGGCACCACGTGGCCAAACCCATGAACATAGGGGTGTACTCAACATACCAATCTCAACTCCTGCCCCTGTGCTAACCAGGCCAGGTCAAGTAGAACCGTCCCTGCTGCCTGTGCCCCTCACATATAAATAATCACCTGCTTAAAGATGCCCACATTGCTGGGCCTGGAAGTGTCCTGACCTCATCAAAGGCAAGTGCGAAGAAAGCCATTCTCTGCCTTTCCTGCATTCATGTGACTTCTGGTCATTCAGGCTTAGCCACGATTGCAAAGAGTCTATCAGCAGACAGGGTGCCCTCAAGTACAGCCTCTGCAGCGAGCGGAGGAGATGAGGTAGGCAGCATGCGTTTGTCGTGAATGACCAGTAAACACCTTAGATTTATGAGGCAGGCACAGCACACTCGAAAGCGCGAACAAAACCATAATGCGGGTGACTGGAAGTGACGGCCTGATTCTTCCGCTTTGTAGGCGTGTCTGAAGACTCCAGTGTGCCTGCTCTCACAGCCAAACCCAGACTTTGAGGGTGGGGATGGAGCTAAGTGATTACAGCTAAAGAATGCCAGAGGAAATACGAAATCCACTCGAGCAGCTTTGTTGAAGGAGAAAGCAATAAAGGCAGGGTGTGGTGCGGTGAACAGCGACTCTGTTTGAATAACGGGGTGTGAATTTGCCAATATTCTCAGGTCCCCTGGGGATGTGCATGACACTGTATGAAATGACAGAGAGCATCATTCTAGTTTCCCAAGCCAATCGCTTGCGTTTTTTTTAAGGGTAGCAGGATCCAGCGTGATGAAATTACGCAAGGGGAAGGGTTGAGTGCATTCACAGAGAAACTGATGTCAGTGAGAGGACGCAGAAGCCAGACACACAACAGGAGTGTCAGAGATTAAAAGTGGGTTGGGTCAATTTTTCAAAGTCTTAAAAACCATATCTTTTTTTTTTTTTGGTTTTTACGAGACAGGGTTTCTCTGTATTGTTTTGGAGGCTATCGGTCCAGCCCGGCCTCGAACTCACAGAGCTCCGCCTGCCTCTGCCTCCCGAGTGCTGGGATTAAAGGCGTGCGCCACCACCGCCCGGCTTAAAAACCATATCTTAAGAGTGATATTTGCACGACACGGTAACCCAATCTTTGTCTTGTTCCTCATTAGTTTACGAAGATTCTGATGCGTTTATAGGATGCTTTTGTTAACTAAACTCACCAAGTCAAGTGATAGGGAGGGAATTATGAGCTCCCACCCTTAGCTGAGGCACTGTTGGCAGTTGCTGGCTTCTGGGGAAGGGAGAGTTGGTTTGCTTTAAGGGTGTGGCCCTTGGTAGGACAACCATGTTCATTGGATGCCCCCACACACACCTATGAGCTCACAGACAGCACAAACTAGACTTGGTGAGTTTTCTAAGTGTGTGTGTGTGTGTGTGTGTGTGTGTGTGTGTGTGTGTGTAGGAGGAGGAAAACAATGCCGCCATTAACCATGTGACTTACTAGAGGCGCACACAGATGATGTAATAAAAGAGTGGTTTACTGCACCGCTAAACACACCCACTTTAGGCATGACTAAAGACGTATATGGACATAAGCAGTGAACTACGTCACTAGCTAGGCCCACTTTTGGGCATGGCTAGGGGCGTTACAGGGAAGGTATAAAAGACTGAACAACGGAAGTCTTGGTCTCTTTTTCCAGCTTTCGGCTTCCAGTTCGGCGGCGGAAAACTACTCGACTCATCTGGGTTACTTGTTTGGTATCTTGTGAGTAATTTCTACAATAAATACTTAGTTTTACTATCAGTAAGTGTGCCGTTTATCGTTACAGCATCGTGTGTGTGTGTGTGTGTGTGTGTGTGTTAAAGGACACTTGAGTGGTGCTGGGATCTGGGTCTAGGGGAATACTTGGGGGTGAATATGATCAAACTACATCGTATGCATCCATGAAATCCTCAAAGGGTCAATGGAAATATTTTATTTTAAAAAGTCAGAACGAACATTGCACCTAGACTAAAAGTGTGAACCATGCCCCGTAGTACACATAAGAATAATGGAATCTTTTTTTCCCCCCTCAAATTCCAGTTGAATTACTTCACATGAATTTCTTGAAAGCTGTGTGTGCCCGGATAGCCCAGCAGACTAAAAACCGGGTAGGTGGGATGCTGAGGGAGCCTGCCAGCTGGTCGACCAGATAGACAACTGCTTACCGTAGAAACCTCACTCTTTACACTTAAAAGGCACAGGCTAGGAAGGTTCTAACAGGAAAACATTTACATCTACAATAGGTTAGGGTTAGGGTTAGCTGCCTTTCTGATGAGGTTGGCTTCAGGGGCAGTCTGAATGGTTGGTTTGGGCCTACAATCCAAACTGTGAAGGGGGCTCTGTGGTCACTGGGGAGAGGACAGTGTGCTTGCGGATGCTGACACGTGTGCTGGCTAGTTTTATGTCAGCTTGAACACAAGCTGGAGTTGTCTGTAAGGAGGGAACCTCAGCTGAGAAAATTCCCCCATAGTATCCAGCTGTAGGCATTTTCTTAGTTAGTGATTGACGGGGGTGGGCTCAGTCTGTTGTGGGCGGTGCCATTCCTGGGCTGGTGGTCCTGGGGTCTACAAGAAAACAGGCTGAATAAGTCATGAGGAGCAAGCCAGTAATCAGCACCCCTTCATGGCCTCTGCATCAGCTCCTGCCTCCAGGTTCCTGCCCTGTCTGAGTTCCCGTCCTGACTTCCCTCAGTGATGGACTGCAGTGTGGAAGTGTAAACCAGATAAACCCTTTCTCCCTGATTTGCTTTTGGTCCGTGGTGTTTCACTGAAGCAATAGCAGCCCTAACTAGGACAGCAGGTAAATGCAAAGAGAGAGTGAAGACTTCCTTTGGAATTCCTCAAAGCCCTCATTCCTTAGACTCCCTCACAAGACATAGCTGTGATGTGTAGATACGAGGGCTATTTTTATCAGTCGCGGATGCCGAAAGACGTAGGATGACAACGAGCCAGTCTCTTCACAGATTTATGAAATGAAACTACAGAATGCCCCAACGATGAACAATATAGGAGCTCTCTGAAAGCAACACCTCATGACTAAGCGTGAGCCTGGTTCTTGGGGAGGGAACCTCAGGCAAGGAGGCCTCACCTAACACACCAGGAAGGGGTGGTGGGGTCCCTTCGGGCCAGCAGCAGGATGGAGAACCTCGGAAGTGTGGCCTCATGCAGGCCTTAAGAGAAGCTGGCCAAACCCCCAAATGCAAAATGCACCTGGGCATTGACTTGAGGGAAGACTTGTGAAACTTGGGAACTTCAGCTTGCCGGAGAAGGATCACTCGCTGGCCCTCACTCCTCCGAGGCCTCCTCTCTCTCTTTCACAGCATCCATCATCGGTGACGAGTCTCCAGGCCTTGCCTCTTGCACGGGCTCCCCTAGGGGAGTCGGGACTGAGAGCTGAGTCCCAGTCTATCTGCTGGTCCTGGATCAGTAGTGGCTTTACCTTCACAGCATCCTATACCCTCCCCCACCACGCCTAAGCAAAAAAAACAAAAAACAAAAAAAGCAAAAAACAAAACAAACAAACAAACAAAAAAACCCAAAAACAAACACAGACACACACAAAAAAACGCTTCTTAGCTTCTGGAAATGGGGACATTTCAAATAACTCCATCTCCAAAGCAAATCACAGCTTCCCATCATATAATTAAAAATTCGCTTGGGGAAGTGTTCACAGCCCAGGGAATTGCCCCGGTGTAAACAAGAAGTCTCTCTCCAGCTAACGGGATAGGCAGAACTTTGAACGGGTTCCCTTTCTCCTCAGGTGCTGGGCCTGGGCACACTAAGCACAGGGTCACCCCATTCCACCCTTTAGCCTGGTACCCACGGGGTCAAAGCTCCTCCTCCTGGAGGAGACCTGGAAACATCTTGAGGATCTGAGCTTCAGGTAGGGGGGGGCTCTGTTTTGCTGTCAGTTTATCGGCCTTATCGTCATTGTCAAGGTCGAACGCAATCAGGAAACGGTCTATGGGAATCGCTACGAACTTGTATCCCCGCAGTGGGGGCAGGGAGCAATTACACTCATCCAGAAGCCACAGCCAAGCTTCCTGGCTTTTTATAGGGAGGAAAAGGACTCCTCGCTATAAGGGGTAAGTGGAGGAGGGCGCTAAAGGCTTGACAAAGCCAAGCCTTTCCAGCTGCCCAGAGAAGGCCCAGGGATGCAGGCCCTGTTCCCACTCACTGGGAGTCCTCACAGGCAAGGTGAGGAGGAGCGACTAAAAGAATATTCCAGATGGAAGAGATGGCTCATTGGTTAAGAGTGACTACTGCTCTTGGAAAGGATCCTATTTGACTTCAAGCACCCACACTGGGTGGTTTCTTAGCCCCCTGAAACTCAGATGGGGGGCCGGGGTATGACACCTGTGTCCCTGGAGGGCACCTGCGCTCATGTGCACATATATACACACACAGTCACATTAACTGAAAAACAATAAAAATACATCTTAAAAAGGAAAATCTATGAAAGAGAAAATATCTCAAATGAATTATTCTTGCTCCGCCACTGATTCAGAATAATTTACTGCTTCTCTTTGGATAATAGATGGATGCACTTCAACTATTTGAACCTGCCATCTCGTAAGGGATAATTTTGGTTGCCGACCACATGGGGAATCGATCAAGAACCAAGCGGCTGGGCGACTCTGCGAGGGATTTTCTCCATCGGGCTGTTGGGGGTGGGAACGCCCACCTTGATCACACCTTGTGGTGGCAGTCCACATAAAAGGCCATGGAGAAGGAGGTTTGTGCCTCTGTGTGCTTGCCTCGCTCTCGAAGGCGATTTCATCTGTCCCATTGCCCGGCCATTACTCTGCTGGTGTCAGAGTCTCCTTTGCTGGATTCCTACATGGACTGAAGACCAGCAGCTCTGTAGGAACACTCCAGGATTCTAGTGCCTGATTGGGACTGCCGGGAAAGACATCCTCATGGGCTGAACAACTACTGTATTCTTGGCCCTCCTGGCAGCAGATAGCCATGTTGGACTAGCTGGGTTACAGACTTTAAGTCACTCTAATAAATCCCTTGGGACACACACACACACATCTTTATATATAATATATTATTAATATATATTCATGTACACCAATAAAACTGAACAAATATGCATTATATATATTCATTCTATCATTTATTTTCCTCAGAGGACCCTGATACACATCTCTTGTTTAAAATGCACATAAGCCCAGACTTAAGGGCCCAAGCAGTTCTAAGAGTGTGGAAATGGCTTTGGAGCCAGACTCAGGTAAGGAAAGCTGGTTAACGGATGCTTTCAAGTCATCTCACAGTTTCATACAAACTCTGCACAGATTTCTCTGAAAATACATGGCTCAATCAGGAAAGTGTTTGTCTTATAAGCCCGAGGACCTGAGTTCAATCCCCAGAACCTACACTAAAAAGCTAAGTACCCTCTGCAGTCCATCGCAGATGGGGGAGGAGCTCATGAGGCCCCCTGCTCCTTGAAGCATTCTTAGTAGTTCCTGGTTGCTGGAGGAGGGAGAGTGACTTCTTCGGTGGTGGAGACAGTGGCAGGTTGCTTATAACCCAGTAAATAACCTCCGCACTCATGCAGATAACCCCAATAAGCCCAAGTGGGTCACAAAAGGGTATGAAAAGAGGGCTTGCCGGGAGAAAGGGGTTCAGCCGCAGTGTGGGGGGATGTGGGGGCAGTAGGGAGTGGGGACAGTCTCTTCTTTCCCTCCCAGCTGCTGTCACCAGGGTCACCTGCTCTGCCATGAGTCTCTGTGTCCCAGGCCAACGGTGACTTCACATCATCGTTGCTCACAATCCTGGCACCTGCCCAGTGTTGTCTGTAAATTCGCCATTTAATCCCCCATGACAGCCCCGTGAGGAAAGAATAGCTCGTCTCACCTCGCAGACAAGGGCGCTAAGGCTTAGGGAAATTAGTTTCTCCAAGAACGGACAGAGAGTGCACGTTGGGGACAGATTTGAGTTCCAGTCACAGGGGACTCTAAGGTCCTGCTTTGGTTACTACAGAGTCCTACGTCATATACATGGAATGAGGGAAAATCAAGGACCTACCATAGTCCTGTGCAAGTTACCAAGCGTCCTCACACCCTCATCTTAGCCAACCTTCCGAGAGCCTGTGGACTAGTTATCACACGAGTCTGTGGACTAACTATTCCATGAGTCTGTGGACTAGTTATCACATGAGCCTGTGGACTAGTTATCACACTAGCCTGTGGACTAGTTATCACACGAGATTGTGGACTAGTTATCACACAAGCCTGTGGACTAGTTATCACACGAGCGTGTGGACTAGTTATCACACGAGCATGTGGACTAGTTATCACACGAGCCTGTGGACTAGTTATGACACGAGCATGTGAACTAGTTATCACATGAGTCTGTGGACTAGTTATGACACGAGCATGTGAACTAGTTATCACATGAGTCTGTGGACTAGTTATGACACGAGCCTGTGGACTAGTTACCACATGAGTCTGTGGACTAGTTATCACACGAGCATGTGGACTAGTTATCACATGAGTCTGTGGACTAGTTATCACACGAGTCTGTGGACTAGTTATCACACGAGCCTGTGGACTAGTTATCACACAAGCATGTGGACTAGTTATCACACGAGATAGTGGACTAGTTATCACACGAGCCTGTGGACTAGTTATGACACGAGCATGTGGACTAGTTATCACATGAGTCTGTGGACTAGTTATCACACGAGCCTGTGGACTAGTTATCACACGAGCATGTGGACTAGTTATCACATGAGTCTGTGGACTAGTTATCACATGAGTCTGTGGATTAGTTATCACACGAGCCTGTGGACTAGTTATCACATGAGCATGTGGACTAGTTATCACACGAGTCTGTGGACTAGTTATCACATGAGTCTGTGGACTAGTTATCACACGAGCATGTGGACTAGTTATCACATGAGTCTGTGGACTAGTTATCACACGAGTCTGTGGACTAGTTATCACACGAGCCTGTGGACTAGTTATCACACGAGCATGTGGACTAGTTATCACACTAGCCTGTGGACTAGTTATCACACGAGTCTGTGGACTAGTTATCACACGAGCCTGTGGACTAGTTATCACACTAGCCTGTGGACTAGTTATCACACGAGTCTGTGGACTAGTTATCACACGAGCCTGTGGACTAGTTATCACACGAGCATGTGGACTAGTTATCACATGAGTCTGTGGACTAGTTATCACACGAGCCTGTGGACTAGTTATGACACAAGCATGTGGACTAGTTATCACACGAGCATGTGGACTAGTTATCACATGAGTCTGTGGACTAGTTATCACACGAGCATGTGGACTAGTTATCACATGAGTCTGTGGACTAGTTATCACATGAGTCTGTGGATTAGTTATCACACGAGCCTGTGGACTAGTTATCCCATGAGTCTGTGGACTAGTTATCACGTGCTAACACTCAGAAAGGGAGCCTCACTTGGGTGACGATTTGGTCTCCGTGGAAACACAGAACCCAGCAATAGGAAGAGGCAGGAGACTGCTCAGTGATGAGCATGAGATGTCACAAGGTGAACACTCACGCTACTCCGCAGACATGCAGCTCACGCTACTCAGAGTGGCTTGGCCGTGAAGCCCTGTCTAGACACCTCAGCCTCTGGAAACCGATGCAGCACATGTCAAATGCGTTCCCAACAGCTCTTGCCGGGTTCAGACTGACATCGGCACAACTCTCATGTCATTTTGATGTCTTCTTCCGCGGCACGGCGGAGCTGTAATGAGCTAAGCCAGGGTTGGTGACTGCGTGTCCCTCGCAAGGAATTGGGAAGGTAGGAGCCACAGTTCTGGCCACCGAATCACAAAAAGGGGGCTACAGTAAGCCCAAGAGATAGATTCTCATTGCGAATAAAAACAGGCAACCAGGGATTGCACTTTTAGCTAGACAGGAGACCATTGGGGGAGTACGAAATGTTCACAGTGTGGGGTGCAGAGTTCACTTCCAGCATGGGCTTCTTAGTAAGAACCTGTGTCTGAGAGAGAGAGAGAGAGAGAGAGAGAGAGAGAGAGAGAGAGAGAGAGAGAGAGAGAGAGAGAGAGAGAGAGCGAGAAGGTGATTGCCTACTGTGGGTGCAGGAGTCCCTGCATTTAATCACTAATGCTAGAAAAATAAATAAATTAAAATGGGTTATAATGAAAGATAAATAAGAGGAAAGAAAATTTCACATTTTTCAGCCTTTGTCTTTTCTTCTCAAAAGGGACCCAAGGACCTTCGTTTCCAAGAGAACCTTCACTCAACAAACTACCTTTCTGTCGCCTATTTTCACCAAGTTTAAAGATTCAAAAGGTAAGAAACGCTTGGCGCCTCTTCCCATCACCTTTCGCTCGTAAATTACTGAGTTGAATTCTTCAAGTCCCCAGTAGTTCCCAGAGTGTCATCCAAGAGAAACAGACAGTGTCCCCAGCCAGATCTGATCGCTTGGTGGCCACAAGGTCTCAGGACGAGATGCCACTGAGGAGGCCAGAAGAGACAGGAGAATGGCTACAGATAGCACTCAGTTGTCTGACGGGGTTCCCACAGTGTCGTGGAGTCCTATGGGGTTCCCCCAGTGTCTGCAGTGTCCGATGGGGTTCCCCCAGTGTCTGCGGTGTCTGATGGGGTTCCCACAGTGTCTGCGGTGTCTGATGGGGTTCCCACAGTGTCAGCTGTGTCTGATGGGGTTCCCACAGTATCTGCGGTGTCTGATGGGGTTCCCACAGTGTCGTGGAGTCCTATGGGGTTCCCCCAGTGTCTGTGGTGTCCGATGGGGTTCCCACAGTGTCTGTGGTGTCTGACGGGGTTCCCCCAGTGTCTGCGGTGTCTGATGGGGTTCCCCCAGTATCTGCGGTGTCCGACGGGGTTCCCGCAGTGTCGCGGTGTCTGATGGGGTTCCCACAGTGTCTGTGGTGTCCGATGGGGTTCCCCCAGTGTCTGCGGTGTCTGATGGGGTTCCCCCAGTGTCTGCGGTGTCCGATGGGGTTCCCCCAGTGTCTGTGGTGTCTGATGGGGTTCCCACAGTGTCTGCGGTGTCCGATGGGGTTCCCACAGTGTCTGTGGTGTCTCATGGGGTTCCCCCAGTGTCTGTGGTGTCTGACGGGGTTCCCACGGTGTCTGCGGTGTCCGATGGGGTTCCCACAGTGTCTGCGGTGTCCGATGGGGTTCCCACAGTGTCTGTGGTGTCTGATGGGGCTCCCACAGTGTCAGTGGTGTGAGAGAGCTCTCTGCCGCAGGCCAGGGTGCAGCTTTGAGATGTGTGTCTGAAAACATTCCAGCAAGGGACACCACAAGGAGCACCGTGGTCCTGCAGCCCTGCAGCCCGCCTCTTCCTTCTGTCGGCCAGGATTGCCCTCCTGCCCAGAGACTGGGGGAGTGACGGTTCCACTTGAACCATGATGTGACGAAGGTGCCTACCAGTCACTTGGCCCTTCCCACCTGTGATGAGACAGAGCTGGCTATTTTAGAAAATGCCCCAAAGGCTTGAGTTTAAGCTTAGAGAGCAAGGGAAGCAACAAGTTACTGCCTGGTTGTGAAAGTGAAAAAAACATATTATAATTAAAATTATAATTTTAAGAATTTAATGTTTTCATGAACTTATGCTTTTTGAGCATATCTGATTTGATGCACCATGATCATATGTTGGCTAGCGGACTATAGGGTTCATAGAGAATATTCATTCACACCTTCCCACAGGTGCTGTACTCGGGGCTTCATGGGTCAGTGGCATGAGGGGAGTTCCCGGAGTACTGAATTGCTGTATTAACTTCCATGGAGATAGTGACAAAAGTATCAGCGTGATTTTCTGTAACTGTGAGGTCACATCTATTGAGCAATCATGCAGGCCACCTTTCCCTGCCTGCCTTCCATTTGGTGGCTCTGATTGGCTGTCTTTTTACCAGTTAAGAAACAGTGTTGCACACACACTAATTCATTTAATCCTCATGAACACCCCCCTGAAGTTGGCACTACAATCACACAGGTCTTAAGATAAAGAAGCTGAAGCACAGAGATCCAGTGAGTCATTCAAAAGCACAGGGATCCAGTGAGTCATCCAGGATTGCAGAGATCCAGTGAGCCATCCAAGATCACAGGGATCCAGTGAGTCATCCAGGATTGCAGAGATCCAGTGAGCCATCCAGGATTGCAGGGATCCAGTGAGTCATCCAGGATTGCACTTATCCAGTGAGTGATCCAGGATTGCAGGGATCCAGTGAGTCATCCAGGATTGCAGGGATCCAGTGAGTCATCCAGGATTGCAGGGATCCAGTGAGCCATCCAAGATCACAGGGATCCAGTGAGTCATCCAGGATCACAGGGATCCAGTGAGCCATCCAAGAGCACAGGGATCCAGTGAGTTTCCAGGATTGCAGGGATCCAGTGGGGCATCCAAGAGCACAGGGATCCAGTGAGCCATCCAAGATCGCAGGGATCCAGTGACTCATCCAGGATTGCAGAGATCCAGTGAGCCATCCAGGATTGCACTTATCCAGTGAGTGATCCAAGAGCACAGGGATCCAGTTTGTCATACAGGATTGCAGGGATCCAGTGAGTGATCCAGGATTGCAGGGATCCAGTGAGTCATCCAGGATGACACAGCTAATACTGGCAGACAGGGTTAACGTGCAGGGCACGACAGCAGAATGCTTGCTCTCCACAAGTGCACCCCAGTGCATGCTGACAAAGCCTGAGAGCAGGCACAAGAAGTGTGCCTGGAGGGCAGAGTTAGGCTCTCTGAGGGCTAGCCAGCCTATGGCATTTGCTGGTTCCACCAAAAAGCACCATGTAACATGAGGTGGCATCTTCTGCCCCTCTCCCCTACGATGGCATATACGTGTGTGTGTGTGTGTGTGTGTGTGTGTGTGTGTGTGGAGAGAGAGAGACAGAGACAGAGACTGAGAGAGCAAGTTCACATTTGTGTGTGTGCACACATATGTGTTTTCTACACTGAAGTCAACCTAGGGTTCGACTCGGCAGGCTTTCACAAACCCTTCAGTCAAGCTTTGCTCTCTAGGGCTTCATTTTGAATCACGATTCCAAGGTCGACTAGGAAGCAGCAGCTACTGGACTAACTACATTATCCTGAACTGAGGCCATTGGTCTTTCTCTTCTAAAGCATTTATGCTATAATCAGTTCAATTGTTGCCAGATTAAGCCTCATGGCTAACTGGGTAGATGGTCTCCACGGACAGGTGAGCTTCCTCAAAGAGCCCATTCTTTTACAAAACCCATGCTACGAGAGCGTGCATGAGGCCCCAGATTTGATCTCTGAATTCAGACAGCAAACGGTACAGGAGTGAACAAAAATCACCAATCGTGGAAGCAACCCAGATACTCAACGGGGAAATTCACCGACCAAATGAGGGCTTTATACAGAGCAGAATACTGTAGTCCTAACAAGAGTAAAGGTGGGACAGACACTTCAACGAGGAAAGACCTTGAAGACATCATGCTACTCAACAGGTGCCTGCCAGAAGGCTCAATGCTGCAAGATCATGCCACCTGCAGTACCTACAATGGGCAGTTCTTAGAGAATAAGATGGCTTTACCAACAGCCTGAAGAACAGGAATGAGTGGGAACTCCATACTTTGTGGCCACAGAGCTTCTGTCTAGGGTGACGGAAAAGCCGTGGAAACGGATAGCAGTGGTGAGTGCTGTAGATGCCACAGAAGTCATTTTTTCACACATGTAAGAGACAAAGGAGGAAGGGACGCCAGCTCTCCAGGGGTGCAAGGGGGTGGGGGGTTGGGGGGGTTAGGGTGGGTGGAGGTGGGGGGTGGGGGGTGGAGGGAATGACTTAGAATTCTACCAGGCTTCCCAGAATCCACATGACACTGAGACAGAACTATTCCCAGTGACTGAGATGTCATCAACACCAACAGAAACCAACTCTTCCCAAGACCTGGCAGAGAATACGCCTGAAAGCAGAGCTACTCCAGACATGGGTGCCGTGACCGCTTTTGTTCATTCGGGAAGACAGGAGCCCTAGGTAAGGGAGGATGGATGGACAGCAACATGGGCCCTGAGAGCTTCTCATCAGGCAGAAACTGAACAATCCTGATGGGGGAAGTCCTTCTGTGTATATGTTTGTCTTATTGATTGATAAATAAAGCACTGTTGGCCAATATAGAAGCAAGATAGGTGGGACTAGGAGTCGAGGAGGATTCTGGGTAATGGAGGCACAGTTAGTCACCATGTAGGACGTGAGAGGAGTAAGGGGTCCAGACCCTTTCTCCGGTAAGAGAAGATCACGTGGAAATACTCAGATTAGCAGTTATGGGTTAATAATTAAGTCAGAGCTAGCCAATGGGAAACCATAGCAAACGGCCAACAGCTTCATAATTAATATAGCGTCCTGCATGTTCATTTGGGACTGACGCGGCTCTGGGACCGGGCTGTCAGGAAGAATCTCCTTGCACAATCCTGTGGTGTCCTTCAGCCTACAAGTTACGACTATGAATATTACTTATCACCATGTGGTCTTCTTCAAACCCCGCCTGTGGGGAGGACAAGCTAACCTGGGATGCTTCCTCATTTCTACACGGAGCATAAAGGAAAGTTTCTACCGACTCCAACATAAGTAGGCTTTTTTAAATAGTTTTGAAAACGTACTCATCTTCTTGATCTTCTAAACGGTTCTTGCTAATAATATATGTAGCAACAGCCAGCTTTGGTGAGACTGGCTAGCAAGAGCATAATTCAAATGTGCTTCTTCCTGCCTAATAACGATTACAGAAATAACTAAAATATTCTGGAGGTTGTAGCCATGGAGACACTACTACCTCTAAAATGGAAAACTGACTTTGCTGGGGGCTGTGGAACCAGATAGAATGAAGGCAGAGATGAATAATCTTAATTAGGACGCAGACATCCCAGTGTCCATCTTTTCCCCCCCTGCAGCAGAGTGGTTTTCAGTCTAGCAAGTCCCTCCTCAGAAGACGCAGCCAAGCAGCCCCAACTCAGATCATCAAGTGACGCCAACTTTGATCCCCAGACCCAGAATTATTTTTGGCTTGCTTGTTGTTTGAGGCCGGCCTCAAACTCAAAGCGATTCCTCTGCCTCTGCTCTAGAATACGGGGAATAAAGTTACGAGCCACTACACGTGGCAGCTGAGAGTTTAAACTGTCCTTTAAGCAGACAGGGTTGTAACCCTGGTGGGGTTTTCCGTAGGAAGGCGGGGCTGAGGTGGGGAACCCTGGGTTGATAAGACACAGCCTCTGCTAGGCTCGGGTTGGCAATCAAGCACACGGGGTACGGTGTGAGCTGCAGAGAGGAACCACGCTATGCCATTAATACTCTAGCCATGTTAGATATTTAACAAACATTAAAAAGCATTTTATTCAACCGAAATGTATCTGACATCATTATTATCTCAACTTGGTGCTATTTAGAAAATCATTAGGGGATTTTTTAAAAAAACAAAATTCTAAATACTTGCAACTTTCATGTTTTATGATCACAGTCTAATTTGGGCTAGCCACATTCCAGGTGCCATATGTGGCCAAATTGGACAGAGAAAATAGTAAGAGCGCCCCTCCCCCACTCTGTCTTTCACTCTGTGACAGTAGTTCTCAACTTGTGCATCGAGACCCCTAGAAAACCTCCATCTCCAAATGGTGTAGCAATGAAAATAATTTTATGGTTGGGGGGAGGTCACCACAACAGGGAGAATGTTATTAAAGGGCCGAAGCATTAGGGAGGTTGAGAACCATGGTTCTGTGAGATCATACACGCGCGTATGTATTAGTGAAGACAGCTGGGGTGATGCCTTCTTTTCAGCTGACGGCATCTTGTGGGTAGAGAAAGAGAAGAATCTAGACAAGGCTCCAAACACTGGCAGTAACTATAAAGTCTTTCTCTTGTGAGATTAGTTACAGCAAATGGAGCATTATTAACTAATCCGGGTCCCTGCTGGATTCTCCCAGGCATGGTCCTTCTCTTTGGTGCTTCGAGTATGGTCCCTGGAACAGGAACCACAGCTACGCCTCTTTCTATGTCAGGAACCATTGAACATTCTGCAGACAGCGCCTTGTTTAATTTCCGTGCTTACAATTAGCACAAGGAAGCCCTATAGGAAGTGTTTCGGTTCACTTTGTGCGGCAATAACAATGGCAAGAAAAAAAAAAACCCATCATGAACCTGGTAGCTCATGAACAACAAACTCATTCCTCACAGTTCCAGAAGCTAGGAAGTTGGAGATTCGGGTAGTAGCAGAGCTCAGAACGAGGACGCAGGCCCGTGTTTCTAGCTACAGGAGGCTGATGCTGGTAGAGTAAGAAAGACCTCAGGGTCTCAAAGCAGGCGACAGAGCAACTACTTGAATCCAGGCTGGTCTCTCTCTGTAGAAAGGAGAGTCCTTACGACCATGGCAGCAGCTAGACCCCAGCGAGCCCATGTGGCTCATTCATTGGCTGAGTAATCAGTCAATGAACCAACAAACCCGAGTGGCCATTGGGAGACTAAGCACAAGGTCACTGCCCAGCTACAACAGACCTGGGACTCCTCCCAGGCTTTCCCGCCACGATCTGTGACTAGCATTGGCTTTTACTTGGGTAAGCATCACCTCGGGGATGGCTGCTGGCGGTTGCCTTGCGGTTGACTCTTCTCTCTCCCAACCCGCCCGGCTTCCCCAGTAACAAGAATAATTTATCATTCGCAGTTAATTGGCTCAGTTTGAAAGCATCTGCAGAATGCGCCGATTCTAGGCCCCGGTTGCCCTTCCTGGTTTACACCTGTGCCCCGGTTTTATTTCACAGTGCTCGTTTTGTTCTGAGGGTATCCCCGTCTGGATGGTAAATTATGCATCGCGCTGGTCGCATAAGACAAGCCCTCCGCTTGGCCTGCACAGCTGCGCTCTGTTAACTGCGCCACAGCAGCTGCCCTTGGGTAACAATAGGCCTGGCAGCCATGGGTACTGATGCCCAATGCTGGAACACAGAGGACTTTCTCATGAAGCCCAGTACCCACGATGCCTCTCTCCGGCTCTTGGCTCTGCCACTCCCCCCCGACTCTTTCCTTCTGTCGGAAATGAAGGTCTTGTAAAAGCCAGGGGAACTGTATGACGACACCGCTCCGTCTGTCCTGCTGTTATTGTAGGCCCAAGTCCTTTTCAACGAAAGATCAACGCCCTCTGTACACAGTAGAAGAGGAAAACCCAACCCCTGGGGGCCCAGGCGCTTACTTGTGACGTCTGCGGTAGTTGCGAATTTGTAAACTATACTTTCCCCCGTGAGAATGTGCGAGGCAGTTACAGGGCTCTCTAAGGCCAAACACCATTGCGAGCTCAGATGGTGCCATCTCAAGTCTTGAATCAGGACTGATAAAACGGGAATAAGCCACCACCACCAGCAAACATCAGCTCCAAAACACACTGTGAATATTGAGATCTCTAATGGTAGGGAGTCTACCAGACACTGAATCTCAGAAAATTCAGTTTCCAGACCCTTCGTTTTGAGGATTTCATAGAAAAGTTGGCCCAGTGTTTGGATGAAGGGCTTTGTGGGGGAGTCAGCACAGCTGGGTCCCGCTGTGCGCGCGCAGGAAACGCATGGTTCCCAGCAACACCGCGCTGCACGGAGTTCCTGTTCCACAACGCCATGGTGTGGCGTGCGAGGCAAGTGCAGCCTGGATGTATTAAAAATCTCAGAGGAGGGAGCTGGAAAAGCCCTTCCTGCACAACAGAAAATGGCAGGCCCTTGCGGGGCACCGTGGCTCTCGCCTTTGATCCCGTTACTCGGAAGAGGCGCTTCACGGCTAAGATTGTTGCGGGACTGTGGGCTGAGGTGTTGAGCTAAGCGATGACCCACATGGAAGGGGGTGTGCTGTTTCTTCCAGAGACAACGGCTTGCCCGCTAATGTGGGATTTCCGAGGAATTAACTGAAATGAGAGGGATGGAAGTTACTTTGGGCGCAGTGTGTGGCATGCCTCTCCAGCGTGCATAGCAGGAGGCTTCCTGTTAAGAATCCCACTCAACATACGTGAAGTCTTTTTTGTTTCGGGATTATTAAATGTATCCTACTAGGATCTCTACTATGCAACAAAGCATTGGCGCCGATTCACCCTGATAATGAATTAGCCCGCACTCCACAGCCAACCCCCACCCTCCCCCGGCAGAGGCGCCTGAGATAATTTCTGGGAAGACCATTGCTATCGGGGGCAATAGCGGCTCCGTGGCTGTGTGTCTGTGTGTCTGTCTTATCTGCAGGGTTTTCATTGCATTCACGAACAACATCTTTCCAATAAGCCAAAGTCATTTCATGCCGCACCCGCTTTTCCCACCCGGCTTCCTGCTGGTCCCGGGTCAATATTTACGCCTGGCCGCTCGCCTACTGTTTGCCCGAGGAGCCTTCGGAGCCCGGTCCGCAAGCTCTCATCAAACAGGACCGCGGTTCCCCTTTTCCCATGATGTATTGCCGCCTCGGGTAACGTTTCCATTTCGGCAGGAAAAACTCCTTTCCCAAAAAGTCAGACGCCAGTCTCCATTTTAAAAAGAGACCCGGGCCGCTTCAGGGGGCCACGAGGACCCCGGCCACAGCTGCGGGTCCCCTGGCTGTCTGTCCCTGGCTTTACGCTGAGCATCTGTCTGCAAGCGAACCCGATACACGCCCTGACCTTACAGGGGGATCTCATGCAACAGCCGAGAGGGACAGAGACCGCGGCCTCTGCTCAGCTCCCTAGCTCCCTTCCCCAGACAACGAGGAAGTACAAGGACCAGGCTGTCTTCCCAAGGCTGAGGACGTGCCTGAGTCCAGGGATTCCGGAAGTGCTCCTTTCCAAGTGCTCCTTTCCAGCAACAGGCTTACACTTGGCTTCTTTCTCGGTCACTTCTATGTGGCCCCCAGATCTAACTTTTTTATTGACTTTTTAAAATATATTTTATTTTTTTGAGATTATAATTACATCATTTACCTTTCTCCCTTAAACTTCTACTCTCCTTAAAATTCATATATGTGTGTGTATACATATGTATATATATGTATATATATATCCTGCTCAACCCATATAAAATTACTTATATGTACATGCTTTCAGAGCCCACTGTTAATTTAATTTAATTTTATGCTCACTGTTAATTTTCAGACGGGGTCTCATTGTAGCCCTGACTGGCCCGGAACTTTCTATATAGACCGAGATGGTCTCAGACTGAGACTCAGCTATGCACCTGCCTGCCTCTGTCCCCTGAGTGCTGGGATTGAAGGTGTGTCCCTCCATACCTGCCCCGCCCTCTTCCCCTTTAAGATCAAACTGACACCAGAAGACACGCATTATACTGCTTTTCTTTTTCTCTCACCACAGTAATAGGCCTGGCCTTCAATTATAGGCAACGGCACCTGGCACATAGCAGGCCTTCAGTTCTGGGCGAGCTACAGGAGCAGACGCCCAAAAACTCATCCGTCTTCCTTCACAGGCACCGATACTCGCCATTGCTCTCAAGGTTGGGCTCACCTTGTCAGGGGCTTTGCAATCTGGCCCAACTGCCTTTTTTTTTTTTTTTTTTTTTTTTTTTTTGGTTTTTACGAGACAGGGTTTCTCTGTATTGTTTTGGAGGCTATCGGTCCAGCCCAGCCTCGAACTCACAGAGATCCGCCTGCCTCTGCCTCCCGAGTGCTGGGATTAAAGGCGTGCGCCACCACTGCCCGGCTCCAACTGCCTTTTTTAAATGCATTTGACCCTCTCTCCATTTACTCCTGTCCCAACCATAGAGGGACAGACTCCCCTAGGTAGGCCCTGAGCCCCCCACTCACATTGGGTCTCCTTGGATGCCTCGGTCTCCCCTGTCCCTAACACTAACCTCCAAGGAAGCCCGCAGCAATGGCAGAGTCGCTGCACATGCTCTGGGTGTCAAACACCGCCTTGAGCCCTTTCTGTGACATCGTACTCTCCCTTTGCATTCCATGAATGGTGAAAGGCACTAACCCAGTCCGTGACTTGATCACCTAGAAGACCCAGCTTTAGCCCCCCCCTTCCCCGTCCCACACACCCAGCACCCATGCTTCCTCTGGTGTGCCTCTGACTGCTCACCGACACTAACAGACTTACTGCAGGGTTAAGGATGCAGAGGCCCTCCCGGAACCGTGAAGGCCACGGCAGGGGTGGTCAGCATGCTTCTGTGTCCGGCACAGTGCTGACATGCAGGGCGTGCAGTTAATATTATGCAATTTTGAATTTACACATCCAAGAGATGGATCCTGGGTGTCGTAATAGTTATGGCAACTGTCTGCAAATCAACCCAGCCAAACACCAGGAGCAGAGGCCTCCCACACATCCTCAACATCATTGCTTGATGGGAAATGCTTCTTGGAAGACAAAGAAGCATTCACAGGACGAAACGGTAGCGAACACGGATAGCAAGAAAGGTTTACAGCAGAGTGTCTTGCCGATTTACACGGTACTCCCACGCCAATGCCAGGAGCAGTTCTTTTTTCTTTTTACAAAGATTCTCTCTGCACCCTACCCAACAAGCCAGAGTGGTCCATGGTGTCTTTAGAGACAAGCGAGGGGGGAGCGTCAAAGAGGAGAAGAAGAGGGGAAGAGGATGGAGAAGAAGGAGGGGGAGTAGGAGGAGAGAGGAAAAAGCAGGAGGAAGGAAAGGGGGAGGGGGCAAAAGGAGGAGGAGGAGGGAGGAGGAGGGCATAGAAGGGGGAGTTATCAGCTGTGAAAGGGAGAAGCTGTATCATATCATTTTCTCGACGCTTGCATCGGAACGAGAGCAACGGGACCCTTGCTGCCTTGTGGGAAGGAAAGGGGGGTTCCACTCACTTTTCTGGTATCAACTCACACACAGCAAAGGGTCCAAGGACCAGAAGCCAGATAGATAGACATCTCCAAAGAAGACACCCCCACCCCCGCTTCCGATAGATCAGTAAGGGAACAGCAGCCGGGTTTCAGGTGGCCACATGGAATTTCCAGAGCTGTAGTCACCCCGTGAGACAAATGTCGACTTCAAGCTGGTGTCAGAGCTTTAGCCAAGGTGAGAGAAGAAGTGCCCCATTGATGGGGCACACGGGGGTGAGGGGGGCTGGCTGGGCTGGGCCACATCCCTGTACGAGCAGGGCCGGCGCTTGCTCTCCCTCGGAGTTCAGCTAAGCGCAGGCACACCTGATGTCTGCTGGAGAGCTTCCCAAGGCCACCCCAGATCCCCAGCATTGCTCAGACCAAGAAGGTGGCCAATCTGTGGCTACAGCTCCAGCAGCCTCCTGAGCCCTGGTCCTGAGGAGGCGTCCCAAGGGCTGCAGAGGGACATCACACAGGTCAGGCCTGTATGTGTGTGTATATATATATAGCACAGGTCAGGCCTATATATATATATATATATACAGCTCATCCCAGCTCTCCACACAGAACACCTCGGCTATTGACAGTCTGTCACGCCAAGGACACATAGCCTGAATTTTCCACTCCTCCCACACAGCTTGGCTGGCCTGGCTAGCAACGGGGTTTATTTTTACAAAGATCATCGCTCTGCAGCGTTACCTCCTGGCCAGGGAGGCTCGGAGGCAGCTGGAAACGGGAGGCAGCTGGGGGCTCGGCAGGGCGGTGGGCAGCCCTCAGCGCCTCCCACAGCACCGGGAAGGAGGAAAGCCCTGGCCAGAGGCCATGCCACTGCTGGCTATTCTGGGAAAGACAGATGACAACAGCAGGGGGAGGGGATCTCACTCATCCTAGGGGACAAAGCAAACTGACCTCTGGCTGGGGAGCGGCCAGGCCCCCGGGCTGAGGTTCCTGGTGCAGCTGGCTGTCTTAACCAGCCAATGACTTGCTCCTTTGGGGAAAGTGTCCGAAACATCAGTGAAACTAAAATTCCAGAATCGGGAGCACTTCCTCTTTCCAGTCCACAGGGCAGCACGACTTTATACTGAGCCTAGGTTCTCACAGGAGGGGGGGTGGTCTGTGCCCTGTCCTGGGATAGGCGTCTCAATTGGCATCGGCAGCATTTCCACGCAAACGGGTCATGGTGCCCTGCAACTCTTGCTCTCGTGAATAGGAAAACCATCTTTTACCCCTCCTGTTTGACTAATTTCTTTTGCCAGCTTGGCCTTTTTTTCAAAGGTACCCCGGAGGTAAGCCTAGGCCAGAGTATATCACCATAAATCTCAGTGAGCAGAGAAGGCTTGCACAGTCTGTCTTTCCCTTTATAGCCTGGTGCTGGGGCTCCTTCCTCCTGGGAGCTGTGAAAAGTTTGAACAGATGTTCGGAGTCAGGGGAGGGATTCGTTACTGCTGCTCTGTTTACTTCCGGCAGCAGGATCCCTTCTCTGTTGCCTTCCGAGCAGGGGCAGGCAGGCGGGAGCTAATCTCCCAGATTTACCGCTACCCCGTGGGGGAGGGGGAGGGGGAGGTCTGAGATCCCAGTTCCCACCAAGCATTACAGAAACAGAATGTGAGGCGCCCCGAATTCACACTTAGCACTGCCTTCTAGTTTTCCAAAATTAGGTCACTGAATTTGCTACAGCAGTAGCCTTGGCTCCGGGGCATCAATGAGGCAGGCAGGCAGCTCACACAGGCAGCTTTTAGTCAGAGTGCCTGTCCTACAGGTGCCTCAGCTTAGAACGAAGGGACAAAGGAGCCACCATAGACCTTTCTCTGACATTTGTGGTCTGGTGACATTTATTCTCCTCCAGTATTTACACTAGGGATTGAATGATGTTTGTTTTGGGCGTTATAATAAAAACTCCCTGCAAAAATCACCTGGGATGAAAATACATTAAACAAATCTCCCGATCACAAATATTGATTGAGAACTTAAAGTGATCCAATAGAATATGAAACACACCTTGATCTTTAGTTCTTATTGCTTAGTCAGAAGAGACGGAGATATTTGCAGATATGACTGAACAAGGACATACAGTTCCACAGAGGTCACTTTCCCTTCTCACTTCTGTGCTCTCTCTCTCTCTCTCTCTCTCTCTCTCTCTCTCTCTCTCTCTCTCTCTCTCTCTCTCTCTCTCTCTCTCTCTCTCTGTGTCTGTCTCACTCTCCTGTGTGTATCTCTGTGTGTATGTCTCTGTGTTTCTCTGTCTCTGTCTCTCTGTGACTTTATCTGTGTCTCTTTGTGTCTCTGTCTCTCTGAGTTTCTCTGTGTGTCTCTCTCTGTGTCTCTGTGTCCCTGTCTCCCTGTCTCTCTCTCTCTCTCTGTGTCTCTGTCTCTCCCCCCTCATATGTGTGTGGGTGTGTAATGGTGTGTGTGTATGTGTGTGTAATGGTGTGTGTGTATGTGTGGGTATGTAATGGTGTGTGTGTGGGTGTGTAATGGTGTGTATATGTAATGGTGTGTGTGGGGGTGTGTAATGGTGTGTATATGTAATGGTGTGTGTGTATGTGTGGGTGTGTAATGGTGTGTGTATGTGTGTGTATGTGTGTGTAATGGTGTGTGTGTGGGTGTGTATATATATGTGTGTGTGATGGTGTGTGTGTATGTGTGGGTGTGTGATAGTGTGTGTGTAATGATGTGTGTGTATGTGTGTGTGTGTAACTGTATGTGTGTGTGTGTGTGTGTGTGTAGAAGCCAGGTGACAATCCCAGGTGTCATTCTTCTGGAGCCATCTGCCTTGTTTAATGAGATAGTATGAGACAGTTTCTCACTGGGACCGGGGTTCTCCAATAAGGGTGAGATGCTGGGTCACTGGCACCTGCCCATCTCTGCTTTGCCAGTGCTGGGGTCACGACACGCACCGCCACAGCCTGTTACACGCATGCTCAAGTCAGACTCGGGTCCTCATGTCTACACAGCAAATGCTTTAGCGGCTGCCATTACTCTAGCTCCCTTTCTTAATGTCTGTAGTTGGATGTCCCAAGCTCGCACGTGGCCACTCTGCCTCCCGAGTGCTGGGATTAAAGGCGTGCACCACCCGGCCTAAGAGAACAGTCTTTTGGTATTTTCTGAACAGCGGAAAGTCGTCTCTCTTCCCGTGGAAAACCACCCAAGCAAATTGTGCTTGAATTGTGGCCCCTTCTTTCTGACCACATTTCACAAAACCAAGACAGCCAGTCAGGTTGGCCGTGGCTGCCAACGCCCTGTCCCCTCCTTATCTGCTGAGATACTTTGAACACCCAACCGGCCCTGGACTCCCTCATCAGCTCGGTTGTTCGAGGGATGAAAACCCTTCCTAATTTGAATTCTAATAAACGGCCTGAGGAAAAGTGTGTCCTTGTTTGTTTACATATGTAAAATTAGAAGCACTGTGAAATCTCAGACAAAATTAGCCCGTGGTGGGTGGCCAGGGAGGAATCGGATAACCCAATTAACAAAGTCTGAGCCATCTCCCTTCCCAGAGCTTTGGAGGATACTGGTCGGAGAAGAGGCCACCACTGCCCCAGGAGCAAAGACATCAGCACGCTCACGCTGTTCTCCTCCTTGAGCATGGAGGATGTGGAGCCTCGTAGTTCTGAAAGGTTCCTGATGTCACCATTGCCATTTGTCCCCAGAAATGCATCCGCTGTGGCCAGGAGGAAAGCCCTGGGTGTTAAAAAACCTGCCTTGTGTTCTGTGCTCTCCATCAGGGCACCTAAGCAACCCCCTCCTGCCAATACTCGACAGCTGATCATTGCCTGGGTCTGCAGGGACAGATCTGCGTCCACACCCGTAGCCCTGACCACATCCTTTGGGGCGTGGTCACAGGTGGGGACGTGACCAGTGAAAAGGAAGGGTTCGGGGTTGGGAGCCCCTTCGGGTCACGGAGAGCATGGGGAGCTTTCCGTGTAAGTCATTTACTAATGGACTCGTCTTTGATTTGTTGGTCTGGTGAATCCGTATATCCACTCCTCTAGGGGTAAAAGAGCAGCGTCTGTCACAGGGAGACCGGCTCCCTCATGGTAATTCAACCTGAGGTTGACATTATCATCAGTAGCCCAAGTCAGTGGCGACACCGCTTTCGTTTCTGCTAGTTTCCCCATTATCCAAGGATTTCTAACAAACAAGCTTTTATTCTCTGGCAACAGCAAGTTACGCATAATGATTAAAAATGACAGATCTTGTGTGCAAACTCTTCGTTGGCTTCCTGCAAAGAAGCAGGCTGGCAAAGGGGCTGCTATTTCTTTACCAAGAAAAAAAAAATAATAAAGTCAGAGCGAGTGACTTGCCCGTGCGTGCCAACTGTCATCTGGGACAACCGGGACTCTTGACACACTTGGCAAACCGCACAAACTTCTCTGTTTTTCCCTCTCAAAGCACAGGGCAGAGACAGCCATAGCTGTGTTCTCGAAATGTCAGGCTTCCAAACAATTTTCAGTACCGATGATGTGTTTAAAACGAAATTATGACTTACTTCTCACATGGCTTGGAGACTGTTTAGCTGCACTGTGTCTCAGGTTAAGAAGGTATACTCGCTGAGGTTTTAAACAACGCGTATATCATAGGGCTTCCATTTAACTCTCTGCTGTGGGCTTCTGTGCTCGGACATTTAGTCAGTCATGAAGATGTCTGGGGAGGCCGTAGAACCTTAAGGGGGAAAACCCTTGCTGGAGCAGGCAGATTACTGAAGGCACGTCCCACGGCCTCCCTGCATTCTGCTTCCATTTTAGGGGTGTGTGAGTGAGGGCTGTTGGTCGAGACAGGGTCTCATTACGTAGTCCTAGCTGTCCTGGAACTTAGTTTGTGAAACAGGCTGGCTTTGAACTCAGAGACCTGCCTGCCTCTGCTCCCTGAGTGCTGGGATTAAAGATATGCCAAGCCCGGCTGCTCTCTTCTTCACTGCAGCCTCCTACGCTGATGCAGCACTTTCCCCATAAAAATAGACTTTATCCTCTTAAGACGAGGGCAAACAAACCCTTCCTGCCTTAAGCTGCTCCATGTAGGTTGAGATTGGGAAAGACCTACAGGAGCTGTGGGTTTTAGTTCCAGGAAGAATGCCACAGTCAGCTTTGGGAAAACATATTTCTAATTAACTAATTTAATTAGTGAATTGATTAATTAATGTACATGGGTGTTCACCTGCATGCGTGTCTGTGTATTACATGTGTTCTTGATCCCCCAAGGAGGCCAGAAGAGGGCGTTGAATTCCCTGGGACGGGAGATGGTTGTGAGTCACCATGTGGGTGCTGGGAATTGAACCAGGGTCCTCCGGAAGAGCAGCTGGTGCTGTTAACCGCTGAGCCATCTCTCCAGCCCCAGGGAACATCTTACCATGCTCTCCACTATGAGATTTATGACAAATCCAAAGCAACAAAAAGTCTGGCAGTAAAGAGGCATGCTAAGTCTCACTCACCCAGCATGCACATTTACCACAGGATCCCCTGCAGAGCTGGCCTGCAGTAGGTACTGGGTGGACACAGGATACAGAAGCAGCATTTCCTGAGCAGCACATACATTTGTCTAAATAGCCTGGTGAGATACCCATTCCTTGGTTCAAGCCCCTTTAAGGGAGACAGCAAACAACCATGACAAGGACAAGCCCTGTTGGTCACCTAGCGTGCTCCTCCTGAGCCCGCCTCCCTCCTCCAGCACTGCCTCTGAATTCTGAGCCCTGGATTTTCCTGGGACTTGGTCCATAGCTTCTGCCTTGGGTAGCTTTTTGTGCTATGACTCGAGTTACGTCCCTGTCCACTTTATCTTCCCGGTGACTCTCTCGTTCTGTCTCAGGGGAGGACCCGCCCTCGGATCCCATGCTTCCCTTCAGAGCCCTTGAGGCTCTCTTTCAAAGCGCTTCCGTGGAATGTCTTGCCAGCCAATTCTCCTCATTAAAGTAAGGATGGATTGCAGGGCGGTGGTGGTGCACGCCTTTAATCCCAGCACTCGGGAGGCAGAGGCAGGTGGATCTCTGTGAGTTCGAGGCCAGCCTGGTCTACAGAGTGAGTGCCAGGACAGCCTCCAAAGCTACACAGAGAAACCCTGTCTCGAAAACAGACAAGCAAACAAAAAAACCGTAAGGGTGAATTTTTGCTCTCTCCTTCAATCGTCACAGGGAAACATAAATCGGCAACACCATTGGAGAGAATTAAGTGGTGAACCAGTGGCCTTGGGGAAGGACAGGGGTGGACACTGTAGGTCGTGACATATGTCATCTCATGCTATGGTCTCCATGGATCATGAATGGTTGAAATTTTTACTTCTGTTTTCCCAAATCAGGAAATTGATTATTTAAGGGGTGCAGGTTGGCATCCCCTACCCAGAACACTTGCGATCACCAAATCTGTGTGTTTCAGATCTTGAAACGTCTGTGTATACACAATGACGCATCTTGTGGATGAAACCCAAATTTACAGAATTCATTTCCACTTGTATAAAATTACCTTCAGGAAAAATTGTCTGGAGACAATTTAGGCCAATATTTTAGATAAACAAAGTTTCTTGGTGCGTAAGTGGTGTCTCGTTGGGGTTTAAAGGGTGTGGATTCTGGAGCATTTGTGGCTCCAACATTTTAGATCAGGGCGCTCAACTTGGAGTAACTTGCCTGAGGCCACAGAGTTTGAGCCGGCAGAGTCCGGGCTGGAACCTAGTCAGTTGTAAAGGGCTGGCCACTGTGAACCGAGGAGCCTTCTTTTAGAAGCACGTGACTTGCAAGGTAGGGGCGGGTCCTCAGTAGCTCCCCTCCCTACTGACGTCACACATTCTCCTGGGTTGGCTTCTTTTCCCCTCCATCTCCCTGCCAGAGTCATTTACTGTCACTCAAGTCGTACTGCCGAACCGCTCTTGTGCAAACATTCTCACGCCGTTCACAAAAAGTTTGGACTCCAGCTAAATGTACACGTCTCCCGAAGGTTCCGTAGGCGTGGCCCTCTATACAGCAGGGTAGCGGTGACCTATGAGAGACGCTGCTGGGTGAAGTTTGGAGCCTGGGTGATGCGGGAGCGCCTGGATCGCATCCTCAGCCCTACCCACCAACGAGCACTGCGTTGTCAAGATTTTTAAGTACAGGCTCCACGTTCGAATATTTACAGGGAGACTTTTGATGGGGGACGTCCTTCCGTGTATCTGTTTCTCTTATTGGCTGATGAATAAAACACTGATTGGTCAGTAGCCAGGCAGGAAGGATAGGCGGGGCTACCAGACAAGGAGAAGGCTGGGGAGAGGAAGGCAGAGAGGACACCGTGCTGTCAAAGGAGTAACATGCTGGGTTATGGGTGAATCACAGCCTCGTGGCAATAAATAGACTAATAGAAATGCGTTAATGATTAAGAGAGAGCTAGTCAATAAGAAGCCTAAACCGTTTAATAATTAATACAGTGTTCAAGTGCTTATTTGGGGGCTAAACGGCTGCAGGACCAAGTGGGAAAGAAACTCAAGCTTTGGACCTTAGCGCGGTATTATGTGAGACCAATGTCCAGTGTTCCTTTCCCAAACCCAGGACCAGTACAGAACACATTTCTTCTTCTTCTTCTTCTTCTTCTTCTTCTTCTTCTTCTTCTTCTTCTTCTTCTTCTTCTTCTTCTTCTTCTTCTTCTTCTTCTCCTCCTCCTCCTCCTCCTCCTCCTCCTCCTCCTCCTCCTCCTCCTCCTCCTCCTCCTCCTCCTCCTCCTCCTCCTCCTCCTCCTCCTCCTCCTCCTCCTCCTCCTCCTCCTCCTCCTCCGCCTCCTCTGCCTCCCGAGTGCTGGGATTAAAGGCGTGAGCCACCACCGCCCGGCTCTACAGCACACATTTTCTGAGATTCCATCTGCACACAGTACTCCAAGGCTGACTGAAGATGAGGACTGTGCTGACTCAGGGCGGGGAAGAGGTTTAAGGAGCGCGGGTCTGACTCTCATTGCTGTGTGGTCTTGGGCTTTGCCTCCCTCATCCGGTAATGGGGGATACACCCTGATTTACCCCAGCAGTGGTGAGGCATGGCCGGTTTGGACGGTCATGGGATATCGCTTAGACACAGTGGGAATGCAATGACAAGCAAGAAGATTTGAATAATTGGCCTCTCAAATATTGCCAGCCAACCCCCAATAAGTGCCTATGGCGAGCTGGAGTGAAGGGAGTCACAGCACACAGACTCACTCATCGCCATGGACGTCACCTGCTCTAATACCTGCCTGCTAAGTGACAGCTTTGGAATGTAAAGGAAAAGAAAACCGCATAACACCTTAAAAAAAAAAAGCAAGTCAAACTACACAATAGAGCCTAAGTTTAAAAGTTATATTCTTTTACTATGGGAGGAGGGGCGCACACCACGGCGTGAATGGAGAAACGGCTTGCAGGAGTTGTTTTCCTACATGAGTAACACAGGTGTGCGGGGTTTGAACTCGTGAAGTTAGTAGGCTTGGGAGCAAGCACCTTTCTCTGCTGCACTATCTTACCAGCCCGTACGTAATACTTTGAAACTTTCGGGCACACTCCCATGAAACCAAAACTGTCTTGTAGATGGAGTAATCCCTAGAAACAGGTGTACCCCCGCAACTTAAAGGAATAAAATAAATAACTGGACTAAGTGTACTCTTGCTTTATGAGGTCTGGAAATGAAAAACTTCCTTCATGTTCTCTAACTTACTCTTGGAGAGGGGGAAATTCGTGCAGGATGAAGACGTAACTCCGGGAAGATCAGCCGGGAAATGTGATGGAGGAGGCTTTGAAATTCTCACAGAAACCCGTGCACTGCTCTACAGGCATGACCCCTGCGGTGGTTTCAACGTAATTGGCCTCCATAATCTCACAGGGAGTGTGTACCGGGCTTTCATGAGCTGTCAACCAGCTCCCAATTTATTAGTTATGAATGCCTGGCCGTGTCTTATGCTTGTCCCACCAGCCCTTACAACTTAATTAATTATTATTTTCATGTGCATTTTTTTTTTTGGCCATAGGTGTCAGGTCCCCTGGAACTGGAGTTACAGACAGGTGTGAGCCGCCATGTGATTGCTGGGATTTGAACCCAGGTCCTCTGGAAGAGCAGTCAGTGCTCTTAACCACTGAGCCATCTCTCCAGCCCCATAACTTTATTTACCGTGTTTCTCTTCACCTATGTTTTGCCGCAGTTTTTTTTTTAATCTTTCTTTCATTCTGTATGTCCTACTTTCCTGTCTGTCTGTCTGGCCCTGGGAGAATTCCTCTCCTCCCTTATTCTCTTCTCTCATTCTCTCCCAAGCCTAGATTTCTCCTCCTACTTAGTCTCTCCGCCTGGCAGTCCCACCTATCACTCTACTTCCCAGCTATTGGCCTCTCAGATTTTTATTAGACTAATCAGGTGCCTTAGGCAGGCAGGGTAAAACAGCAACACATCTTTATACAATTAGGCAAATGTAGCACAAACAAACGCAACACATCTTCAGCATAGCTAAAATGATGTTCCACCACAGAGACAAGGGTGACGCATCTTTACGTAGTTAAAGTGATATTCCACAACAGGAGGGGCACTATTAGGAGGCGTGGCTGTGTTGGAGCAGGTATGTTCCTGTTAGAGGAAGTGTGTCACTGTGGGGGGCGGGCTTTGAGGTTTCCTATGCTTGGGATACCGCCCAGAGTGTCTGTCAACTTCCTGTTGCCTGCAAGATGCAGGCCTCTCGGCTTCTACTTAACACCACATCTGCCTGCCTGCTGCCACGCTTCCTGTCATGATCATAATGGACTGAGCCCCTGAAACTGTGAGTGAGCCACCCCAAGTAAATGTCTTCTTCACTATAGGAGTTACCATGGTCATGGTGTCTTTTCGCAGCAATAGGAAACCTCAACTAAGACAATCCCTCCTCCATTCCCGCATGACCATCCTCCAGATCAGTCACTCAACACTGACTCACCGTGTATCTACTCTAAACTGTGCGCTCTCCTAGACTTTCTAAGGAAAACAGTAATGCTCCCTGCCCTTTGTGGCCCACTCAGGAGCCTAGATATGGAAGTCTGGCAGCCCTGATCCTTGGCCATCTGTACTGAGGGATCCACAAAGACTCTGCTGGCAAGAGAGAACTTGCTCAGAGTTGATTTTGGTTGCAGTGGTCTGGACAGGCCGCACATCGCTTTGGAACCAGTGCTATGTATCTACCTGGTTCGCCATGTTGGGTTGGTGCTGGAGTTGCGACTTCATAATCTACCCTCTCCTAAAGTCAAGGCATGCCCTGGATGCTTAAGGCGGATTGCCTAGGGCCTGTCTCCCACTGTGTAGAGAGCAGCTGTGAGCTTTGAAGCTCCTGGTGCCTGTGACCTGTCTGTATCTGAGATGGGGAAGTGACCTCCAGGTGTCCTTGGTGTGAATGAAGTCACCAAGGACGTTTCAGAAAGCGGTGACTCTCACACGCCCGTCTATAGGTTCTGGTCCTAAAGTTTCAAATTCAGCTCAGGCATCAGCACCCTCTCAACTATGCCATAAGATTCTGGCGCCAGCCCCGAGAGAGGCCTGTCGATAGATGATGTGCTGGGAAGATTCCAGCCAAGGACTCAGGGTCAGCTCAGGCTGGTGTTTCTCATTGACCCAGGAGTTCAGATTCAGCAGAAACCCTGCAATTTGAGGGCCTCTGCGCCCCTGCCAATATCACCCCTAGGGCATCGTTCTTCCCTCAAGACTTCACCCCCGACTGCCGCAAGGGCTGCTGGGAGGGCGCCCCTGGATGCTGGGGATTTTATACCGTGGGGTCCCCAGACCTCATTTTCTGATCAGGCTAGCCTGGGCCCTTCACCAAGACAGCGTCTGAGTCACGGCACTGGGAACATCCCATTTTCTGGTGTCATAGAGCTAACCTCACAATGTTGATGGTTGTAGAACACCATTCCTAAGACGCTGGGAAGTGACAGATGGCCTCTTGGAGTGGGTAAGATGGAAAGAACATACCCCAGACAACCCTGCGCATGGGCAAATAAAAAGATCCTACTCGTCCGTGGAGACCTCCTAAATCCTAGAGTAGATTAGCCTCAAAACTAAAAGATAGCCGACCTGTGGAATAGGTGGCGGGAGTGACGATGATTACAGAGAGAGAGCAGGTGATGACGTAATCCATAGTAGATCCCCGTCACCATCTGAGTAACTCCTAGAAAAAAGTGCCTCTTGTCTCCACTGCAGGAAAGGCAAACTAACTCTGTCCCTGAGTCTTTTTTAACTTACTGCACACATATTTATTGAGCACCTACTTTGTGGATAACACCCACCTCAAAACTAAGATTCATTTTGATGAGCCGGGAATTGAGAATCCACTCATGCCTGTCAACTAGTAGGCTTTATTCTGAATGAAGTTACTGCAAACTGTAGGGAAAGACCTTGGGGAGGACTTTCAGAACCCTGCAGAGAATTTCGGAGCAAGGAAGCGAGGCAATCCTGTAAGCGGCGCGGCACACCTTTGGGCCTTCACTCTCCGCTAGTTCCCAGCAGGCAACAGAGCCCAAGCATGGCTTGGAAGCAGCGTTCCAATCTACCCGTGGCTTTGGAACGCTCCTGTGGAGAGAGGGCTCGCAATAACTGATGCCACACGCATATCCTTTAATGGAAGTTTGCAAACAGGGCTGGTATAGGCTTTAAATCATGATTATATTAATCCAAGGAGAAGGCTTTACTGATGCCTACAGAATTGAAGCAATGACAGTAGTCCTACTGAGACATGTGCTCCCGGGGTGGTGATAACAGGACAACTTTTCGGCACAGAGGGGGCAAGGCAGATTTTCGGCACAGAGGCGGCACGGCAGAAATGAGAGGCTTTGTTTGGGAGAGGTGGTGATCGACAGCTCTGTGTGAACAAGTTCCATTTTCCCCCCACCCCCAACAACATGCCCAGCTTGCCTGTGTTCCTTGAACAAATTATCTCTTGTACTTAGAACATCCTTCTCCAAAGCCTCTCTGGACTACCGATGGGGGAATGCCCTTCTGTATATACGTTTCTCTTATTGGTTGATGAATAAAACACTGTTTGGCCAATAGAGGCAGCAAGATAGGCGGGGCTAGGAGATGAGGAGAATGATGGGAAAACACTTTGGCCAATAGAGGCAGCAAGATAGTCTGGACTACTGATGGGACATGCCCTTCTGTATATACGTTTCTCTTATTGGTTGATGAATAAAACACTGTTTGGCCAATAGAGGCAGCAAGATAGGCGGGGCTAGGAGACGAGGAGAATGGTGGGAAAGGTAGGCAGAGAGAGAGAGAGAGAGAGAGACCACGAAGAGACGCCACGCAGTGGAGGAAGGAGTGACAGGTCCTAACCCTTCTCCGGTAAGACAAGACCACGTGGAAATACTTAGATTTCTAGATATGAGTTAATCATTTAGACAGAGCTAGCCAATAAGAAGCCTAGCCATCGGCCAACAGTTTAATAATTAATGTAAGTCTTTGTGTGTTTATTTGGGGGCAGTGGGACCTGGAGGGACAGGAGCTCCAGCAACAGAGCACCAAGGATGCCAGGGGCCATTGTAGCGAGGAAAGACGACACAAGGTCAACATCGAGCTTCCTCACTTCTTTGTTCCTTCATGCAGCTTTTCGTCTATCTTCTGCGCCTCTCCATAGCCCTGTGGGGGCCCCATGTTTACCACAGGGAACTTCCTGTGTTAGCAGAGGAACTGTACGGCTGTGTGATCCGGGTATAACGAGGGTGTGTCTTAAAACTGCCTTATACAGAACGGAGGCGTAGAAGTGACCCTGCGTGGCGTGCTGGGAGGACAGGAGCTCTTAGCTGGGGCAGCTACTCAGAGCCTGGGGCTAGACTCCTGTCATCCATTGTCTTTCCAGTTCGTTCACCTTATAAAATGACTCATTTATTATATATGGTGTGCTTACGATATATGCTGGTACATGTTATTATACCAGGGTTAAAAGTGTCGTCTGTAACAGGGAAGGAAAGAACAGCTCCGTGGGAAGTAAGACGTGTGCCGTGGCCCCAAGCCAGCCATGAACCAACGCCCCGGGCCAACCATCCTGGATGTTCATAGAACCTCAGTTCAAAACCCAAGTGCTTATGTCTCCCGGGAAACGCACGAGGAAGAGGGTGGGTGCCAGGAAAGGTTGCCACGGTAGAAATACATTTTAAGGATTTTTCTGGGAACTTAAGGGGAACGTCACGCAGATGTGGTTGGGTCAGGCCAATAAGAATCAGGGCATAAAACAGGTTTCAGGGTGAGCAGCTAAGGAGGGGAGCGCTGCTCGTCCCCACGGAATCCCGTGGAACTGAAGTCCAAATTTATAAGGAGAAGGACATTAAAGGTGGCTTTTAAAAGGGCTCTGCAGGACGCTGGGCCCCGCCTTCTCCTCCCCTACTCCACACTGCCCAGAAGGGCACACATAAGCAGTTCACCTCTAGAAACAAAGCATCCATCACGTTGGCAGTTGGGACGGTCACGAACCTCTTTGTCTGTTTCCATGAGCAGTGCCCAGCTCCAGCGTCCCTGACAGGAAGCAGAACACATCCCTGCGTAACTACCCAGGGAATCCCTCAGCCGCCTCCATCAGTCACACCATTAGCAGCCACTGAAGGAAAACAAAGCCTGTAAGGGAATGGGAACCTGGGGGGATGGGGCTGCGGCTCAGTGGTTGAGGACACTGATTGCTCTTCCAGAGGTCCCAGGTTCGATTCCCAGTACCCACAGGGTGACTCACAGACATCCGAAACTGCAGTTAGTTCCAGGACATCTGACAGCTTCTTGTGGCCTCTGTGGGCATCAGGCATCGGCATGGTGCACAGACAAACGTTTTGGGAAAACATATACATATAAAATGATAAATAAAAACAAACTAACCAGACGCAGTGGAAAGGCTAGATAATCGCAATAAAATGTCACAAAAGTGAATCTGTGACCCAAAGGACAGACCTGGGAGAAATCTTTGTATTTGTGTAAAAAGGAGTGAGGAAAATATGAGACAAAAATAAGAATGCAGAGGAGAGAGTGAGGGCGTTGAAGACGAGAGAAACAAGGGAGAGGACACTGCAGGAACGCTTTCCCAAAGAAACCTCGAGTCAACTGGGATTTCAAAATCCTGAAGAGAAATGACGAAAACAAACCAACCAATCGAACAAAAGGCAAAAGACATAGCTGGACCCTTTCTAGTGAAATTGATGCTCAGCAAGGAATGAGGAAGATCCAAAAAGCCCACAGAGGTGAGAAAAACCCACCTCCAAAGGCATCAAAACAAAAACGGCAGCTAACTTTTGCCTTCTAGTCTGCTAGAGGACAATGGAACGAAGCCCACATGTTCATGGCACAAATTTATCTTGAATATATTTTCAATTATAGGGGAAATTGAAGACCATAGTCCTTTTACCATAAAAAACCCCTAATAAATATACCATAGCAAGAATGAAAATGGTTCTAAGAGAAAGGTGTACCTGGAGACAATGGAAATAATCTATTGGCCATGGGAAAAACATCCCAGCAGACTGGCTGAATTTGAAAGCAATCCAGGAGGCTCAGTAAAGAGAATTTTTAACAAGACACAAGATTTTAGCCGGGGATTCAAACCCCCAGTTTGACTCACTTTTTCTCCCGTTAACGTAAAATTAACTACAAATAGTTTCCAACCTCAAAACAGCGGTGGTTCACCTGAAGCCAAAGGAGACTGACAGTGATATTTTTTGTGAATTTTCTAATCGATCTAGTACAACCGTGTGGAGCCCACCACAAACACGCCTTTCCCAAATATCCTACCATAAGCACATGCTGATTTTATACTCCTTGCCTAAATGAGCCTTCAGTTTATCACGGCCAACTTACTAAGAAGCAAAAGGAACCCGGGCCTGTCACACATGCTGCAGACTTGACATTCCAGGACAGCCGGAAAAGTGAAAGATGATCACGAGAAATGCTAGAAAAATAAATGGATAGCAGTAAGAAATAGAAAGCACAACAGGCACTTAAGCAATAATGGAATACACAAATCCCAGGAGCTGAGCCTCCAAGGAGAGACAAGCTCAAGAGCTGCATTGAGTTCCCCTGGATTCCCTGTGGGTCTAGTCCTGCGAGTGTGCGTGCGTGTGTGCGTGCGTGTGTGTGCGCACACACGCATGCACACAGAGGTGATGACTTCTCAGCAGGCGGTCTACTGGTCTTTCTGGAAGTGATACCATGGACTATGCTCCTTAATAGTCTTTTATTTCCTTTTTGAATCTCCTTTTGGCCAGCGGAACAGTCCTGTACATGTGATTAGCTTTTGTTTTCTTGTCCAGTGATGTTTTTTATCTGATTATTCGTGTCTTCCTCTCGTCTCCATGAGACAGGGAAATCAACTGAAAAATATAAGCCTATGCTTAATGAGAAACAAGTCCCCCTTTAAAACCAAACTGTATTCTCTCAATGCTTAATTTTTAACTTTTAATTAGAATTTTTAAAAACTTCCTGATTTAGAGATGTTATCTGACCTCCAAATCCTCACTTTCATTGTAGAATTCTGTTCCTTCTACTAGAGTGAAATAATGTATAATGTTTTCGCTTAAAAACATTAGTAGCAGTTATTTTCAGGCAGCAGAATATTATAGTGGTATTACTTTTTTACATTTTTTTGTTTTCCAAATGTTCTACTCTATCATAATCATAAACTGATTTCATCTTTGTTACTTAAGATGAATATTAATTGAAGGCTGCCCTAGTTTCCCTTCTTGTTGCTATGATAAAACACTTTGACAAAGTAAGTTGGAGAAGAGTCATTCAGCTTACAATTCCAAGCCATAGACCATCACTGTGGGGATGTCGAGGCAGGGACTTGAAGCCGCTGGTCCCATGCAGAGTCAAGACCAGGGAGCCCGTGAAGGCATGCCTGGCTTAGCTCACACCCTCTTTTGTAACACTGTAGACCCAAATCCAGGGAAAGGGGCTGCCCACTCTTAGGCCGAATCTCCCCACATCAACTAACATATTTAAGAAAATCTCAGCTGGGCGTTGGTGGCACACGCCTTTAATCCCAGCACTCGGGAGGCAGAGGCAGGTGGATCTCTGTGAGTTCGAGGCCAGCCTGGTCTACAAAGTAAGTTCCAGGACAGCTTCCAAGACAACACAGAGAAACCCTGTCTCGAAAAACCAAAAAAAAAAAAAAAAAAAAAGAAAAAAAAAAGAAAATCTCCCATAGACACCGCCATCAACAATCCCAACAATCCTGATGTAGACAATCTCTCTCTCACTGAGACTGTCTCCTCGGGTGACTCCAGGTTGCGTCAAGTTAAAACTCACCATCACAGAGACCAATAAAAGACTGTTTGAGAAGCATACTGGGGCCAGGCAACTTTCCAGGCTCAAGGATTTTTCTTTTGGGTACTCAGGATGGCAAGATAAATGACTTCATGGAGATGGTATCCACAGAGCTGCAGAAATGGCTTGGGGTGATCTGGGCAGCTAAAAGCATTAACTGCTCAAACCCGATGGCCAGACTTTCACCCCTAGGACCCATGGGGCAGGAGGGAACCTACTCCAAATTGGCCCTCTTATGTGTGTGCACACATACACACAGGCTCACACACACATGTACACATTCATACACTCTCACACATACAAACATTCACACATTCACATACACACACACTCACACACACATGTACACATTCATACACTCTCACACATACTCACACACACATTCACACACTCTCATACATACAAACATTCACACATTCACATACACACACACTCACACACACATGTACACATTCATACACTCTCACACATACTCACACACACATTCACACACTCTCATACATACAAACATTCACACATTCACATACACACACACTCACACACACATGTACACATTCATACACTCTCACACATACTCACACACATTCACACACTCTCACACATACAAACATTCACACATTCACATACACACACACAGGCTCACACACACATGTACACATTCATACACTCTCACACATACTCACACACACATTCACACACTCTCACACATACAAACATTCACACATTCACATACACACACACAGGCTCACACACACATGTACACATTCATACACTCTCACACATACTCACACACACATTCACACACTCTCACACATACAAACATTCACACATTCACATACACACACACTCACACACACAGGCTCACACACACATGTACACATTCATACACTCTCACATATACTCACACACACATTCACACACTCTCATACATACAAACATTCACACATTCACATACACACACTCACACACAGGCTCACACACACATGTACACATTCACACACTCTCACACATACAAACATTCACACATTCACATACACACACATACACACACACTCACACACACATGTACACATTCATACACTCTCACACATACTCACACACACATTCACACACTCTCATACATACAAACATTCACACATTCACATACACACACTCACACACAGGCTCACACACACATGTACACATTCATACACTCTCACACATACTCACACACACATTCACACACTCTCATACATACAAACATTCACACATTCACATACACACACACACTCACACACACCCAAATTGAAAATAAAATAAAATGAAAACAGTGGCGACTGTTTTATATCCCCCCCCCGTCTCCTCCTTCAGCATCAAGAACATAAGACCACTGTTGTGTGTCTGAAATCCGTTTGTCAGGAAGTATCATATAATTTCCCCACCTTGCAAAGGCCTCAGAACAGTTCTAATCATGTCAGGACTTTCGATGCAGATCTTAATTAATCGAAGAACACACGCAATAGATAGGAGGCAGGGTTACTTCGGAATGTTCCAGTTTAAAAACAGTAAAAGGATAACCCAGAAACTGGTGGGGAAGGAGACCGGTGTCGGCATTTAATACAGTGGTTCTCAACCCCTTTGGGGGGCATTTAATACAGTGGTTCTCAACCCCTTTGGGGGGCATTTAATACAGTGGTTCTCAACCCCTTTGGGGGGGCATTTAATACAGTGGTTCTCAACCCCTTTGGGGGGGTGTCGAACGACCCTTTCACACGGGTCAGATATCCTGCATACCAGGTGTTTATAGTATAATTCATATCAGCAGCGAAATTACAGCTGCGAAGTAGCAGCAAAAACAATTTTATGTCTGGGGGTCACCACATGAGGAACTGTATTAAAGGGTTATAGCAATAGGAAGGTTGAGAACCACTCCCGCAATGGGTCTGAAGCTTCACCTTGGAAGACTGGAAAGTTGTGGAGATGGAGAGTGAGAAACTCGTGACACAGGTGAGTGTATTAACACCAGTGAGTTGTGGAACCAAAATTATTATTACAGTGGCAAAGCCGCCGTGTAGATTTTACCCCAGTGGGGAAATGGTTCCTAATGATTTTAAATCTGGGCACAGCATGTCACGAGGCCTACTGTCTTTGTGATGTGCTATAGTATCTTTCAGCCAACTAGTAACACGGTCAGGCTGGTGCTCTTGGCGACTGTAAGCGGTGACTTCCTGGCTGGGTGGTGATGGGGCGGGCACCACCTCAGTCGGTCACTGACGTCCCTTTGTGGGTTGCTTGGAGGATGAAGGGAGGAGAAGGCCTCCTTCTCTATAGTGATGGTTGGCCTTGAGGTGCGGGATTCTGTGTGTGTGTGGGGGGGGGGTCCCAGCAGATCCGAAGCTTCTTTTAAAGAGTGGCTTGTGGTTGCATTGTTCTTAAGTGGCTTCCGTTCTGCAAAGCATCTGAATAGATCAGGAAGAAGCACTTGAAGAAAACTATAACCTCCACTTAAATTCGGTCAAGGTCTCTGGATAGAGAATGGCCCTGAGGGTCCATGACCATCTGTAGCCCCTGCTGGTGGGTGAGTTTATAGGGGGCTCCCAGCTTGGCAAGGTTCCCAGCTCACTCCTTCTTGGCTGGCCAGGAGGAGCAGAGGGCCTGGCCAGGAGGAGCAGAAAGTCACGCCCACTTGTAGGCTTTCATCTTCCCAGAAGCCTTGGTCAGTGACATTTTGCAAGGCCCTGGCTGACTGTCTCCGACTGTCCTAAGACAGTAAGTGGCTGACCACTGGAATAACACTGCCGATTCAGCTACCCTCGTGCTAGGATGCTGGGTGACGGCATGTGTCTCCATCATGCTGTGGCTGGCTAAGCCGCTGTCCATACAGACAGCTGACCTCACACTTGAATAGTACAATTAGCAAGCGCGTTTGTGGGCTGCGCGGGGATTTGTCTTCCGCTATGCTTTGCATTATATATGCTATACACACTTCTTTTTCCCCATGTACGAGCCATGACACTTTTCTTAAGAACGCCATATTCTGGCTAGGAACGTTCCCGTCACTGCCTAACACAGTATCGGCGACAGCATTGAAGACGGTCAGGTACCGTAAAAACGTATAAAGGTTTACTACTCAGACTTCGCTGAATTTTTCATTGGTGCATCAAGTCCAATCCAGAGGAATGAGGTGGCTTAGTTATAGTTCTACTGCCGCGAAGACGTCATTACCAGGGAAACGTATAGAAGGAGGCATTTAATTGGGGGCTGGCTTACGGTTTCAGAGTGCCAGTCCGTGACCGTCACAGTGGAGGACACGCTGGCAGGCAGGCAGGCAGGCAGGCATGGCGCTGCAGCAGTAGCTGAGAGCTTACATCTACATCCAAGGGCGGCAGGCAGAGAGCCCTTGAGACTGAGACCGATGTGGGCTTTGGAAACCTTAAAGCCCAACCCCGGTGACACACCTCTCCCAACAAGGCCATAGTCCACCAGCTGAGAAACTAACATTCCAGTATATGAGTCGATTGACATCCATTCAAGTCACCAACCACGTGAGGCAATGGTCCAGGGTTTTAATTAGGGATAATAGTTATAGTTATATAGTCATTGTGACTTTATGCAAAATTTTATGAAAGCTTCAAGTTTCCACTTGGCTTGGGGACTTACATGACGGTGACTTTACTAATATCTTTAAAACCACACTTCAGAGTTCCATCTTCAAACGCCACCCAGTTAAATTTGAAAGAGTGCTACTCACAAACTTACGCAGTAGGGGGCCAAACGGAAATGCATTGGTTTTTAGTTTTAGAAGTTAGAAACTTCCTGTGAGCGACACGGAGGAGAAACAGAGATGCTTAAGTTATCTATTCAGACTTTTTTTTTTTAATAACGTACCTGGATGAGGTGAGAGGAAAGACATCATTAGCAAATCCATATCCCTGCTCCGTGCCTCTGGCCTCAGCTAGTGTCCCAATTGCCTTGTGTGATCAGCACAGCTTAAATGGAAACGTCTTTGGTTCTCTGTGGGCTTGACTTACAAATTACATGGTTTTAGGCTTCCTAATCATTGTCTTGATTCCAAATGGGTAGAACTCGTGCTACAGACTGATAACAGCCTCTTGGTGAAGATGGGACCCCACCAGCCCAGTGTCTCTCCAAGAGAGACTAAGGGGCAAACGGAAGGCATTCAGCAGCCCTCCGGGCAGAAGGACGGTGTTCACAGGTGCCCACTGTACGGTGTTGACAACTGGTGGACGGATATAGGAATGAACACTACTTAGGGGGACATGGGAGACCACCGGGGAGGGGTGCAGTTTAAGCAGATGCGGGGTTTGTATGCACCGATCTCTCCGCACACAGACACCCCTTCACGGGAATGCAAACGGACAGCATTCCTGAGGACTCCAGGGCTCTGCTTGCCTGGCATGAGAAGCCACAAGCCAGCAAGACATTTGCCATTTTGGCAGCTTGGGTAAGAGGAGGAAGGGCGGCCGAGTGAATATTACCCCGCCAAGGGATTTCCCTAATTTTACCATTAGAGTGAGAAATAGTCCCTGCAGCACTGGGGATGGGCCAAAAGACAGTGTCAAGGAGACAGCAGGGCTAACAATAGCACGCCAGGCAGCGGATTAGATAGAGCGTGGCGTGTGGGAAAGGCAGGAGACCGGGACAATGGAGAAAGCACAGGCGTTTACATGTCACCAGGCACACCGACAGCCACGGGGAGGGATGGCGGGCAGAGGCTGTGATGGGCTTCGCTGGGGTGTACGGCTGACTGTCTGTAAACCCACAGCACGGTATACAGACGGCTGTTTGAAATTTACAGGCACCATGTGTTAATCGTGCTGTGTGTGCCTGTGGGCTTGTAGGGTATGTGTGGGCAGTGTGTGTGTGCGTGCGTGTGTGTGCGTGCGTGTGTGTGTGTGTGTGTGTGTACATGTGGGTATATAACGTATTGTGGTCAGTGTGTGTATATGTGTATGTGTGCATGTGGGTGTGTAGTATATGAGTGGGTAGTGTGTAGTGTGTGTGTGATGTGCATGAGCATAGATGTGTGTATATGTAGTATATGCGTGAGCAGTGTGTGTGGTGTATGTGTTTGTGTGTGTGATGTGTGTATGTATATGTGTGTGGGTATGTAGTATATGTATGGGTGGTATGTGTACATGTGTGGTATGTGTGCTATGTGTATGTTGTACGTGTATGTATGTGTGTATGCAGGCATATAGTATATGCACGGGCAGTGTGTGTATGTGTGTGGTGTGTGTGGTATGTGTATGTGTATGTATGTGGGTTTGTAGTACATGTATGGCAGTGTGTGTGCATGTATACACGTGTGGTATGTATATGTGTGTGTGTATGTGGGTTTGTAGTACATGTATGGCAGCGTGTGTGCACGTGCACGCGTGTGGTATACGCATGTTGTGTGTATGTGTGTGTGCACGTGCGCACATGTGGTGTGCATGTGTCTCAACAGGCACACATGGAGGTCAGAAACTGATGTCAGGATTTCTTCTGTTGCTTTTCCCTCTTGCTTTTGAGACAAGGTCTCTCACTCAGAACTAGAGCTCTCCGTTTCAGCTGCCTGGCTGGCCAGTGAGACCCCAGGGACTGGCCTGCCTCCTTTCCCGTCCCACTCCACCTAACCCACGAAGGCGTAGCGCTGTGCCTGGGTTCTCAAGTGCATTCTGGGAATCTGAACTCAGGTCCTCACGCTGGCATGGTGAGCGCCTCTGACTGAGCTGTCACCATTGGTGAGCTGATTGGTAACTAAGAGACCCTTTTCCTTGGGAACTATTTTAGGTCAGCTTAGACACTCACAGGAAAGCAAAAGCCTTTTAACCTTTGTGTTTCTAACGCTGAGGCTTCCCTGAAAGTATTGCATCTTCTACATGGAACTCACTCTGTCGACCTAAAAACATTAACCCAAAGTTTTGGGGCTGAGAAAACTGTGAGGAAGGGTACAGAAAGGATAACATATCTGGGGTCAACCTGACAGAAGGAGAGGGAGGAGAGAGCCACAGCTGCGGACTGGAGTCGTCTACAGACTCCCCCATCCATAGGTTTGGCCGTTAATGATGGGTGTTGACTGGCGGACAACTACACATGGCCTCTCTGTATGTCTTCACACATGGAGGCTGGGTTCTGGGGATGAGTACGGCACACGGGGTGAACAAGAGAGCTGTGGAAAAAATGGAAAATGTATCTTTTTATGATCTCCCCTTGAAATTCATGCAGCATCGTATGGTCTCTCAGCTGGGCCAATCACAAAGTCATTTAGATGGGAAGGGTAGTGTAGCAGATTTCACCTCTTGGTGGACACTGACAATGTTAGAATTTTGGTGACCATTTTTGGAGATTACAGTCTGCCACAACCTGTAACAGCAACTATGGGGGGGAAATGCCATATTCCAACCGGAAGAGCAATGCTGCTTAGCGAATGAAGAGGCCAGACTTTGTAAGCAAATATTAGAGGTTCCTTATACACTTTGGTGACAGTGGGGGAATTTAATATGCTCTTTGTATCTCTGTTTCCTCATTAAAGAAAACTGGGATGCTGTAGGGGGAAATTGCTATTATGAAAGTTCTTAGAAGTCTTGATAGCTTCCTTAGAGTTATCTACGTTGTAACACCAGAGAACCATGTCCTCTAACCCCGTGGTTAATATCTGCCAATTATTATGGAGGCAAGTTGACTTAAAAACCCGTGAGTAGGTATTAGTCTTATCCAAACATGAAAACCATGACTGGTTAAAAGGAGCCAAAAGAAGGTGCTAAAGACAGGGTTTATACTCAGATCAACTTGGGAAGAGCCCGCGTCCCTGGGTGACAGTGAGAAACAGCATTCTTTTTTTTTTTTCTTTCTCAAACCAGGTTTGTGAATGAGTGAAGACAGACGGCGTTGCATCACACCGTCGGAACACGGGTCTGTTTCTCAAAGCGGAGAGCCCGTTCTTGCTGGGTAAACACAGAAAACGTGAGCGATACCTGGGCGCCATTGTAAAGTGACCCCTATCGTTTGAATAACCCCAAGTACTGGCATAAGAGGAAGCCATTCTCTTGGTCACTCATCTCCTGAATGAGGGGACGGATAACCTCTGGTCCACTGGGACAGGCTTGACATACTCAGCAGAAATCTCTGACCCCATGAGGGGGAAGGGATCGCTCACCCACGAGGGTGGCTGTTCAGCACCCTGCCTCTTCGGAAGTTTGATTCGAGAGTAGACTTTTCATGGCTTCCTTACCCTGCTTTGATGCAGTTTAGTGGGGGCTTTCTCTCTTGACCACGGTAAATGCGGTGGCCGTCGGGGAGGGGTCCTGGCTGCTGGCACACACATGTTTCTGGTTCCTTATCCAGTCGGACTGTAGGCGTCCCAATGGCAGGGACCTGACTCGCTTCGTTCCACAGAGCATATCTCACGTCCAGTCCGATACTGGCGCACAGTAGGTGGTCTAGTCCAGCACCGGCGCATAGTAGGTGTTCAGCACTTAACTAGATGTGTCTCAGGTTGAGTGCTTGAATAAAAAGTTCGGTCAAGAAGCCAGAGTCTGTGAAATCAAGCCACCGGGGTTCTGGCCCTGGTGCAGCCGACCCACACGGTAAGACACAGGAAGGGTTAGGACGTCGTCACTTTTGTGGAATGCTATCTGCCGCTGTATCCTCAGGAAGCTGCACATATGGTCACCGCAGAGGGACTGTCGTCTGTGGGAGTCAGTCCCCTCGGCGCACAGTCAGACTCTTTGCCATTGATTTCCAGTAGGTAGGGACACAGTAACAGAAATAGAGACATTTCAGAACCACCACTTAAGACATGTCACCTCAATGTAATAGCGGTTAACACTCATTGCCGGTGTGACAGGGTCCAGGGTCACCTCCGGGAGAAGGCTATGGGCACATCTGGGAGGGAGTTTCTAGACTGGGCACCTGAGGTGAGGAAACCCGTTCTACCTGTGGGGGTCGCCATTCCATGACCCAGGGCCCTGAACTCAATACAAAAGGAGAAGGCAAGCCGGTCAGCGCCATTCACCTCGTCAACTTCCTGATCGCGGGTGTACCGTGACCAGCTGCCTCGTGGTCTGGCCGGTGCTGTCCCTGCCACGGTGGGCCACACCCCTTAACCTGAGACTCACACCAACCCCTCCCACGGCTAATTTGCCTTTGTTGGGTATTTCTTGTCACAGCCACAAGGAAAGTAACCAGAACGTCTGCTCACAGGCCTTGGCTTCGCTGGAGTTGTTGCGTAGAAGCCAGAAACTGTGAAAAGCCTCTCATTAGGCAAGGTTGACAACTGGAAAATCTTGTAGATTAGTGATTTCTTGCCTGCAAATCAAATATAGGACTTTATTGTGATATGAGTATATCCCATCAGAGATTAACTAGGGACAATTTATTATTATTATTATTATTATTATTATTATTATTATTATTATTTGTGCCTGTGTGAGTATAAGCCACCTGTATGCAGGTGCCTGTGGAGGCCAGTGATTTCTTGCCTGCAAATCAAATATAGGACTTTATTGTGATATGAGTATATCCCATCAGAGATTAACATGGGACATTTATTATTATTATTGTTATTTTTATTATTATTATTATTTGTGCCCGTGTGAGAGTATAAGCCACCTGTATGCAGGTGCCTATGGAGGCCAGAAGAGGGCGTCAAATCTCCTCTAGCTGGAATTACAAGCTGTTGTGAGCCGTTTGACATGGTTTCTGGGGACTGAGCCCAGGTCCTCTGGAAGAGCAGCTTGTGCCCTTAAGCACCGAGCCTTTCCAGCAGGACAGCAATGACGTCTGTTAGTCATATATTACAAAAACATAAATTTAAGCACAGAGACAAAAACAGAGCTACTGATTTGGTTTGGAGAATGTGGTACCAGTGAACTTAAATATTTATTATACAGTGTCTGTGTAAAAGTCTTAATGAGTCCTAGCTTTTATGGCCTCCCTTCTGGAAACAATAAAAAAGAAACGCTAAATTTTGTAATGCTGTTTCTAATCGGCATTCCACCACAAGGCACCACTTAAAGAGGAGTCCGTTTAAAAAAAATAATAATAATGGCACATTCCGTTCTGTCCTGAAATCTCCAACACCTACCCTCAGAAGCCAAGGACAGCAGGGGTGTCTCCACAGGCTCCCACAGAGCCTCAGTCTCCAAGCAGGTGTCTCCCCTAATCCAAGGAGCAAGAACTATTCAACAACATCCTGTCTCCTAATCCCTCTGAGGCCACTCGAAGAAAAACGGCTCAGCCTCCATTCCAAATGCAAGGGATTTGGGTTTGGTTTAAACAACAGCTTGGGCAAACACGTCACAGTTCCATTCTTTTACAGCGGGGTGGTAGGTGATGACGTCATTGAAAGGGTGGCTTTGGACTTTCTAAACACAGGGCTGTGACAGCAGCCGGCTGAGCGCCGGGCTCCTCCAGTTGCTCAGACTGTTTTCTTCTCATTCAGATAGATGGGGGGGCGCGGTGAGAGCTTTTCTGGTGTGTTGAGCTAAACAATGACATTGACACCTCCTGCTTCAGCTTGGATATGCTAGGCGTCCAGTTCAGCTTCCCTGGGAAGAGTCTCCTTTGGCCATCTACAAATTCCAGAGACTCCGGACAAGTCAGTCTTAAGCGGCTGGAAATAGCTTTGCAGGGCGTCGGTTTGAGCACACGTGTGGTTTGCTGTAGGCTGGAAGGTCGCGTAAGATCTCTCACGCTTGCTCTATGCTTGACGCGTGTTGGTGCATGAAGTGCTTTCTCTAGAGGACTTCTTCCCTGGGGACTCACATAACACCCAGCATCCTTCATGTAAGCACCGATCGATCATTCACCTTCTCTGTGTGGGTAAAAGGCCTCTGTGGATGGCTGCGGCCCTCTATGGTGCCTGGTTTGGACTTGCGTAGCATGTGGACGCTGTTTCCCTCATTACCCATTCCTAGACGGGTAAGACTTTCTCGGCTCGGGTAACAGAAGCGGCGGACACTTGGGATGGCGAGGGAGGGTGGAGATCAGCACCCGAGGGACCGTGCCAACCCCCTCTGCACCAGGACTGTGAGATTCTCACGCTCCAAGAGTAAAATCAGATGCTGTGGAACCAGACTGAGGCTATGGACTTTGTCCAGGGGGTACTGTGCCCTTTTGGCACCTTGACCTACTTATTAGTTAAGTCTAGGGCAGACAGAATTCAAAAGAACCCCGTAAATCTGGGTGGTTAAAAACATGACATCTTTATTTCCACTGAAATTCAGTATTCCCTTCCATTAAAACGTGGGTTGCAAACCAAAAACCTTGTGATGTTGCCGCCAAGAGAAATGGCAGATATCTGCATTTCCTATTGCAGTTGTTAGACTAGCTCAGTCTGGAAAAGGCATTTCTGGATAGTACCAATTCAAAACTGCGGTAGCTGTTGTGCCTACTGCCAGTTTGTATGATTTAATAACATACTATCAAAGTGCCTATCCTATCCTAATTAAAGAAATGGTACATTTTATTTTTCAGTTTTTGAGGGTGTAATAACTTCATTTCTCTCCTTCCCTTTTCCTCCTTCCAACCCCCTCCATATATCCCCCTCCCTACTCTCTTTCAAAATGCACAGTCCCTTCTTAAAAAAAAACACATTTTAATGAAGAGTGGTTTCCTTTGCAACCTGGCATGATCTGTCTTATGCATTTCACATACCATTCTGAGAAGAGTCCATAGGATTTACCAAGAATTGCCAAGATAATGCTCATGGCACCAAAAGAGTTAAGTTTCCTGACACTATACACAGAGAGTTTAATAATGCAGCAGCCAGGTTTCTAGAGCCAATCATTCCACACTGGCGTCTTTTGAGGCTGAAACCAACTTGACCCTGAAAGCCACACAATCTCATTGCTGCAGGCAAATGGTTCTCATGAGTCTACTATCCTTATTTTGCTATATAAAAAAAGGACCTGTGGACTTGAAAGCACCTCTCTTCATCGAGGAGACTGTTTTCCCAACTTTATCACTGACATGTTGCCACCAACGCCCATCCTCTCTCTCTCTCGTGTTTCTGTTATTGAAATCCAGTCTCAGGTCTAAGGGTTTCAAACACAATCCTCTCGTGAATCTAAAACCCCGGGAGGGAACCAGGAAAAAGAATTACAATATTGTAGTTGGATCAAGCAAAGTCAAGCGCCAAGTGTCTACCGTCAGAGATGGCGCTTCTTAAATGACGGGTCCTCGCCGTGCTCAAATGAGATGTCGCACACCAGCTGACATGATCTAGGGGTAGCCTCTGGGTTACTGGAACCATAGGGTGAGTTACATGATGGCAGGTGCGTGGCACGTACAAGCATATTAGACAGTGGACAAGCCTAATGGAAACTCTGGTCAAAACAGGTCCACTCACCGAGAGCTGCTTAGGAAATAATCGATACAAGCAGTTACTCACTTATCACTACAGCTAAGAGCTATTCGAAATTCTCACCCACAAGTGTAAAATGTATAACTTAAAATCCTGCACCTGGGAATATACGTTAGAAACAATTTATTCTTTCGCCGAACTAAAATCTGACTAACATGCCATCAACACACGGCCATCATGTTCTGTAGAGCCCAGCCTGTCTTAGCACCTTCAAATGCTGGTTCTATCCCATGTGGCGCTCTAAAATATGAGTCTGTTAAATCTGTAAGATTTAGAATCCTGTTTATACATCTAGGCTTCTGCTTGCCTCAGAGCCAGAGGTTTCCTTGAAACCACAAGCTACGGAAGAAGCTAGCAGAACCATACCAATGCTCACACACCAACCCCGAACACAGTATGTCAGAGGAGTAGAGGGAATGAGAATCCTTGCTAGTCACGGTTGCCAAATTACCCACGCAAAGACCGGGAGCAAAATTTTGGTGAGCATTTTGTATTTTTGTTGCAGTCTAGGTAGAGCTCACATCAATGAATATTTAGTTCCAGGCTACCGTTTCCTTCTCTAGATAAGCATTTTAATTAAGAATAAGGATCAGAGCCAACCTACAGGACTCCTTAGAAAAGGCCACCTAGCCCTTCCTCTACATTGCTGGGTTTTCACAGAGAACCACAGAAAAACAAGCCTTTCGCAGTAACACCCAAAACAACCGCACACGCACGTATAGGTCCCACCCCAACTTCCTTGGCACACTGAAGATTCTTTTTCTCTAAACAGGAAGCTGTTGACAGTTTCCCCTCTTGCTTACAGGGTACCAAAAGCCTCTTTTGTACGATGAGAATCACAACTTTCAGAGACTAGAGTCTTCTCTCACTGCTCCCATTGTTCCTAATTACACAGGCTGCACATGAGACAGAAACCAAATTCCAAACTGCTGGAGGCTGATGCAGAACCAGTTAACTGCAACAAGGAAAAGTTAGCTGCACCCTGCAAGGCAGGGCTGGAGTTATTAGACTCGGAACAATACAGAACGAGGAGGATTCCTGGAATTCGAGGGAGCAAATCTGGCTCAGGCTGCAAAACGCGAATCTCTAAATAATGTATGTTAGCAAGCCTTGCGCAAGGAGATTACATTTTAACCTACTCCATGGAACATTAATCCATATTTAACCAAATTCCAGACATTGCCTGAAAATCCGTGGCTAGCAGCCGCTTCGCATTCTTTGGCTGGGTCCTTCAGTAACAGCTCCCGAAGACAAAGTTGTAGGAGGTTAAGAGGGGAGGGAAAAACCACTGTGGGGCTGTAAAACCACGTAACTCCAGTGTACAAAGCAAGCTGATTACCTCACGCAGAAGTGTGGGGTTTAGTAGTCCATGCTCCCGCAGCCCCTGGGAAGCAACAGCAGCAGCGACGGCAGCAGCAGCAGCAGCAGCAGCAGCGAGGTCCAGCATCCACCGGCTTCTAACAAGCCTTTGACTGTGCGGACTCAGGCACAGACTCTGCCTCTGGCTGACGTCAAAGTCCCTGTCACATGGCCAGATAAAAGCCAAGAGAGCATTGGTTGTCGTAGCAACCGCAGGCCGGCTCTGAAATTATTTCAATAGGTCATCTGTCAGTGATGTGTGCGCTTGTGTGTGTGCATCTGTGTGTGTGGGGTGTGGGGTGTGTGTGTGTGTGTGTGCTCGTGTGTGTGTACACACAGAGTGCAAAGCCATCGTGAACAGCGCCTGATAACCTCAGCCCTCGAAGTTGTGGCTCACGGGTGCCTGCAACTTTTTGTCGTTAAAGCTTGTCTGTCCTTCCTCCAGCAGCTAGAAAATACTGCTGCTGGGACCCATGGGGTCGGGCTATCCCAGCAGGAAGCCCCTCCCCCTCCACTCAAGGGAAGAAACCGAAAACACCCACGGTGTGGTTTTCTGGGTGAGTTAAATTACCCTGTAAATAAACCGGGGGGAAAACAGCTTCCAAAGGAGTATGGACGATAGGAAAAACTATCCTTAAAAAGCAAATCCACATCAGCGTGTTAGTAAAAGCTGGCGGATACTTCCCGGGAAAGGCGACGTAGAAAGCAGGTAAGGTAAATCCGAGGCACACACCATCTAAGATCCTGTGGGAAAGCGAAGGCTGGAAGACTTCCGCAGCGGCACAACTCTGAACGCCCCGGTGATTATGAGAAAAAGGTAAAAGCTCCTTTGCAGTTACCGAGTCCCACCGCCCACGAGTGGCTCTCGGAGTTTCATGTTGAGTGAATGGATCCATCCGCAGCCCACAGACACCAAGTTCATTGGAATTACCCAGACCGGAGGAGAGAAAGGCCCGGCCCACCTGTTCCCAAATTACGGCTTCATTTCCTCCAGGGCCACTTTAGCTCACCCCCAGCCCTGCGCACATGCTCATGGCCCAGTTAATTCTCGTTCTTAATTAACAGGAAGCCGATTAAACAAAATTAAATGACACCCAGAGAAACTATGAGAAAGCCACTTAGAAAATGTGGACTCATTCAAAAGACGAGGGAGCAAAACGGGGAGGAGGGGAGGTTGTTCCAAAAAGACCCTTATGTGCCGGGGTTACAAGGCTTACACACACACATACACACACACACGCGGGCACGCGCGCACACGCACATGTGTGTGTACTCAAGCGTGTGCCCACATGCATGAGTAAGCATACTCACAAGCACACTCACGTACACACACTCACAAATACATATGCATGCACACATACACGTGCTCACACACATGCACACTCACAGCCATCCACAGCATATACACATAGCACTGCGCACATACATGCGCACATTTATGCATACACATGCACATGTACGCATGCCTGCACACTCATATACACTCGTAGACACGCACACGCAATGCGATGCACACCCATGTGAGTGCATGAGCACACAAATGTACACACACTCACAAATACACACGCATGCACACATACACATGCTCACACACATGCACACTCACGTATTCGTAAACTACAGACGCAGGCATGCACACACACGTGCACACACCCACATGCACACACCTATGAGTACATACTCACATAGATACATGTGTGCACAGTCATATACACTCACAGACATATGCACACACACACACAAGAGATGAGTAGTTCGGGACCAACTGGCAAAATTATGCTTGTGTCATGGAATGATGCCTCTTGAAGGGAGGCAACCACTGCTCCTCTCACAAGGCTAGTAACCCTGATCCCAGTGTCCACAGAAGCCTCCCCGTCCATCTGTTGTCATCATGTCCACGCTAGCCCCTGTGAAGAGGAGAAGGTTTTTTATCGGAGCAGTGCTTCTTCTGACTCCGTGGGCGGTAGCCTGGCACACGTAGACACAAGCCATAGAGGAAGATCCTTTGATGCCGACTGATGACAGCTGGGGATGGGCCTACGTTTGTGAGTGACAGCAGCTGAAGCCAGTGTCTACGCCTCGTAAAGAGCGGATGTGAGCGACGGTTCTCATCCCCCCGAATTCGCGTTCTGTTTATAGTTCTGGTTTTCTGCTTAGAAGCGTGGGTCCCACTGATGCGGTAGACAGCGAAGGCGGTAGAGACAGCGTAGGCCGGGGCCCAAGTTCTCCCCGCTGACTGCCTGACCTGTCTTAGATCAGGCTCTGAAGCCATGATGGCTGCTCAATTGTCTCTCCTTTTAGTACAGTTTGACATCAGGAGAGTTAAGACTGCAGTGTCGGCTCCCACCAGTAGGTGATGCCCTCTGAAGCAAGGAGTTCTTAGAAACTTTACATTCCAGCGCTTGGAACGGGTTCATTTAAGAATTGGCAAAATCTAGCACTCTGAGTTTCCTATCAACTTTATAAGTATGCTTCACTCATACCCACTTGGGTTTAAATTGCTGGCAGGTTAAGCTAACCAGCGAACCATATTCACCGCGAGAAAATGGGTGAAGACCTGTGTCCTATGGGATGCATCCAACCCCGTCATCCAGTCTCCTCTGTAAACCACATGGGATCGAGAATTTGCTTACAAATAAGGAAGCTAGCAGTCATCTCCAGGTTAAAACCATAACGTTGATCTCCTTGGAGTCTACCGATTTGGCTAATTGATTCGAACCATCATAGGCGTCACACCAGCGCCTTCTCCCACGACCTCGTTTCCTGGAGGCCAGGTCATTTGAAACCATTCACCTGGTTTTAAAACAGCGACTCAAACACAGGTTTCCCCCCAAATCTCTACTTGCCGAAAGCAGGGTGGGTCCAGCTATTATTAGTCTGACTGCTTTGCCAGGAATATGTAGTAAACATCACTGAGCAAGGCTTGCATGCCTCAACTAACAGGTGCTTTAGGCTGTGAGTAGACAATTTTAATCAGCCCTAAAACCATCACTATTTCTAGGCAGCGATGTCACTGACTCTACTGTCCTAATGTTAGTGGGAGGCTCGTACCTATCCTTGGAGCTCTCTGATGCAAATCTTATCTCTTTTGGTTGGACCTTGGGCAAGTCACCAAAGTTCCTGCCCTAAGCCACAGCGCCTACATGCTAAGGTTGTTGTGAAGATTACAAAGGGAACAGATCATAAAATTTCAACCTCTGCCACAGGACATGGGGCTCAGAGTGTGTTCACCAGTTCTCACTGAGCAGTCGAGCATTGATACATCTATGAAGACCTCCGGGGTAAGGATCCTATTTGTCATGCTGCCCGTGGTTAGGACAGAGCCCAGACACAGCAAGGGTTCACTCAGGGCAGAATGACTCACGGATTAGGGAGAGAATGTGGAGTAATAGGAAGACAGAATGCTTTTTTATTTCTCCTACCACAGAAGAGAGAGGCTTCCCCTGAGCCGTCTCCAACCCCCAAAGGGGCAGAAGGGAAAAAAAAAATAGAAGACAAAAATGTTGAGTTCTCACAACATCTTCTAATGATGGATGGTTCTCAGTAAATCCATCTTATCCCAGTTAAGTCACGAGTAAGAAATACGCTGACGTACTTTACAGTTACTGCTATTGATGTCTGATAATAATTTACTTTAACTGGCATCGAGCGTTCACTATGTGTGGGACACGTCTGTAGATTCTGCATACACATTAAGTCACTCTGCAACCCTGTGAGGCACGTACTGTCTTCCACATTTCACAACCAAAGAAGTCAAGGATAGGTCAAGTTGCCTGCCTGCCTAGGGCACATCAGGGCCCACGTTGATATCTAGGTAGCCTAACTTCATATACTTTTAGAAATGTATTAGTAAACATTTTTAGGCAAAAGTAAGCTCTTTCTTTTTTTTAAATTTTTACATACTAGGGTTGTTTTATTTTTAGATGTACTTTTATTTTTAAAATTATGCATATGGTTTGTGTCTCCGTGAATGCGTGCATTGAGTATGGGAGAGGTCAGAGACATGGGGTTTGAATCCTCCTAGGGTTACAGTCAATTGTACAACTTGGGGCTTGGAATTGAACTCAGGCCCTCCTGCAAGAGCAGAAAGTACTCTAACCACTGAGCCATCTCTCCGGTTCCCAACATTGATTGACTGATGATTGATTGATTGATTGATTGATTGATGGTGCTGAGATCAAACCCAGGTTCCTGTGAGCTACACAGCACAGTACCAAATGAATTACAACCCAGGTCCCTATTTATAGAGTGCAGCCTTCCTGCCAGCCTGGTTCAAGAGCCGCATCAGTCCCAAATGAACACACAGGACGCTGTATTAATTATGAAGCTGTTGACCATTTGCTTGATTTCTTACTGGCTATCTCTGACTTAAGTACTTACTCCATAATTGTTAATCTAAGTATTTCTCTTACTGGAGAAAGGGTTCGGACTTCTTACCCCCATGGCAGCTACATGATGACTCCCTGTGTTTCTCTCTCCCAGAATCCTCTTTGACTCCTAGTCCCACCTATCTTGCTTCCCTATTGGCCAACAGTGCTTTATTGACATATGCACAGGACTTCCTCATCACCTATTTTTATTTATTTATTTATTTAAGGAGTGGGGAGAAAGACAGATCCTCAGGGTGAGGAGCTCAATACAGGAGCTTTGAGGAGTCACAAATATTTGATTTCTGACATCGAGGACATGGCAACATTATCTGCTGTCTTCTCCTTAAATAGTTGGTGCACGCTCGCACACATGCATGCGTGAGTGTGCGCGTGTGTGTATGTATGTGTGTGCGCGTGCGTGGGATGAATGTGTGAACATGAGTGTGTGTGGGTGCAGGTGACCGTGTGGACACAGGGAGGCCAGAGGGAGACGCGGCGCCTTTACTGCTCACTGCTTCACGCAGGGTCTCTCACAGAACCTTGGCACGCTCCGATTTTCAGCTAGGCTGGCAGATCCTAGCCAACTTCCCCTCCTCCCCCGCCTTCTCTGCCGATCACTGGGATACACATGCAGCTCTGCTTTGGCTTTCTCCACGTGTGCTGGGGACGAGCCCTGAGTGCTCTGACCCACTGAACCATCTCCCGGCCCCAGGAATTGGATTTCTTAAGTGACGTGGGGCTTTAAAAATGCTCAGAAACTAAAGGGACAGAAACTGAGAAACAGAACCGAAGAGGAGGGACGCAGGCACCTGTCCGTCCCTGCTGGCATTTGCTGGCTCCCGAGCGACCTCCCGTGAAAATGAGAAGGAAGGACACGAGGAGTCAAAGCAGACAGGAACTCTGCCGGGTTCTGGTCGACCCAGGAGGCGAAACGGGAGCTTTGGATCCTCCAATAGGCCTGAGCGTGGTAAGCGACTTAAGTTTTCAGTTCCCATGCATAAAATAGTAAATCCTCAAGTCAGTAGAAGACAAACACATGGGACCTTACAGAGGCCAATGTCCGCCCCTCAGATCACCATGACATCTTAAAAAAGGTAATTTCCTGCATTCTCGTTTCCTTCTAGAGCACACAAATCCTCTCTTTATTACAACACAGGATGGCGCCACCCAGGGCCTCTGAAAATTGTCACACACCATTTCCAAATTAATTTAAAAAAATCCCTGAGCAGCCAAGGATGTCCTAGATGAGACAGAGGTCTATAACGGAAACAGCAGACAGCAGAAACAGACCCACAAGCCACTTGTCTGTAGTCAGACAAGGTCCCGAGCATACTTCATATGTAGAAGGAGATAAATGATAACACGGGGGGGGGGGGAGTTCTGCACATAGAAGTGAGACAGGGAGTCTGGAGAGATGGCTCAGCATCCAAGAGGTTACACCGCTTTCCACAGACAACCAGGTTCAGGTCCCAGTACCCGAGTAAGGTGGCTCACAACCACCTGTAACTCCAGCTCCGACCTCTGGGGGCACTGCACTCACACGGCAAACGCCCGCCCCCCCCCCAACACAATTAAAACAAAAACAAACTCCTCTAAAACAAAATCTGACAAAGCAGAATGCTAAAGTTAGATAACTACGGAACAAGTTCTTTCATACTCGAAAAGAAGATCAAGACATATTAAGCACAGGAGGAGGATGGTAATAGAAGAACGGAAATAAAAATAACTGGAAACAGAAAAAAAGAAGCAAAACTTAGAACCATCCAGCTTATTTAAAAACAATGAAGTTGACAAGGATCCATCGCCATGAAAGGGGGAGGAACCACTCCAGAGTCTTTATTATTATAAATATACTGTGGCCGACACTACATCTGTAAAATTGATAATTTAGGGAGAAAACAGACTCATTTATTGTGAGATGAGAACCACCAAAATGTATCCAACATGAAATCCATAATTTGAACAGTTCTAGAAACTGTTAACAGAATTGAAATAACTTTATACTTCCTCCAAAAGAAAATTCAAGAACTACAGGGGAATTCTCAAGAAATGGAGAAAGAATCTGACACCTAATTGTACACAGTCTACTCCCGGAAAAAAAAATAACAACAGCAGCACAAGAAATCTTCAGTCTATTTTAGAAAAGTGGAGGTATTCTGATGCCAAAGTCAAGGACAATATAGAAAAAATCCTTAACAAATTGTTGGGGAATGTGACCCCTGAGTATACACACAGAGGATTATACACTGAAACCATTCCAGTTTGTTACGATGGCAATGCTTGTTAGATATTTGAGGATCAATCTATGTGTTCTGCCATACCAAGGGAATAATAATAGGAGTGAAACAGAGTAGGCAAAAACAAATAGATACCACCATCCTCAGGGCATACTGACAATGAGGAAGTATTTATTCAGGAAAGCGTAGAACTCTGAAAAGTCACTGAGATTCCACACCGTGGGAGTGACTCCTCCCTCCCTCCTGAATCCTCAGCTCAGAGTGATGGACGTTTCTCTCTGAGACTGCAGAGCGTACTTTCCCCTTTGAGTTTTAATCAAGGGCACAGCCTCTCACGAGGAGAGGCAGCCTACCAGCAGGGTTCCAGCTCTGTGGTGGTTCAATCCCTTGTGCACTGTAGCCAAGAGATTGGGGCCTTCTTTCTTCTCTCATTTAAAAAAGAATTCCTTTAAAATCTATCATCATCATCATCATGTGTGTGTGCATGTGCGTGTGTGTGCCTTGCACAACATTGTCAGAGGACAAGGTTCAGTAGTCAGTTCTCTCTCTCATCATGGAACTGAATTCAGATTTTCAAAATTGGCTATGCCAGACCTCATTAAAACAGCTTAATAACCCATAATCCAAAGACTTAAAAGGCTGAGGCAGGAGGATCATGGGCTTGAGGCCAGCCAGGGATGTCTGGGGGCCACCCCTATGCTGCATAGCAAGATGCTTCATAAATAATGAAAAAAGTTTAACCAAAATCACTGAACAGATAAATAAGCCATGCAACAGAGGAGCAAAAGGGACATTGGTTTCCCAAACCTCCAAACTTACACTACCTTAGAGCTGTAGCTTTTAAAAAAGTAAAAAAACAAAGAGAAAGGATTGTGTTCAGATAGATACATAGATATAGATATATGATAAATGATAGAAGATAGATGATAGATAGATAGATGATAGATAAATATAGATGATAGATAGAAGATATATATATAGAAGATAGATGATAGATAGAAGATATATGATAGATATGTAGATGATAGATAGATAGATAGATAGATAGATAGATAGATAGATAGATAGACAGATAGGTTAAAACACTGGCAAAAAAGAAATCTGCCTGTGAGAAGACCTGGTGTCTTATTTGATAGACTTCATAGATAGAAAGATGCCAAGAGAGCAAAAGGAAGCCATGCTTTATAAAAACTATGACGCCAGTGTATTATCAAATAAAAGACCAAAAAGAGACAGAAGTGTGTGAGAACAAAATGGAAATTGTAAGGAGTTTCCAGAAATCCTGGAGAAAAAGTTCACTCTAGGAAATCAACAGTTTATAGAAGAAGAAGGAGGAGGAGGAGGAAGAGGAAGAGGAAGAGGAAGAGGAGGAGGAGGAGGAGGAGGAGAAGGAGAAGGAGAAGGAGAAGAAGAAGAAGAAGAAGAAGAAGAAGAAGAAGAAGAAGAAGAAGAAGAAGAAGAAGAAGAAGAAGAAGAAGAAGAAGAAGAACTAGAGGGGATTGTGCAACACAAAGAGCAAAACTGAAAACAGGGAAGGAAAATAAAGAGAACCTCAGAGAAACGTGGGACACCATTATGACAGGAGCATGCTCACACACAAGCTACTCCACATGAAAGGGAAACTTGACCTATACGCCCAGGAATCTCAAAGTCCAAGTGGGATAGGCACAAATGTCCTTTCCCACGCATCTTACCCGTGCAAAATGGAAATGCTGACAACTGTGTGGGTTGTGGTTATAAAGCGTGGCGTTTAGTGGGGAAGCAGGTAAGGCTTGGGAGACAAAGCTAATCTCTAGAATTAGGACGAATAATTAAGAAATTTGCCTACTAATGTCCAGGTTACCAAAAACCCATGCTTTCCAAAGCATATTTACTTGAAATGTAATTTTTAACCAATTTCCTTAGTCGGTGAATTATAGTAATCCATAATAATGTGAACACTATTAGTTTCCATTTTTATGTTTTCATAGCCTCCATTTCTATTTGATAGACTTGAAGACAGCTAAAACTTCAGCACAACACCTTACTGCTTGTCTTTCTCTTTTCTTTTTGTCTTTTTTTTCTTTGCAAAAAGATCGACTAGGACAGAAATGCATGGGCTTGCTGATACTAGCTTCTCTTCTAAGGAAGCCATCTATTAAAAAGCAAACCACAGGGGGCTGGAGAGATGGCTCAGTGGTTAAAAAGCACTGGCTGCTCTTCCAGAGGACACAGGTTCAATTCCCAGCACCCACATGACAGCTTGCAATTGTTCTGGGAGATCTGGCACCAAACATCCATGTGGCACACAAACATACATGCAGACAAAAGGTTCATACACATTAAAAAATAAATTACAAAAATCTCTTTCTCTCTCACACACACAGAATTACTGACACCTAGTTATTCAATTCAAGGATATTTCTATAACGACATTTATATAAGCATATCTAAAACAAGCATTTTAACATTGCAACAGATGTGAGTCTTACTTATAAAACTCTACTGGAGAATGGAACTGCTGGAGTGGAAAGGCATTTGGAAGGCTGGCTCACCAAACAAAGAGAAGTTAGCTGTTGCCGTAGTATCATGCGCACCTGTGGTAAGGGTGCTTGAGTCCCACAGTCGATGTGTGGCGGTGACAGGACAACATTTAGGAGTGGGTTCTCTCCTTCCTCCCAGTTTACTGGGTCAAGGACTGGTTGTTGATGCCCAGCTGTGTGCTCGTGAGCTTCTTAAATTGCTCTAGCATACCATAGAAAATGTAGGATTACGGTGAAGATTTGTACACTAAGGCCCTCCTGCCCATCCAAAATGTTGGCAACTTGCTCAGTTACTATTACATGAATTGAAGACTCCAAAGGTATCTATTCTCAGAAAGTATCTCAAGAAAATGCTATCAGGATATATAAGCTAAATAGCTCTTATTTATATATAAAAAAGAATAAATAATTAACAATCACCCCCAATGGAAAACATAGGCCCAGATGTTTCCATTAGAGAATTACACCAGACAAGGGAGACATTACTCTGATTCCTTGTAGTATCTCAGAGAATGGGAACCAAAGAGCTCCTTCCTTGCTAACCCGTTCCCTGAGGCCGGTTACCCTAACACCAATTTCCCTACAAGAAGACAGCAGGACAATACCTCACATCAGTACAGTTGCAAAAACCCGCAACAGAACCTTTGCAAATCCTTCCAGCAGTGCTTGAGAGGATCCCACGCTACAAAAAACCACTAAGACGTCAGGGGTGGCTCAAGATGTTCAAATCAGTTTATGAAGCCAGTCACACGACAGGCTCAAAAGGCACTCCACATCACCACATTATAAGATGCGAAAAAGCATCTGGCAAGCCCTAACATCTGTGCATGCTGAAGACTTTCAGCAAATGAGGACTAGAAGAGGCCTCCCTAACTTAGCAAGAATAGCTCAGAGAGCCCACAGCTATGGGCTCCATGCTATAGCTTCCTTCCTCACCAGGACCAGCAGCAGGGCAGAGACGGTGCCTAGCAACAGCCCTTCTCCGTCACTCCTGGGAATACCAGCTAATTCGGTAGACAAGAAAGGAGATATCAAAAGCAAGAAGAAAAACTCTGCCTGCAGTTAGCAAAGTGATGAGACACAGGCCGGCATGCAAACACGGACTGCTTTCTTCCATGCTATGTACCAGTGAACAGACAGAATTGAAATTAAAAAGCACAGTACCATTCCCATTAACATCCCCTAAGATGAAATACTTAGATACCAGTGCAACTAAATACGTACAAAGAACCAGGAAGATGGCAGAACTCTAGAGAATGATGCCAAAGAGTTGAAGAAGAAAGAGACATCCCGCGCACAGAGACGAGAGGCGATATTGTCAGGCTGTCCACGTGACATCGCCGCAGCCTTGATTCGGAACACACGGCAGGGGCATTTTTGCATGGTGCATGCTGTCTCTCCACCCAACATCAACATTGCCCGAGGCACTTCCCGGCAGGTTCAAGTCTACTGCAGGTTATGAACTGGGTTCCCACAAAGCTGTTTTTTTTTTTCTCTTATGGAAAAATGGCGATTTAATAACAGGCCACAAAGACTGAATATTTTCTTGCCATCATTTCTCAGCAGGCGTGAAATCAGTGCGTCTTCAGATTGAATTTTGTTATAATGTCCAATTAAAAAAACTGTTTGAATTGTTTGAGTTTCATTAAAATCACTAAGTGACGTTGGGCTTAGGATTAAAGACAGAATTCTCAACGGTTTTGGAAATGGCCTTAAACACTTGCCATTTTGTACTATGCATTTATGCAAAGCCATGATCTCGGAATTGGTGGTTATAAAATCAAAATATTGATTAACTGAAAAATATTGAAGATAATCTACCCCCTGCAGTATCAAATACTCAGCCAAGGCTTATTTTTATGTATAAATAAACAAGAACATCAATCTCACTGGTAATAAATTTGCTTTCACGAATGGTATAATTATCTGTGTGACAAGGAATTGTTTTAAAAATTAGCTTCTATATGAATTTAAAATCTTTAAATGTTTGGTTTGCACACCTATTTTACATGCCCCTAGACCTGCGTCACACTAGATTCCTTTGGTGAAAGGAGCTGCAAGCAGGAAAGGTTTAAGGAACTCTGGTTTATAGACACAATAGACTCCGACTGAAATTCCAGAGATCTAGGATTTAGTCACTGGATGCCAGCAAAGTGGCCATGATTCTGGAGGGCATGAACAAAGGGTTAGGACTGCCGGTGAGTAAGACAAAATGAAGCCACACCAGGTGTGCTACCAGTGAAGGAACAAACAGATCGATGGAAAAGAGTACGGGGCCCACAGAGAGACTCACATACAGTCATCTGATCAAACGGCGATGAAAAGAAGCCATGACAGCCTTTCCAAAATAAACTGCAGGGCACTGGGGGTGTAGGTCAGGTCAGTGCACTTGCCTGGAGAGAATGAGCTCTGGGTTCCGGAACAATTGAAGGTCCAGATGGAAAAGAGAAAGAATCTATTATAAACTTTATCCTAACCTTCACACACACACACACACACACACACACACACACACACACACACATACACACACACACAAAAAAAACCCTAGCTCAAAGTAGATCATCCCACAGGGGAGGACATCCCAGGGAGGAAGAGGAGGAGGGAGTCGGCAGTGGAAATGATCAAGATATATTGTATGTAGGCATGGAGTTGTTAAAGAACAAATAAAAATATTACTAAAAAAAAGAAGGCTCACCAGTCTGAAGTAAAACGGAAACTCTGAACACACTAGATGATGCAGGAGAGTCTAGGTGATTGTTGCCATGCTGGGCTTTTAGGTCCAAATCCAGAAGCATGACTCATGAGAGAGGTACTCAGTAAGACCATTAAAATTGTTTTTTATTATTAAAAAAAAACCTTCTAGAGCTAGAGAGATGGTTCAGCAGTTAAGAGCTCTTGCTGCTCTTCTAGAGGACCTGAGTCATCAACATAGGGCCACTCACAACCTCCCGGAGCTCCAGCTCCAACTCCAGGAGATCTGGTGCCTTCTTTTGTGTTCTGTGGGTTCACACACACACACACACACACACACACACACACACACACACACACACATGCACAAATAAAAAACAAATTTAATTTAAATAAAACTTCTTATAGGACTGAAGAGACGGCTCATACATGAGGTACTTGCATGCAAACATGAGCCCCTGAGTTTGAACCCAGCCACCCAGGTAAACACTGCCCAGATGGCAACACGCCTGAAATCCCAGTGCCACGGAAGCCAGTACAGGCAGATCCGGGGTTCCGCTGGCCAGCCAGTTTTGAAGAATCAGTGAATTTCAGGTTCAATGAGAGATAATGCCTCAAAAATTTGGATGGACAATGTGTTGAGGACACCTAATACCAATCTGTGGCACGGAGTGAGCACACACACACACACACACACAATGCTCTGTGAAAGTCAGTATCAACAGAAGGAGAAAATTACACACTTTGCCAAGGACACATCTGGAAGAGCACTGTTAGCCAACATTGACCTGGGATGCCCCTCTGCATGCTATGGAAGTGTTTTATTACCATTGGTTAGTAAAGAAGCTGATTTGGCCAATAGCCAGACAGAACATAGCTAGGTGGGAAATCCAAACAGAGATACAGAGAGAAAGAAGGCAGAGTCTGGAGGAGACACCATATAGCCACTGGGGGAGTAAGGTGTCAGCGCATCACCGGTGGTACATCACAGCCACGAGGCGATATACAGATTAATAGAAATGGGTTAATTTAAACGTGAGAGAGCTAGTTAGTAATATGCCTGAGCCATTGGACAAACCATTATAATTAACATTAAGCCTCAGAGTGGTTTTTTGGGAACTGGCAGGCATGAGAGAAACCTCTGGATACACGAAATACTCATAGGACTTTCAAAACTCAGCAAAGAAAGAAACCTTTTCAGAAGCCATCCCGAGGAACTTAACAGACACCACAATGAAGAAGATGTGCGGCAGAAAAGAGAGCATATGGACACGCGTGTCATATCAGATATGTTGGAAATGTAAATCCGAACAATAAGGCACCACTACACATGCTCCAGAACTGTCAAAATCTGAAGCACGGACAACACCAGACGCCGGTGAGCACGTGTAGTGACAGGGAAACCAGCAAGACGCCCTTCGCATACTAGAGAAACAAATGCAAAATCCCCGGACCATGAAATAGTATTTATTGTTGAAAAGGGGTTAGATACAAGGCCATGGAATGACACGAAAACACCCTAAACTACTAAGGAAAGGATCCCGACTAGAAGAACTAGGCATGGTACCAACTGCAAGATACCTGTGAAGGTAAGCGGGAGTCAGGGGCTGGAGGGAGGGAGGGCCGGCCGAGTGGGCGGAACACGGAAGAGTCTGTGTGTAAAACCCTGAGGTAAGGAAGGGTAGGAGAATACGCACCCCCAGACACACCCCTTTCCTGTAAGCACCACTTTGGGCTAAGGGCTCTCTAAGCAGCAGGAGAGAGACGTTCTCACCCCTTCCTCTCTGAGCGCAGGAGATGAGCGCCCCACGCAATAGATGCCCTCCCCGTCCCGGCAAAAAAGATGTGCTCCTCGGGCTTAGAGAATTCTGTAGGGATCTGGAAGTAACTTCCCTCTTCCCTCCCCACACGGTGGTTTACTTTCTTTCCTACAGCTACGGGTCCCTGGCAGGGCATCACAGAGGCATCCAGACCACTTGCTGTGCTCCTAATTTCCTTCCTAGGCCCCCTAAGAGTGACTTTGGGATGTTTGTCTTCCATCGGGGACGCCTAGGCCTACCTGAGTCAGCCGTCAGAGGTGGAGGGAAACTGCTCTCCCCCATAACACTGCAGGGTGGACACATGCTACAAATTTGTGTAATCCCAAAGGATGCGCAGCACACGCACTGGTCCTGCTGCGTGCAACACCCAGAGTGAACCTCGTCCTGCTGCATACAACACCCAGAGTGAACCTCGTCCTGCTGCGTGCAACACCCAGAGTGAACCTCGTCCTGCTGCGTGCAACACCCAGAGTGAACCTCGTCCTGCTGCATACAACACACACAGTAAACCCTGATCCTGCTTCATACAACACACACAGTAAACCCTCATCCTGCTACACACAACACACACAGTAAACCCTCATCCTGCTACATACAACACACACAGTAAACCCTCATCCTGCTACATACAACACACACAGTAAACCCTCATCCTGCTACATACAACATACATAGTAAACCCTGATCCTGCTACATACAACACACACAGTAAACCCTGATCCTGTTGCATCCAACACCCACAGTGAACCCTAGTCTATGAACAACACCCAGAGTGGACACTAGTCCTACTATGTACAACACCCAGAGTGAACCCTAGTCCTAGTATGTACAATATCCACAGTGGACACTAGTCCTACTATGTGCAACATTAAGAATGAGCCTTAGAAACACAATGGGCTTGGTGAATTGGGCGTCAGTGTAGCGTCAGTGTAACAAATGTCACCCTCATAAAATGATAATGGCAGAGGGTACAAAGGACAGGGTGCCTAGGAGACCTCTGTAATGGGTCAAAGTCCTTGTCACAGGGGCAGGAGGATCCCAGTTCAGATCCCCAGCACTCCTGTAAATGCTGGGTGGCTGTGGCAACCTGTTTGCAATTTCTGCCTCAGAAAGAGGGGACGAGGGATCCCTGGAGTGAGCTGGTTAGCAAGACTGGCCATGTTGGGTTTGACTGGGAGATTCTGCCCAGGGATAGATACAGAAGGATCTTCTTTTTTTGGTTTTAGGAGACAGGGTTTCTCTGTATTGTTTTGGAGGCTGTTGTCCAGCCTAGCCTCGAACTCACAGAGATCCGCCTGCTTCTGCCTTCCTAGTGCTGGGATTAAAGGCGTGTGCCACCACCGCCCGGCGGAAGGAAGGATCTTAATGAAGACTCTTAATTTATTTCAGGCCTTGTGCACACATGTAATCCCCCCAACCCCCCGCCACACACACACACGGGAAAGAAGAACATGGAAAAGAAAATTTAAACATTGGTCCTTAAGGGCCAGGGCATGCAGTTTAGTCAGTAGAGAACTTTCTGGGCACACAAAGCCTTGAGTTCAACCCCCAGAAATTTGTAAACCAGTTCTACCGGCACAGACCTGTAATCCCAACACTCAGGAGGCAGAGACAGGAGGATCAGATACTTGAGGCTGGGATGAGACTCATGAAATCCTGTCTTTACATTTTTAAAATAATTAGAGCGGCTCATCCCCTTGTCTATTCACGTTTTCCTCTTCAGAAAGTTCTGTCTGTTTAGAAACTGGAAAATGACGTTTCCACCATTCAAGACATTTAGCATGTCTTCCTCTTCCGTGTTCAAGACCAAACTAAGCCCTTGTCACAGATCCATGTGCTAGAACAGGAAGTCCCTTGTTCTTCTGGGAAGGTGCTCTCAGGCCTGGCAGAGTCAGGCTTCCTGTTGCCCAGGGGTGCGCGGGGAGGGGGGAGGTGGGCAGCCTCCGGAGCCTTGGTCGTTGTCATCGCCGTCCTCTGCACGGATGGTCGGCAGACCGTTTTCAGAGCTCATGCCCTGAGATTGGTTCTTCCAGACCTTCATTTTATTCCCCTGCCACCCCCACTGAGAGAACGTCTCTCTTCGCCGTTCTCACAGACTCCCTGGTCTACAGCCTCTCGCCTTGTCAGTCCGTGACACGCAATTAAAAAACACAGGTGCGCAGAAAGGCAGGGTCCCTGCCAGGCTCTGCTGCCCTAGCCAAGCAGTCGTCAAAATAAGACGAAATATAAAACAGAGCGAGGAGGACGGGTTGACGGAAAGATTCAGCTGACTGTCCAGCTGCCAAGAAGGCCTCACGGACAGCACGGATCTTCAGAATAATCGTCCTAAAGAGAAGAGCTGAGAGCATCTCATTCACGGCCCCACGGCCTGAAAGACGCATTCTTCTAGACGGGTCAGGTGCAAGCGGCCTCCTGTGTGAATGCGGCCTTCTGAGGCTGTGGTTAGGCTGTCCGTGTTTTAAAGGGCCCTCTGGCATCAGACGTTTCAAACAAGATTTGGCTCTCAAGGAACGACACTGTATCCTCACAGGTGTGGATGATCGGACATCTGAAAAGGCAAATTCTCTAGGGCAGATGCCGGGGTGACGGGGATGTAAGGGGGCCGTTCTGCCTGGCCTGTGGACTCTGGTTCAGCGTGGTCATTCTGAACCGATGTGGCGGGGGTGTGAAATCATCTCAGCTGCCCGAAAGGAAGCCCTTGGGAGGGGGCGGATTTTGCCCTGGGAGACATTTAAGCTGGGTAATATATCCTCGGAAATGCTAACATTTGAAAATTGTAAAATATTAGAAGATGAAACCCTGAAGCAAACACTTCACCCGCTGCATTATCACAAACAAGAATTTTCCTCCATTTCTCTCGCTTTCTTTTAACCTTGGGTTTGGTAAAGAGCATAGCAGCAAACGATATTTACAGTACTGTTGCCGGGCGGGATTCCTGTGGCTGTCCTGCTGTGCCAGGATTTCACCGGGATTGCCTCGGGCAGTTTTCACAGCAACCACAGGTGCTACAAACCACAGCGCCAGACTGGACAAAGGGGAGTCTTGGTAGGGCGTCCATGCTGCATGAGGTGCCTGGGGCCAGCACGCCCCAGCAAGCGTTGCCACTCAAACCGAGAACTTGGAGAAGGCAAAGATGCTCATCTTCTCTCTCTTCGCTGTGGGCTAAGGGATACCTCCAACCGGCCTTCTGTATCTTTCCCAGTTGCGGCCTGGATTGCAAAAATTCTCCTGGGTTGATAGTCAACAGGTTTCTGACTGCAGCCGGTTGCTTTGCCTACGAGTTTCTCTATCATGAACAGAAACATGTAGATAAACATCCTTGTCCACTGTGCTTTCTTCCTTACGGGAATAGTCCTTGGGAGCTGTGGCCATGAAGACTATTAAGTTTGCCAGTAGACTTTCTTTTCAGACATTCAAATGGACCGTGATTGTCTCTTTGTCAGTAACAAGAGCTAAACACACTATTTCTCTTCAGGTTTCTTGGCACTGAGCATGACGTGTGTGCGTGCGCGTGCGCCCGCAGGTGCGCGCGCGCATGTGTGCACATGTGTACAGTGTTTATATTTATTTTCTTAGTTTTAGAGTTTAATAAATTATCATTGCTTACGGTTTTAGAGAAGTTGAACATTGGTGTGTGTGTGTGTGTGTGTACACTTGTATTTCCTTGTCTATGAATTCTGATGGCTGCTCCTATTGTGACCCTTCATAAATAGCTTTACACAATTCCAAAACTAATCTCATTTTCTTCCCCAAATCCTAATTTGTCCTGGTGAGGTCATCCTTACTGCGTTACCATGTTAGATCTTCATTAGTCTCCACGACTGCCCCTCCCCAGCCATTGGGTCTCACCAGAAAAATCTGTTACACCGTCTGGGCACTTTTGACACCCCCTGTCATTCACACACACCTAAAAGATAATCTTCGAAGGAGTTTGAGTCAGAAAGGAAGAACGAGCTCCTGTTTAGAAACACCCTTCTAATGTTTCACGTAATCCCTGCCTGGTGAGCAAACGCCCCACAACACCCGAGCCATGAGTGAAGACAGACCAAGAGAATCTGTCGCCCATGCACGGGGATGACCACCAACAGTCCAAACACCCAGCCCGGGACAGCAGCAGAGGAGCAATGGCCGGCAGGTACCTCACAACCATCCGCCAGCTACAATTGCTCAGTGTTCAGCAGAGCCTGATTAATTTATCAGGACACAAAATTCCAAAGCAGACCCATGCCGTAGGCTACCTCATGCACATGTAAGTGCACACACGCTTACACACATGATTGGATTTACCCACACTTGCATGTGAGAACCCCAGATCATTTCAAATTCATTCAGTTGTCTTCTCCCTTGCAAGGCTTCCAGATGATTCACGGTGAAAACAAATCCTGTTCATATACAGATGGCTCCTTATTTATAAATCCTTAAAACTCATTTACTGCGTTTTTTTTTATTGAGTCCTGATCAGATGGATTCTTGCATATGTCATTGTCAGTAAGAAATGGCACGTCATTTATTCAGTGTATTTTAGCTACAACACAGAGAACATTGTAGACAGTGACACAAAGGGAAGATGTATTTTATGCAAACATTATGATGTTATGCAAACGCTAATGACTTTCCTAAACTTGTGCAGTTAGTTAGTGATAGCAACCGGATTTGAATCAGGTTGTTTTGGGATTGTGGATCATGTGACAGCCCCCTGGTGACCCACACAACTGGCAGAGCTGCCCAACACCCACAGGGGGATAGTCAAATGTTTGCGGAGCCTCTTTAAGTGCCAAGAGGCCCTGTATGGGGTCATAGATGGGCAAATGGACACTAGAAAGGAGGGACCCTGTGTTATGGGGAGATTCGGGCAACAAACTCCACAAGTCCAGAGCTCTTCCCCATCTGCTCGGCCGCAGTCTGTGTCTTTGAGAACCGTTGCTACCGAGTGGAGAGGAACCATACTGGCGAGCTACTCAGAAGGCCATTCTGCACATAGACAAGAAACCCTCACACTATACGTCAAAATAGTTTCACCAGGCTGTGAGGAGGCGACTGTGTCGGCTGGAATGTGAGAAAGAGTCTTCACCCCGGCCCTGGGAATAAGAGTGGTGACATCTCCCCTGAAACACACCTTCAGAAAGATAGAGGTAGCCTTTCCCGTTTTGCACGTTCCAATTAAGTCTCCTTTGTTTGACATGCCTAATATGGTTTCTGTTTTCCTCATTAGAATTTTTTTTGTTTTTTTCGAGACAGGGTTCCTCTGTGTAGTTTGGGAGGCTGTCCTGGAACTCACTCTGTAGACCAGACTGGCCTTGAACTCACAGAGATCCGCCTGCCTCTGCCTCCCGAGTGCTGGGATTAAAGGCGTGCGCCACCAACGCCCGGCTTTCCTCATTAGAATTTGATGGTGATTATGAATCAAAACAAAACAAAAACCTGACTGGACAAGAAATCCCCTTCCTAATGACCAGCAGGAAGTCACAGCAGGAGCCTGGAGGCAAGGACTGAAGGTGAGGCCACAGAACACCTCCACCCACTGACACGGAACACCGCCACCCCACTGACATGGAACACCGCCACCCACTGACACGGAACACCGCCACCCACTGACACGGAACACCGCCACCCACTGACACGGAACACCGCCACCCCACTGACACGGAACACCGCCACCCACTGACACAGAACACCGCCACCCACTGACACGGAACACCGCCACCCACTGACACGGAACACCGCCACCCCACTGACACGGAACACCGCCACCCACTGACACGGAACACCGCCACCCACTGACTTGCTGCCCAGGACTTGCTCAGCTTGCTTTCTTATATAAGCCAAGACTACTCGGCCAGGGGTGGCACCACCCACGTGGATCAGGCCTTCCTCCCCACACCAATCGTTCATCAAGACACTGCCTCACAGACGTGCCTACAAGCCAATCTGATGGGGGCTAGTCCTCAAATGAGGTCCCCTCTTCCCGAGTGTCCCCAGTTTGTGCCCCGTTAACAAAAACTCCCCAGCACACTTGCTGCGCAAGGTGGAGACACGGATTTGGATCCGTAGCACGCGTGCACACACACACACACACACACACACACACACACACACACACACACACACACACAAATCCAGGTATAGTACCTCACACCTGCCATTCCAAAGCTGACGAAGTAAATAAATGAGATTCCTGGACCTCCCTGGACAACCAGTCTTGCCCAACTGGTGAGCTTCAGATGAGCGAGAGACCCTGCCTCAAAAGGGAAGGCAAAACAGCGGCTGAGAGAGACGTCAGCATCCATCTCTGGCCTCCACAGACACGCACACACGTGCACCTGCACACACATGTACATCCACAGGTGTGGTAGTTTGAATGTAATGGGACCCCATCCATAATCTCTCACAGGGAGCGGCACTACTAGCAGGTGTTACCTTTCTGGAGGAGGTGTGGCCTTTCTGGAGGAGGTGTGGCCTTGCTGGAGGAGGTGTGGCCTTGCTGATAGAGGAGGTGTGGCCTTGCTGGAGGAGGTGTGGCCTTGCTGATGGAGGAGGTGTGTCACAGTGGGTACAAGCTTTGAGGGAGGTTTCCTATGCTTGGGATACCGCCCAGTGTCTCAGTCGACTTCCTGTGGCCTGCGAGATGCAGGGCTCCCAGCTGCTCCTCCAACACCACATCTGCCTGCCTGCTGCCACGCTCCCCGTCATGATCATAATGGACTGAACCCCTGAAACTGTGGGTGAGCCACCCCAGTTAATGTTTCCTTTATAAGAATAGTTGTGGTCGTGCTGTCTCTTCACAACAAGAGAAACCCTAACTGAGACAACGGGGAAGAAAAATGAGAGAAAGAACCATTGGACATTTATAGGTTGGAAGGGTTCTTGAAATGTTAGGAAATTCAACATTATACCAGAACGTGCTGCCCTTCAGGGACCAGGAGCCACAAAATTCTCCAAGTAGATGGGAAGATGACAACCACCCAGGGGACAAGCCCAGGGAGCCAAGCATACAGGGAGCACCGACGACGGAGTTCAACAAGGGGTAAGATTCTGGAAATACCTGTCCGTTCGCCTCCCAAAACCCTGGAGGAAAATTGAATTCGGCAGCTTATTTGTTGATCTTCCTGGGGACCAGTTTCCCTAGCAGGTTTTAATTTCCTTTTTGATCAGCTGACACAGAAACAACGCGAGCCCTACAATTACCCTGAACAAAGTGTCATTTACTTGTCATGAGACTTCTATACCCAGTCAATTGTCTCTTTGTTCTCAGCTCAAACAATGAGGGAAGAAAGAAGCTGCCTCCTGTGCCCGGGGACCTGGAGCTGTGCTCCGTGCTAACTGCCATCCCAGCCTGTTTCCAACCTTTATATAGAAGCTGGCCTCTGTTACTGCCAGTGGCAGCATCTGTGCCAGCCTTCCTGTCTGCTGAGCCCTCCTGGCTGCTGCTGGGTTTTTGTGCCACAGCCCCCGTGGGGCCCGAAGCCGTACCCACACGCAAAACATTAGTATGGCTGTTCTCAAGCTTGGCAACAGCTTCCAGGATTAAGAATAAACTCGCCAGTGTGGGGGTACCAACAGGCGTACTCCGGCCTGCTTTTAATAATGCCAGACAAATCTATCAACATCTCTTATGGACCCTATCGTGTCTTCAGAGTTGGCTCAATCAATCCATTATTCTTCTTGTTTACTTCAACCAATAAGAAACTCTGGAAAGGGCAAATCACTGGTGAACTCCTTTGCTTATTTTTCTATCAGCATTGGCTTGTAGGTAACAGGAGCACTGTGAGTCCAGTAATCTTCACCTCACAAGGGTCGCTTGAACGGTCTCATTAGACAGGGTCAACTTTGGGATGCACATAAGGGGCACACAAGTCCCTCTCTGTGACGCTGGCTTCCCCATCACTGTGGCAGCTGGACAGCTGAGGGCTCTGCGCCCTACAGGCCCCACAAGTTCCCAAAGCAACTGCATGAGCTGGAGACTAAGTGCCCAAACTCAAATCACAACACAGCACTTCCTTTTCAATCCTTAGATAAACTACTGTCTATCCAGGCCGCTTCTCAACCTATAATGCACGCAATGAATCCAACATGGTTCCTGCAATGGGTACAGTTCTCTAAGGAGACATCTTGTGACTTTCTGGACGTGGCATTGTGACAGGCCCTGAGACTGTCCTGTGCAGGCAGGGGACACTTCAGCAGTTCATTCAGAACTTGTGCACCAAACCCTATCATCCTCTCCACCCCGCCCAGGTCACCTTGGGCGATTTCTCCCTATGATGACTTACGTGATGGCTCCTCACAGCTCTCCACAGCAGTGTCTCCGTTCAGCCTGCCCTGTAATGCGGCTCAAACACTCCGGCAAAAGCAGGGACGGAGCACACAACTCCTTCAGCGTGGAGCCTCGCGGCGGCAGCTTCACTTGAAACAAAACCAAGTCCTTCAAGCCCATCTGGGCTTCTACCAAGGCTGGGGGCACCTTCTGCCTTCTCTCTTTCCCGATGGCAGCCTCCTCCTCCTTTGGTTGCACTAAAACCCCAAGCACAAGCCTTCCTCGGGGCTGAGCACTTATGCAGCCTCTCAGGAGACCTCACTCCAGGCATCTACCCATCCAGAGCTCACACCCTTCGGATCTTCCTGTGGGAGCTATCCTCTCAATGAGGGCTCCTTTGATGGACGAGTTAAAGTGACAGTGTATCCCGGACCTCCTCAATTCCCTTTTTGCTTTTTTATTTCCCTCCAACACTTAACCGTATGGTATATGGCTTGCTCATTTTTAAAGGCTGCTCCTCCCACTTGCCATCATGAGCACTAATACCCAGTCCGTGATCAACACGGATTTCTTGCATGGCTAGAGCGAGTGAGAGAGAGAGATTTGTGCAGCGCACCTGAGGGAGGTGGAGAGGAGCAGGGAATCTACTCTAACCTAGGTGACACACTTGGACGAACAAAACATTCGGCTACCTTAGTCACGCCTGCTTGAGACGAACATTCTTTATGAAAACCCCACAGTGATTACTTTTTAAAGACTATCTACTAGATGGCTAGGATAATGTTTATCCCGGAAAAGGTCAACATATTTGAGTCTTAAAAGAGAAAAAGACATGCACAATTCATCCTAAGTTTAATAATATAATCCCCTTAACTGTCCCTCAGGAGGTGACTGAAGGAGCCCAGTCTATATGTAGCAGAGGATGTTTGTGGTTAAAACCCGCTCCACTACACAGTCTGACTCTGAGAGACTGAAACCCGCTCCACTACAGTCTGATTCTGAGAGACTGAAACCCGCTCCACTACAGTCTGACTCTGAGAGACTGAAACCCGCTCCACTACAGTCTGACTCTGAGAGACTGAAACCCGCTCCACTACAGTCTGACTCTGAGAGACTGAAACCCGCTCCACTACACAGTCTGACTCTGAGAGACTGACCCCATATGGGTCACATCTTGAATCGGTTTGTGAGCTTCTAGTGTCAGTGACTCAGGTTCAAAAGCTTTCCCGTGAGCGGCTCAGGCAGTGACTCTCACGTCTGGTTTCAGTGGGCACACACAGCCCAAAGCCGTGTCCCATGGAGTACTCTGTAAGTAGAGAAGGAATCTAACTGTGGGGAAGTTGTGTTTCTTAGTGTCGTTTCCCCGAATGCAACAGGAATGTACATGTATGCACACACACACATATGCTCATGTGTAAGCAGGTACATATGAGAGAGAAAGAGATAGGGAGGGAGGGAGGGAGAGGGAGGGGGCAGGGAGGGAGGGGGCAGGGAGGGAGGAAGGGAGGGAGCCGAAACACCTCTAGGATATGAATCACTAATACAGACTGCAGCAAACACTCCGCACTGAGACAGATTGACAACATACATGCTTTCAAACAACTCCACGGCAAACATCCCACACTGCTTCAGCTGTCTTCATCCTGTTTCTTCACAGTTAGTGATATTTTGTGTTCCCATTCTGACAGTATTAGCCAACAAGACAAGCATTTGGCATGATATACATGGTGTATGTGTGTGTGTGTGTGTGTGTGCAATTGCTTGTGCATGCGTGTGCGATCTTTTAAAAAGAAAACCGTCTTCTTTTCTCCTTTTTGCATGCGTCTCTGTGCGTGCACTAGTGTTTGTATGTGTGTGGGCACACACACGTCCAGTGTGAGTGTGAGGAGGTCCAAAGCTGAAGTCAGGAATTTTCCTCCACAGCTCCCCCATCTTATTAATCAAGGCAGGCGTCTCAATCAAACCCAGAGCTCACTAATGTAGCTAGGCTAGCTAGCCACCTTGCTCGAGATCTCCGGTTCCCATCCTTTGAAGAACTGCCGGTGGGCTGCCATGCCCACCCGGCGTTTACGTGGGTCCTGGAGATCTGAGCCCCAGCGTCTGAGCATGCCCAGCATGGTGGGGGCTCTACCTGCCGAGCCATCTTCCTAACTCTGTGGCCATTTTTAACTGCGTTCAGGACAAGATCAACCTGGTTACAGGTGGATCCCCCCCCCCCTTTGTGAAGAAATAACTCTCACCAAAAGCGTCTCAATATTTACCAACGAGTTTTGCGGAGCTCTAAAGCACTGCTGTGGATTTTATGTCTACAGGAGGGGGGCGGGGAACTGAGGGCTTGGTCTCTACAGTCTCTGCTCAGTAGCTAAGTGGCCATGGCTTCCCAGCATCCTTGCCCTCTTGCTCTAAGGTGCCAGAGATGCTGGGTGACAGGCAGCATCAGGGACAGAGAAAAGGAGCCACATTCCAAACCCTCTTCTGGAAAATGTTCTGGCAACTCATATTAACCCTTTCCATGGTTTACAGTCTCCTCCTGTCAGGAGCCCTCCTGTCTCCTGGGCTGGGTGCTTCATGCCAGCCTGGGTCATTTCTTCTCTCTCTCTCTCTCTCTCAGCAAGAATCATTTTGATTTGCCTATCTATTCTATCAGAGTAAGGAAGATATAATCTACAGATTGATTCCACGGCCACTGAATAAACGGGGTTAGCAGCAGATACCACACTCAGTGTCAAACAGGTCAGCTGTCAGGCTCACCCTGCGATGTGTGCAAGGTCCCTCCTTTGGAAGGTGACCTCACAGGAACACGTGCAACATGAGGCTGTCTGACATACAACGGACGGGATATGCTAGGCTCAAACCACACCGCCATATCGGTAAAGCTTGCTTTCTTCTGTTTTTTTCTTAATTTAAAAATGTATTGTTCTATTTCTCTGTGCACGAGTGTTTTGCCTGTTTGTGCATCTGAGCAGCGGGGGTGTGCCTGGTGCTCCTGGAACTGGAATGCCACATGGGTGCTGGGACTCGAACCTGGGTTCTAAGAAGAGCCAGGGACCTCAGTCACTGAGCCATCTGCCCAGCCTCTCTTCCTTATTTATTTTTTAGAAAAATATTCCTAGATAGCTTGTTTTCACAGCACGGGATTCTGAGACCACACGGATTCAGCACACTCGGCTTTCGGCTCAAGGATCATGTGGCTGATCAGGAGGGTCTCCTCCTGAGACGGCCACCAGTGACATGATGGCCGCTGCTTGGACGCTCTACTGTGCCATCCATCAGATCACCCTAAGTCTATTATCTCGCATGGACTTACTCTCAAGTTCATCTCCAGCTCCCTGGTGAGTTGCCATGGCAGTAATCTGAGAGATGGAATTTACTAGAGTGTTTGAAATTCTAAGCTTTACAGGGCCACTGCCACAGCCTCCCCCATATATCCTTAAAAACATTTTAAATAAGCATTTATTTATTTGTGTGGACACACGCACACACACACATTCACGCACACACACACACACGTACGCGCGTGCGCACACACACACACACACACGCACACACACACATGCTGCACCATGCGTGTGGAAATTAACGAACACCCCAATTGTGGCAGTCAGTTCTCGCTGTCCACCACGTGGGACTAAGTTTAGGTCGTCAGGCTTGGTGACAAGCACCTTTACTCCATGAGTCGTTTCACTGGCCCTACACAGCTCTCTATTATCTTACTGATGCAAAACACAGTCCTCACCTTACAGGGAGTAAGAGGTGGTTTACTCTGGAGTCACCTAGGAGTGGCCACGGCCTGGTGATATGCATTCGGGCTGCTCCCAATACCATTGCCCAGGGAGGTGATGAGTTCACGAAGTGTTACAGTTGCCCAGCAAAAGCCAGCCAGTGAATCAAGGCACCTTTCAGACACATAGGCGGAAACACCAGGTAGAGGAGGGTCACAGCGAGCTTCAGCCAATGACATCTTTTTGGCTTTTCGTTTCAGGAACAATTGCCTGTTAGCCTCTCTCCCAAATGCTTCATGTGTTAGTCACAAGGATATTGGTTAGACAAAGAGGTAGTCAGTAAATGGCCATGAATGGGACTGCGAATAGCCCAATGGCTCTGGGTCAGCAACATGCCAACTCCCTACAGTCCAGAAGTCCTGACTGGTCAAATAACTTCATGGTGCCACAGTAGCAGTGATGGCCCAGGAAGGGACAACTACTTCCTCTGGCCCAATGGCTGTGGGTCAGCAACATGCCAACTCCCTACAGTCCAGAAGTCCTGACTGGTCAAATAATTTCATAATGTCACAGTAGCAGTGATGGCCCAGAGAATGGAGTCTCTGGCCTGGGTAGAGACCTAACATTCTGGCTGGGCAGTTAAGTGGTCTGGCTAAGGGTCCACCTCTTGGAAGCGGGTGGGATCACCTTAAGTCCTGTTAAAGAGATAGACGGAATAATTAGCCCTTCAGTGAGATTTCCTTCCCACAATGCCCAACCCCCAGAGCAGCCTACAGACCTCCATGAGGCTCTGGTGAGCCTGATAGGTGAGTCAGAACTCAGAAGGGAATAGCTCCTCCCTCCCATCCTCTCCTCTCCCCTTTCTGTTTTGTTTTTTTTCAGATGGTGGCCAGAGCCTAAGTGTGGGTTTTGATTGTTTTGTGCTGTGGGTCGCCTTACCTCTCTCTCTACAGCCCGCTTGCCCACCTGCTCACGGTGTGGCTGATCTCTGTACCCCCTTAACTCACATAGGGCTTTCTCTTTCTGTCTCCTGTTCCTCCTCCAGGCAGCTGCTAAGATTCATGCCTTGACTGCCCTGGAGTTTTCTCTTAAACTCTAGAAAAACAGTGCCCAAGCTTTTGTCTGAGCCTGCTCTTACATGATTCTTTTTCTAAGGAGACTAAGAACACCAAGAGGGGACTCTGGTTTCTCAGTACCTGTGGCCACTTTGGTGAGAACTCCCCAAAATTTCCAGTAGTAACGGAGTCTTGAACATTAGCGAGTCTTCTTTGATTTCGCAGTCTGTATCATCTCCATCTATAATCTTTCCAAGGGAAACTGGGATCGTCAGACAGACTCACTTTCCCTTAAAAGGTCATTTGTTTTGTGGGCTTTCTCACGAGCCTAAGGTAACTTTAGATCCCCAAGAGTTGCTTCCTGGGGTACCCAGCTGTGTCATCATCCCCCCTTCCCCGGCACATCCCAGTATCTTCAGCCTGGGAGAATCTAGAGCAGCCACTGAAATGGGTAACTGTCAGATGTCCCTAGGATTTCACTCTAGAACTGAACACCTGGAGCACAACGGGTCCCCCTCCTACCGTTTCAGGCTGAGGCTAAAGGTCTAGGGTCCGCCAGGGAACCCGCATTCCCTCAGAGGTGAGAGCTCAGAGGCGAGGAACACATGCCTGCTGCCGCAACTCTCGCCAAGCAGCCATGATGCCCAGAGTTGCTTTTATTAGAAGCAATTGGAGCATTCTCCCGTGCTGAGCCATGCAGATGGAGGGCTCTTCAGCCTGCCAGGCAGAAAAGGATGGAGAAGGGAGGGTCACCTCCTGAGGGTCCCCATCTGCTCAGCTTCCGGCAGCTGTGAGTCTTGACCAGAGCAGCATCTCAGTTAAAAAAAAAATTCACCCTCATTAACAAAAGAATGTCTGTCCACTGCCTCCTCCAGGGAAAGTTTCTGCTTCTCTGAGCCTAGGAACCTGTGGGACTCCTGCTTCAGGCTCTACAAGCTGGGTCCTCTGCCTGAGTGAGGCAGGGACTTCGGACCTGGACACAGAGCAGGGCATTTCTCTCTGTGTGTCAGAAACAGTCAACGTTTGACTCCCCAGCTTGGCTTTTAAGGTCACTGTCCTCATTGCTTCTCAGTACACAGCAAGGCTGGACATCTTTCTTTATAATGACAGATGTTAGGATGTGAAAACAGGGGACCCAGTCTATTCTACACCTAGACCTATTTGCAGTGGAAATAAAAAGCTAGTCCAAGGAGATGGTCTGTGTTAACAACAAACCTGAAATCGGAGAAACAGGTTTGTTTGTTGTTTTAAGAAAACACCTGACTTTGGGAGCCAGTCAATAACAGACATGTTTGGGGGTTGATGGAGGTATTCTCTTACATATGCAGCGAAAACTCCAATGTCAATATTGTGGGCTTGGACCTGCTTCCCTGTGGTCCCGCCATCCCCAGAAGCTATCCATAGTCCGTTTGGAGGGTGACACGTTCCTTATCCGTCAGTGTTGAAATCACCAGGTCAGCCTAGATCTGTGTGCAGGACTAGTCTTTCTCAGTGATTTTTAGGAAAGTGTCCACCATGGTAGGTGGTCTAGAGTATTCCTCCACTCCATGATTGTGGTAAAGCGTGGTCTAAAGTGGGTGTGGCAGAACCTTCAGCCATGCTGTTAAGCCTGGATCCAGGGAGGCTACGGAGCTGAATGTCAAGACAGTTTCACCTTGAACCCTGAGAACCTGCCTGCTCCTCCGTTTTTTCTCCCATGACAAATGAAAGCCTCAGACTAAACCAACATGTACACAAGCCAGCTGATGACCTGACTGAAACGCAGGCTCTTGTCAGTGGCTAGAGATGGAGAGCCAAGTCACCTGCTTTTCTAGAACATTCTCAGGTGGTGCCAATGCGGGTAGACCTCAGACACACTCTGCGTGAGTGTGGTCGGATGGCTTCTTAAGACTGACAATGAGGAAGTTTTTCTTTCTCTCTTACTCAAAAACTTACGGGAAAGATTCCATAGCTAATGTTACAACATAGCACCCAAACCAAAAACCTGAGTGTCTAGTTCGAGGCACGTTAACAATAACATAACTCAGTGGACTCAGGGAACTAACTGTCTTGGCCAAAGGCTATTTATGGTTTAGCTGGTAAATTAAACAAAACACAGAGGACCCCGAGTGTCTGAAATTTCCTTTCTCCCTCCCCTGAGCAGTGAAGACGAAATGTTTAAAAATGGTTCTGTTGGCTCAGTGCCACTGATCGATTAACCCCCAGTGCTGATATCCTGGGGCCAAGGGCTAATTCCACCCCCCGACAAAATATTATTCAAACTCAAAGAAAGAGAGTGAAATATTTAAAACTGGGGACTATCCCGGCTCAAAATAAAATTCGCAGTTTTCAAAGAATAAGCGTAATTGTTCCTCTTCCACAGAGAAAGGTTTTGGCAGGAGGAAGAGCACGGAGAGGAGGATAAAAAGATCTGACTGCGTCTGGCCGTGCCAGGCACTCGGCCTTCCCTGGGTGGAAACCTGGCTTCAGCTACTGCTGAGAATGTATAGGAACATAACCGCCTGGAAAAGATACTCATTGTTCTATCATAACTCCGCAGAAGGTAAATCTATCCTTCTCCCTTTAACTGGCAGAAGGAACCGAGAAGGACTAGGTAATGGGTGTTTTATTTTTATTTTTTATTTGGGGGGGTGTGAATCTAGGGCTGAGTCAGAGCTGGCAGGGGCACAGCAAAGGGAAGAGATTGGAGCCAGGACAATCGCTGATGACCTGTTCTCCACGGGACATCTCTCTAACAAATTAAAAAGGGCTGGATCAGTGACATGGCCATTTAGCTTTGTCCAAAGCCTCTGTCACAGGAAGCCAGGCTTCGGGGTTAGTAGGAGGTGACTTTTCTGCACTCAGGGACCCACCAGGCAAGGGGGAGGTCGCTGCCGGCCCCCCACTCCTCCTGGTCCCCCGGTTGACCCCTCGTTCCAATCAGAAATCCTGTGCTGGCTTGTCTCTGCGGACTGTCCTGCTCAGGACCCTGTTTTAAGGTCTGTCCCATTTGAAGATGGATTACCTATCCAAGAAAGCACTCTACACAGAAAGGTAGCGCGGTCCAAGTGTCATTCCCTCCACCATAGCCTGCAGCTCACCAACCCCTGGCGTTCTATGCAAAGTCTGTGGGACTGTGCTGCTCATAGCCCGTAAAGGCCAGGGAAAGCCTGTGTGTGTGTGTTTGTGTGTATGTGTGCAACCTCGGATATCACTTCTAAGGCTCCACGCACCTTTTTAAAGACAGACTCTCTCATTGGAGCTCATCAAGTATGCCAGGCTGGCTGGCCAGTGAGCCCCAGAGATCTGTGTGTTTTTGCCTTACCAGCAATGGAATTGAATGCCCATGTCGCCACCACATTTGGCGGTAGCCCCTCCCTCCCCTTTATAAGGGCTCTGGGGATCTGACTAGGTCCTTAGGGTACAAGGTAAGCCCTTCTGTCTCCCCAGTCCCATGAAGGTTGTTATTTTTGTTTGCTTGTTTTTGTTTTGCTTTTTGGTTTACTGAGACAGGGTCTCACTGTGTAGCCCTGGCTCTCCCGGAACTCGCTCTGTAGACCAGGCTGGCCTCAAACTCACAGAGATCCGCCTGCGTCTGCCTCCCGAGTGCCAGGATTAAAGGTGTGTGTGCCACCACCACCACCTGGCTGTATGCTTGTTTTGATGTGCTTGGGGATTGAACTCGGGTCCTTGTATCGCTAGGCAAGCGCTACTATGGATCTACATCCTCAGACCCTGGACCAGGATGGGGTGATGCCTGTGAAGGTCAGAGGACAATTTCAGTGCTCCATCCTCTCCTTCCGCCACTGTGGATCCAGGGGGCATTGGATTCAAGTTTTTCAGGCTTGGCCGCAAGCACCTTTACATGTTGAGCCACATGGTAGGTCCCTGAACCAAAGCCTTGGGGACAGTGCTGCTTTCTAATGCGGCTCACAAAGGAATTGCAGTGCAGCTCACCGTCTCTGTGGGACTGCCTTTCTCACTGGAGAGAGGGCGCTGAGCATGAGGTTCTCGGAGGGACCTCTTCTCCTCTAGGGCATGGGTGAACTCAGTCAAATCCAATGGAGGCAAAGATGAGTGAATCGTGTAGCCTCTCAGAAGACTCGAGGAGAGCGGCCAAGGCCAGTAAAGCAAACCAAATGACAAAACAAAACGAAGCCCCCACCGGCTTCCGCCTCCGCCAACAGTGCTCTGTGGAGACCCGCACTCGTGTCTGCTTCCTGGACCCTTGTACTTGCTCTGGCAAATTGTGGGCACCAACCCTGGGTACCCTGGTGGGCGGGGCTTGAAGAGTCTAAAGGGAGAAGCCCCCAAAGACCACACCTCTCTCTGTCTCCAACCTTGATGGCTTGACACTTCAAACCTCCTTGGAAAACTGTCTAGATGAAGGAGTCTATGGCTAAATAACACTTGAAAAAAAATGCCTTAGTAGGCTTGCCCGTAATCCCCACACCCTGATGAGTTCACAAGACTGCAACCTCCCTTTGTCCACCTATAAGATCATTGTCCATCTCTAAGTTTTAAATTACCACTGAGAAGGATAAAATTATGCTGGCCCAAACGCTCCAGTTCTCTGCATATGCTTATCAGGTCTTCAAATATGGTTCATGTATCATCTGCACTAAAATCCCTCACGGACTAAAGAGAACCTCGGTAGGTTCTAAACTGAAGATTTGCATGTCGAACATAGGTGAGGGTTAGGGGAAATTCTTGTTTACTGTGCGTAGGAATGTAAACTGGTGAAGCCACTATGGAAATCAGTGTGGAGGTTCCTCAAAAAAGCTAAATATAGAACTCCCAAGTGACTCAGCTATACCCTGGGCGCACACCCCAAAGACTGTACCCCACGACAGCACTACTTGAACATCCAGGTTCACTGCTGCTCTGTTCACAACAGCCAGGAAATGAATAGCCAGCCCAGATGTCTGTCAACTGATGAATAAGTAGTGGAAATATGGAATTTTATTCGGCTATAAAGTGTGGCTGGAATTCCTTTGTCCTGCCAGGTTCTGCTGCCACACTTCAGCCCCAAATAAACACACAGAGGCATATATTAATTTATAAACTGTTGGTTGATGGCTAGGACTTCTTATTGGCTAGCTGTGTCTTAAATAGTAACCCACTTCTATTAATCTGTGTATTTCCATGTGGTCTTGGCTTACTGGAGAATGCCTGGACCTGTTAGGCTACGTGGCATCTCTTTCCCAGAATTCTCCTCGTCTCCTAGTCCCACCTATCTCCCTGCCTCTATCGGTCAAACGGCGTTTTATTCATCAACCAATTACAGAAACATGTATACAGAAGGACATCCCCCATCAATAAAGACATTTTTAAATTAAATTAGCAGGAAAGTTAAACTGTATGAGGTAACCCAGGCCAGGAAAGACAAATGGCAAATGTTCTCTTCTCAGATGTGAACTCTATCTTTTATACCTAGATTGGAGCACCTTTAGAAGCCCAAAGATAGACAGGGCCATTAGAGGGAGAAGGAAGACACCAAGAGGCCTTTGGGGGAGAGACTAGAACATAGGTGACCTGGAGTGGAAGGTGGGGTGTAGGGTAGGAAGCTTAACTAGTGATGGGAAGTAGGGGTGGCTGGGGAGGGTTAGCCAACAGATGCATGAGAAAGCACACCGAAGCCTATTTTATGAGCTTATTAAAAGGCAATTCTCAAACGGAAGTTTGCACAGAGGTACCCTGAACGAATCAATAACGCTCCTCCCTGAAATGAAGGGTTAAAAAGGAAAAAATCCAGTTCCAGGCACAGTTTACCTCGCCACGAGTTGTCCTCCAGACAATACAAGGGATTGGTATTGCCCTTGGTTGACCATCAGAATTTCACTGTAGAAGTTACCACCGAACACCATATACTTTGTTACAACTTTGTTACAAGACAAAATCCTGCTGAAGCTCAACGGGAAGCTTCCTCCCTCCTCGCTGGTTCCCATAGTTCTACAAGGTGCTGTGAAGGCTGCAGGGATTGAAAAGCCATCAGTAGCCTTGGACTCAGCCATGAGCTCTGGAAAACTACAACACTGACCTTCCAGATGTAGGGTGTCATGACTATGATGGAAGTAGCCGACCACAATCTGGTCGGATTTGAGGGAATTCCTGTCGGTAACTGTAAACTTGGCCAAGAAGAGCCGGTGTCTGGGGAGGTCACTGACCCTAGTGGGGGACTTAACACTGTTGTTGTGCTCATCAGACACGGTCGTTGTCGAACCGCCTTCTAAATGTGGCCCGTGCTCCTGTAAATGAATTGCTTGATGCGGTTTTAGTTTTGTGTGCCTTACCCTAACATTTAGTGAGAGAGGGACTTGTTGGGGAGGAAGATCTCGGCAGGAGAGGGAAGAGAGATAAGAGAGGATGGGGGGGGTGCAAATGACTGAAATTCATTATATGCATGTATGAAATTGTCAGAGAGTAAAAATAAACACCGAGAGCCCTGCCTTAGGGTTTTTGTTGTGACAAAAAAGCAACTTGGAGGGGCAAGGGTTCATTTCATCTTACGACTCTCAGGTCCCACTCCCTCACTGAGGGAAGCCAGGACAAGGACTCTAGGCAGGAACCTGGGCGCGGGAGTTGATGACAATGCCATGGAGGGGAGATGCTTACTGGCTTGCTCAGCTGGCTTTCTTACACTACCAAGACCACCTGCTCAGGGTGGCAGTGGGCTGGGAGCTCCACGTTCATCATTAATCAGAAACAAGCCCTTTAGGGTGGTGTTCTCTTAACTAAGAGTTCCCCCTTTCCAAACACGTCTAGGTTTGTGTCTAGCTGACAAAAAACCCAAACAGCACAAGCCCCTTGGCATCTTTACATATTTTTATCTTTACATATGATTCTTTACATGTATCAGACACCCCACAGATGAACTACACTTAGTTAAGTGTAGTGCGAGACATGTACGACTAAAATAATAATTCTATGGTTTAATTCTATTTTAACATCCCGACAGCTGCACCAGTTAATCATCTTTTGATGTCACCGGCCCTCGTCTGGGCTGTGACAAACTCTTAACACAGCAACAACAACGCTGGAAGAGTTTGGAATCTCATAAAGGTGACTGGTGTCTTTTTTAAAAAATTATTTATTATGTATACAGTGTTCTATGTGCATGTATGATACCTGCACACCAGAAGAGGACACCAGATCTCATTACGGATTGTTGTGAGCCACCATGTGGGTGCTGGGAATTGAACTCAGGACCTCTGGAAGAGCAGCCAGTGCTCTTAACCTCTGAGCCATCTCTGCGACTGCTGGTTTCTTGTGTGTGTGTGTGTGTGTGTGTGTGTGTGTGTGTGTGTGTGTGTGTGTGTGTTTCAAGGCAGGGTTTCTCTGTATTGTTTTGGAGGCTGTCCTGGAACTCACTCTGTAGACCAGGCTGGCCTCGAACTCACAGAGATCCGCCTGCCTCTGCCTCCCCAGTGCTGGGATTAAAGGTGTGCACCACCAACGCCCAGCGTGACTGATGTTTTATGGGTGAATGTAAACTTCAAAATTGAAGCTTATCCCATACTACAACTCCATATGTGCGTTCTCTAGCCATGAAGGCCCCAGGGCAAGGGTCATGCTTATCTTTGTCCACTTTTGTCAAATACAAGGCAAAGCACATGGCGGTCACTGAATGACTGAACACACCATTGGATGTGCCATAATTAATACAGTGCTCAACCATTTTTGCTGTGATGACAACCAGGTTCTTTAAGAAAGAGGAGAAAATTGTCTTGTGAGAAAAGTCACTCAGTCCAAGGTCCCATACCCATCCACAGTCACAGAACATTTGAAGATTTTTCTTTCTGAATATTAATAATTTTTAAAGCAAGAGAAACTTTGGTGATGCTTACACTCAGTAATCCTGGAAAAGAACACTATATTCTAGATGTTTAAAAAGCCCAGTCAACCTACAAGTGTTTGTTGAAACAAAACTGTGACAAAACAGAGTGACATTTGGTCTTATTGGAAGGTCACGGATGACCCAGGGCTGTGTTTTGTCAATATGTATTCTGTATTTACAGATGCACTGGCAGGACCATCCCAGGGCACCTTGGAGCTCTCTGTGGAGCGTGGCCAACAGCCCGATGCACTGAACAGCCGGTGCTCACTTCATGATTCCAAATTCTTGAAGTAAAGGAATACGTCAAGCCTTTACCAAGTCACTGACACAGAGTACATTTTCACCATCCAAACAAGCTACCATTCATAGAGTTGCGTGTCTGCTACCCTTAAACGATGCAACCCTTTGGTACTGATGCTGGTGCCATGGTAACAGAAAGAGCTTCACACAACACGCATCGAAATGCCAGTCAAGCCCAGAGGCCGTCTGAGCACTTGCCAGCATGAGACCTAGCTCCCTTCTTAGAAGCCCTAATCCAGGAACGCTGTGGGATAGGCAACCAGCATGGGGACTGGTGTTGTGTAGGAAGAGATGTCGGCAAAGGGGAGGAGATGGGGCGGGTCCGCGATCAGGAGTGCCCCAGACTAAGGAAGAGAAGCAGAGAAGAAGCCGTCTGCCCTGTTTTCGTCACGGTCTCAGCATGGTTGAGGGGGAGACTTGGTTGGGCAGGAGAAGTGGGCTGTGAGCTCCGAGAGGCAGCTGATGCCACACATGGAAAAGCTGTCTTAGGAGGTGTGCCCTTCGGTGGTGGCACCAAAAGGGACATTCTGTGAGAAGACTGGACAAGGACCCTGCCCAAAAGATGACAAGGGACTCTCTACCCTTCTCCCCAACCAAACGCTCATCACTTTCCCTCATAGCTTCCTAGAAACAATTTAAATAAAACAAAAATGTTTGTTTACAAGCATACATCCAAAACAAGGCCTCTAAGCACCTTGTCTGTCTACGACTCTAGTTATTATATGGAAATTCAGAAGCTGCCTGAGGGCTCCTGTGTTCCCTGGGTATGAGCACAGATAAAATGGAATCTAAGAGGTGGCTTGCCCCTCTGGTTTCAGTCACAGCACAGAACCAGAGAGACCTGGGCTACTGAAGGATCTGGAGAGAAGAAAGTGTGCCTTAGATTTAGTCCCGGAGGTCGGAGACTTCACCAATTAGTTCAAAGCTCCCCGTGGCGTGAGCGGCACACATTGGCAGTAAAGTGACTGAGAACCAATTGTGTCACCACAGGCAGCGTCAAATTAGACGTACAGCACGCCTTCAACAGCTATTAATAGCAAGGAGCCTGGAGCCGACGCCAGATATGTCTGCGTAATAAGGAAATGAAGGGCTCTTAGACGCGTAAAAACATCATTAGCCATCACCCATAAGCAACTAACAGAAAAACTCAGCCGAGGAGCGTTTTCAGGCTGAGGGGAAATTCCTAAGAGAATGCTAGGTTCATACTGAACTGGAGACTGAGTTAGACAGGGTGAGTACACAGGAACTCTGCATATACATTCCCGTATGTTCACGTATGAGAAATGCACACGAGTACATAGGAACCTGTGTTAGGGAATGCATCCATGGCGGTTCTTTGAAAACGAAGATGAAGCCCAGTGAAAAGCCTTTGCTAATCGGTTAAGCAGCATTTGGGCAAGTGTGCTTGTTTAGTGGGTCTTGTGATGCACAGCCTGGAAAACAGCTAAAGCTAACTACGTCCGTCCTTGTGCATGCAGAGTTGGTCCACTAGACTACACAGGCATCCATCTGTGTTTGGGGAAGGCACTGGTTCCGGGATCCGTGTTGTTCTAGCTGCTGTGACAAACACTCCAAACGGAACCAACTCGGGGAAGCAAAGCGTTGTTTATCGGCTCTGTTATGGAAGATCAGGGAAAGCTCAAGGACCTTGAAGGCAGGCCTGCTTGCTATTCTGTTGGCGGAGTTTTCTTTCCAGCCTGGCCCCTTGGCTACCTTGCCCCAAATAAGCACAAAAAGACCTGTAGTAATTATGAAACTGTTGACCGATGGCTTGGGCTTCTTATTGGCTAGCTCAATAGCTTGGGCTTCTTATTGGCTAGCTCTCTCTAAATCACTAACCCATGTCTGTTAATCTATGTATTGCCACAAGGCTGGGCTTACCCATAATCCGGCATGCTACTCCTTTGGCTGCCTGGCATCTCTGGCCGGCTCCTGCCTACTTCTCCCAGGATTCTCCTCGTCTCCTAGCCCTGCCTATCTTCCTGACTCATTGGTCGAACAGTGTTTTGTTCATCAACCGATAAGAGAAACACATATATAGAAGGACATCCCTCCCTCCCCCCCACATCACTATTCTACTCAAGACATCAACTTCACAGCCAAAGCAGTGTGGCAGGAGCCAGGCAGAGTGTCGCTTGCTATCTGGCTCCAAGGCCAGTGTGTGCTACTCACCTAGCTTTTCCAGATAGTCCAGGGCTACTTGCTTAGGGGTGGAGTCACCCATGGTGCCCTCCTGAATTAATTAAAAGTCAAGACAAACCCTCCCAGTTATGCCCAAGGCCCAATCTGACCTGGGCCATCTGCAACTGCAACTAACACTCCCTTCTCGATTGGCTGTGTCAGCTTGACAGTTAAAGTTCTCTAGGACACACAGTGTGTGCACACCAAAAATCTTTGGATGTCTGATTCCCATACACAGAGTGCCGGAATATTTGCACAAAGCACATGAGCAAACCCTCACACACTTTAAGTCATCCATAGACTTCTTATAAATCCAATGCAATGTAAATCACACATAAAAATCACTGTTGTACCATCTTGTGTAGGGAATAGTGTCGAGAAAAACAAAGTCTGCATGTTTTTGGGACATACGCTGTTTTTGTTTTTCCTGTAAACATTTTCAGTGGTCGTTTGAATCCACAGTTGCTGAGTCCACATGTGAGAAATGCCAACTACTTGTAAGAGCAGGTGCATGCTGGCTTTGAAGAAACCCAACCGTCATGTCTGTAATGGTTAGTCTTACCTGTCAATGACTGGATCTGGAACCAGCCAAGAGACAGAGCTGTAGGCATCCCCAGGCGGGGCTTTCTGAAGTGGGAGATGCACTCTAAATGTGGGCAACTGAAGTGGGAGATGCATTCTAAATGTGGGCAACGTTTTTTTTGGCGGTGGCCCAGATACAAGGCATCTAAGGGGTCTAAGGGAAAAGCAGTTGGCTTTTTGCCTGCTTGCCTTCTGGTCTCACTGATGAGTTCATCTACTCTGCGGCTGCTCCTGCTCTCCTCCACTGACACCCAGTCTCTTCAGGTTTCCACGCGGACTAATGACCGGCATCTCTTCAGGAAGAGTACCAGATTGGGATTGACACCTAGCTCACGGCTGAGCAGCCACAGGGCTCTCAGCCTCTCCAGTGAGGTCTACCCTGATAGCGTCCTACAAGCCAATCTAATAAAGTCTCCTTGGTTACATTCCATTCTCTCTGGAGAACCCTGACCAACGAGATGCTGTTGATCAATTTGGCCATTTTTTTTTGGTTTTTAACCTGAAAGTATATATATAAAATCATTGAGTTTAGTGCTTAAAGAGCTATTCTTTGAAATAATGATGCATTTTAAGCATATACAGACAACATAGCAGGGTTATTAATATCTCTTAAATGTGAAAGCACAATGCCTCTGCATGACAGCTAAGATCTTATTCTATTTAGAGCCAGCTGAAACTTAGTGATCAGAGTGACAATACCATATTTCCGTATTTTTAGTCTTGCTTATGTGTCAGACTGAAGTCTCAGGGGATCTAAGTAGGCATCTTCAAGCTTACTTCCAAATAATCATTTTTCACATCCCTAATTTTAGTCTGCACAGACGATCTCCCTGCTTCACTGAGGTCTCTGACAGACAGCTATAGACCGGGGGCGGGCAGGCAGTGTGATCAGGACGGCTTCTGCCCGAGGGATGCTGGAGCCTGGAGCCGGGAACCTAGACTTGCAGGGAGGCTGCAGGGTGTGCTTCCGGCCACAGCACCAACCCCTGACTAATACAATGCTGTTGATCAATTTGGATGATTTTTTTTCTCTGATACTTCTTTTATGTTGAATTTGGAGGTAGAATGAGGTGCTGCAAACATCTTCCTCCCCACCCGGGGTGGGGTGGGGTGGGGGCTGTTCTCAGCCTCAGCTCTGCTAACAGAGGGGTCAGATGCTTTGCTTTGGGAGGGGAGGAGCTGGATGCTTCACTTTGGGAGGGGTTTTTCTCCGTGCCTTAGCCTACCTGGAAGCAACGCTCATGGTGCTTCACCAATTGGATGCCAACAGCAACTCTACCAAGTTGTGACAACAGAAAATGTCTCCAGACATAACCAATGCATGCCTGGAGTTGGGGACACGGGGAGAGAGAGAAAAGTCGCTCCTGGTTTTAATTTTTTTTATAAATATATTTTTTAAAGATTTATTTATTTGTTTATTTATTATGTATTCAGTGTTCTGCCTGCATGTCTGCCTGCAGGCCAGAAGAGGGCACCAGATTTCATTACAGATGGTTGTGAGCCACCGTGTGGTTGCTGGGAATTGAACTCAGGACCTCTGGAGGAGCAGTCAGTCGGTGCTCTTAACCACTGAGCCGTCTCTCCAACCCCGAGGTCTGTTTTCACAGAGCTGTATTTACGGTCTCATTCCCACCATCCTGAGTCTGTGAACAGCGAGAGAGGCAAGGTCCACTCTAGCCTAACAGAGTGAGCATTGACTGTTGCAGATGACCGTGGTGATCCCAGTCTCCTTTCTGCCCGGGGGTGTGCAACACAATTGCAGCCAAGGAGACGCAAGAGGGGATCCCTGCCAGCATGCCACCTCCCACCTTAGTGAAGCACGGTGCAGCAGTCATTCCCTGGCAACGGGGAAGGGTTCATTTGGGCTCAGTTTTGGAGGCTACAGACCAGGACTGGGTGGGCATGGTAGAGCCTGGCAGACATGCTGGATGGCGGGAAGACCATGGCAGTACCAGCTGCTGACCTCATCAGCCAGGAAACAACTGAGAACCAGGAGGAGAAGCGGAGGCTCAACAATTGCTTACAGATTAGGATCTGTGTGTGTACAGGAACGTAGGACACACGGAATAGTATCTGGCCTATAGCAGATGATTATTACACTTGGGTTCAACAAATGAGTCAGACTAATCCAGAGAATTACATGAGAGCACATGATATCTACTCGTCAAGAAAAAAAAAGTCATTCAGATTCCATCTTATACCATCTAGGGCCACCTGACCAGGGTGACAACACCCACCCACCTTGGGCTGGGCTCTCCCGTATCAATCACCAGTCAAGAAAATGCCCCCACAGACATCAATCAAGAAAATGCCCCCACAGACATGCCCACAGGCCAATCTGACAGAGGGAATTCTTCAACTGAGATCCCACCTTCCCAGGTATGTCTATGTTTGTGTCAAGTTGACAAACTCTAACATAACACACTAGCCTAGAAGAGGCCAAACAGCTGGCCTCACGCCCATCCTGCACGGGAAGACACCCCGAACTTCAGAGGGACACACTTGAGACAGCCCAATCAAGCATTTCCGAGGTACTGGGAAATGGGTGTCTGCCACAGAGATGGACACACTGGCTGCCTACTGTGCACACGAGCTTACCGCCAAACAAACTGCGTTCTGGTAGATTATATTACGCGCAAGCGACAAGAGAAAAAGAGGACAGGACAACGTCATCTTGAACAGTTGCATGCTTGTCTCAGAGACCTTGCGTGAGGTTGATGCTCACTCCGCACAACGCCACTCGGGGGTGGGGGTGGGAGGACCGTGAAAAGACCAAGTTGTTGAAGGCTCTTGGAGGATCTGACAAATGGCGGCCAATGCTAACTGGAACAAGATAGCTCTATCTTAAGCGGTTACGGAATCAAAGATAAGCATTTGAAAGGCTCAGGCCAGTTTTATACAAATGAGAGATTTCTCATTTTCATTCTTAGGCCTTCAAACGCGTGACGTCAGGGTAGAAAACACAGAGTTCGGTCTCTGGGTGTTAGATAAATCTATAAATCTAAAATATGACACTTTTAATGAGAACAGCAGTGATAATAACCAGTCAGCTCCAAGCTTAGAAAGCCGTACACAAACTAGATCTAGTTCAATATTTTCCTAGTAGATACAGCAGGGAGTTAATAGGGCTTGTATAAGACAGGGATCATTCCAAGGTAAAGCATGCTTGAGAAACACTGGATTAAAAGTATTTGTATTGTATTTTCTTCACCTAGAGGCAATTCAGGGTCTTGACAGTGTATTTTTAGACTAAATATATTTTATTCTAATTATATGTGTGTGTGTGTGGTGTGTGTGGTGTGTGTGTGTGTGTGTGTAGTTGTGTGCATATGAGTACAGTGTCCACAGGGGCCAGAGGTGACAGATCCCTTTGTAATTGTGAGGTGTCCAGAGTGGGTGCTGGAAGCCAAACATAGGTCTTCAGGAACAGCAGTACGAACTCTTAACTGCCAAGCCATCTCTACAGTCCCAAGTCATGAGTAGATTTTAACATGCAAAGCCAATTTCCAAAATAAGAGATGAAATATCAAGAATTTCCCCAAATTTGTTTGATCACAAAAGAAACTTTTACTTCTGATGAATCTTACGATATTAGTTTTTGGGAGTTTACACCTTAGGGAATGCTGGAATGTACGGAAAGATGGAAGTGGGGACAAGAAAAGAAAAGAAAAAATAAAATTAAGAATCTGAGACCACTTGGAGCTGTGTGAAGCCTGTGAAATTGTCACACAGTAATTCATGGTCTAAAGAGAGAGGGAAGTACACCATTGTAACCTCACTATAAAAGTAATACATAGCGAGTGTAATTAAAAAGAAAACAAAAACGAAGCTTGGCACCATCATCTACTCTAGCTCTCTAATCTGTCTAAACTTCTGACAATGGAAATGAATGCATAACATACCCCATAATGTGCTAAGAACTAAACTATGACAACACAAGCATTAAGACTAGGAATAATCACATCCTGACTTAGATGATTTACTGGTAAATGACTAAACCTGCTGATGCCCCATGTCCCTCTCTGCACACAGGAAAACCGACAGCATCTGTGAGTCTTCTCTGGACCACGTGGGACCTCCCAGGCATTTGGGCTAACAGTGACCACAGCAGGCACCATGTTATGCACTGATCTCTGCAACAACTCTATCAAGCGGGGACACTGATATCAATGTACGATTCTTTAGGCTGAACGTCCCCCCAAATCTTATGCTGAAACCTACTCTGCTCTCAGGTGGTGTTAAGAAAGGTGTGGCACTTGGGGAATTGGTTACGACGTTGTAAGAGCTCTGCTCTCGTGGCTGAGATGGGTCTCCTTGTGGGAGAGGTCGAAGGCAGTAGGAAAACACAGCAAGAAAGCATTGCACGTGGAGGAAGAGACCCTCACTGGAGACCCTCACTGGCCACAAGATGGACTGATGCCTAGATTTTGGGTTTACTATGCTGTGTGAACAATGCATTTGTAGTGTTTGTAAATTAGTCTGATTTTTGTTATGGGTATAGTTAGCAGGCCAATCAGTTTCTTTATCACTGAGACAAAACACCTGATTAGGTCACAGACCAGAATGCTAACAGATGACAAGGCCTCTTGTGAGTAGACCAAGCTGTAACTCTGGGGTTCAAGATGGCCACACAGATGACAAACGCAAAAGAGAAATGTTATCAGGGAGAAACCTCATCCCCCAAATATCTTTGGTGTGCTCGCAGAATGAGCCTTAAGACACCAGACAAGTTGTGAAATCGTGGCATTCGCTCTTAAATTAACTTGAAAGTCACCAGTTTGGAGGTGACGCAGGTGCACCACACGGGCTTGCATCAGAGAACACCCCTCTGATGTGGAGGCCATGACAGCCGTTGCCTGGGTTACTCTGCTGACACCTGAAGGCTGTGCAGGCCGCAAGCACTGAATCTTGTTTGGAGCTTACAGAGTGCTGATGGACAGATGAAACGGGTCACGAGCATGGCGACTTTGTCTTCATGCTGTCTGTCCCCTTTGCCTTTGCGTCCCTCAACCTTTGAGTCATCTGCTGGGCTTTGCAAGCGACCGCGTTGACCGTTTGGGAGATCTCCGCCTAGGACTCCAATGCAGGGCCACTTGGTGTCTGTTGGGGCTGGTGTGTACCTCTTCTATCCTGCCTCTGTGTTCTCAGCAGCTGGAGCAGCTGCAGGCCCCCGGTCTTACCAGATCGCCAAGACCAAACCAAATCCAAGGACATGATGCTTCGATAAGGTAATGGCATCGAGAGCATAAGACCCTAGGAGACGCATGGTCAAGTCAGTCACCTGACTGCACACCTCAGGGTCATAGTGCTTGGGTACAAGAAGGAAAGCATTTTATTTTGACACAGTGCTCATGCTGGATGGACAATTACCAACCATTCACAGCAACCGGATTAAAGCCTGCTACTGTGCTTTCATCAGCGAAGCAACATGACCTCCTCTCCGTCACTGATATAGCCCTTTGGTCAGCTTGGACTGCAGTTTCAAGAAAGGAGCTCCGCCTATCTTTTTATAGTGTGTGGCATGCCGTTGTAGATGATATTGAGACCCTCAGCCAGGCGTTGGTGGTGCACGCCTTTAATCCCGGCACTCAGGAGGCAGAGGCAGGTGGATCTCCGTGAGTTCGAGGCCAGCCTGGTCTGCAGAGAGACCTTGTACCCTCCTGCCTGCCCCCTTCCTTCACAGCTGCCATTTCACGCCGCATTCTCTGCCATGGTGTCCTGCCTCATAACAGGCTGCCAGCACAGCGGGTCCAGGCTGATTTCCAGAACCCAAAGTCTGGCCCGTGGAAACAGAGGTGAAACCGGGCCACACACTATAAAAAGAGAGGCGGAGCAATCACCTTTCTGTATTGAATGAAAACCTGGCTTCTTTGTTTTGTTGTTGTTGTTTTTGTTTTTATGAGACAGGGTTTCTCTGTATTGTTTTGGAGGCTGTCGGTCCAGCCTGGCCTCAAACTCACAGAGATCCGCCTGCCTCTGCCTCCCGAGTGCTGGGATTAAAGGTGTGCGCTACCACCATCCGGCAAAAACCTGGCTTCTTGTTGTACATCTTTCTATACAACACCACCCAGCTGATAAAACCCTTGGTCAGAACAGCACAGGTTTGGGACCGTGGCCAGCAAGTGACTCATTGCCATTCAGTTTTTACCACTGGGGCATTAGACAGAATTTACCCGGAACCTAATTACAGGGAGAAGCAGGTTTGGGCTCTAGGATCAGCAGCTGCTGTCTTGGAGCGAGTTCATGGTGTACTGGGGCGCTACAGAAATAGAACCCACGGCCCCCGAGGCTTCCAGAAGTCAGACGGGAAATGTGGTGGGATGCTGTCAGTGGTCTGCGTTGACGGATGCCTGTCCAAACAGCCGGCTGCCTCTCATCTGCTGCCACTGAGTGGGCAAGGAAAACTAACGCTGCCCACCATGCCCGGCTTCGAACAGCCAGAAATATCCGATGGGGACATGTAGCTCAGGACGTCCACTTGGGTCCAGAGATGGGGACATGTAGCTCAGGATGTCCACTTGGGTCCAGAGGCAGAGGGACATGTAGCTCAGGACGTCCACTTGGGTTCAGAGATGGGGACATGTAGCTCAGGACGTCCACTTGGGTTCAGAGATGGGGACATGTAGCTCAGGACGTCCACTTGGGTCCAGAGGCAGAGGGACATGTAGCTCAGGACGTCCACTTGGGTCCAGAGGCAGAGGGACATGTAGCTCAGGACGTCCACTTGGGTCCAGAGGCAGAGGGACATGTAGCTCAGGATGTCCACCGGGGCTCCACTTCGCCTGTGTTTAGAATTTGTTTCTTATGCTCTGGAGCTTTCCTGTCACCTCTTGGCCTCAGTTTCCTCGTGCAAAATGAAGATAATGCTAGTATCCCTGTCAGTAGGGTTTTCTGATCATTAAATATCTTCATATGCATAAGTTTCCCTCAGTGGTTAAGAGATTCTACCAACCTGTTAAATGGGGGATTGAAACATCTGCAAACGCGACACCCCCGGGCGGCCTTAGAACTTCCTGGAAGGCAAGACACGTTAATTTTCCTCACATAGGCCTTAGCCATACCGGGAAGGGAAGATAACCGGGGATAAAAGGTTCCGCAAAAATAAACCAGTAGATAAGTGAAACCCCACTCTGGCGTTTACGGCGGCAGAGCCTGGAAGACAGGGAGAGATCAAAGTCTCCCTGCGCTGAACCCTGATGGTTTTATGTGGAAAAGAGATTCGGGCTGATTAGGATGTATTTCTTGATGATGTTAATAACCTTCCCCCACAAGGCCCTAGAAGCTTTGATGGGTGGCAGCTGCTGCTGCCTCCTATTTATTTCCCCAAAGAAGCAAGCAGCCGCTTAAGTTTCTCATTGCAGCAGAGCAGGCTAGACCCGTGTGTCATTGGTGGGGAGGAGCAGGGGCTGCGTAAGGCTGGGGAGCTGTTGTTTGCTCTCTGCCTGGCTGCTAAGTACGGGCTGTGAACTCAGCCGCTTCCTCTGTGACACACCAACATCCACCCCCCACCCTCATCCCATTTAACCCTCCACCCACCACCAACCCAAAGCCCTTAGACACCCAAAGTCACTGAGACGCCTGGCTGACCATCGGGGTCGCCCCACAGAAGAAGAAGCAAGCAGGGGTCTGAGGAGCAGCAGCTGCTTCGAGGATTTTAAACTCAAGAGACAGAACACCTGGATTAGCCCAAGAGCCAACTTCAGCCCCACAAAATGAGAGACAAAAAGGATTTCAAAATGAAAACCTATTTTGACTTAGTGATTACCCTGAAAGCTGAAAGCCATCCCCTGCAGAGAGGTGGCCTCTGTGAGTTGTCTGAAACACGGCAGCAGGTTCTGCTGGCAAGGTTTGACTTGGAGTGAGCATCGGCTGTCAGCCCAGGGATCTTGTTACTCCCAAGTCTAAGCAACCGCCTTTAAATAAACCCGGTGGTGGTGGTGGTGGTGGTGCGCGCCTTTAATCCCAGCACTCGGGAGGCAGAGGCAGGGGGATCCCTGTGAGTTCCAGACCAGCCTGGTCCACAGAGAGAGCACCAAGACAGCCAGAGCTACACACAGAGACACCCTGTCTCGAAAAACCAACAAACAATAAATAAAATAAAAACAAACACAGAGACTGACCCACTTAAAGGATGACTGTCTCGAGCTGCTTCCAGTCCGGTTTCAAACGCTTTGGTCACCTACGAGTGAAGACTCGAGCAGCCGTTAGGACACACTTGTGTTTCAGAAGTCTGCACTGGAAAGGTCACACACCCAACCGCCCCTCCACGGTCGTCTCTGCTACTCTCTGCCTGTCTGCCTGCTCTCACACCCCGCTTTATGGCTTTATTTTCTTGTTTGGGTCTCCCTGGTATGAGAGCTCAAATGTAAACAATCGGTTTAAATCCAGTCAAGCTTGTGTTATGCTCATCCCCAAGCTGTTTGCCTCTCCTTACCATAGCTTCCAAGGGTTTAGGGGAGACCATGACAGCTAAAGAAATTAATACAAGGACGAAGGCGGCCAGCTTGTGTGGCTAGCCCAGGGTCTTCCTAGTTTCACAACAGATAGTTCACATCCGGACGAATCCCTCATGGAGAGATCAATCCCCCCACCCATCACGGGCTGGCAAATATGGCCGGTATGTTATTGTAATGACCTATGTTCTTAAGAAGACAGGATGGTAGTCCTCACTGTCAACCTGACTGGATTTAGAGTGGCCAAGAAGACACAATGCTGTGTGTGTGTGTGTGTGTGTGTGTGTGTGTGTGTGTGTGTGTGTGTAAGAGTGTTTCCAGAGATGCTTACCTCAAGAGGGATGGTCTACTCTGAATGTAAGTATGTTAATACAATATGTAGGCTGTCACTCTTGGGCAATATGACAAAACTGTTAAATCCATGCATATTGATTTCATATGATGAAATACGACAAACTAAACATGTTCATTAGCCTCTTTTCCCAAATAAAATCCATATAAAACGATATCAGAGAGTATAAAAATGTACACCCATTAGTTCAAAGAATAAAGAAGAGAGAAGAAAAGGAAGACAACAAAAACAATTTCAGGAAATGAAATAAATTTGACAAGATGCTGGGTTTACAGAATAAGGAAGGCTGAAACCAACCACTTGCAGAAATCACCGGGACCCAGGGAAGATGCCGGAGTTGGGGGAACCAGAAACCTTGAAATGTGGAGAGGATAGGATGGAAGGAAGCAAGGGAGAGATGGGGAGGCGTGGTGTATCAAGTTACGTCTCTTTTCAGTGACAAAACACCTGGCTAGGGCTACGGAGGGAAAGAGGAGTCTGTTTTGGCGTCTGGATTAAAGTCTGCAGTCCATCATGGCAGGGGAGGATTGGTGACAGGAGCCTGAAGTGGCGGTCACATCGGGTCTGCAGTAACCAGGCAGGAAGAGATGAGTGCTGGCTAGGGGGGAGGGGAGGGGGAGGGGAGGGGAAGGAAGGAGGGGAGAGGGGGGAGGGGGTTCACTTTTTTCCCATTTTGTCCAGTCTGGGGATCCTAACTCATAGGACAGGGTTAGTCATAGTCATGGTGGTCTTCCCTGTCAACGTGGGACCTCTCTAGGAACAGCCACACAGACACACAGAAGAGTGAATGAGTCTTCCTGGGTATTCAAGGTCCAGGGCAGACTGCCCTCCCAGGTGGTAGCAAGGTGTCTGTCTTACACACCCTTCCCAACTCCACATGTCAGCTACTGTCCTGTCCCCAGCAAGGGTTTGGAAATTTACTCCCTGGAGAAGGGTGTCACAGTCGTTCTGAACTAGAGGCCCAGACAGGGAGTGAGACAGAGGCTGAAAATGGGATTGGTTAGGGACCCAGCAGGGGATCAGAGGACATCTCCAGAAATAAAGAGAACGGCCCCAGGGAAACGCCAACAGCCCAGATAGATCGCTGTAGGTCCCCCAGCAAAATGAGCAAGTGGCTAGTTAGTGACCCCACAAAGAGTCCCTCGGAGCTCCCGCCCCGAAGAGTTGCAGTCAAGCTCTTACTCGCTCGCTCCTGACAGCGAATGGACGCTCGAAGGTGGACTCCCAAACAGCCAAAGACGGGATGAGCTTGGAGGAAACAAACCAAAGCCAGGCAAATGTGAGGGGAGGAAGAAGCAGAGCTTGAGAGTGACCACCAGACAGCCCAGGAGAGCCACGGCCGGGAAGCAAGAAGAGGCCAAGGAGCCCAGACACAGTGAGCAAAGGCGTGAAAACGTCATAGCAGGAATCTTTTTTTTTTTTTAATGTAGTGAACAATTCTGAAGGTACGTTCAGGAAATTTCCTCACATATGGAAAGGAAGAGAGGTGCTGAAGGAGGAGGGAGAGGAAGGAGAATGGAGAGAAAGCCTAAGAGGAGAGAATCGGACCAGGATGCCCAGCGCTGGAGGATGAACGTTCTGGAAGAGAAGATGACAGTGAACACATTTATGAGAGGACTTTCTAGGTGGGGAGCACTGTGCTCCTCGAGGCCATGTGTTCACACACTTGACACAGCAGAGCAAACAATGCCCAAACGGAACCTGAGCGGGGTGTGGCGGCGGCCCTAAGCTGTAGGTCAGCCGGGTGTGGCAGGGGCCAGCGGACCATGGGAGTTCTAGGCCAGCCAATGCTCCGAAGTGAGTCCTAGCCATCCAGGGCTGCATAGCAAGTGTCTGTACCAAACACTTAAAAAAATAATGATAAAGGACAATATTGTGACTCTTTTTAGAACGTCAGTAACAGAGATGATCCAAAAGATCTTAGGAAGAAACAATAGGTTTTTTAGAAAATTAGAAACCGGAATGGAAAGCTTTCAGATGCAGCAGGGGGACACGGCCCTCACAAGGGGGCATGAACCTCCGCTAGCCATTAGCGCTGTGGAGTTAATCTGCAAGTTGCGAATTAGATTACGGTATGTTTTCGTGTGTGTGTTAAAAATAATCACCTCTGACGTGTCCTGCATCGAGATGCTTTCCCAGGAAGTGTGGACCTTGCTGTTGCTCTCAGAAACAACCAAAGATATCAGGAAAGACGAAAATGAGATTCACGGAGAACTCCCAACCCAAGGAAGAGGAGGAGTGCCCTCTGGGTGATGAGGATGTAAGCCAGAATGACATTAGGCTGTGGGTCAAAGGGACCACCAGTCCGGGCTGGAGCAGAGACTGGCCATTTTAGCTCAAAGAAACACAGAAGGAAGAACTGTCCAGGACATCTGACATGTCAGATTACCCTGAGAAGAAGAGCTAAGCTCCCCCAGAGGTGGGATGAAAACAATGTATAAAAGAGGAAATTCAATAATATCGCACGTGGCTGAGACACGAGTTGTATTGTTCCACAGTAACATAGCAGCACAACTGTAGCGTGTTTGGATGTGTGTTTGCATTCATCCATGCCCACATGGAGCTCCTAACCCAGAAGAGGAAACTGGGCACCGCGCTCGGTCGCTCCACATTAACCCCTTGAGGCAGAGACTGTCACTGAGCCTGGATTTAGGCTGGCAACCAGCAGGCCAGAGTGAGCCTCCTGCCTCCACCCCCATATTGCTGGGGTCACAGGCACATGCAGGACCACGCCTGACTTTTTATGTGGGTTGTGGGGATTTGAACTCATGTCTTCATGCTCGTACATCGGGCTCTCTGAGCCATCTCTTCAGCCTGAAAGCTGTGATCATCACAGTTGTGTTGAGAAGAGAAACTTAGCGAAGAGAGATTAGTTTCCACGGGGAACACAGGAAGGGATAGAGCAGGGTGCTTAAGGAGCTAAGTCTTCATCTTGCTTTCTCAGAGAGTAATGCCAAGACAGGAAAAATCTGGAACCAGCACAGTGCCTCAAAGTGTGGAGATGGTGGTATCTCCTGATCGTTAATGATTATGCTTTTAGTTGCGAGCCGGTTGTAAGGCAAAGCAAAGTTGTTAAAAACTGAACTGGGCAACTCTGACACTGTCCCCGTAACACCAGCAGTGGGGAGGCAGAGACGAGACCATCAGTTCAAGTCCAGCCTTGATATGCAGAGGGTTCAAGGTCAGCCTAGTCTACTTGAGACCCAGCTCAAGAAACACAAACAGATAGATAAACTGAACCATATAAACTGTAAGTTAAGCAAGTTCTATCAGCAGCAATGTCGATAAAATTCGAAGCTTGTCACTCTTAACAGTGGGCGGGATTCCAGCCCCAGAGAGTCCCATCTGACACCCGTTTCCTTTCAGGTACTCTCAGTGTAGATTCCTGGCTACCAGAGCTGTGAGACAGTGTTAGCAGCATCTGAAGTCAGTAAATTTGTCACACAGTGTGTTACAGAAGCAGGGGAAACAGACAGGGTAGCCTTTGATTTCTGGCCTGAGTACATTGTTAATAGTTGGGAGGTAGAGAAGGGGGATCGTGGCCTCGGGACACAGTCTCCGTGGAGGTATTACACTCTCTGGGCCACGGGGGTTTCCCAACCCATCCTGGGGTAGTCCCACGGAGGAGGACGGGTAGAGCGCAACATACAGACATGCTAACCTGGGGATTGGACATATGCTTGGGAGGAGCAGAGGGAACAAAGAACTCACGGGGAAACGTGGAAGACACAGCTTGGGCAAAGTAACGTTGGGATTTCAAGGCCCTGTGCTGCTGTCTTGTGGACCCCCACACAGCGATGAGACAACCTCACTGCGTCCCTGTGTTCGAGACCAGAGCCCTAATGGTCTCCCTCGGTTCTCCATGTGATGCTCAACGGCTTCGTGAGATAGGAAGGCAGGAGGGAACACTAGTGTTCGTCCAAAGCCGTGCCTTCCAATAGCAAGGCTGGCCCGTGTCCAGGCATTCCTTTTGTGTTGGTCTTGGTTTTATGTCACTACATTTCTCTGGCAGATAGAAGACATGCTCCTTGCCCTCGAAGAATCTGTAATCACTCGTTACCTTGAGATGATGAAGAAAACAATGCCGGATTCTAACTTTAAACAGCAAAGCAGGCTACTGGGTTTGCTAGGACCGCCAGTTTGCTCGTAGCTTAAAAGTTACATGAATCGTGATCAATCAGAAACAACGAAATGGTTTTACAGTTATCACAGTGGGGAGATGAGGGGAGTTTAGCAGGGACATGGTTATTACACACAGCATATCTCTCTATGACAATAAACCACACATGTGATCCTGTAGCTTCTAGGACTTAGTGGGTTTGCCTTCACCAACCTATCCTTCTGGAGTCACAGGCACTAAGACTGTAAATTAGGAGCCATATCTAGACAATGTTTTTTTTTATTGTGACCGTGTGGCTTTTCTTGGGCTTGGCCTTCCCGGTTACATAAAAGTTAGAAAATATATGGAGTGTACACAATTTTGATTAAAACTTTAGGAGGGGGCGGGCTGGAGAGGTGGTCCAGCAGTTAAGAGCACTGACTGGCTGCTCTTCCAAAGGACTTGAGTTCAATTCCCAGCACCCACATAGCAGCCCATACCTGTCTGTAACTCCAGTTCCAAGGGATCTGAACCCCTCACACCAATGTACATAAAATAAAAATTAAGTAATTTATTAAAAAATTTAGAACGGGCAGATACCCTTGCTCACCTCTGTGCAGATATCACCAATGTTGCTGAGTGTTTCATTTAGTGAATACCAGCTTCCCCCACAGGGACCATCCTGTCCCCCAACAGGGACCATCCTGTCCCCCAACAGAGACTACTAAGTTCCCCAACAGGGATAACCCTGTCACCCAAAAGGGACCACCTTGTCCCCCAACAGGGACCACCCTGTGCCCCAACAGGGACAACTCTGTCCCCCAACAGGGACAATCCTCCCAGGACCTGGAAACGAGTTATGGCCAGGTCACTTGCCCTGCTCTGGTTACAGGGGTTTTACCACCATGTGACTACAGGGGGAAATTTCCCTAGTGCTCCCAGGCAGTTTAGTTTTCAAAACTGCATTACTAGTAACAAACATTTGCCCAAGAGCTTGCTGTTCCCTAAGAACCTCGCGTGCAAACTTCGACGTTGCGTTGTCTCTCTTCTCCACGGCACCCAACGAGGCTGTCACCTCACGGAGAAGGGCTCAAAGGGGGGAGAGGTAAGAGCACCAAGGCCCCAGGGTAGCTGCATCCACCTGCTGGGTCCTGAACCATGGGCTGAAGCAGGAGTCCGTCTCCATGCTGCCCAGTCTCCTAGTGTCACCCCTGTTCACTCCAGAACCTTCTAGTTTCCTTCCATCCTTCAGAGTGGAAGGCAGAAGACAGAGAAACATCTCTGCTGCTCAAGGCCACACCCGCTCCTCAGACACTCAGAGGCTTCCTTTTACTGGGCTGACTTACCCGTATTGCAGTGGTAACTGCAGGCATCGGGGTTTCTCTCTACCTGGCCTCTGCCAAAGACTGGCTTATCGTGTTTAGAATGCTCGGATCTGCTCTCCTTTATTACCCACCCCCCAAAAAGGGGTGGGGCTCCCCTCGTCACTGTCTGCCCTCCACTCTAGTCTTCTTCCCTCGGCCAGGCAGTTTAGGGAGCGTTCAGTACTATGCCTGGTATTCTTAAAATAACAGGGAAGCAGAAGTTCAGGTGTGAGTCCTTAGCGCAAGGCTGCATTCCCACGGAAGGGAACTCATGACCCCTTCGTTGCAGCTGTGGTGACTTTGTGTCCTGAAACGCTCTGAAAGACCCAAAAGCCTCCGAGAGGGGAGAGAGTGGCGCTGGCCAGGCGGGGAAGGACACTTAAGAGACGGTTGTACTCGGCAAAGACCCAGCGGAGAGACTGAAGTGTGTGAGCATTCAGAGGCCAGGGTGTCGGCCTCTGGTAGGCCTTTGGTAGGATGGTGGGTGGTTCAAATGCCGATGCCCAGGCTGCCCGTCGGCAGTGAGGCTGGGATCTCACGGATGCTGCGGCTGCGGCTGCGGCTGCGGCATCATGTTTTTTCCTCAAAGCTCCTTGTATGACCCCGATGCGCAGCAGGGGGAGAATTGAGCCACGTTAGTGAGCAATCAGAACACCCCCTTGCGCTCAGACACTTCCACAGACTCTGAGGGCGCACACTCTCGTTTCCATTAGCCCCAATCAACCTTCTGAAACTCGGCGAAGCCAGACTACTTTCTGCCATTCGGTGGGTGACATAGGGACACAGCTTTTCGCCAGTCGCTGCTGGAGGCAGCCCCTCACCCAGGCTTTTCCAGAGAGCCTGACAGGTGTGGGGAACAAGTCCCCTCACTACACACGGAACTCAACGGGCAATTAGGAAAGCGGGGCCCCGACCGGGGTGGGCTGTCAGCCTGTGAGGGTGCTACAATCCCAGGCTGACAGCCGGAATGAGGAGATTAATTACGGGTGCTTTCACATGGATTATTTTATTTTATTAGTTTTGAGCCAAGGTCTTACCCCATGATTTCATGTTGTTATTTACCCCAATATTTAAAATAAAAATAGATTTCTAGTTTTTTTTTATTTTAGAAACCCCTGATGCAGCCCTTCTGGAGTCTTGTATCTGGCTCTGCGTTTCTGCTGTCTCCTTTAGAGGGGTGTGCGTCTCCTCTAACTACAGCCCGTCTGCAGGGTTCCAATTATGTTGCCTGTTTGCAAACATGAGCATTGGCTCCAGGAACAGGCCCCAGCTTCAGAGAACCCCTCTATACCTAACCTTCATTTGTGATCCTTCTTAGGGTCAAAGGATCCCAGCCCCAAACCATGGGTCCCTCTTAAACTCAAACTGACGCTTTTAAAGGCTCACCCTCTGGGTATTTGGCATCCCAGAATTCCCCGTTCAGTTGGTATGAGCTGCTTTTAGGACCTGTGGTAGCCTTTGCTTGGATGTGTGTGTGTGTGTGTGTGTGTGTGTATGTGTGTATGTGTGTGTGTATTTCTGTGTGTATATGTATATGTGTAGGTGTAGGTGTGTGTATATGTGTATGTTGTGTGTCTTTTGTATATGCATGTGTGTATGTGTGTGTGTCTGTGTGTCTGTATCTGTGTGTATGTCTCTGTTGTATATGTGTAGGTGTAGGTGTGGGTGTTGTTGGGTGTGTGTATATGTGTATGTGTGTGTCTTTGTGTATGTGTGTATCTCTGTATATGTATGTATATGTGTGTGCATGTGTGTATGTGTGTGTGTCTCTTTTGTATATGTGTAGGTGTAGGTGTGTGTGTTGTTGGGTGTATGTATATGTGTATGTGCATCTCTCTGTATATATATGTATACATATATATGTATATGTGTGTGCATGTGTGTGTGTGTGTGTGTGTGCGTGTATAATGGGGTGGAAGGTGGATCTCAGAAGAAGAGGCAGCGCCCTGTATGCAATAGATTTCCCAAAGATGTCCATCTCCTCACTGAGAAGCTGCAAACACTTCCCTTACATGGCAAAGAGGCTTCAGAAATAGGGTTATGTCAAGGCTGTCAGGACAGGAAGGTCACCCTGGGTTCCCTGGATCAGCCTCTGTGGTGAGAGAAAGGATCTGTGCGCCAAGGACTGTAGGCAGCCTCTAGTGGACGAAAAAGAAAACAAAACAAGGGATGGATACCCCCTCTAGGCTTCCAGAAGGAGCTCAGCTCTGCCCAGACTTTCACTTTAGACTCTGACTTTCAGATCAGTGACTGTGAGTTGGCCTGGCTTAGGGCCCTGACTCGCTGGACCATGTCACAGAAGCTAACCCAGAATGCTTGCCAAGAGAGCCAGGGGTGGGGAAGAAAGGAAAGACACCGAGATGGGGGATGACAACGTTGGAATCCTTGCCTTGGGCGTCCTCACAGACTAGGCAGTAACATGGGCTCAAAAAGAAATACTGTTGTAGAGAAGGGCTTAAGCTAAATCTGCACACAAATTGTAGCTTTTAGATGTCATGTTGTGCAACCCAGTTGGCACAGTGCTATTCATCTGTCCACTTACATATAACTTATGGGGCTACTTGTTCATGATCTCGGAAGACTAATGTCTTCCAAATCCGGACAGACCAGATGCGGGGAAGAGCGACATTTACTGGGACTTGATTTCATGCATCTGTTTGAGAAGCTGCAAACCCACTTTCCCTATATCAAATTTCTCAGCTATTTACTTGTGTTTTCTGTTCCCAGGAAACAGACGGCACATTTTGTTATTCTACAGTTTGAAAATTGAGGAAATTAAAAACAGAAAACACATCAGGCCATCAGCATGGGCGCGATGCTAGTTCACCAGAAGAAGCAGGGACTGACATCTTTGTCTCCCAGCTTTCTGTGGTCCCTCTCATGTCCTAAGCTTATGATGTCACCCCACAGCAATAATGTGGTTGCTCCAGCGGCTCACACCTGCAGAAAAATGACATTGCTCACTGGCCAAAGGGCCTCGCTAGAGACGTGCTTTAGAGGGCAATCAGGCCAGATGCCTAATAAGAAAACAGTTTCCCAAGGTGCTTATTTTATCTTAGGGGATTTTGGTCAGTTTTGAGTTGGCTGGGTAGACAGTCAGCAGTCTGGTTTGTTCGCATAAAGTTCATAACAAATGAGAATTTAAAAAAAGTCACACAAAAGGAAGTGCACACAGGAATCCAAGAGCCTTTTGTTTTAGTTTGGTTTTGATTTTGGGTTTTTGGTTTTTTTTCCTGTTCCTTTCCTGAGTTATCCCAGGGCTATTCAAAAGCAGTGAGGTGTGTCTGTAGTTGAAGGTAATTAGCGATGTACAACATGATCTGAATTATTTCCTGGGTGTGGCCAGTCTGTCACCTCTGTCTCTGACATTCACAGAATGTACGTGAATGTTTGCTTTGGTCAAGGCTATGAGACGGTCTTGAGAATTTCAAAAGGCAAAAGAACCCTATTATTATGAGAAGAAGGTTTTGGAGAAATGATATCTTGGTCAAGAGTCTGCTTTAGAAGTGTGGACCTATGAGCAAATGAAGAAGTAAGTTAGGTGATGGAGATGACTCAGGGGTTAACAGCACTTGGTGCACTTACAGAGGACCCTGGTTCAGCTACTAACACCCCACATACACACACACACACACACACAAACACACTCACACACAAAACAATATAAATAAACCATTAAAACTGTTTAATGATGAAAGGGAGATACATAAAGAAAGAGGCAAGGAGACCTTAAAAAAGAATGCTCTGACCGGAAAGGGACAAGGAAAGAAGAAAATGTTCATAACTTATCTAATGACCATCAGGCACACACCAACCTGACAAACTAATGTCAGAAGAACCAAGACAGTACTGTAAATACACAGACCAGTGTCGGGGAGAATGGGATATGAGACTGTGTTTCATGTGCTGTAAGTCCAATTTAATTCTTGACGTTCCCCTGTGTTCATCCTGGAAAGGGTAATCAATAGTGTTCTTGGCAGTTAGCAAAGAGAGCTTGTATTTTGGCGGGATCTGTTCCCTGAGGCATGGCCCATAGTCAGCCTCCTCCTAACTTCCTGTGCCCTTTGGAAAGACTGGAAACCATATCAACGTTTTGTCTTATTGGACACTTTTTAAATAGAGACATCCGAGGAAATGCAAAATAATAGAGGTTCTCCAAGACTGGTCTCTAGGCAGTTAACTGGTATCTGTACTGTATTTCCTTCCTCATAACCCAAATTCTACCAGAGTCTACAGGGGATCTAGAGCACTGCAGACCCAACACAACTCTTCCTAAAAGGGACATCCCTATCTGCAGGCTTTTACTTTGGCTGTGTGCCAGGGAAGACGTCCTGGATAGCTTAATTCCTCTGTAATTCAGAGGGTTTTTGTTTGTTTGTTTTGGATTTTTTAAAAGTATTTACTCTTGAAATTTAGCTAACTCTTGAGGCTGTCTGGGCCTGAATCCATCAGAACTGAATTATGGTGATTCCTAAGATCCCTGCCTTTCCTAAGTGTAAAGGAATGTTAGAAAAAGAACCCGGTTCATTGCTAACGCTTACATCTGGTGCCGTGAATCTGCCTTTCATACCAAGGCTGCAGGTCAGGCTGACTTTCCCAGAAGATGCAGGAAGATGTCCGGGGAATCCTGCCCTCTGGGTCCTCAAGCTAAGCCTGTGCTGTGTCTAATCAGACCCTCGCTGATTACAAGTGACACTGTGAGAATTGTGGAAGCCTAACGGGAGAGGGTGAGGACACCCCCCCCAATGTTTCTTGCCTTCCGTTTAATTTTCCACTGCCCCGAGAAACGTGTGTGCTCCCCACTTGGGCTCTGCCTGAAACCCTCTTCTTTCGCTGCTACTATCCCTCAGTCTGATTAATTGCTCTAGCTCTAGATCTTTCCGCTGTCACTGGCTTCTAAAAACAGTACGTGTGCACACGTACATCGGAGGAAACTTGCAGGAGTCATTCTCTCTCTCCTTCCACTATGTAGGCTCTGAGAATCAAACCGAGAGTCCTCAGGCTTGGCAGCAAGCCCCTTTACCCCTGAGCCATCTCACCTGCCCTACCCCATCGACTTTTATTGTTGTTTATTTTTTAACCCAGAAAGATACCTTTCACGGTTCCAAGAGAAGGTTTAGTCACATCTGTACCTCATTCTGCACCAGAAGAAAATAGGCAATCCCCAGTGCCTTAGAATAGGATCCCTACTATTTTGGTAGAGACCTTGGCTATTGCTTTCCTCTTAAGCTCCGAGATCAGTGGAAGAAGGAAGGGTCTCAGGGGCGGGGGAACGCTTCAGGGGTCTGCCCCCTGGCTTTGTGGAGGTGTCTCTCAAAGCGTGGGATACATACCATCACGTTACTGGAAGCCACTTAAATGGGACGCAGTTATGGTGAAGTACAGCAGTGTGTTTATTAATGTACTTGAGGGAAAATAGATTTGGTACATTCAACTGGTGATTTCCTAGGTATTGCTACGCAGGACACATGTCAAGCCGACGTGTAAAGAGGAAGTGAGTCTTTTAAAAATATTAAGTTTAAAAATAGCAGAATGTGAAATCATGGAGCTTGGAACTCAAGTGACTAAGGCTTGGGACACAGTGTTTACGGGAATGAATTAGATCTTGGAAGGTTGGCCTGACGATGGGTGTCGGCCTCTGGCTTTCTCTCCTCTATTGGTGCCCTGAACATAGGGCAGAGGGTGGGAAAGCAGCTGCTCCCCTGTGATTCACTGGGCTAGAATTCACAATTTCATACCATGCGGTCGCCTCTGAATGAATAACCAACTAGCCAGGGCCAGCCTTGCCACTGAGCCCCCGTCAGAAGCACCTGGTCCATTCTTTTCTGTTTGGAGGCTGAACCTCTACCTTGGTTTGTCCCAGAACCACCCCGTGAAGGGAAGTAGAACTAAAGTTTAAAGACAACCTTAACTCACTCTTGATGGGGGAAGTCCTTCTGTGTATATGTTTGTCTGACTGGTTGATAAATAAAGCACTGTTGGCCAATAGGGAAGCAAGATAGGTGGGACTAGGAGTCGAGGAGGATTCTGGGAAATGTAGTCAAGAGTGGAGAGTCACCATGTGATCCCGGGAGGAGAGGGTGCAAGTCTGTTGTTCTCTGTAAGATAAGACCTTATCAGAATATGTAATTATGGGTTAATAATTAAGTCAGAGCTAGCCGATAAGAAACCATAGCAAATGGCCAACAGCTTCATAATTAATATAGGGTCTCATATATTATTGGGGGGCAGAGACAGTGGTGGGACCCAGGCAGCTGGAGGGGAAGACTCCTCGGCACACACGCTAGATCTTTCTATTATCATTACTGTAGAATGAGTCTGTTGTCCAGCTGAGGCTCATCCTTCTGATGATGTCACTTTGATCAAAGATAAATCAACTCAGAAGAGCAACTCAGGGAGGCTGAAATTGACCCACAAACCAGATTAAGTGCTTCCATGGCCGCAATCTAGACCCCAGAGCATTAGCGTGAACAAAAGGACATACACATCTTTGCCATCAGGAAGGCTGATGTTTTGACAGCTGCGGGGTATCTGAACTCCAGAGTTGTAAATCACCTATGCCTAACTGCTGAATCAGTAGCCACTCAGGATGATGGAATGCACACGGGGATGGTTTCCAGGGCTTATTGGACCGGCTGGAGCCTGGTGGCCCTCAGTCAACATTTCCCACACATCCGCTTTAGTCCAGCAGCTGAAGGTCTCAGCTGGACGACTACACTTTTCTTGCCCAATTTTTAAATTCTCGTGGCCCTGAGTGGAAGACGCAAGGTAGTAGGAAAAGAAAACAAAGTGGCCGGTCCAAGAGTAGAGAGGGAGAGATGGAAACAATGGCCCTCCTCAGGGGACAATAAATCCCAATTTGTGCCGGGCTAAGCACATTCACCATGGCAATGTTTTATTATTATTGCATCACAGCATAAGTAGCATAACTTCACATTAATAGCGGCTAGCTAGAGTTTTCTGTGTACAGGAAGCGGTCTGGACACTCTGCCCAACTTGATCTCACGTACTCCTGCCGTAACTTTATGACACACGGACTGTGTGGTTCTCACCCGCCCACGAGGAATTGGATATTCAGAGAATGTAAGTCATTCGCTCCAAGCCCCGGTTAGAAAACGGAAGAGCCCCGAACAGATGTCAGCATGGGGGACTCCAAATTCATTCATTTCTTCGTCCCGTTTGGGGAACCCTCTTCGTGGGAAGAGATATCAGCTATTGAGGGCTGTCTAGCCAATGCATCCTCCAAACAGGCTGTCCTCCTTGGAAAAGTTCCACTTAGGAACAGACCCGTCCTCGGGCCTCAGGGCTGAACGTGCAGCTCATATTCTGCTAAGCGGACATCGGTACTAAACTGCCCTGTAAATTCACACATCTGTGACAACAGATCAGTGTGGCTCTCAGTCCTCATCTCTGCGCAGTGGGCAGCGGCTAATTCCGCAGTTTATAGCTGGTCAGAGTACAGAGAACTTTTATGTCAACGAAGCGCTCCCTCAGGAATGGGGCGTCTAGACCGGCCCTCCCCCACGGGTTCAGGGACCATCAGAGGAAGAGACAGGAAGACTGTAGGAGCCAGAGGTTGGGGAGGACCATAGTGAAACTGTCTTCCAGACCACGACAGGACTGCGCCACTCGTGAAAGTGTACCAGCTATGGCCTCCCGTGCGGGAGAAACCAGCCAATGGAAGAGGAAGGAACTCGTGAGACCCCAGCCCTTGTTAGGAGCTGTTGACAGATGATGGCTTTGGAGTTGGGGGTGGAGAGAGGAGAGTCAGCTTTCCTTAAGGGTGTGGCCCCTGGTAGGCCCACCATGCTCCAATCGATGGCCTCACACCCACGAGTATATGGGCAGCGCAATCTAAGCTCATTGGGTTATGGTTTTTAAAAAGATATGAAACTGGGAGGGGGTTAGACATACGGAGGGTGGCACCGGGAGGAGTTAGGGAGAGAAGAGAAGGATGAGCACAATAAAAATACATGGCACGCACGGGTGACGTTCTCAAATAACTAATAAAATGCTACATACATTAGTTAAAAACAGTCCCTCCTGATGACCCTGTCCCCTCCATCATGTTACCATACATACATTTTCTAACCCCTCTCTCTGCCCAGTGTTCCCTCTCTGTTGCTTCCTGGGGTAACCGCCACTCTGGGTGATTTTTGCTGGATTCCCATAACTGCCGTGGTCTACCTCGCCCAGAACCCCTCCGTCTTTTAATTCTGTACTAATTACTTAAGCCGGCATGGAGCAAGTTTTCCAAGCATCCAATTAGCAAGTGCGCGGGGGAAGCTGGGTCCATCACTAATTAGTGACCCCAGGACACCACAAAAGAAAAACAGAACCAGGGACGGAGGAAGCGGGAAGACGGAAAATGGGTGAGAACGATTCGGATCCTTCCTCAGAAAGGACGAGGGATTAGTCCATGCGTGCACAGGTTCAGATCCCCCAAGGTACCTCTGTCGGCTGTGGAATCGAACAGACATCATCACAGGTGGTAGTTCATCTCCTCCTCCTCTTCCTACCTGCGCTAACAAATGGAGTCTTAACCTCATTGTTTTGTTTGTTTGTTTTTTAGAAGAGGCTCACAGTCCTTCTTTCTTCTCAAAGGTGTTCAGATCCTAGAGCTTCCTAGCCCCAGAAACTCTTGCTCCTCCCAGGGCAGATCAGGAATGTGGTAGTTTGAATGAGAACATCCCTCTAGGCTCCCACGTTTGAACCACGGGGACTCTGGCTGGTGGACCCGTTTGGGAAGGATTAGGAGGTGTGGTTTTCTCGGAGGAGGTGCGTCACCAGGGGCAGACTTTGAGGGTTTAAAAGACTCATGTCGCCCCCACTGCACTCTCTGTCCCCTGCTTGTTGCTTAAGAAGTATTGCTCTGGGCTGTTCCGGCCTCCATGCCTTCACTCTGCCATTTTTTTTTTTTGTTAGCCGCTTTTCAACTACCGTTGAGAAAACATCACGGCCAAGGCAACCTATGAAAAAGAACGTGTTTAATCTGGGGCTCACGGTCACGGAGGGTTAGAGTCCATGGCAGGGAGCATGAGGACAGGCAGGCGGGCGTGGTGCTGCAGCGGTAGCTGAGAGCTCTCCCCTCGATCCGCAAGCGTGAGGCAGAGGGAGCTAAGTGGAATGGTGTGAGCTTTTGAAATCTCAAAGCTCAGCACCACTGACAAACCTCTTCAAACAAGGCCATGCCTCCTAATCCTTCCTAAACAATGCCACCAGCTGGGAGCCAACCATTTAAATATATGAGTCTGGGGGCCATACATAGAAGTCATTCTCATCCAAGCCCTCAGAGCCACCATGAACTCTAACCCTCTGGAATGGTAAGCTTAGGTAAACACCTATTTTTAATGAGTTACCTTGGTCACGATGTTTCTATCACAGCAACAGAAGAGTAATTAACACAAGAACTTAAGATGGACGTGGTGCAGAAAATGGGGAAAATAGCAGAGGAATTCTAGGATTCTCCATTGTAAAATTGCTAATCTGATTCTGAGGAGGGTGGTGCTACTTCAGACATGGCCTCATCAGGTCACGAGACGACAAGCACATCACCACTCGTCGTGGAAGCTGTGGGACAGCCGTTAGACATTGACGCCATGTCCAAGGGCGTGGTCAAGCGGACTCCTGCCGACCAGCAGGATACAGACTGTTTTGGCTACCGCTGAAGCTGCTTGCTTGTTGGGCTTCATGAGAGCCTGAGTGCTGGCTGATCCTGTACAGGAAGGCGTGTCCTTTCCACACAGCAGTTAAGAAGCACAAGTCTGGAGCATTTGAACCTTCTAGGAGAGAGCTCCTTAAACAGCCAGGAACACGAGAGAAATACAGAAAACAGCTCTGTCTTGCAAACAGTCTGAATTCATGCAAGCCATGTGTGGCATTTTGAGGCAGGAGGTAAATAGCAGGAAATGGGACTTTAAGAAATTGTTTTCTCAGTGACATCCTAATCTTCGCAGGAAAATGAATAGAACTAGAAAAAAACCATCCTGAGTGAGGTAACCCCAAACCAGAAAGACAAATACAGTATGTACTCACTAATAAGTGGATACCAGACATAAAGCAAAATATACCCAGCCTACAATCCACAACCCCAGAGAAGCTAGAATCCTCTTCCAGAAACTGATGGAAGCAGATGCAGAAATCCATAACTAACCAATGGACCAAGCTCCTGGAGTACAATCGAAGTGAGGGAGGAGCGATAATATGAACAAAGGAGTCAAGACCGTGATGGGGAAACCCACAGAGTCAGCTGACCCGAGCTAGAGAGAGATCACTGACTCAGGTCTGACAAATGGGGAACCTGCATGAGACTAAACTAGACTCCCTTAATACAGGTGACAATGGTGTGACTGGGACAATATATGAGGTCACTGGCAGTGGGTCCAGGATCTAACTCTAATGCACAAACTGACTTAGTGGAGCCCATTCTATATGGAGAGACACCTTGCCCAGCCTAGACACAGGGGTGTGGGGGTGGAGAGGAGTCTTGGTCCTGCCCCAATGAGATGATGATACAGACTTAGTAGACTTCCTAGGGGAGGCCTCACCCTCTCTGAGGAGCAGATGGGATTGGAATGTAAAAAATAAATTAATTAAAATAAAGAAAGCTTTCTTTATGGCACCACACACGGCACATGTGTGGACTGAAGTCTTCCCGAGCTCCATGGTGTGGTGAAATCGCCACTTTAGGGGATCTAGTCATGCACAAATAAAGCGGTTTTGAAAGGACAATTCTAGGCTTGACAGTGACAGAGACAACAGAGTTTCCATTTCCAGAAGTTTGGATTGAACTGTAAGCTATCAACACCCTGTTACAGTCACTCACATGGAAGGACCAAGGATCAGCTCCAGAAGACATGGTGGCCTCTTCCCCCCCCCTCGTGTTGTTTCTAGAGTCCTAGAAAACCACAATTTCCTTTATTAATCGTGTTTATACATGCTACTCCAATGGGGGAATTAGAGTCAAAGCCTTTGGTGGCACTGAAATTGCTATATGTGTATCTTTTAAAAGATAATCGAGGGGCTGGAGAGATGGCTCAGAGGTTAAGAACACTGGCTGCTCTTCCAGAGGTCCTGAGTTCAATTCCCAGCACCCACATGGTGGCTCACAGCCATCTGAAATGGGATCTGGCGCCCTCTTCTGGCCTGCAGGCAGAACACTGCATACATAATAAATAAATCTTTACACAAAGACAGATGAAGCAGCATGTAAGTTTCTATGCTCTGACGTTAAAACTGTAAGATAATTCAAGACTCTGAGTACATACATGTCCCACCCCACCCCCACCCCCTGAAAAGTCCATTACTGTCTTAGGGTTCCACAACCTGGCTGTGCAAACCCACAATGATTCAGTCTTCTAACTTCATGATGTTGTTTTTCTATTGTGCTGTAAGAACCACAGGACTGTAAATACACTACTAATTAAGCAGCAGACAAATTTTCCATGTAATTGTGACACATGGAATCATGGGTCTGAAGGCTTGGCCCATGGGGAGTGGCAGTATTAGGAGGTATGGCCTTACTGGAGGAAATCTGTTGTCACCTTGAGGTCTAAGAAGCTCCAGTCTGGTCAGTGTGACAGTCTCCATCAGCTGCCTGTGGATCGAGACGCAGAACCCTCAGCTCCTTCTCCAGCACCGTGTCTGCCTGCACGTCCGCCGTTCTTCTCACCATGATGATAATGGACTGAACCTCTGAACTGTAAGCCAGCCCAATGAATTGCTTTATTTAAGGCCTGCCATGGTCATGGTGTCTCTCCACAGCAATAAAACCCTAACTAAGACATGGGGGGGAGATGGCTTACTTGGTAAAGTATTTGGCATGTAGCATGAGGACCTGAGTTTAAAGGTGAAACCAGGGACACGGTCACACACACATGCATGTCCTAATGCTGAAGAGGCAGAGGCAGGCAGATTCCCGGTTTGTCCATCAGCCAGTACTTGGTGAGTTCTAAGCCAGTGAGAGACCTTGTTTCACAAAAGGGCGGGCGGTGTCTAAGAAAAGACAATGAGGTTGTTCTTTATTCTCTATGCACAGTGCGCGCGCGCACACACACACACACACACACACCATACACACACACACACACACCATACGTACCACACATCACCCCTCCCCTCCCCCACACCTATTCACCCATCCCCCTCTATTCTGAGAACCTTCATAAAGACACGGGTTTCTGAACTACAAGGACCCCCCCCCCTCAGATGTAGAATCTGCCAGTGCCTTAACTGGAGGCTTGCGGCCTCCAGAAGTGTAAGACGTAAACTTCTGATGTTTGTAACCCACTGCATGTATGACATTTTGTTGTCCTGGACCAAGTCAGCGGCCACTACCGAAACAGCCACTTAGGCTTCCTACCCTCGGAAAGTCTCCAAGTCCAAGGTTCCTGGCGGTTCTTCTCATGCCTCCCTTTAATAGAATGAACCATTCAGATCAAACCTGACTTTTGCATCGCAGACTTGACAGGGACCCCCATAGGTGCCCTGGCTTAATTAACTCTACCTTCCATGTCTATGTGCGCGCATCACCGTGAGAAATCCTTTTCTGTAGGCCAAGTAAACCTTGGGCTTGCGGTTCTCCTGCCTTAACCTTAACATCCCAGATAGCTGACATGACAGACTTGTGCCAACAGGCTCAACAGTCACGAGGAACTCTTTCTGTAGAGCCTGGATAAGACAGGCCCAACTGCAAACCTGCACAGTGAGAACTGACCTCATTAAATGTCCCCTACTTAGGTTCCTGCATGTCATCAGAATCAGGGCCGGAGCAGGGCTCTGGGGATGCATTGTCCTGGGTGGTGGGCCACAGATAATTTTAAGGTACGCCACCAAGTAACAGCTAGCTTCAGAGAATGCGGGAATGAAATAATTCTCCTTGGGTGTGGCCACTGACCGTGAGACATGAACCTTGCCTGGAGATGGTAAATGTGCAACGTCTGTGAACTATATTACATGTCTAATAAGCTCTACTCTATCCACAAGAAAAGAACAGGAAGACTGTGAGGTGCTCGGCCCCCCAGTTCCCTCCCAGGCGGCACAGCCTGGGTTGTTTCCCTACAGACACTTTCACTGTCCCTCTTGCCCTTCCCCCACCCCTCCAGAGAGAAGCAGTGAAGGCGTAAGAAGAAGACTGATGTCATTCGGTCCTCAGAATCAGGAATAAACTCCTGACTCCTCACGTTCCCTCTTTTCCTTGTCTCTCCGGAAGTTCTCTGCAGTCTTTGGCTGACCTGGGCTATGAACACCAGTCCTGAGCACCGTCTTGTGGAAGCTAGGGCGTGAACTTTTGGGTTACTCAGTAGAGGAGTCATCACGCTTCAGTGAATTCACCATACTTCATATGAAATGAAGAATACTCCAAACTTCTGTTTATCTAAATTTTATCTAAGCACCACCTATACCATATAGTCATAAATAAAAACACCGTGGGACCCATGCAGTTTTTTTTTTAATTTACGTATCATCTGCTCATTCCACTAGAATTGCATATCTATTCTATCAGGGACTTTTGCCTCAGAGTTTTGAATGGATGGATGGATGGATGGATGGATGGATGGATGGATGAATGAATGAAGAGACGAAGTCTCACAAAGGACAGAATTGTTGGACAACTGTGAGCTCCTTTTTTATTTTCACACCAAGGGGAGGGAATAGTAGACCATCTTCCTGGTCACAGACTATCTGTGCCTTTTTACTCGTCGATTCCCTTCAAGTCCCTTTCTTTATGTCATGGCTTCCCTGGTGTGCAGCAACACTGGTCATGTCAGGTTATATAAAACTTCGTGCTTCTTCTATCCGTCTCAGGTCTTTGCCAGCACCTTGGGAATTTTCACGGGACGCCCATCCCCCTTACTCCCGGTGAAGCTAGGTAGGACATCAGAAGTTTATAGGTTCCTAGTCCTCTGTCACTACCGTCTTCCCCACTGCAACACTTAGCACATCTGTGAAACCCTTCAGTGTGACCATTTGGTGATCACCTAAGCTATCCACTCTGGCTTTGTGCCATGGTGATAAGTACCTGAGACCAAAAACAAGGTTTGGTTTTGCCTCACAGTTTCAGAGGTGTCAGCCGAGCTCGTTGCCTTTGGGCCCACGGGGAGGCAGTCCAACGTGGTAGGGGTGGGTAGCAGAGGAGGCTGCTTGCCTCCTGGCATCCGGAAACCAACAAGAGATGCGGGGCTAGTGTGCCCGCAACGACGTAACTTCCTTCCGCTAAGTCTGCCTCTAGAAAGCGGCGCCACCTCTCAAAAGCTCCATGGGGTGGGAGCTAAGTGTTCATTTCATGGGCTTTCTGGGAAGAGACCCAAAGGCCAAAGCAAAGCCCCACCCTACTAATGGCAAGCAGAAATCACACCTTCCTGGTGCCCAACACCTGGAACAGTGCCCGGCACACCGTGATGGCACAACCAGTCAGTGCTTATTGAGTGGACAAATAAAACATCCAGGAACACACACTGCTGTTGAATGCCTGGTAGAACGCCATTCATTCTTAGGTTAGTGGGTGCCCAGTCAACACAGGACTGTTACTGAAAATACCATTTATCTGCTCCAGGCACACTCCCGGGTCTCTGTTAGGACAGCAGGAGGTCTTGTTTACAGAATTTCTGTGTGTCCTGATGAAAAGGCAGTTTTGCTTTTGTTTTTTCACTGAATGCATTAGCTGTTCTGGGATCGCATGCATGATGGGTGGAAAATGGCTGACCTTGACTCATCTTTGCTGATGGGCAACATTAGTCTCCGTGTGAGTGTTTGTAAACATCTAGGCTCAAACTTGAATTGCCCTCTGAATATTTGGCACCCTGTGCTCTGCATCTCAAAGACAATCTCTCTCCATTATTATTCCGGAATGATGGGTATTCATTTGAACAAGAACAACAAAAAATAGGTGTTTTGTGACAGAGGGACATTTATGGAACATTGAAAATAATAGGTTAGTGAGCTCTCAGGCTAAAAGCTGTTATTTGATAACACATCCTAAAATCAATGGTGGCTTTATTGTGCAGAAAACAATGCATCCCAAAGGGATGTGGTCATTAATGAAAACAGAAGAAGAAGAAGAAAAAAAGAAAAACCCACTGCAGGAAAAAAAAATGTAAGTCTTCATAACCCTCTACAGTGGAGAAGCTAGTCACCTGGGAAGATGTGGAGGAAATTAGCAATTGCCAGGGGATCCAGAAAACAAAAAAAAAACAAAACAGTCCTCACAAAGAGGAGCTAAAAGCCAGACACTCATCATCAAAACAGTCGCTCTGATTTATTTTATTTTAATTTTTTGTGGAAAATAGATTCTTCTCTCGTGCAATACATCCGGCCACAGCTCCCCCTTCTCTCCACTCCTCCCGGTCTCCCCCACCTCCCCCCTTGCCTAGATCCACTCTCTCCCTCCATTTCCTCTTCAGGAAAAAAAAAAAGCAGTCCCCCAAGAGAAGACAGCCCAACACGGCAAAACAAGATACAGTTAAGACAAGGTGAAAGCCCTCCTCGTATTGAGTCTGGAGAGGCAGCGCGACAGGAGAAAAGAGTCCCAAGAGCAGGCAAAAGAGTCGGAGGCACACCCGCTCCCACTGTTAGGAGTCCCTCAGGAACAGGAAACCACAGCCAGGCACATACACAGAGGATCTGGCGCAGACAGACGCAGGCCTGTGACTGCCCTCAGTCTCTGTGAGCCCATGAGAGCCCTGCTCGGTTGACTCAGTGGGCTGTGCTCTCCTGGTGTCCCCCACCCCCCTGAATCCTACAGTCTTCCCTCCCCCTCCTCCATGGTGTCCCCCAGTCTCACCAGGGAAGGACCCAATGGAGACCTCCAATTTAGACTCTCTCTCTCTCTGCATTGAGTAGCCTTCTTCTCTACTGCTATTTGGATCCGTCACTAGGCCATTTTCCTCATGTCTGCATTTCTTGCACAAAATTCTCCACAACCCACAAAATTCAGCGGGTTTGCTAGCCTACCATTCTTTTGGGAAAAAAAGAACAGTTAAGAGATCTAAACTTGCACTAAGGAGTCACTCCCCCCTCCCCAGATTGTCCCCTGCTCTCTCTAGCCAAGAGCTGTCAATCCAAGAATGGCTTCTGTACTCTCTCTGTCAATCTCTCACCTAGCTCGTCTTTTGAGGGTGTGGCAGATGTTTCAAAGGTGCACCGGGGATTCTGGGACCTCCCCACATTAACCAGAGAGGAAGCTGAGCATTCTTTAGGTTCACTCTAGAAGACACCCACGCTACAGCCTCTTCTGACGCCACAGGCACAATGGGCATGAGGATGCTTTGGGAGGGGCAGGAGCAACCAGAAGCCTAGCCAGGCGTAACCCTGGTCCTCAGGAGGCTGAGGCGGGACTCTGATGAAGGCCAGTCAGGGCTGCATGGTGAGACCCTGTCACAAACAACAAAGAGGAAACCCTGGAAGTCAGTAGTGTTATTGCGACTCTTCCCCTAGACCCCACATTAAGGAGAGGGGTTCCCATGTCGACTCTCACGTGTGCTCTGCCGTCTTTAGACAACACACGTGTCCTGTGATGTTTTAGACTGATGTCATGTCTACTGTTATGTAGACATCCATAAGCAGCTCACACATCACGAGGAGGAAGAACTCCCCCAGCGGCCTGCGTTCGATGGATTTAAATGGACAGTTTTGTTTCGGTCTCCAATGGGCTGAGAGTCAATGGGCTGAGAAACACAACGGGCTGGGAGTCAGCTCCGATGCCAGCAGGGGGAAAGCCACTAGATTCAAACATGACCTCAGCACGCTCCTACAGGTCTCCTTAGAAGAACCCGCCCAGAGAATTCGGAACACGGACTTTCACTTTCTCCGTTCACCCAGGTAGATGAGCTGCGTGGCTAAGACCTAGAGGCTTAAATCAAACAGACCTAAGAGGGGCTAGAAGTTCATTTCAGAAGCTCGGTGTCCTTCCCTCTAACGCCAAGCTTTTTCTTTCTTTCACAGTTTTTGTCTTGCCCTTGTTAATTTCAACTTTTGCCATTTCCTCCTCACACAAAACCGTTTGGCCAAGGATACATGAGATAAAGAGTCATGCATTCATTCCAGGATGAGCGTGCACACATGCACGTGCACGCACACACACACACAAACACACACACACACACACACACACACAATGTTGCCAACACCTACGCCATATTAGCCTGCCTCCAAATCTTGGCTGGCTCTCATCTGAGCTTATTTTGAACGTTTTCCAGGAAACTCATACACGGGGAGGGGAGGGTTCCCTTCCTGAAAAGCCGATTTCCTACATGCCCGATGAGATGGCTTTTGAGACTCATGTCAACAAATTAGGAAGTGACCCTGCTCCCATCTCAGCGGGAGACTTGGATGGTAGTGTGGCCCTCACTGTACTACTGTGAGAGTCTCAGCAGAATCACCCTGAATCAGAAAGAAATCCCAACGGAGTGCGGTAGACTCAGTTTTCCCTAACAAACAACCGGAGTAGAGAGGTAAGAAAGCCCGGATGCACTCATCTTTCTCTAGGAAGCAAAAACCAGTCTTCTACTTCACCGCTAAATCTCCCATTTTATCTTTTGACTTGCTTTGTTTTCCTAAATGCGATGAGGCTCCCATCTACTCAGTGGCATAAAAGAGGACGTATTTCCCTCCTCAGAGAATTGGAGCAAACGCAGGGCTCAGCCCTCAGTACTGTGCAGACCCCTCATGCTACCAGGGCAATGGGGACCTGAGGACAAAGCCTTGAGGACAGAGAAGCCAGTGCCCTCTGTCTACCCAGTGCAAACGTGACGGCTTGGCCATCTCAACGGCATAAACATCTGTGCATTTCAAATCAGAATTTACACGGTCTGAAACCGTGTAAATTCTCTCTCTCTCTCTCTCTCTCTCTCTCTCTCTCTCTCTCTCTCTCTCTCTGTCTCTCTCTGTCTCTCTCTGTCTCTCTCTCTCTGTCTCTCTCTCTCTCTGTCTCTCTGTCTCTGTCTCTCTCTCTCTCTGTCTCTCTCTCTGTCTCTCTGTCTCTGTCTCTGTCTCTGTCTCTGTCTCTCTCTCTCTCTCTCTCTCTCTCTCTCTCTCTCTCTCTCTCTCTCTCTCTCTCCAGGTGGGTTTTCTCAGCAGCAGCCTGGGGCCTTGCAATTGTGATCACTCACACAGCCAAGGACCATGTTGCCAGAACGCTTAGCAGCTGCTTGAAAGTTTAGGCTACTTTTATGTCTTCTTTGCAAACAGGAAGCAGGAAATACATCTGTGAGAACCATCACAGCTCAGCGCCCGCCCCACCCCAAGCTTAAAGGACTCGGGGTGATGTCATAGGCACATTACCCACAGAGACCAGCGCGGTTCATGGTATCAGGTAAGTTGGACAGATGCTATTCAGACAACACAACAACGAGAGACATGCGTGCTCAACTACAGGCAAGGACTGCCACTTCGAGATAAATGCGCCAGTGTACACACATGTACATACATATAGATACATAAGATAATAGACTATCAAAGCACAGAGTTTATTTAAAATAATAAAAGTATAGGAATCAATAAAGAGCAGAACTCAAATTCACTCACATAAAAAACAAAACAAAACAAGGAAACGTTTTTGGTGCATTCAGCTGGAAAAACAAACAAAACGAGGCAGGAGTCAGGCTGATTAGGGAAAGCAGAAACTTGCTGTACTGATGGGGCCCTGGGGGCTCTCTGGGCACAGCTGTTCTCTGCAGGTTGGCTTTATTCTCAGGCCATAGGTCTTATTTCAGTCACCCGAGAGGATGTCAGCCTCACCTTAACCAAAAACCCCAGTGTCACTCAAGGCTGAACCTGTCTGTCACCATTTTGTGAAGTCTAACATACAGAGAATGACTTCAACTGATCTGGGGTTATCCCAAGAGGTGAAACTAGGGCCAACCGAAAGAAAAAAATGACACAGGGAGGGGTTGCTTGAGGGAGAAAGCGGGGAGGAACAGCATGGAAAAGAACCCAGACATTTTTAACACAATAAGGCTTAGCAACACGAACTGAAGGTTGATAGCTAAGCTAATCATGTGTGCCCACAAAACCGCCAGGCTAGCCCTTGGAGTGCCAGCTGCCCAAACCAGAAAGAGCTCGGCTGGCGAGCGCTGTGCTGGCTCTCCCAGGCCTTGGTTTACCAGAGCTCTCTGTCGGCACAGCCTTTACTCTCTGAGGAAATGGCTCAGAGCTCCATTGCCGGTATGCAATGCATTCTATGCTGTGTGAGATTTCCTCGCTCTGCATCTCTGACTGTGTCGTCCAGACAGCTCTGCCAGAGTGGGCAGGCGTCAGTGCTGCAAGCAGAGACCATGACAGATGCTGCCGGCTGACTCCCCGACGCTCAGTCTACCTCTCTCCCTCCAGAACCCTAATTTTGTCCAAGGAGGAACTTCTAGCTGAGGAGGAGGGGCGAGTGAGCCCTGAATGGAGGTTATAAGGCCAAAGTCACGGCGTGTGAGAACCTAAGGCAAAAGGAGCCACCATGCTGCCCTGCCTTGCCTGCCCCTGGGCTGTCATTTGAGAACTAGTAAGCTACATTTGCGTAAGCCATTCTAGAAAGGGTTCTTGTTATAGGCCACAGAACACAGCACTGCTCCAAGGAATTTTCACAACCACCTTGATAGTGAGAACCCAAGGCTAGCAGTTGGGTCTCCTGCAATATGAGGTAATGCGTGTCCAAAGCTGAGTTTTTCCTCTGAATGCTACACACACACGCACACACACTCACTCACATGCACACACACGTGTGCACACACTCACACGCACGTGCATACACTCATACGCACGCACACGTGTGCACGCACTCACATGTGTGCACGCACTCACATGTGTGCACACGTACCCACGCACTCACACGCGTACACACATGTGCACGCGTACATGCTCACCCCTTTCACATGTCACTTTCACTGTTGAGTCTTACTGTGGTAGGAATGTGTGGATCGTTTTCCCCATTCTCTAAGCCAGGCTGGCAGTACATACCTGTCATCATCCCAGCACTTGAAGATCAGGGGTTCTGGGTAATCCTCAACCATAAAGCTAAATTCAAGACCAGCCTGGGCTACACGAGGCCCTGGCTTCAAAAAGCAAAACAAAGCAAACGCCTACTTTCTTTCTCAACAAGTAGGTTATTTAAATGGCTTGATCTATTCAAATTATTGTTCAAATGGTGGCAGAGCATCTCTCTCCCTCCCTCCCTCTCTCTCCCTCCCTCCCCCCCCCCCTCTCTCTCTCTCAATCAAGCCTTCCCTTACTGCAGCAAAGGCCTCTTGGTTCATTCCAGTACGATCCCTCTCCAGGGTGTCTAAGGGAGAGTCATCCCTCTTCCCAAATCCTGTGGCCGAGGAGGTTTCCTCCATGATTTTCTCATTCACAGAGCTCCCATGAAAGTTGAAATAACTTACCCAGCCAAGAAGAAACTACAGCAAGGATTGATTCCAGGGGGATTAAGGGTTTAGCTGTGAAGAGCAAAAAAAGGTCTTAAATATTTAGAGGGGAGATGAAAAAATTAATATCTTTCTGACCTGGAAGATGGGAAAGGAGTCTTCAAAGTGTACAATTGCTACCCATAAAGATTGTCATATTTGTAAAGGCAATGTGAAGGTGTGACAAAGAATTCTAAACAGAGGGGCTTATGAGACGGCTCAGCAGATAGTCGTTTGCCACCAAGGTTGCAGCCCTGCCTTTACCGCCAGGAAGGAGAGCAGCGACTTTAGGAGATTATCCTCTGACCCCCACACGTGTGCTGGGGTCCCACCCACACCACCCCAAAATAAACACGATATTTTAAAAATTAAAAAAAAGGACAGGCCAAAACCAGCATTCAAATTTAGAAAGAAATGCTATGAATCAGAAAAAGACCCAGCATGATATCAAAGCAAGCAACACGGAGTTTCATTCTACAGAACTGGGGGCTTCACACATCCTTCCGAGCAATTCTGCTCCCCCCAGCATCGTCCAATGCTGCGGCTGATGTGCCTGACGCATGCACATTCCCAGCGCAACACGGTTAAGGGCTGTGGACACCCGCTAAGGGCCCGCGGAAAGACTTCACGTGCAAGCCCTGTTGTCCCTCCACCTGTCTACTGCTTTGCTGTAGTGCACGGCATCTGTCTGCTGGTAAGGTTTCTGTGTCAAGGTTCCACTGCAGAAGCAGAGATGAGATCGCCAGCCCTTGTACTCTCTGGTCTCCAGAACTGTGGGAAATGCATCTTGTTATTTATAAATTACCCAGTCTCGGACATTTTGCTATGGCAATACAAACAGATTTGATGGGGGAAGTCCTTCGGTGTATATGTAAATAGAGCGCTGTTGGCCAATAGGGAAGCAAGACAGGTGGGACTAGGAGTCTAGGAGGATTCTGGGAAATGTAGTGAGGAGAGTCGCCACCATGTGATCACAGGAAGAGGACGCATGAGAGGCTGCGTCCTTGGAAAGATAAGTCCTTATTAAAAATATATTGGTGATTATGGGTCAATAATTAAGTCAGAGCTAGCCAATTAGAAACCATAGCAAACGGCCAACAGCTTCATAATTAATAGGGTGTCCTGTGTTTTATTTGGGGACTAAAGCAGCAACGGGATCCAGGATGAGGTTTTTTTTTTGCATGTTTGCACTAAACATATATGTATGGTGTTTTAAACACCTTTATTCAGAACAGTAAGAAGCTAGACTTAACGATGATATCCACCAACAGAACAAAACGATGCCATGTTTATCCGGTGAAAGACTAGACAATTGGGAACAGCTATAAGCAACATCCTGGGGGTGGGGGGAACTTTAGACGCATAGTGAATGAGAGAAAAGGAGTCATGCGATTGTAAATGATGACTTTTAAATAAATAAGACCCAAGAGCAGCAAAACTGAACAGCGCTTTGCCTAGGCAAGCTCATATGCCTGAATTTTTGAAGCGCGACATGCCTTTGTCACATGTATGTATGCTCTTGTAACTATCTAAGTACCCAAGATACAGCAGGATCCCACAGAAGCACAGAACCTGACCCTCCACCATTTTACATCCCCGCCCATTCCTGGAGACGTCTCCAGCCTCTACCTCTGTAACTTTGTCACACATAGAATGTTAATATATACCGTCATGCAGTGTGCAATACTGGCTTGTTTGTTTTTTTTTTTACATATTCCCAGCAGTGATTTTGAAATTCACCCAAGTTGTTGCATATATCAATAGTTTATTCCTTCTCGCACCTGAGTGATACTCCACAGAATGAACACGCCGCGGCCCGTTTAACCGCTTACCTTTTGTTTTAAATTTGGGACTTTTATAAGGACAATTATGCACAATATTTTATATGTATCTGTTTCGATTGATTTAGAGTCAGTACTCCAGGAGGTGACTTCCGGGTCATATGGTAAGTGCGTGCTTACGTTAAAGAAATAGTCACAGTATCTTCCGGGACCGAGCAAGAACGGAAGACGGGTTTATTACATCCTGTAGTCCTTGCCATTTGCTCCTGTTGCCTCCCTGGCGACAGGTCTTAAGTGTGTTTGTTCTCACTTTTCCTTCTCCTAGAGCACGCTTGCCTAAATCTTTTTCTTTAGACTAAAGGGGGAATTGTAGTGAGATATTCACTCCACCCTCACCTGTAGCGCTGACCACGCCCATTTGGGCGTGGTCACAGGTGCGGACGGACTTGAAGGAGGATTGGGCTAGGTTTGAGGACCAGACCCCAGCTTGTGCTCTCTTCCTTCCTGTCAGGTTGCAGAGAGAGCCTGTGTGGATCCTTGGAGCGGGAACTTGAAGTGGTCATCTGTTTCCTGTGTAAGCGCCTTCTCCCCGAATAAAATTATATTAACCTATGTTGTACCGAGTCCTGTGAATCTGGATCCGTGCATCCCTAACTTCCTTACCAGCATTTGGCATTATTACTATTATTATTTTCTTTTTTATAATAACAATTTTTATTTCATTTTTGGTTTTTCAAGACAGGGTTTCTCTGTGTAGCCCTAGCTGTCCTGGAACTCACTCTACAGACCAGGCTGGCCTCGAACTCACAGAGATCCACCTGCCTCTGCCTCCGAGTGCTGGGATTAAAGGCGTGCGCCACCAACGCCAGGAGCATTTGGCATTTTTACCATTGCTTATTTCCGATGTTGCCTCACCCTGGTCTTCGTTTCATTTTCCCAGTAGGAAGAGCTTATTAACACCGAAGTCTGTCCAGTGCACGGTCTCCGATCTCCTGCTGTTCCCCACAGGGCCCTTGGGTTTCCTAAGCGCCCGCTGAGTGCCGATTTTGCCTGTCTCCTTTCGGTCTCACTTCTTAATTTGGATACAGTCAGATCTTGTGTGTGTGTGTGTGTGTGTGAGAGAGAGAGAGAGAGAGAGAGAGAGAGAGAGAGAGAGAGAGAGAGAGAGAGAGAGAGAGAGAGAGAGAGAGAGAGAGAGAGAGAGAGAGACATTTAAGGGCTTTGCAGCAGCCCGTGGGTCCTGAAGTTTTTGTTTTGTATTCAAGTTGAAGATCCACACGGAGAGCTGTAAAATGCTGGGCTTTGAAGCTTTTGCTATTTTTCATATTTAAATCTTTATCAATCTTTTAAACTACACTGTGTGTGTGTGTGAGAGTACGTGAGTGAGCATGCATGTGCATGAGTGAGAGTGAGAGTGTGTGCACAGGTGTGTGAGAATGTGTGCGTGAGAGCATGTGTGTGTACGCGTGTGTGTATGCACGTGTGTGAGCACATGCATGTATGCATGTATGCATGTGTGTGTATGTGTGAGCATGTGCATGCACATATATGTATGCACATGTGTGAGCATTTGTGTGTGAATGAGTGTACATGTGTGTAGGCACATTTGTGAGTGTGTGCATTGTGCGTTCACTGTTTGAGTGTGTGTACAAGTGTGTGCACATGTGTATACTCACGTGTGTGTGCATATGTGTACACATGTGTGCACGCACGTGTGTGTGTGTGTGTGTGTGTGTGTGTGTGTGTGTGTATGAAGCACAGCACATGAATGGAGGTCAAAAGACAGCTCTGAGCGTCAGGGCTCTCCTTTCAACACCTGTGTCCCAGAGGTAACACTCAGGCCTTCAGCCTTGGGGCAGACATCTTCACCTACGGGACCTCTCGAGCCCCCAGCACGGCTGGCTTGCTCGAGAGTTAACCCTTCACTGAATTACAGCGACACAGAGCACCTGGCTAGTTCTTGCTCATGACAAGTCCCGGGGTCTTCTGAGCTGCTCCGTCGTCAGTGTGTCCACCTGATGCTGAAGCTACGCAGCACCGACCGTTGTGATTAATTGATTACCGTACGTCAATCTCCGACTGCTGTGATTAATTGATTACCGTACGTCAATCTCCGACCGCTGTGATTAATTGATTACCGTACGTCAATCTCCGACCGCTGTGATTAATTGATTACCGTACGTCAATCTCCGACTGCTGTGATTAATGGATTACCGTACGTCAATCTTCAAACTAGTTTACTTTATTACTTTGAAACACTGCTTTAGGCATCTTAATTTTAACTTAAATATTAGAAAAACATTGCTTACCTCACCCGAGCTCTTTGAGACTTTTAAAAATAAAAAGTACATGGAGACTAGGATTGGATGTTAATTTGGGGAGAACCGACATAGTTGCTATGTGATGTCTTCCAACACGTGAATACCATGGCATTTTCTCCTATTACTTAAATATTCTTTGATTTTTTTTGGAATCTTATAATTTTCTGCACTATAATCTTTATAAAACATTCTACATGTTAGGTAGATATTCCATATCCATGTTCTCCCCCCTTTTAATAGCAAGGCAAATATTCCATGTCTCAAAGTGGTTATTAAGTGAAACTGAGTATTTAACTTTGATGTTCATGTGTGTATATATATATTACATATATATCTGTAGCAGTTGATATTTACTGAGTTTTTCTTTCATTCTGTAACCTTGATGAACTGCACTCCTGGGTCCTAGGGTTCGTTTGCTTTGTTTATTTGTTGGTTTGGGTTTTGGTAGATCCCCTTGGATTTTCTGGGTAAGCCATGGCGTCCTCTGTAAGGCCCTGCACGCCTCTATCACTGCTTCTGGCTTCCCTGAACCTTGTTGGATGCCCTCGCTACGCTGAGGGAGCTGCGGGGAGGGGGGGGCGCCATGACGGTGCCCCTGATGGCAGGAGGGGGAAGGATTCCTTCTCTCACCACCAAGTGAGCGTGCAGTGGCGTGCAGATTTATTTCCCATGGTGACTTACGATACTTTCCCTCTCGGTTTTCTGAGCCTTTATCATGAATGGATGTTGAGTGTCGTCAAATGGTTTTTGTGCGTCCATTCACCTGACTAGGACTTATTCTTTAGGTTCTTTAATACATTTTCATCGAATGTAGAATGTAGAGCATGTCTGCTCCAGCTGCTGCGTCCTGAGGGGTGATGCCCTGCAAATCACTTCACCTGCAGGCGAGCCATCTATCCGGTCACTGCTGGAACAATCACTTCCCTTACTTCATTTAAAAATAATTGATGGTTGCGCGTCTTAGAGCAGTTCCTTGTGTTAGTCATTTCTGAGATTTCATCTGTCCTTTTTACTCTGTATATTGGCGTCTTTGGGAAAATTTGGGCAATTTTCAGGCATTGTTCCTCTGAGTGCCTCTCAGCTCCGTCCTACCCCACCCCTCCTTCCGGCCGACTGAGACTTGGTTTGTCAGACAGTCACTACACCCACGGTTTTAGTCTTCCTTCTGCTGCTGTGACAAACACCACGACCAAAGCGACTCGGGGAGTCAAGGGTTTGCCTGGCCACACCTCCGCGTCAGTGCTCATCACTGAAGGGAGTCAGGATGGGAGCCCAGGGCAGAAACCGGAGCAGAGGTCATGGGGGAATGCTGCTCACTGGCTTGCTCAGCCTGCTTTTTTTTTTTTACACAACCCAGGACCACCTCTCTGGGGATGGCACCTTCCTCAGTGGGCTGGGCCTGTCCCCATCAATCATTAATCGAGAGGATGCCCTACAGACTCGCCTATAGGCCAATCTGATAGAGACATTTTCTAGCTTCTATTGAGTTGATAGAAAACTAACCAGGACATGCCTACCATGTGCCCCCAAGGCTGTCAGACCAAAGCAATACTTTTAAGTTACCAAAAGAAACCACTCCTGCCTGCTTCCGGGGAACTAAAGATGGGTAGGAAGGGGTCTCAGTAGTCATGCGTCTTGTCTTTGGACAAGGCCCTGCTGCCCTCTCTTAGAAGACTTCCCCGGGAGGAGTTCCTCTACCTGAGCATGTCTGTTCTGGCTTTCATTCCAGTGAAGGCAATGATGTAATGATATCACTAAACCCAAGATAAATCAGAAATGGGTGTTTATTATGGAACAATTACACAGAAAAATAGAAAGAACCTTGGGAGAGCTACCCTGCCCTTCCTACCGGATCTGGGACCCACCAGAAAGACCCTCCCAAGCGAGACCACACCTTATGCTTCCCTCCGCCTGAAGCCACACCCAAAGGGGCGTGGCCACCGGTACAGGTCCACAGACCAGCTGCCTATAATTCCAGGGCAGGGAGTTGAGGCGGCAATGGGCAGGGCGTCAAGGTTCGGGCACAGTTTGTTCCAGTGCAGGGCTTTCCTCCCCCAGCCCCAGACCAGTCCAGTTCGTCTCCAGCCTTGCAGCTGTCTCAAGCCCCGGCTGTTCACGTGGATTTACTTTCCTCTCCTCTGGGATCTGCTTCCCTCCGACCCCTGTTTACCTGCCCTCTGGTCCAGCTCATCATCCTGGCATCTCCTGCTCGTGGCTATTCCCTAACCCAGTTTTGTGACCGGAGCCCCCGGTCTGACTAAATGCACCCCCAGATATTCTAACGGGTTTGCATGCACCCACGTTCTTATTGCTGTCCTGGCTAGCAGAATCCAGATCTTTCTTCTCTGCAAGACCGGGGCGAGGGAGGCTGACTTTTGAAGACCCGGGCCCTTGGCTCTAGGACACGTTTCCACGAGGTCCCCGGCTGCTTCGCCCTTGTGCCTCTTCTAAGCCTAGCACAAGGAGGCGGGAAGATAAATGGGTGGGAGGACAAATTAACACTGCGAGGGTTGACAAATACTAACATGGAATCCTAAAAATAACCAGACAACAGTAGTCTGCTTTTAGGAATTTCATTTGTGCTTTTGTGTTGGGGCCCGCAGGGGAGGAAGAGAGGGCGAGCACTTTTGGAGCTGGAAATGTTATCTGGAGGCAGAAAAGCTTCAGTAGGCAGTGCTTCCCCAACCTCTCTCTCTCTCTCTCTCTCTCTCTCTCTCTCTCTCTCTCTCTCTCTCTCTCTCTCTCTCTCTCTCTCTCTGTCTCTCTATCTCTTGGCCCTCTCTCTCTGTCTCTGTCTCTTTCTCTCTCTGTCTCTGTCTCTTTCTCTCTTTCTGTCTCTCTGTCTCTGTCTCTCTCTGTATCTCTGTCTCTCTGTTTCTCTCTCTGTCTCTCTCTCTGTCTCTGTCTCTCTGTGTCTCTGTCTCTCTCTCTCTCTCTCTCTCTCTCGACTTTCTCATTTCTGCAGCTCTATAAGAAGCCCCCTCCTAGGGCTGCACATGGCACCTCTATTCTTGCAAGAAGAAAAGTCAAGCGGCTGTGAAATTGCAGGCTTGGCCACATTTTTCTTTTCTTTCCCTGTCTGCAGAACTTCCAGCTGTTCCCAGAGAGCTGAAGGGTGAATGGAACCCGTATGTATCCATCCATTCATCTATCTATCTATCTATCTATCTATCTATCTATCTATCTATCTATCTTCTATCTGTGAGTCCCCGATACCTACGTGGGACGCAGAAAGGCCCCTGATCCCACAGACACACTCTGTGTGACGGGAGCACATCCAGATCAGGACCCCACAAGACTGCAAACACACCTACCCCGAGTCACGCCCCCTGCACCATTCCTAGACTGCAGATGTGGGTACGCGGCCCTGATCGTTTGGAGGCCAGAATTTCCAGGGTTAGGAAAACAGAGAAGAGTGGCCTATTTAATTCTGCTGCTGTTAGCTCCCTCTCCCTGGTGAGCTGTTCCACCTGCTGTGAGTTGATATGGATTGCTAGAATAGAAAGAAAAAACGACGCCAGTGGAGGGAAACGAGGCCCTCCCTCTCGGATGAGCTACAAGCGCTGAATTCCTCATCATACCGCTCCCGCCAGGAGCAAACGGTGCATTCTGAGACCTTCCTTTCTGTTCCCCAGTTTTGCCTCCATCCCATCCCCTCTCAATGACTGAGTCTAGCGGTGAGTCCTTCTCTCCTTTAAAAAACCACACCTGTGTCTGTTTCCTCCTGCGTCCTCCGTGAGTCTGAGAAACAGGAGGAGCAGGGCTCATCCTCCCTGCAAATGCCGACCCACCATTTATTCGTAAAACCCCCTTCTAGGGTGGGCACGTCTCTCCGACATGCCTCTTCCATTTCGAGTCTGCCTCTCTGGCTCTTCCTCAGCCTCCCTCGGACCCGAAGGTATGGCTTCTTCTTGGCCACCTTTACAAGCATCTCTCTCCTCCTGCTTCCTAATCGGACACTGATTCCTTCACCCACGGCAGCCAGCTCTCCGTTTGCTCTCCACAAGCTGCCTCCGGATTCCCAAACCGTCCAATGCAGTGGCCTTGACCCTTCCTGCTCAACTCTCTCCAATAACCTCGTGCCATGGCAATGCAGCGCCCCGGGTTTTTCCTGACACCTGTGCGTCATTCCCAGGCCCACCCCTGTCTCCCCTCCCCCCCTCCCTGACCTCATTGCGAATGGGGGGCATCACCATCGTCTAAGGTTACCAGATGGGGCAAATAAAAATACTGAGCTTGCACTTAAACTCGAATTTTATATCTCTGTTAAATGATTCCTTTTTAGTATGTCTAAAATTCTGTATGGGGATTTTTAGACTAAAGCAGCATTTTTTTTTTCTATCTGTAACTCAATTCTGGGTCCCCCTACCCTTTAATCTGACAACCACTGTAGCGGTTTCTTTGGAGTTTATCTCTAACCTCTCCCCCTGGCTTTCCATCTCGTGACTCCAGTAATGACTTTCTCTCAGAAAAAAAAGGGCTCTAAACCTTCACCTCTACCGTCAGCCTCTGCCCCTCTCCCCTGCCCACCTCTGCTCCTCCCTCTCCTCGTTTCTGTGTCTCTCTGCAGATATTTCAGAGCATTTCTAAATTCGTTTGGGGCAGAGACACTATTTTGACCCCAATCTCCTTTGCTCCCTTGGACTCGGTTTTCCTTATCTCCTGTGGCCTTCCAGATACATCAGCTCTCAATCCTCTTTTCCTTTCCCTCCTTCCAGTGGCCACCTTTTGGTTTGTTTCCCTGTAACCATGGCTCTCAGATCTGCCTGCCCGCCCACGTTCCTGTGACCGCGGATCTGAGCTCATCAGATCCTACCAGTCCCTTGAAACCGGTTTCAACTGGTTCCACCATGCCCATTCTCTTTACCTGTAGCCTCCACACATGAGCACCCTAATGTCTAAGGGGGGGTGGGTGCTGCTCCCTGGGTCAAAGGAGCTCTTCCTTAGGTGCTGGCTGACGGTCACATCCGCCAGTGAGCAGAATATGTCACACCTTGCCTCTCTCAGCTCCTCTCCTTGCCGTCACCTTGGGACTCTTTAAGACACAACAGCAAGGCCTTCCTCTGTCTGAGGGTTCACATTCAGACTTAAGTGTAGATCGCTTTTAAAGGGACCCATAGAGTGGGGGTAAATGTATACTATTTGCTGGATTTATTAACAAAGAACTTTCAGCTACTTCCTCTCAGTTGGACTCAGTTGGAGCACTGTGATAATCGTGCCAGACGAAGGCCTGATATCCTTTAAGGAGGGAGAGCACCGACTCATCAGTTTCATCATTGCCAAGGTGAACGGTTAAGGGACTTAACCCCAGGCCATCAGCTAGCAAGTGGCCGAGCTAGAATAGAAAACCCAGGTCTTCCGACGCCTGGTGAGCTGAGCTGTGCCTTCTTCTCTCCCGCCGCAGAGGACCACACCAAGCACAGGTGGCCCGCGGCATCAATGTTTACGTGTCATTAGATCAGGCTGTATAGACAGGATGGCACCAGATGCCCAGTTCTCATGCCCCAGCCTCCTGCGCGGTAAGAGTGATCCTGCCATGGTGCCCAGCCTAGGTGAGACAGCTTTATTCCTGAAGGATTAGTAACTGAGATGTTGGGTAGGGAGAAATTAGCATCCGGGGATAGATGGGGTGAGGCCACATCCCGCCCAGGATGAAGGTCTGTGGCAAGTGAAGAGTTAACAGAAGCCGACGAGGGCACCTGCCATTGAGGGAGGGGGAAGGACTCCTGGTAAGTCGAGGCCAAGAAGAAATTCCAGAAGGGCAAGGGCAAACTTGACTCTGATTTGCCTAAGCCTGTCCTGTTGTGGGATTTCGTCTGTGGAGCCGATGATTTTGGGAACAGTGAGCCCTAAGGTGTGGTCTTGTTTTTCTGGCTATGTGACAACTTAAAAGCTGAAGGACAAAGTAGCACTGGTTCTCTTGCTCTGGCTCTTGCTTGGCGTGAGGGAGACTCAAACGGGCAGAGAGGCAGTGTGTGTGGGGTCAGCCACGGCTTCAGTCCTTCTCTGTATTTTGTGAGTTTGTCCTTTCCATTGCAACCCTTAGTAGATCAGTTTTTTATACCCTTTGTGAGTTCAGGAATCACTGTCTATCTTGGTACAAAAAAAAAACGGCAATTAGAACGAAAACAAATGTAGTCAAAGTGCTTGCTTCTCAAACTCTCTGACAGTTTCCGTTTCCAGTAGGTCCTGGGTGCCACCATGGCCGTGTTACCTGGCAGTGAGTCATCTGTACACAGACACTGAGAGCCTGGCAATGGGTGAGAAGGATGAAGAGAACAGAAGGGTGTGCACGGGTAGGGAGAGAGTGAGAGGAAGCAGTGACTTCATTTCTCACACAGAGCTGGGGGAGAAGGTAGCCAGGGCTCCGCCTCCTCCGACCCTAGGCACCAGCCCCGGTGAGAGGCTCTACAATGAGATACATAACCGATACATTCAAGCACTCGGAATAACTCGGATGCGCAAAGTTTCGATACTGGTCACAGGTTCGTAATAGCTATGTGCCTCTCTTGTGGGGAGATGCTACCCCATGCTGAGAGTCTACAGAGTCTATGGGGCAGCACAGCTCCCCATCCTTCCAAACAGAGCATCTTAGAGACTCCTCTGGCAATTTTAACTACACAATAATAGAAAACACCCCAGGTGGAGTGTGAGAGACCAATCTTGTAAACAGCGGGATGGGAAGGTGCAAACGAGAATGGAAAGAAAACATCCACCCTTTTAAAAGCCGCTGCTTTTGACGAGGGGATAGGAATAAACCCAGTCCCAGACACCATGGAACAAAAGCTCAGAGTGGTGTTAAATCACACACCAGGAGGCTGTGAGGACCCATCCCAATCTGCCAGCCCCTCCCCTTCGGCAGCAGACTTGCTTTTACATCCTTCTAATTTTACATGCTCGGGCTGGGGAGCTCGCTTCTCTTTCCAAGCAACATGACCAGCATTTTCAGGGAGGATGCGATTTGAACCGAGTCTCTTCTTCCTTTACCGATCCCAACAGGGTCGGTTTGGAGCATCCCAAGCCAAGGCAGGTTCACCATCCTTTCCGCCACTCTCGCGTGCAATAAACACGCATCCACACACTCACACTGAGCTCCCCTATAATTCTTCCTGTAACCGTTCGTGTCGCCAGGAAGATCCAGGATGCTTTATCCTTTCAAACAAGCCTACTGTCGACTAAGTGAGCACTCTTTACAGCGGCTGGGGGGTAAAAGAGTGAGCGGGACGCTGGCTGTGGATACTGTGTGGACCACAGGAGAAGAGAGGCTTTGGAAACACATGGTTTCAATCGAGGAGGAAGCCACCGCTACCCCTCAGCTGCAGTGACAAGACACGCGCTAAATGAGCGTTTATAGGAGGCCGTAATTTTAGACAAAGCAATGTAGTAAATCTACGCAGACCAGATCATAACAGAGCTATACATGCTAAGTATTATGTAAGCAGACTGAAGCCTGAAATGTGTTAGGAGGAGGGGGGAGAAAGAGGAGGAGGAGAAAGAGGAGGAAAAGGAGGAGGAAGAGGAGGAGGAGGAAGAAGAGGAAGAGGGGAGGAAGAGGCTGAGGAGGAGGAAGAGGAGGAAAAGGATGATGATGAGGAGGAGGAAGAGGAGGAGGAGGAAAAGGATGAGGAGGAGGAGGAAGAGGAGGAGGAAGAGGAGGAGGAGGAAGAGGAAAAGGATGAGGAGGAGGAGGAGGAGGAAGAGGAGGAAAAGGATGAGGAGGAGGAGGAAGAGGAGGAAAAGGATGATGAGGAGGAGGAAGAGGAGGAAAAGGATGATGAGGAGGAGGAGGAAGAGGAAAAGGATGATGATGAGGAGGAGGAGGAGGAAGAGGAGGGAAAGGATGAGGAGGAGGAGGAGGATGATGAAGGAAGAGGAGGAAGAAGATTGTTGACTGAAGGTCTCCACAGCAACCAGTCAGAAAAGGGCAGTCTGTACGAGCAGGCATGATGGGACAGCCCTCTGCTTCTACCCTATAAGATTAGGAGGAACAAGAACTCCGCCCTTTGCTTCTTATTTCCTCCTGCCCCCCCCCCCACGTAAGGCTAACCCTCTCCGCTCACCCCACTGGAAACCGGGTTATTTCACAGAATGAGACACTCTCCGGCTCCAGAATCGTGAACCAGTCAGACCTCCCAGCTAAACCGCGGTAATTTTGTCTGCGGCGTCTCCCCCCTTGTGCTGTGGGCCTCCAGGAGCGGATCTGGGATGACAGAGGAGCCCCTGGGTGAGCAGTCATAGCCATGGGCCAGCATTCATGGCTTCCCAGAAGGAGGAAAGTGCTGATCCGTGACTTCCTCCAATCTCCGCCTCCGTCGCTGTCTTGCTGAGTAGACCTGCTCCTGGCCTCAACCTCCAAGCTGCCTGGCTCGGATTTATTACTGACAGAACTGTGCCGTGTGTGTTTGCTTGTATCGCTGAATTTCCTAGTACCATATGGGCTGTGTTCTGAAGACGTTAGGGATGAAGGTAAACTGACCTCCAGGCATCTCAGAAATTTGCCCAAGGACTTACAGTCAGTAGGTAGGAAAGCAGGGAGTGGAAAGCCAGGGTGGCAAGATGAGAAGGGTTTTCAGTTCCAGACAGGAGTTCAGGTTTTCATTTTTCAATAGCTCTCAGCATAAGCAGGGCATTTGTGACATGATTGAAGGGGAGTCAGATGGATTAAAAAATAGGTTCGCTCTCGTAACTTCAGGAGGCTCACCTTTGGAGGTGCATTACTTAGGGTCTTGGAGTCATTCTGTCCCATGGCTTTGAGTTCTTAGGACATGGCTCACTTAGGATGGCTAATTTTCAGTTTTAATCCCTTCAAGGAGAAGATCCAGAGGCTGAGATGTAGATGTTAGTTAGTACCGGCCTGCCCTTGGGGTTCTGACAGGACACGCCCTCAGCCGCAGCCACAAGAGCATCACCTGTGCACATTCACTGTGTTCCCTTTTACAAGGGCCCCACCCACCTCCCATTTCTCTGTCTTTCCCTCTCTCTGCTTCTCTGCCTGTCTCTATGTCTCCCCCTCCCTGTGCCTCTCTCTCTCTCTCTTCTCTTCTGCTCCTGTCCCTAGAGGCCGGTCTCCTTTCTCTCCTCCCCAATTTTTCCTTTCACTCTGCCCCAGTTTAAAAAAAAAAGCCCTCTACTGAAGCTCTGTCGCCTTTCTCTTGTGTGCCGCTTTTTAAAATTACAACAGAAGAGATGCCTGGAAACAAAGGTGGAGGCTCCAGGATGGGTGGAGAAGGGAGATGGGTTGGTCCCAAGGGCAGGTGTGGATACTTGGCTGGGCCCGCCTCTGCTTGCACTCCTGAAATGGGGGATGTTGTACTGCAGTCCATTGTAAGAAACACTGCTAGATAAGCTAAGAAGCAGCAGCAGCAGGGACAGGGATTGGAGACATCAAGGACTTTGGTCACTGGGCACAGAGCATTGCGTTATTAGAGGCAGACAAGCTTCAAAGTTCTTGCTTTCGAAGATCCCATGGTCCTTGGGGAGAAACTGTCCCATTAGCAAGGAAGGCCTGAGAAAGATGGAGTTCAGAATATCTTTGTAGCTTGAACTCTGGGAAAGGAGCGGTCAGATTTGGGGGAGGCGAAGTCTACTGGAGACACCAGTTTCCGAGGCAGTATCAGAGAAAGAGAAATAATCAATGAGTTGGTGAGTGTCGGTCTTGCTTCGAAATGCAAGCCTGCACTGCCTGATCCAATTGCTCCTTGGGAACTCCCAAACGAGGAAAAGCCCAACTTGGACTTAACCACCAACAAGCATTAGTGTGCCCCAGAAACAAAACCTTGATGGCAGATGTATTGTAGAAGCATTGCTAATACAACCCCCACTTCAAAGCAAACCCACCTCTTCCCACACAAAGCCTAACACTCATTGCTTCAGTCATCAGCAAACGCATTGGGATTTCAGTAGCAGGCGAGTTATCGGATTTATACGTCAAGATATGTGCCAGATAAACCTTAGGACTTGGTTAGGCAAGCCCAAGCCCCACCCAGTAAAGAAACACACGGAAGGGCTTGAGTGATGCCACAGGTCAGGAGCTGAGAGACATCCTAGAACTTTCCCCGAGAGGCAGCCCGAGGAAGACTCACCCAGAGATAAACGCACCCCTGGGCTTCTGCTTGCACTTGCCCCGGGCAGGAAAGGTTACTTGTATTCACTCCACGTATTGTCTATATGGTTTTCAAAGACACCTTTGTGTAGCTCCCACAGAGAAAACAACCCCAGAGCAGGGAAGAAGGAGGGGAGGAAGCTGTGACCTTTCCGTGATAAAAGCCAGGGTCTATTAGGCACCCTTGCTCCTACAGCCTGAGGCTGACTTCTAGTGACTGATGGGAACAGGGGAGGAGACTTGGAAAGGAGGCTGAGTTCTCCTGCAAGTGTCTTAACTGGAAGACTTCCAATATGCATTTCCCGTTAGCCTCACCTCAGCCACTCCAAGGCAGCTGCAGATCTGAGACCTAAATGGCAAAGACCTCCTATCTGTGTCCCCTCGTGGGCTCTAAGTGACCTCACTGGAGACTCTGGACAGTCACCTTGCAACCCAAGCTCACCCACAGTCCCGAGATTATTTCCAACCCAAGCATCGCTGGCAGGTGACTTCTGATGCCTAAATATGTGACAGGGTTTCTCGGTGATTTGGTTTTCCACAGAACCAGCAGACCAAAGCAAGAAAACAAAACAAAACAAAAAAACCAAGATGCCAAAGACGTAGGTGGTGGTTACAGTGATTAGTGGAACAACATGGTAACACCAGCATTTCTGGATGTGACCTTTTATGAGAAAAGGACTCAGAATTCATGATAAGGAGTCTGCAAAAATTTGTACCTAACATGTTTAAAATACACAAACACATGCAGAGCATGAGACATACAACTACAATGGTATCATTCTATCAGTTATTAGTGGACAGAAGTTTGAAATGAAAGATAAAAAAAAACCCAGACTCGCCGGGCGGTAGTGGCGCACGCCTTTAATCCCAGCACTCGGGAAGCAGAGGCAGGCGGATCTCTGTGAGTTCGAGGCCAGGCTGGACCGACAGCCTCCAAAACAATACAGAGAAACCCTGTCTCGTAAAACCAAAAAAAAAAACAAAACAAAAAAAAAAACAAACCCAGACTCAAAATGAATAACCCTGAAAAACTGGCAATGCTATTATATTATCTGAACTTTGGCGAAGTGAGTTCTTAAAATTCATAAACATGGTTGCCATGGAGTCAAGAGCATACTTACATGCAAATGTATGTGCTAAAAAAAAAAAAGACTAGTCAGAGAAATAGTGATAAATCTAAGAACTACCTCCAAATATTTTTTCTGACTCCTTGATCTTCATATAATCCCAGCTCTTATCTGACAATTCCTAGGGGTGTTGTTAGTCACTAACAACTTTGGGGTGCAGGGTATTCACCCAGCCTTTTGCCACTTTGCTCTTCCAAGGCAGATCCCAACAGCCACGAGATCCCAACATCCCACAACCCATGGCCTTTACGTGCAATTCTCACATGACAAGGCACCCCCCCCCCCCCGAGCGATCCCCAGTGTGATCCTTGCCCGAGAAGTGCACGCTTAGGCTGCTGTTTCCCTTCAGTCAACTGTGGCAGTGTCAACTGGGTAGAAAGTTCCCTAATTGCTATGCAAGACTCCAGCTTAGCAGACCAGAGTGTCCTCTGCTGGCTTTGAGACAATTACGCTGTCCCGCGGGTGACAGGGCTAGGGAATGTCACAGGGCATAGATAGAGTGAGGATGGGTAGTTCCTTGGTAAGAACGGATCCAGATGACAGCCACGGAGAAAGTGAAAGACTCAGTACTCCAGACTCGACTGAATTCCACAACTCCATGAGCTAAAAGATAAACCTTGAGCCCTGATAAAGAACCAGAGGAGTCAATAGCTTGCTTTGCTGGGACTAGCTGCCCCCGGACTCAATGAATGCAAACAGGTTTAAGGCCTGGATTTGAAGCTACTTGTTATGTAGCAATAGCAACAAAGACACATGGTTTCTATTGTGATTTGGATCTGAGATGTCCTGTGGGCTCGTGTTTTGAACACTAGGCCCTCGCCCGTGGCACTGTTTGAAGGCTGTGGGGCTTTTAGGAGGTGAAGCCTCATTGGCAGTTAGGTCAATAGGGACACGCCCTTGGAGGCCATAGGCATCCCTGGTTCCAGCTAGCTTTCCCTGATCCGTGGTCTACAGGTAAGTACAGTCACCTCACATTCCTCTACAGATGTGATGGGAGATGCCATGCTGTGAATACGTCTCTCTTGTTGGTTGATGAATAAGGCACTGTTGGCCAATAGGGAAGCAAGATAGGTGGGACTAGGAGTTGAGGAGGACTCTGGGAAATGTAGTCAAAAGTAGGGGAGTTGATATGTGATCAGGATGCCGTCCTCGGAAAGATAAGTCCTTACAGAAATATATATTAGTAGTCATGGGTTAATACTTAAGGCAGAACTAGCCAATGAGAAGCCCTAGACATTGGCTAACAATAGAGTCCCTGTGCATTATTTGGGGTTGACGTGGCTCTGGGACCAGGCTGGCAGGAAGAATGCTGGTTACACAGATGGAGCCCTTTTGCCATGGTTTCCCTGCTATGACAGACTGCGATCTCTCTGAAACCAAGAGAAGCATCTGCCCTCTTCAGGTCTCTGTCAGGTATTTGGACACAGAAGGAACTGTCAGAGCTCTAATTCCCACTACACTCAAACAATTATGCTCAGCTTTGACAATTATTTAGTCCCTGGTTTTGTTTTGGTTTTTTTCCTAGCTGTTGCTGATGTCTGTGATTTTATTTTTCAAACCTCTAGATCCGGCTGCCTCGGCCTCATGAGAACTGGGATTGCAGACATGTGCCGTCATACCCAGGATGTGACAAAATGCATCCTGGATGATAAAAATAGAGGTGATTGCTCCACACATGCATTGTCTGTGTAACTTAAAAGTTCGTGGATGAATATACCTCTCTAGGGAGGAATCTTGAAACACAAATGAATTACACACCAAAGTGGTTTTGGTTTTTTTTTTTTGTACTTAAAAATTAGCAGGTGGGGGCTGGAGAGATGGCTTAGCAGGGGCTCAGAGTGTCCCCAGCACCCGTGTTGGGTGGCTCACAACTGCCTGGAACCCCAGCTCTGAGAGATCTGACATCTTCTAGCCTCTGTGGGTAATCATGTGCACATATCATACACACGTATACATGCAAATAAAAATATTGTTAAATTAGAAAGTATATCTCTACACCAGAGCTTGGTTTTTGTATGCTGTTGTTTTGAGGGAGAGGTACACTTCGCTTTTAAGAAAAAAAATTTTTGGCCAGGTGTTGGTGGCGCACGCCTTTAATCCCAGCACTCGGGAGGCAGAGGCAGGCGGATCTCTGTGAGTTCGAGGCCAGCCTGGTCTACAGAGTGAGCTCCAGGACAGCCTCCAAAACAATACAGAGAAACCCTGTCTCGTAAAAACCAAAACAAATAAATAAATGATAAATAATAAATAAATAAATAAAACTTTCCCTTCCAGCCTTTTTAAGTTAAGAATTTATAGGACCATTGTGAAGACAGGCAGAGAGAAGCTGTGGGCTCTGAGCTCAGCTTTGCAAACGTCAGCATCTCCCGTTAACAAGGGAGTGTATCACAACCGATAAACCACAAAGCACGCCACCTCTCATTGCCGAGCAGCCTCCCTTAGCTCTACGTCCGTCCGGTCCGTGTCCTGGCCGCATCCCACCAGAGTCAACTGGGGTACGACGTGACACCCAGTCATAACGTTGGCTTAGGCATCGGCCTGGGAAAATTTCTCGTGCGCCACTTGATTATGCTTTCCTCGCGATTAGAGTCAGCGAACGTGTGGGGAGGAAAATCACAGCGGTCGAGCGTCCTTCTCACCGTAGACCAAACACGCCTCTTACTAATACAGGTCATCGCCATGTAAGACAGGAGAGGGCTTGCCTGGCAGGGACGACGCTCTGGGCTCCATCCCCCAGAGTAGAAGACAATCCTGTCTGGAGGAGGATTTGTCAGGCTCCGCCACTGTGTTTCCACCCTCTGCATTCTGCACTCTTTGGAAGAAATCACCGGTGTAGCCTGCGCTTTGCCCCTGTCAGTATACTAGCTGGGACTCTTCTGCTGGGGGTGGGGCGGGGCTCCAGGGGTGGGGCGGGGCTCCGGGGTGGGGCGGGGCTCCGTGATCTATTTTTTTTATCCACCCAATCATTGAAACGAGTGTGGGGATGTGTCGTTTGCTTCAGGTTACGACTCAGTGTTGTTTTGTTTATGGTGTTGCTGAAGCTGTCCCAGACATTGGGAGCTCGTGCAACATCTGTAGGGGGGGGCGGGGTGTTTTGTTTCCTTTCTCGTTCCTTTGGTTTCGGGCACTGTTTGGGATACTCTAAGCTCACCTTGTGTATTTCCTGCTCTAGTCTTAATCAGCCCTTTACCCCAAGGAACCCTGCTGTTAACGCAGAACAGACTGGAAGGCAGCGTCTGGGCCACAGGCAGCGAGCTCATTGTTACGGGGGTGTCAATGCTTCAGTCTCCACACAGAGCATATGGATGCAACTGTGTTCGTTTGTTTCTGGACGCGGTAGCTTACACCCATAATCCTAGCACCCAGTAGGTAGAGACAAGAGAAGTGCCGTAAGTAAGTACATGGCCAGCCTGGGCTACAGAGTGAGTCTGGAGCCAGCCTGAGCTATGGAGTGAGGGCCCTGTCTTTAAAAACCAAAGACAGGGAACGATAAAAGAAAACAAAATTTTAGCAAGCATTTTAAATGGCACTGCATCAACCAGAGAGGCGGTACTATTAGACCCATTGTAAAGGTGAGAACACCAAGTCACAGAGAGGAACTGACATATATGTATCCGTTAAGTGGCAGGACCAGGGATTGAACCCAAGCATCTGGATCCAGATTTGGAACACTTCCCACTGCTCCACATTGCCTTGTGGCAGGGGCCGGGGGGCTCACAGAGCTGCTGTCTCCAACTGTTAAATCACTCAACCCATCTACACATCCCCAAGACACATATGAGCCCGTTAAGAGCCAGGCTCTGCTGTAATTGATGCCCTGGCACCATCTGAAATACCCCGGCCTATGGCCCAGCTCACTATGACAGGGGAGGTTGCTACAGTGAGCCCCTGGAGATCACGTGAGCTCTTTTTAATTTACCTCTGTCCACTTGTTATTTCTATCAGTTTTAAAGAGATGGCTTTAGTGCCTCTCCTGTACATGCGATCCCCATTCCCATTGCTGCTGTTCACTGATAAAATGTTTGAACGAAACGATTTGTGTGTGTGTGTGTGTGTGTATGAAGGCCATTAGACAGCAAACCCCGGTTCCCCTGTGGCGCTGAGAAGAGAGTTCTAAACGTGCACTTACTTGGCGGCTGTGGCTTTCAGGTGCCTCCACGGGACCAGAGCTGAGATGACCTGCAAGAAACACGCAACATAGCAGGAGTCAGTGGAAAACACCTTGGAGGAGGCGTCCTCACCTTGCACGAGGCGAGCACGTCCGGGAGTCGCTAGTGCATTTTGGGAAGGGATTGTAGATCAACAAAGCAGGCTCCTCTAGAACGAAAGGCAGAGGTCGGTACTGGGGGAGTCCGGGATTGACTTCTTGCGAACATTTACAGGCCTCTCGGAAGAGAAAGGACACCTGGGAAGACCTGGGTCCTCAGGAGCTGCCTTCCACATATGTAAAACCTGACTGCAAAGCAGCGCACTGAGCGTTGCTAAGAGGATAGCTCAGCCGGGCAGGGGCTTGTCACACAGCGTGAGGGCCCGTGTCTCACCCCCAGGGGCCACACAAAAGAGCCAGGCATGATGGTACACGCTTGTAAACCAGTGCTGGGGAGACAGAGCCAGGCAGGTCCCTAGCATTTGCTGGGACTAGACAACCCTACTACTAAGTAGCCTTGATGGGGCTAGCCACAGGCAAAATGGAAGACTCTGGCTTAAAAACTAGGTAAATGGCTCCTGAGGGGTGACACCCAAGTTTGCCCCCTGGCCTCCGAGTGCACGTTACACATACTTGTACACACACACCTGCATACCATGCATGCCCACAGGCACACAAACACATACACATATTCACACACATTGCATTTTTTTTGAAACATCAGTAAGGAATGGTAAATGGTTCTCTGGGTAAGAGCTCCTGATGACTAAGACTGCGGGAAGCCATGGTTGACACAGATCACTAAGTGTAGAAAGTTGGTTAGAGCTTTGCCGCAATCCAAGTGAACGGCCCGGCAGAAGACTAACTCAGCAAGTCTGACAGGAAAGCTTCCAGGCAGAAGACGGGTCTGTGGGTCCCATCACTAATGGACACATGTCTGGTGCTTCCGCCCTCTCTTCGAAGAAAGAGCATTTTTAATACCTCTGGGGCAACCAGTCTAGACAACCTAATCGATCTCTATAATATAATTCCAAAGCTATCAAGAGGGCCAAAGACCTCTGGGAAGGCCCGCTTTAAAAATCCCAACCGACATTATTGAATTAATAAGCATCAATGGTACTTTTATCGGGGATTAAAAACCCAAGGGCTGTTTGTCCTTCTTGATTTTTTTAAAACTTAAATCGACAACTGTAATAATTCAGCATGACATGCTGGAAAACTGTGACTACTGATTTCTGTGTCATTGAGGATTTGGTGAGGTGCCCCCTTGTTGCCACACACCTCTTAGTCACTGCACCAAGGACTCTTGTGAGTTGTGACAGAGAACTCACAGCTGAAACAGAACTTGGCGTTTTAGCAAGAGAACCAACCAGTTTACCCCTTTGCCTACAGAACAGAGGCACTAGATTTCAGTGGGCAAACTGTTGGCCCTCTCTTGTGCCCCAGAAGTGACAGGCATTACCACTGGTTTAGTTTCAGCCATCTAATGCTAAACAGGTTCCTGCGGCTTTCTGGCTTGCAATCTATACATTTAAGAGGTAGCGATCACTGAGAAGCTTTGGCTTAAAGGAAGAAATCTTTCCAAACCCGATTTAGCACAGAAGAAAATATAACTAGTTGCTTTTTATAGACTGTCTTTTAACTCAAAGACGCTTTGTTGACACCCAAGCATGTAACTTTAAGAGTGGCGTTCTAGGACGTTTTCGCTGCAAGGAAGTGAGAATTGATGAAGTAAATCCATGTTTTATGCATTTTGAAGTATGTGTAATTAGCTCCATTTCAAGCTTTAGGTGAATCAAGGGGAGTGAGAGAGTTGGCCTGCTGTGGAACCCCATTGCCTTCCCCAGCATCAGACCTGATAGCTTGGTAAGGACCAAGCCTGGTACGCCAACAGCGCAGGCTGGGAGAATTCTCTCTTCTCTAAGTCTTTGCCCAAGGTTCAGATCTACTCACAGATGATTGTACACTGAAACGCACCCTGTCTTACAGACCTCTGTACACTGAAACAACTCTATCTTACAGACCTCTATACACTAACTGAAACACACTCTATCTTACAGAGTTCTGTACACTGAAACACACTCTATCTTACAGAGTTCTGTACTCTGAAACACACTCTATCTTACAGAGCTCTGTACACTGAAACACACTCTATCTTACAGACCTCTGTACACTAACTGAAACACACTCTATCTTACAGACCTCTGTACACTAACTGAAACACACTCTATCTTACAGAGTTCTGTACACTGAAACACACTCTATCTTACAGAGTTCTGTACACTGAAACACACTCTATCTTACAGAGTTCTGTACACTGAAACACACTATCTTACAGAGTTCTGTACACTGAAACACACTCTATCTTACAGACCTCTGTACACTGACTGAAACACACTCTATCTTACAGAGTTCTGTACACTGAAACACACTCTATCTTACAGAGTTCTGTACACTGAAACACACTCTATCTTACAGAGTTCTGTACACTGAAACACACTATCTTACAGAGTTCTGTACACTGAAACACACTATCTTACAGAGTTCTGTACACTGACTGAAACACACTCTATCTTACAGAGTTCTGTACACTGACTGAAACACACTCTATCTTACAGAGTTCTGTACACTGAAAACACTCTATCTTACAGAGTTCTGTACACTGAAACGCACTCTATCTTACAGAGTTCTGTACACTGAAACACACTCTATCTTACAGAGTTCTGTACACTGAAACACACTCTATCTTACAGAGTTCTGTACACTGACTGAAACACACTCTATCTTACAGAGTTCTGTACACTGACTGAAACACACTCTATCTTACCCATTCTTTTCTCCAACATCAATGGGACAATAGGCAAGGTGGGCTGGGAGGAATGTAAACTTGTAAGAAGACAAGTCTAGATAGTAGAAAAGTCATAGATCACGATCTTTACAGACAGTTGTTTTCATTAAAATGCACACACGAAGAGGTCAGGAAGGTGACACAGACCCACAGGTGTCTGCCACCAAGCCTGACAACCTGAAGCCAACCCCTGGCCTCACACGGTAAGAGGGAACGAATTCCTGCCAGTAGACCATGGGTAAGTTAAAACGTGTTTCATGGACAGAGGTCTGTGAGTTGATTTGGGGGTAAGACAGAGAGATGGGGCTTTCCAGAGATGGTTACGGCATCTCTCTCCTAAATGGGGTAAAGGCTCTTATACCAGGAGCCTCCCAGTGTACCCATCCCCAGCCCCTGTCCCCTCTTCAAATGAGACCACAGCACTCCAGCTCAGATGACAGCCCAACAGCCTGCACCAGACACCAGCTTCCGGTTCCCTGATCTTAGATTTCCCAGCCTCCAAAACTGTGAGAAATACATGTTTATTCTTCATAGCTGCACGAGGGGAAACGTTTGTGTTAGCTGCTTCACTCGTGCTCATGGCCAAACCCCCAACAGCGGCAACTTAGTGAAGGAAGGGTTCATTTCAGCTCCTAGCTTCGGGGAGGCGACCGGGGAGGCCCGGGAGGTTCTGGCTGTGTGACAGAAGTGTGAGATGCAGAGACACGCATCCGGACTGATCAGGAAACAGTTCAGCCCCAGAAGAGTCACCACCTTCCAGGCCCAGCTGCAGCAACCCATTTAAGCTGGCTGGACCACAGTCCCAGGACCTCCCAAAACGGCGCCAGCGGTGGGTACCAAGTTCTTAAATACACGTGCCTGGGGCCAGGGGAGACAATTCACTTTCAAAGCATCCTGCTATGTGCCTGTTATTATGTGTAACAATTTATATTACAACTCTGGGATGGCAAGAGGATGAAGAAGGAAAAATACAGGAAGTCTGGGGTCCTGAATGTTTGTCAGCAGGGATTGACCTTGAGAGCCGACAGGAAGACCACTCGTGGTAGACACACAGACAGGAGCATGCTGTCATCCTAAATCTGTTTCGAATTGGGCTTGATGTTTCCTTTAAGAGCTCTATTGGGAAGTTGATGGTTAATGAGGAAACAAATAGATGTTGCTGGTTAACTTTACTTTTTCATCAGCCTAGAGGAAACTCTTTTATGACAGTGGTAATGCCTAAGATGCTTTCTATCTGAACATACAAATCTCCAGGTTTATCTGTCCCCTGGAGTGATAGAGGCCGCAAGCATCTGGATCACACACAACCTTGGAAAGTTTTAAACGCTATGTGTAGTAGGAACATTACCGAGACATTATTTCTAACCCCTGGTCAGCCATGCTACCCATTCACGATGAAGGGAGCTGGGATCATTTCTGGTCCATCAGATTCTGTGTACAATTTTTCATCCCCAAAATCTGGCATTCCCATAGAGCAATACTTTTTAAAAAGCTCTTGTAAAGAGCCCACCACTCTTTACATTTCATTTTCCTGTGATTTAAAGCATGTCTGATAATCCGTGCTTCAAATCCAACCCTAGTTTTCCCCAGGAAGTGGGGAAGTGCTTAATATTTAGTCATCTGGAAAAAAAAAAGTCCAAATGGCCCAAACACAACTAAACTGAAAACAGATGATATTCATTGTCCCTGGGGCATTTAGCATAAGCTAAATATACTCACAACACAGCTGACCATCTGAGACCCAGCTACCGGAACCAAAGCTGTGTCAAGGACAGCTCTGTCATTGAGGAGTCACACTCTCCTGCAAGGCGGGGACAGCGTCCGAGCGTCACACAACCGCTGCCCCTTGTGGGTTCTGGGGATTGAACTCAGGCCGTGTCAGATTTGCGCAGAAGATGCCGTTACCCACGGAGACGATGCAGCGGCGCGTAAAAAATGTTTTAAAGCGTTTCCTCGTCTCACTTTCTACTTTCAGCCCAAGTCTGTAGAGAAAGGAGTAATCTGCTCTCTTATATTTAGTAAACATAGCATTAACTATAGATAGGGGGATTTAATAGGATTCTAACTTGCCATTTAAAAACCTTTCCTGGGCCTGCAAGTGTAGTTCAGCAGCCAAGTGAGTGGTTAACATGTGGATGGTCTCCAGTGTGATCTCCATTAGGAAGGAGATAAAACAAAACCACGCTACTGCCATTGTTGCCATTTTCCCAGGCCTAGGTCCCCCCAGAGCGGTGTGCTTCATTCCAATGCCATCACTCTGTGACTTAAGCCACAAGGCACGGTTACTCCTATTTACATCCTACAATTGGTCTAAAACCCAGCAAGTATGCATATTAAAAAAAGTCTAAAGATGGACACAAAGAAACCAGCCTGATTCCAGCGAGCAGAGATGGGCAGAATGGGATTCAGCAAGCGTCATCTTTAGACAACCGGTGGGCTCTGAATGTCACAAAGGACGTGGAAGGGCCAGGGGTGGTCCTCCCCTCTGTCCAGGCCACTGACAATGGGCCACTCTGGAGAGGGCCTGGCTGACTCGGTTAAGGAAACACGCAATCATCCAGCAGCAGGACCATAAGGATATCTTATCCAGGCGACACGAAAGTGCTCACTCCAGAGGAGAGAAAGCCGGCTCATAGCTTATGGCAGACGAGTGACGTCATCAAAACACGGTAGGGAGAAGACAGATGCATAACAGGGCAAGCCCCTTCTCAGTCTTAGGGACTTTCCACTAGCATTTGACTGTTATCCCCATTACCATATGAATATATACATACATACATACATACATACATACATACATATATATATATATATATATATATATATATATATATATAGGTTGTCTGTCTCTCCTCACTGGGAAGAAAGTCTTTGAGGGTACAAGAACGTCTTTGGTTCGTTGATGTAAGCTGATAATCGCTAAGAATCCTGTCCACGAGTGTTGACTAAATGGATGCACTATCAACTCAATGGTGTAGAAGCCACTCGAAAGAAAATCCCCTGGAAAGACAGAGGGAAGGGTGCTAGGTTACAATGGAAAGCAACTGAATGTGAACAGGGAAGGAGCTGAAAATGAGTCCGGAGAAGTCTGTGGGAGGGTCATGGGGCTACCGGGAATTTTGTAGAGTCAGCATCTGAGCCTTCTAGAAAAGTCTTCTCTGGGTCCGTCTGGCTGTAGAAGGGCAAGCAGCCCCGTGCTCCTCCCCTCACTGTGGATCTGGTTCCCTCCAGGCTTTTAATCTGCAGCTAAGGAGAGCACAGGGAGCTGGGCACCAGTCACCACAGCACCTGGCTCACGCCCCCTCACACCTCTTGTTTCCTAAGGCTGCTAACGCTCTGTAAGCCACTGACATCCTCCCTACAGCCTCTGGCTTTCAAAAATGGTTCCAGTTTCTAAGCACACCTCTGTTGACACAGCGTATATTTCCATGCCTACAGAGGGTGACTAAAAGGAAATTAAGTGTGTTTTTGAAAGGCCTCGCATTGATGAGCTAGTGTTGGATATTAACTGTTCACAAGCATTGAGACAAGCCCCTCATGCGAGTTGCCCAACCAACTCATCTCTAGCAGCGACAAATTCCCGGTTCCAAATAAAAAAAGACTTATAGAAGTCCATGCATCCAGACTGGCAGGTGGCAAGACACAGGGCCGAATTGGACTCCAAAGGCCAGAGGCTCAGCAGCCGGATCTCCTCAATGATTCACCGAGAGCTTCCGGGCATCCTGAACCGCCAGCCTGCCTGAGTGGCAATGCCACTGGTAGCCAGGCCAGGCAGAGCCCAGGTTGGGTAAGGTGGTGGTGGGTCTCTCTGGGGAGCGGAGGGAGATAAGAACACTAATTTCTACAGTCCTTCTCTTTCCAAACTCTGGATCGCATTGTTTACCATGCAAGGAAACAGGGATAACTTTTCCTGAGAAGTGCTAAGATGGGGGGGGGCAGAAGAGGGGGGGGTACCAAGCTAATGGCTCCAAAGCTTCTCTTCGTTCAATGGACCCAAACCTCTCTCTTTTGTTCCAAGGACTTCTGATTTGTAGTCATTGTCACAGAGGTGACATCACACACGGTCCTCACTCTGCTACTCTCTGTGACTTAGGTGATGGGGGATGCCCTTCTGCATGAACATGTTTCTCTTACTGGTTGATGAATAAAGCTGTTTTGGCCAATGGACAGGCAGGATGTAGCCAGGCAGGAAGTATAGGCGGGGCTACCAGACTAGGAGTTAGAGGCGGGATAGACACCATGTAGCTGCCAAGGAAGAAAGAGGTCCAGGCATCACCGGTAAGCCAAGAACGCATGGCGTGGAAATATACAGATTATTAGGAGAGGGTTAATAATTAAGAGAGAGCTAGCCAATAAGAAGCCTGAGCCACAGGCTAAACAATTTATAATTAATATAAACTTCTGTGTGTTTATTTGGGACTAAAGGGCTGTGGGGTCAGATAGGACAGAAACTTCAGTCAACGCATAGGCTTCCTTTTCACCAATGTATACATTCCCTCATTGCGAGCCACTTAGAAAACAACTGGAATATCTGCCTATGCCAAGCAAGAGGAGTGCACAGCCAATAGGATGGGTAAAATCCCCCGTTCTCACAAAACATAAAATAGAGAAGCAAAAATCTCAATATAGTACGTGTCCAAGACCCTGGAGCCAAGCTCCAGGTTCATACACACAGGTACAGGTGTCCACTGTTAGGAGATGAGGATGAGAAACCAGGTCTGAGATGGAATGTGATGCCCAAGAATCCACACGGGGGATGAAGGTGTGGCTCACAGGGCGTGGCTCGGAGGGTGTGGCTCGGAGGGCGTGGCTCGGAGGGCGTGCCTTCTCCCTTGAGAAGTGAAGGGCGGGAGGGAGAGGGTAACCAAGGGTGAGAGAACAGTGGTGTGTACATCAGGAGCATCTCCTAAAGAGGCCCACAGATGGGAAAGTCTATTCACTCCTTTCAGCTGCCATGGAAAAAACACCACCACGTAAGGGGGAAGCGTTCACCGTGGCACGTGGTTCCAGAGGCTCCATCCACTCTTGTTTAGCTCCGTATTCACGGGTAGACTATCATGGTGACAGGAACATTCATTGGTAGAGGAACTCTTTCACCTCGTGGCAGACAGGATGTAGAGAAAGGAGGAGGCCACGGGGGGGGGAAGGAGACCTCCGAGGACTCGCCTCCAGTGACCTACTTTCTCTATCAAGGCCCCGAATCCTAAAGTTTCCACAATCTCCCAAAATAGTGCTGTTGGCTGGGAACCAGCTACTCTGCACAAGCCTGAGGGGGTGGGGGGCTTTAAATCCGGAACTGCAGCAGCATGGATCTAGTTATCAAGAGATCTGGGAAGTTTAGAAGGGATGGGGGGAGCTGAGGCTGACTGAGGGGGCAGCCTGGAGCTTGGACCGTCTTCTGACTGCAGTCTATTCTACGGCTCCCAGAAGAAAACATGTTAGAGAAGGCAGAGCTAAAAATAACAGCAAAGCAATGATTTTAAGCAAGATGCTCCTGTCCACTTCATGCCTAAATGGCTGTTAAGCGCTCTGCGCTGACGGTGTTGGCATTCAGTCTGGGCTGTATTTTGAATGGTAGGCTGGGATCTGACTGGAAGGCGATCTTACCAAACCCTCCCAGAGCAACTCTTCCTCAAAGCCTTCGGAGAAATGAATTGATCCATGGACAACCTCTTACCAATCCTGTGCCGTTGAAATCAGGGCCTTCGTTTTGTAGATGAGGAGGAGAATGAATCTCAGAGGGACCCTACAGCTACTTGGAATAAGTGTGATCAACGCTTGTTAAACACTCTAGCTGGGTCTTAGCCATTGTCTTAGTTACGTTTCTACTGCTGTAACAAGACACCAAGGCAACTCACAGAATAAAGAGCTTCTCTGGGGTTGACGGTTTCTGAGCGTCTATAACGGCAGAGCAGAGGAACGTCAAGGGGCTTGCATCTTGATCTACAACCATAAACCTTTTGAAATCACAAAGCCCATCCCCGGTGACCCAGCTCCCCCAACAAGGCTACGCCTCCTATTCCTTCCCAACAGCTCCACCAACTGGGAAGCAGCTAGTCAAATATAGGAGCCTATGGGAGTCATCCTCATTCAAACCGTCATAGCCCTTAGGTCATACCTATCCGGAATTCTAGAAACGTAGAGGTCATGGGTGACCTTGAAGAAAGAACTTGGACCAATGGGGTAAAACTCTGAGAGGAGCAACGTCCAAAAGAAGATGTGGAGACAATGGGACTGGGCAACTATTTTGTCAGGAACGGGACTGTGCAGGACTAGTGTTTATAGGGCGGAGACTGTCCAGGTGGGGGACAACTTATAATGTATATAGATGAGAAAGATTAAGAGAAGAAAAATGGTGAAGGAAGAATAACTGGATTCAAGGCAGAGGTGCCAAGTTTTAGGCAAGAAAGGATGTAGGATGCTGGGTTTGCAGTCAAGGAGGAAACTTCCATCCCAGTCTGTGCATTGGAGTTTTCTAGGGACCAAAGCAGAGAAAGCAATTGGAAACAAAAGACAGTTTCTTCACGGAGTCACGGTCCCTGAGGCTGAGCCCTGAGCGTTGGTACATTCTGCTTGTTGATTCGCTGCATTCTCAGCGGGCTTCCGTGTATGGCCAAAGTGGGATTTCATTAAAAATCTACACGGATGTAAACTGAGTGGGAGGGCTCAGATTAGCGCGTGGTCAGTAAAGCTAACTGTGTTGCACAGAGCCTGCTGCGGGACACTGCCTTCTTTGAGCTGGCTGTTGCATTCAACCCGGGAAAAAAGAGATTTAAAACCCAAATGCAGGCATTTCAATTTTGCCTCTTCATTCATTTTCTCTTCTTGCCTTGGAGTTGGGGTCGTGCGAAATTTCACTTCATGACGTTAGGCACATGTTCCGGTTTCAGACATGTTGCCTCCTTCTCCATGACAAAACTCTCCAGGAACCTAACCAAATGGAAGCTAACACTCTTCTGGTGGCCTCTTTCTAACCAGTACCCTTCAAGTCATGCCGTATCGCTAGCTAAGAACCGTGTGATTTCTTGGTTATCGCACCACAAATATTTGATGGTCACCCCCTTCCGGCCTCGGCCTCACGGGGCTGTACGTGCTATCAAGACTGGCGTGGTACCTGCACTTCTGGAGCTTGCATTCTTGTGAGGAGATACATCATTGAAAAAACGAACAGAGAAATCAGCAGAACACCTGAATGTGTGATAATTTTTATGGAGACAGACATTGTTGTGATGGAGGACACTGGGAGAGTAAAGGGAGAATGGGGGGTCACACACCAGCCCCTAGACTGTCAGTTGTCCACAGGGACATTGCAAAAGACAAGATGTTCCCGAGAACCCCAGACTCTTGGCCCCCGCATCCTTTCTCTGCATGAAACCTGACCCGGAAGGACTTCTCCTTATGATTCCTCAGTGCTTCTGCATCTTCCCAAAAATGGCCCATAATAAGCTATCCGTTCAGTAGTTCACTCCAGACTTTTTTTTTTCCCAGTCATCCATGTGGTCCATTAGACCTCTACCCACATCAAGAAATCACTGCTATTTATTTCATATCTTGTGTGTTTGGAAAAGCCATGTAGCGTAGGAATATAGCACTGTATTGAAGATTGGTGTCACACACTTCGTGCGTGGTGCTACATTTAGTCTTTTGGTTCTCTCATCCCACTACGAGATGGAGAAGCCATCTCTGAGAGACGCTGCTAGCCTCCATGGTTACACCAGGCTTTGCTCCAGCGGTGGAGACTTTAACCCAGCAGTATGATTCAGAACCACGAGTCTCAGCAACCATGCTCTCCGGAGCCTAGGAACCATCTTATTCTTAAAGGCAGCATCATGTCCAAGTCGTGTAGAAACAAGTGATAATGTTCAGACAAAATCCAAACTGTGGAGTCAGGCTAAGCAAACAAACACCATGGCCAGCTCAGTCTGGCGATCTCTGTCCGCTAATGATGAGCAACCAAGAATGACAGTAAAAAAAAAATGGAATTGGCAATAAAAAACATGCTACGAGTAACTGTACTTACGACATTTAAACAATGACAATGACCTGAACATGCTACAAGTAACTGTACTGTTAAACAATGTACGTTTAAACAATGACAATGACCTGAACATGCTACAAGTAACTGTACTGTTAAACAATGTACATTTAAACAATGACAATGACCTGTGGTGCATCCTCAACCCTGAAGCTGAGGTCTAGCCTTCCACCTGTGCTAGGCGCAGGGATACGACTGCAGGTTGTCACCTGGTGATTGTCAGCGTCTTCCTGGTGTTGCTACAGAGCTGGTCAGCCCTGTATTTGTGACTGCAAGTCAAACAATTGAGTGTTGCCTCACCCAGAATATGGAGTGTAATGGGCAATAGATTAGAGACTCTGTGAAATCTGTACTGTCAGAGTTTGGATCCCACAAGGGTCAACACACATGCAGAGAGAAAGCATAGTTTCCCTATCATGTGGAAATCAAGATTTATCTCTGTACCTTGATGTTGGAAGAAAATAACGCTTCATTTGAGTAATTAGGTATCAGGTCATCAGCGGATGTCAGTAAATGCTTAACGAAGAGACGGGGAATGGCATCAACTATCCCGACCAGCAGACGTGAAGGAAATCTCCCCACAGTTCTGGGGGCCAGTGGACAGCATTTCCCTGTCTCTAATGACCTAGTGTTTTCGGGGTTGTAGAAGCCTATTCCAGGTCTTTGAAAGGAGAATGCATCAGTTTGACGGGGCTGTCTGAAGTGCCGCTTTAACGAGGCACGCCTCCCTAAATCACACAGAAACTAATTGCACAGGAACCAGCCGGCAGCACTGCTAAGGAGGGTGTCTCCCCGGCTCTCTCAATGACTTAATGATTGTTTTTAATTAGTTCCCTCTCTCTATTTGCAAATTGGGAGTTTAAAGGCTTTACGGTAGGGCAGCCTTCCCTCTCAGCTCCATTCCGGTCGAGAGGAGTTTGCCGAGAAGATCCTTTCTTCTCAGAAGAAACAGACAGACAGACACGCAAACCTCTGCTCACCCTATGCAAACAGCTGCAAACCCTGATTTAATTAATAAAGCCTTGTTAGCATTAATGTGGCGCACTCATCAGAGTGCGCCACAGCAGACACAGCACACTGACAGGCCTGGGAACTGGGTGAGTAAGGGACGGTGTGATTTCAGGTCAGTGTGACTCTAAAGCATTGTTTTAAAAATAAAGCAAACAAGAAAGATGGTCCACGATGCCACTCATGCCCATTTGTTATCTTTATGCTTTTTGCACTAAACATCCTTCTCAAGGCTGACGTCGCGCCTTTTGAACATGCATCTCCATTTTGAGCATCACCAACGTCTCCCATTTTCAATTCTGAGACGGTAACTAGGAGAATGCTTCTACCGTGTACCGTGTCATGTTGAAACGAATCACAAATACTCGTAGAAAAGTAGTTATTGAGGCAAAGGCGTAAGCAGAATTGATTGCCTTAGGCAGCAATAGAAGAGCCCTGTAAGATCTTAAGAGCATTCTAACAAGACATGGAAAGCCCTCAGAGGAAACATGGAAAGGAAGGGGACGCTTGGGGGAGGGCTTACACAGTCACCCCCATCCGAGGACCACCCATCATCCAAACAAAGTCTGAGCCGGGTACTAGATGACCACGGCACATTCCTATCAAGTAGGAATGCAAATAATTAAGATGCAAATATACTGAAGAGCTACAGGGATGGGGGACAGAGCCCAGCATCTGTTTAACCTTCTGGTACAGTGTTTTTCTCCCACTGAGACCATGCACACAGCCGTAGCTACTGCCCTTACAGTACAGCCAGAGGGCGAACTGATTACAACAAAAATGGCTGTGAAATGACAGTCCATCCAAACACAGTTCAAGGACAACACGCTGAGTAAACAGAGCAGAACCCGGCTGGCCGACCATGCAAACGCCATACAACAGAATGGTTCCTAAGCAGAATTCACCTACATAGAATAGCCAGTCTGCTGTCACCGCATCGAATACAGCAACTGGGGGGAGCCAGAGGCTGCTGAGTTGGGGGGAACAAATACCGACACTATGAAAATATTTCAGGTGAAACTTAAAAGGAAGATTTACAAGTGACTTTTTCTTCCAAGACAAAAAACTTCAGCTTCCCACCAAGGAAAGGATTCATTGCATTCAGGATTTTCATATATCAAATAATAAGAAGAAATGAAATGAGGAAGTCCTACTGAAGACGTGTCCTCCTGTGGGTTAGACTCTGTGTCTCGTTTGTCGGAAGTCCAATAGAACACCCATCCATTCACTATCTACATAAACTAGCGCGTCTCAAAATCTTGACACAAAATATAAACCTGTGAGCCAGATTCCAGAAATAACTATGTGCCCTCCCAGCTAATGTGCCAGAGAAGGGTCAATACTGGGGACTCTGTGGTGGACCTGCAAAGACACTTATAATGGGAGCAGGGATGACAAGAGACAGAGTGACTGAAAAATCCCAACCCTGCTGTGGCAATTCCGGAAATAAGCCATCATTTGGTTGGCTATTCTGCACAGCCATTAAAATTTCCTAAGCACAGGCCAAATGGCTGAGAGGAAGAAAAAGACATGTCTCCTGTAAGGAAACCCAAAAGCCAGAAGTGGTAAATTGATATTCATTTTCTTTTCATCCACACCCAAACACCTGGATTTTGATTTTTTTTTTCTGGTGAAGGAATCTAGTTACATGCTACTCAGATGATTCTTGCTTGGGATAAAGCATCTTTCAAAGCACCAGGTCCTCACGGGGGTGGGGGGGGGGTGGGTGGGTAACATTTCATTTTCCATCATGGGCATGAAACTGACATTTGAAACCGGGCAAACAGTTTACAGGGGGTACTGTGAAAGGGGGAGGGGTCACAAGTCTCATTTGACGCCGTTCATCTCAGACGTTGCAGGCAGCCTTCCAGTTAAGAGGATCACAGGCACCCTCACTGGCAGCTCAGGCTCCCAGAGGCACGGGGGACACCCTACAGGCCGGTTAGATGAGGCAGGTGAGTGTCCCCACCTCAGAAGCCTCAACCTACCTGCCACAGACCTCTCACTGCAAGTTCAAGTGACATCGTTGCCGTGAGATCCCAGATCTTGCTGTGCTGTGACATTTTCAGTCTCAGGAAATGAGTTGCCTGCTCTCTGCCTGTACATTCCGGAATGGAAACAGAACCCACACCATGACAAGACAGGAGGAAAATGATGTGAGGGTTATGATGAATGTACTGTGGGAATCCAGAGGAGGTGCGGCCCCCTCCCCCAGCCTGATGGAGAAAGTGCAGACTAGAGGGGTAGGGGAGGGGGTGGTTAGTGCAGTGTCTTAAATGCACACGGCGTCAGATTTGGTCCCCAGGACACTCTACAGTGACATCCAGCAACACAACTTCAACTGTTACAGTGACATCCAGGAACATAGCAACTTCAACTGTTACAGTGACATCCAGCAACACAACTTCAACTGTTACAGTGGCATCCAGGAACATAGAAACTTCAACTGTTACAGTGACATCCAGCAACACAACTTCAACTGTTACAGTGGCATCCAGGAACATAGAGACTTCAACTGTTACAGTGACATCCAGCAACACAACTTCAACTGTTACAGTGACATCCAGGAACACAACTTCAACTGTTACAGTGACATCCAGCAACACAACTTCAACTGTTACAGTGGCATCCAGGAACATAGAAACCTCAACTGTTACGGTAGCATCCAGGAACATAGAAACTTCAACTGTTACAGTGGCATCCAGGAACATAGAAACTTCAACTGTTACAGTGGCATCCAGGAACATAGAAACTTCAACTGTTACAGTGACATCCAGGAACACAACTTCAACTGTTACAGTGACATCCAGCAACACAACTTCAACTGTTACAGTGACATCCAGGAACATAGAAACTTCAACTGCTTTTAGCTTTGAGGGCCAACTGTGGGGCAGGCATGATTTCAAACGCTTTTCATATTTTACCTAATGGAATCCTTACAATCAAGGAGATATCATAACAAAATATAACAGTCCTTTAAGGCACTGTTCTAAGGACTTTACGTTCAACTCATTTAATCCCACATCAAATCTATCATCTATCCATCTATCTATCATCTATCAGTCATCTATCTTATCATCTATGTTTTACAGACAGAGAAACTGAGGCACCAATAGCATTAATTTTCACTGGCATGGTTGAGCAGCCCTCTGAAATCAGGTCTGCTGGTGGAAATCCCCAAGTGCTTCATCGTGGTAATGACACAGCGTCACCCAACGCTGTTCTGTATTTACAGGTAAGGAAGTTCTGCGGGGGCCAGAGAGATGGCTCACAGGTTAAGGGCACCTGATGCTCTTGCGGGGGACTTAGGCTTGTTTTCCAGCCCCACATGGTGGCTCACATCTCCAACTCTAGTTACAAGGGACCTGACGTCCTCCTCTGGCCACCACAGGCCCTGCACACATGTGGTACACAAACGTGTGTAAGCCAACAGTCATACACATAAGAAGAAAATAGTTTTTGTTGTTGTTTTTTTTAAGAAGGTCTTGCTGATGGGGGCGGGGCTGGATATAGAACGCAGGTGGTTTGCTGGCAGAACCTAAATTCTACCAACAGCCAATGGCTGCCAACTTGTGTAAATTCAACTTTTAACGTAATCCAAACTGCTAGAAAATGCTTTTTCCCCCATCTGTGGGAAGCTTGAAGAACACATCAGAACCTCTCCTTCTCATCGCTGGCTTATAGATGGCTATTCTGGTCCGGGGCAGCTCAGAGACCACAGTCTGGGTCCAGCACTGGAGCAGGACAGATAACCAGACAACCCCACAGCAGGGGACGGAGGAGGACACGTCATCTGAGGCCTGAAACTGGTGGTTTCCTTGTCCTGGGTTACCCTCACCGTGGGTACCATCAGCTTGTTCTTTCTAGGAACCTAGCATTGGCATTGTCACCATTCATCTCTGAGGACTCACCGCAGTGAGGGTGACAGTGAGGGTGACAATATACAGAAAGACAGCTCTAGGTCTGTTTCCTCTGGGCCGCCTGCTGCTCAAGAGCCCGCCCGAGCTGAGACTCTCCATCACGGACCAGTCTTGGCGCTCTCCTTAACAAGGTCTAGCGCCCAACTGAGGCAACACCTTGCCTAGCACAGGAGGGCGACATGGCAGGTTATCTCGATGAGATTTCAAATGCAAGGCTTGCGAAAAGCCATAGAGTAGCAGGCAGCGGAGTGGGAAAGCCCAGGCGGCAGGCTGAAGTCCAGGGACGGCAGGCCCCATCTCTGACTGGAGAGGTGTGAGCAGGAAGAACTCAGTGGCAAACAGCTCTCGAGTCAACGAGAGTCTCCAACTACAAGGACGCGCCCTGGCTTCCTCCTGCCCTCTGTGTCCTAGGAGGTGACTCCAGAAGTTGTCCCCTGAGGTAGGTCCTCTACCCACTGGACAGCGGCCATTGGAGATGACACAGGCGATCCGAAGGAGGCGGAGAAGGAGCAGGGGACCCCACACCGCGCACACACACACACCGCACTCACACACACACACACACACACACACACACACACACACGCGCGCGCGCGCGCGCGCGCCCCAGCAGAGCCTCTGCAGTGATGCTCCGCACACCTCCCGTTCTCCCAGGCTCCCGCTTCTACACCCGGTGTTACAATGGCTTCTCGCCGTTGCCAATGTTTGAGCAACCCACCTGGCTCCCCTACCTCTCGTGCGTTTCCACAAGTCGTCTCTTCACCAGGCCACCCTCCAAGCTCACACTTTACGGCCTCTTATTTTATTGGGAACAGCGTGTAACGTGGCACAAAGAGTAACGGGCGTGGAAGAAGTGCGGAGGGGAACGGGGCCATCGGAGCAGTGTCCGTGAGAGCTGTGAGGAGGTGTCTCGCTCTGTGTGCACGTGGGCGCGTGTGCGCATGTGTGTGCGTGCATATGTGAGCGTGTGTACTGTATGTAAGCACATGTGCGCCATTGTATGTGGAGGCCAAGGAGCCGACATCGGGCTTCTCCCCTATCACGCTCCACCTCATAAAACGAAGAAGGTGACAAAGCCTTTGCCATAAGGATGTTGCTGGGTGTGCGGACCTCTTCCGGGACTGGCTTTCTCATACAACACGGGTGTGTCCCTGGTCCATGTTTGCCTTTCCGTTCTTTTCCCCTGTGATGACCCAAGCAGGACTTTCTGTGAACCCCGCCCCCCAGTACCAGATGCAAGAGTCGGGGTGCTGGGCATTTTGTTAGTTTCAGGGAATAGAGTATTGAGCTAAATCACAATGCCTTTCCTAATTACAATGTTCATTAAACCCAATACTTCTAAACCAGGCACTTATTGAAGCCCTACTGTGTGCCGGGCATCATGCTAGACTCTGGAGACAAAAGAAGAACAAGACACACACACAATCCCTGCCCTCAGCGATAAGGGTTGGGGCATGAAGACAAGAAGGGAGGGGGCAGGGGCTAAAATGGTGGGGGGAATGGAAGAGTTTATGAAGATGTATGCAAATAGGGCTTCTAATTATAAATCCTGACACGTATTTCATGGGCAAATTGGAACTAGATAGGAGGACAACAGATCCCTGGGATACCTTCATCCCTGTTGGAAGCTTGGACCTGCTGCTGGCCACGGGGTTCATCTGTAAGACAAGCAACTTCCTAGGGATACAGAAGAGACCAAGCCACAGTGAGTGTGAAACCCGCTACCTCCAACAGCGTGTCTTCTGCTACTGACCACGGACGACGCTGGTTTCGGATAATTGTGCACTTGGGCATCAAGTTTTAAGACGTTGGAGGTGAGTACAAGGCTTCCTAAGCATCCAGTGCCTCTTCTGCCAAGCGAGGATTTTAGTGCTGGGGGAGTTGTGAACCAAGGCTAAACGGGGCAGTGGGCGCCACCTGTCTCCGGCAAGGGGAAGGTCTGGTGGCTAAGAAGAGAGCTCATGATAAATTTCTTTTTGTCTGGGGGAGCTGGAGATGTTTTAACTCACCCAGGTTAAGGCAAGAGGGAAGAGGCCCGCGGTGGACACATGGTTGCCACTGTTCCCCATTTCCCGGGATACGGTGCACTTGCAACCCTCGAATCTGCTCCCATCTCTCTGACCACTGCCTCATCAGCATTTTGCTTCGGCATACGAGGGATCAGAGCCATCAGCGATCTGCACTTCTGAAATGCAAGGAGCAGTGTCCGCCTTCTGCTCTCTGGTTTCCCAACGTCCTGACTAAAACAAATCCTGTCTCTAGTCCGTCTTCTCGCTTGGTGATCTGACCTACTACAGACAAAAAAAAGCATTGAATTTTGGGGGGTCTTATTTGGGTAATTCATAGCTTTTGATGCTTTTATGCTGCACTCAATACTCAATAAATAAGTGGAGTTTTGCTGTGGTGCAAGACATTTTGTTAGTTTCAGGGAGTAATGAGCTGGACCCACATGGAGTCTGGCCGTAAGGGGTTTACAATGGAGCCACAGAGATGGACAATTAAACTAGTAATTGCAATAAATTATGGTAAGTGTTACATAGGGCGATCAAAGGCACTTAGTCTCCAAAGTCAAGGAAGGCTTCCCAGGGGGGAGAAATCCCTTTAAAAGAATATGTAAAGCAGGCAAAGATCTGTTAGTGGGTGAGAGAGAGAGCCCATCTCCAGGACAAGTCTTACAAACTTTCTCCAAAAGCGATGAGCAGAGTCTTTCTTTAGGGAGAAGGGATATGGTAAAAGAAGCTCACTCTAGCTCTGAGAAAAAGATGGAAGACAGAGCGGGAAGGGAGTTCCCAGCAGCTTTGGGAGCCGGGGTAGGAAGGCAGCTTTATCTGGAGGTGGCTGGGAGACCCCGAAGGGTTAAACAAGAAGCGCCATGGTTACTTTCGTGGTGTTGTGGATAGGTTCTGTTTACGGCAACGTGCAGTACGGACCAGAGGGTGGCAAGACCGGAGAAGGGTCACTTTTAGATGACGAAATAATCCAGCTAAGTGGCAATGCTGATCTAGACTAGGGTGTTGGATTAAGACATACACATATACAGTTGAGCAATTTAGGTGAGGTGGAAGGACACGCCGATGAGCTACGTGGATAGGGAGACGGGTGAGGACCCTGAAGGCTGTTCTCCTGTATTGTAACTGTAGTGCCCAGCCCCCCATGTTAGCAGCCATGACAGGCTAACGTGTGCTTGCATGACCTTGCCGCGCCTGTCCTGGTCACTAAGGTCAGATGCCTCCTCGTGGCAAGGAACCAATCAGAAGTTAGCTGGCGGGGCCTTGCTTTATGGCTCTGGGTGTGTGCTTTACGGACAAGTACACAACAGTGACCTGCAGAGCATAGCAACTGCCCTGGGAGGGCCTATGGGCCATAGCAACCAGTTGACCAATCAACACAGGGCAGGACACCCAAACCTGGAAGCGCACCAATCCTGAGACTGTTTCATACCCGTAGACACTCCCCTTACTCTGCCCTTTAAGGTCCCTGCCTCGAGGTTGCTTGGGGTCTTTCTCCAGCCATTCGCCATGGTGACCGGGTGAAGGGCCCGAGCTAATGGGTTTAGCTCGTTAAACATCTACAATAAAAGACGCTTTGCTTTTGCATCGAAATGGGCCTCTTGGTGATTTTGGGGTTCAGAATTTGGGCACAACATAACCACCTGCCTCAGCGAAGTCTACCCTGAGAAGGAGCAGACCTAGCGAGTAAGAAGGAGCACCACTGGTAGATACCGCATTCAGGAATTTTGAACATAAAGACAGTGATCCATTGGACCAAGAGAACCAAGAGGGGTGGCTGGGCGGGACAGAGTATGGAATGCGTTAGCAGATAGATGGTGGTGTGGCTTGGATGTGAACTGCCCCCAGAGGCTTCTGTGTTTGAACATGTGGTCCCCAGCTGGCCGTGCTATTTTGGAAGGTTGTAGAATCCTCAGGAGGCGGAGCCAGGCTGGAGCGAAAGTAGGTCACTAGGGGCGGGCCTTTCATAGCTCGGCTCCATTTCCTGTCTGCCCTCTGCTTCCTGTCTGCAGCCTCCATCCCCACCACCTGCCTCCTACCCCCACTGCCACGCCCACCGCTCCTTGATAGGTGTTTGGTCACAGCAACAAGCCAAGTGTCTAATACAGACAGCAGCTAAAGCCACAGACACACAGACAGCATGTGTGTATGTGTGTGTGTGTGTGTGCGCGTGTGTGTGTGCAGGAGAGGGCACTAGGAAAGAACCCTGGCATTCAGTGACCCTCTGGGGAAGAAGCCTACAAAGGAGCAGCAGGATGGCAGTGTGCATGAGGTCACCCCAGAGCCCCAGGATATGGGCAGTGCTGTCACATAACTTCCCGAACCCCCATTTCCCTCAGTCTAAAGCAATGGCACCAACACGACTGACTACAGTATCCACTTCTCCATGCTGTTCTGAGGAGATGACCAGATAGTTGCAAAGGGCCTTAGAACAGGGCCTGCTACGCCCTCCTCCAGTTTATTTTTAGGTGCATCTGACAGTAAACAAATGTCAGCACTCACTGGGCTTGCAAGGAGTAGTGTCCCCAAGGGCAGAAGGCTCCTAACGCTCGCACCAACCTGCCTTACCTAACCCTGCTCATGTTCCTAGGCACCTCCAAATCAGACTTGCCTTTGAATACGGCATTCACCCAGCAAACAGATCTCCTTTGTCCCTCGTTTCCCCGACAATCCAACAAGCAGAGAGATTGGTTTCTCAACCGAGACCAACGGGACCTCACGGCCAAATGGGAACTTGAACCCCAGTTTTCTGGCTGCAGTCTAGTCCCATTCTGCCCTCTCTTGGACATGTTTGTGGACTCCATATCACCAGCACTACAAAATGTTTCCAGACGGCTTTTGCCTGCCATAACTCCCGCCATGTTTGTTGTTTGCCCCCAGTGCCACCAGAGAGGCCGTGGGTCACATGACATTAGGACATACTGCTTTGTACCACAGCATTCTCGTCCTTCTGAGCAATGAGAAATGTCAATGCCCGATCCACTGTAAACACCAAATCTCAGATCAAAACACGGCATGTGCTAATGACCTGGCGGGGAAAAGAACGTGTGTGCATGTGTGTGTTTATGTGATTGTGCATATGTGTATGCATACCTGTGCATGCATGTGTGTATGCGCGCGCGTGTGTGTGTTTATGTGATTGTGCATATGTGTGTGCATACCTGTGCGTGCATGCATGTATGCGTGTATGTGTGTGTGGGGGGCTCAGTCAGGTTCACATAAAATATAATACTATACAGCCAGAACTCCGAAGAGATAGATGGTGTCTTCAAGTCTGTTTGGGACACAAGATGGGGTGGAAGGGTTATTCTGCAGCAATGCCGTGTCCCTGCAATGCAGACTGAGAGACAAGTCGCCACCCCATCAAGGCACTTCATCAAAGTTCCTCTACTTAGTTGTCTCCAGGCAACATGGCGCTCCGAGCAGCCACAATTAAAGCCAGAGAGGCCTACGTGGGGAAGGCTGCTGATCACTATGGTGTCAAGAAAGAGCCAGGCGGGAATTTAGCCTTAACTCTCCTCCCCAATCCCACAAACCGACAGAGAAGGGATCGTGTTACAGCCAAAACCCTATGGAGACAAAGAAGAAAAGCGGTAACGGTGATGAAATTTTGGATGCCGGAAAGCAGACGGCGGTAACTGGAGGTGTCTGAGGTGGGAGCCGGGAAGCGAAGGAGGATCCAGACTTGTGTTGCGTAACCTCCAGGTGGCTGGAGAGCTAGCAGGACCAGGCATCCAAAGGTTGGTGTTGTAGTGAGACTACGGGCAAAGGGACGAAGGAGAGCCTTCCCAAGGGTCTGCTGGGCCCCGGATGCCCCTTCCCCACGCAGCAACACAACCCAGGCCACCATCCCTGCCTCTGCCCCGGGACTGTGTAGCTGCTCCCACGCACGAGTGGCCTTATCTGTGCCTCTGTGGCATGGAGATATCGTTACTGGCTGGGAGGCTGGCTTTGCCCTCCCCCCACCTCCCCACCCCCCACCCCCGGCCCCCCGCCCCTGGGCAGAAGTGACAGTGAGCCTTGTCAAAGCTCTCCACATTAAAGACACTGTGTGCTCCCACTTCCTGGGGTTGAATTTCTGATCCAGGAGAAGACTATGCCCTGGTCACCTGCTGGCCCAAGAAGAACGAGCATCTTGTGGGACAGGGCAGACCCTGAGGTCACAGCCGGGAGCCCAGCCCAGCCCAGGCCAGGCCAGCCCAGCCCAGCCCAGCCCAGCCCAGCCACCTAGCAAGCTCATAAGCCGCAAGCAAGCACCTGTAGCCATCATCTGCCCCTGCTATTCCGAGGCTGCTTGTTCCACCGCATGATTGACAAGGATGGAAATAGGGACCTAGAAATAGAATTCTGCTGTGATGAAAACAACAGCGTGTGCCACTGACATTGGGAACAGGTGGCGGAATCATAAATATAATGCGCCGTAATATTGCTCCTAAGCTAAAATATGATAAGGAGGGAAACGGAACACAAGATGACACCCCATGTGCTGTGATGGCAAAATATTTGGTATAAATATTATCGACAGTAACACGGATAGTTATAATCCGCATGAACCTAAAGCCTCGAGAAAGGAGATTTGGAGAAAGACAGTTTTATGTCAACTTGACACACCCTAAGGTCATCTGAGAGGAGGGAACCTCAATTAAGAAAATGCCTCCGCAGGCTGTGGGCAAGCCTGAAGGGCACTTTCTTAATTGGTAATTGATGGGGGGAGGGTCCAGCCCACTGTGGGTGGGGCCATCCCTGGGCTGCTGGTCCTGGGTTCTGTAGGAAAGCGGGCTGAACAAGTCACGAAGAGCAAGCTAGTCAGCCACTCCGCTCCGTGGCCTCTGCATCAGCTCCTGCCTCCAGGATCCTGCCCTGAGTCCCCTCAGTGATTGGATTGTCACCTGGAGGAGGGAGCCAAACGAACCCTTTCCTCCCCTGGTTGCTTTGGCCGTGGTGTTTCATCGCAGCAATAGAAACCCTAACTAAGACGCAGGGCAACTCCAGCATGTCCAGCAGTCTTAGGCCAAGACAGTAAAGAGTTTACAAACATAGACGAAATGGGTGAGGCCACAGGCTCGTGGGAAGGGCACACATGTGGCGTTGTAAGTCTGAGCCCTCGGCCCTTGCTCCTGCCTCCTTCAGGGGCAGCATCTGCTTTTCTCGGCGTGGTTCCAGGTATCTGTGTTTGAAGGGCTACCTGGAACCTCCAGGAGCTAGAGACTCACATCTTGTCTTGGGGTCCCTTCTAGGGCCCAGCATTCGCCGATGTTACTTGAACAAACAAATAAACAAACGAATGACCTTAAACAAGGCGCTTGAACTCTACAGACTTGAGTTTCCTTGACTTCCAACCAACGTTCTTTTCGCAATGGCTCTGTCCGGATTCCCAAGCTATGGAACCCTGGGAACTCTTGAAGTCTGTTTAGCTTAAGACCGTCCCTCAAAAATCAGAGGCTAGCTAGCGCCTTCCCTGATGAAGCCCCGCTTCTCCCTGGAGCATGGAGCCCCAAGCCAAACCACGGGCATGGCTGGCACATGCGGACTACAGAAGGGTGAGGAGAGGGGTAACCAGGTGCGTGCGTCACTTAAAGGTTGTTTCTCGCTGTTGCAGAGAACTTTATTTGGCCATCTCATCTGGGAGGAGCAAGCTATTGCCAGGGAGATATTAGAACCAAGCTCACCCCGGAAAACGCTAGCCAGGAGTGCGGGGAGGAGCCAGGAGGAAGTTGGGGAGCGGTAGTCGTTCTTGCCCCTGATTTCTGAGGCGAGCGAGAGCGCAGTCTTGTCCACGTGAAGACTGTAAAGGTGAGGAATTGTGTCTGTCAATTCATACTAACAATTCACACCTTTCCTGAGCTTCTGCCTCAAGCTAGACCAGCAGAAGCCCCAGCAGACTTAACAAAACTTCTCCGCCAGGCACGGGGCCGTGCTTCCTGATTCTGGCGCATCCTCCCTGTGTGCCCTGACCCGCCGAGCCTCCCTCCCTTCTCTCCCCCAGTTTCCCCGGCTACAGACACCAGGCAAAGCCATGCGCTCAACAATAATCGGATACAATGCAGCCCTCGCTGCAGAAAAACCACCTCTAATGCTGTGTCTGCTCGCCACTGAGCACAGCTACAGAGCGTGCACGCACACACACACACACACACACACACACACACACATACACACACACACACACACACACGTGACCAGGGGCTCGTGCTAGGCAGGTCCTGTCAGCTTCAAGCATAAGCCCACGTAGGCAAACTCAGGAGCTATCATATCAGGGCTGGAGAGAAGGCTAAGGAAGGGTATGGGAGACATTTGACAGGAAGGCTGCGGCCAGACATCAAGGGTGGTGGGTACTGAGAAGCCCCGTGAGCCGATTCTCTCGAGGGAGGTAAAGAAGCAATGTGATCCTTAACCAGACTGGAATAGAACCTTCCACGCAGCGTGCCAACTGCCTGTGTGGGCTACCACACCTGGCAGAGCTGGCTGGGTTCTTCCTTTCCCACAGTTCCCTCCTGTCTTCCTGCTTCCTTCTCCCCACAGGCTGGTGGGATGTGGGTGGCTGGACCTCCTGGGTACCCGGGAAGGAGCCCAGCTTTCCCTTAGGAAGACTTCTGTCCCTGGGCCACGACTCAACGGTCTTGCTACGTGGAGTGCCGATGTAGGGACCGTCACGTATTCACATTTGGAAGAGGCACACTTTGCTTCCGACCTGACAGATGGGACAGTGTGTCCCATGTCACCTACCTCCCAGTCACCATACGAAGAACAGCCATGGCTGCTACGACGTGAGCCTTCATCTGGGCATCTCAGACGGCTGTCACTTCTGGGTTTAGTCATATTGTGGGAAGCGGGAGACTGAAATCTTTGGGATGTAAACCAAGTGACAGATGATTGCTACTGGAACTATTATTGACTGAGAAATGTCCTTCACATTCCATTTTAGATGCCTGGTCCCCACCTGGTGTGGAGATAGGTGTTAGCTGTCCCTAGAAAGTAAAACCAGGGCCCATAGTGCATCATGAGTCAATGAAATAACACATGTGACCAGCCCCAGACTGGATGAATAACACAAAAATTCCTCTCCAGCTGTCAGACATGTAGACTTCACATGGGCTCACTCATGACGCATAAAATAAAATGACAAGTCCCAATAAGGATCCCTCAGTCCCTATCCAGTCCCCACCACTAGATCCTTGAAAGACCTCAAGGCAGGGCAGCACAGTGGTGTGTCTTCATTGGGCCCCTCCCACTCTCCAGAGTTCTTTCTCGCCTTTCTCTGACTAATCCACATTCGCTCTGCACTCTTCTTGCTGTTCCCTATTCTCGGGTGTGAAATAATGAACCCAGAACCACTGTCTTGGATGGCTTATGCTGGGTGACCATCAGTGGCTCAGCACCCTAATTCCTTAAATTAAGCTCAAGAGCTGACCCTTCTTGGGAAATCTCACGTAAAGGAAGGAGGTCATTGGAAGCCTACCTTAGAAGGTTCTATTGTGTTGTGTGCCAGCTCCTCTCTCTCTCTCTCTCTCTCTCTCTCTCTCTCTCTCTCTCTCTCTCTCTCTCTCTCTCTCTCTTTCTTCCTCCCTCCCTCCCTCCTTCCCTCACTCCCTCCCTCCTTCCTTCCTTGTTGGTCATGAAGTGATTTCCTCTGCTATATGTTTCTGACTCCACATCGACTAGTCCAAGCACACGGGACCAAACCACCACGGATTACATTCTCTCTAGAGTCAGGAGCCAAAGGAATCCCCACTCCGTTAAGTTGCTTGCCAGGTATTTTGTCACAGCAACACAGAAAGCAACCAACACAGGGATGCTGACATTAAGCTAGCCATCCTTGTGAGCATTGCTGGCCCTCATCTGGAGAAACACAGCCAGGCACTGGGTAACTTGCAAAACAAAATGGCTGCACAACAAATCACTCTGTCCTTCTCAAGTTTGAGGAAAGGGGCCCTTGGGATGGCTCAGCAGATAAGGACACCTGCTGCCAAGCCTGATGACCTGAGTTCTAGCCCTGGGACCTATGTAAAGGAAGGAGAAAACTGTCAAGTTGTCCTCTGAGGGTCACATGCACCCTACAGCATGTGTGCTTACTCTCTCTGTCCCTCTCTGTCTCTGTCTCTCTGTCTCTCTGTCTCTCTGTCTCTCTCTCTCTCACACACACACACAGATGTAATTTTTAAAATGAGGAAACAGGCTCAGTGGTAGAGCATTGTCTCGCATGCATGAGGCCCTGGTTCAGTGTCTGGCACTGGAAAAACAAAAGTAAGAGAACAAAACTAAGCCGAGTTTACTGAAGGACCAGGAATCTCAACATGAAGTAGTGGGGTGAGGGTTCTGCCATAGGAACATTTGGAAAGAACCAGAGCTCAGAGCTGAGTGGACTTATGGTGAAAACCCGCCGTTCTCAGTGAACCGGAAGGAGAAGAGACACGGCCCTGCTTGCTCAACAGCCACGAAACACCATTTGTCGCGTATTTAACTTCTGTCTGCTTTGCTGGCCAGACCTTCAATGGCTCCCTACTCCTCATGAACCTCAGCACTGGCTCCTCCGTGCTCTCTGGAATTCGGCTCTGTTTGTTCTTAGATGGCATTTGTTTCCCTAGTCCCCTCTCCTTGTCCTCCATTCTCGGAATCCATTAAGGGGCAGGTCGGCCTGTCATTCAGGCTATAAAAGGCACTCTGGAAACAAGGATGGAGACAAAAGCAGGCAAAAATCTCAATGGTCTTTGGAAAGCCTTCAGCATCCAAGAAGACAGAGCCGAGGGGAGCCTGCAGGTCCTCAAGACTAAAATATACGGAAGAACAGAAAGACCTGTGCCGAGGGATGGGGATCTCTGGCTGTGGGGAAGGAGAGGAGGGGAGAGCCTTGTGCCTGCAAGGCAGAGAAGCTAGGAGAGGGAGGAACCCTTTCCAGTGAGGTAGATTCGCTCCTCCTCTTCCTCTTTGAAGTTCGTGGCGATGGCGGGGATTGCATGTGGCAGACTCCTCCTTGGCAGGCCATAGTGTAGGTCATTTACCTTGTTAATTGTGTCACACCCCCAAGAGGCCAACTCTCCTACATCCCCATTTCCTTCCCGAGAAAGTGAAGGCCACAGGGTGCGGCTAAGTGGTTTTTTCTTCAGGTCACGTGAGCCAGGTGACAGCCTGGTCCAGCTGGAGCCTGACTGTTTCTCACCAACATACACATTTTTTAGCCAACCCTGTTCTGGTCCTTTCTTGATACACGTCGTGCAGGCTTAGCCTGCTTTGGAGGTGACGAACAAAGGTGAGGAAAAATATCAGAGGACACGTGGTTTAAAACAAAGGAAGGAGTGGAGCATCATTGAGACAAAACTGATGGGCGCCCTCTTTCATGAAATACAGATTGAAAAAAAAATTCTATGAGCAATGCTTACGAGAGGACACACAATTCAGGTATTTCCAGAGTGACCGTACATTCTGAGTTGCTAGTAGTTTTATCCCCACTGTGTGCTCAGAGAACACACACTGAGCTTTCTGCACTGGGGCCTTCCCCCCTCCCATGCTTTCCTGCTCCCTGTCCCTGCCCCTTCTGCAACATGTCTGCCTAACAGGACTCTCCTGGTAGCCACTGTCACTGCCATTCCGAATTCTCTGAGTACTGAGGATAGAGCAGCCGTCTGCTTCCAGGCTTGGCGCAGTTCTATGAAGCCTGCACACGGACGTCCGCAAAGGCCTCATGTTCTGCCTCTAGAGCACTCATTGTCTGGCAAAGAAGCAGACTGACCTCAGTCCTTGGCACCGCTAAGCAGACTTTATGAGCTGGCAGGGGTGTCTGTGTCAGTCTTTAGTCTTCAGAAAGCAACTTAATTCTTCATAGATGCGTGCGTGCGTGTGCGTGTGTGTGTGCATGCGTGTGCGTGTGCGTGTGTGTGTGTGTGTGTGTATGTACACACATGAGTGCAGTGCCAACAGCAGCCACCAGAGGGATTCAGATCCCCTGGAGTAGGAAGTTCAGGGGGTTGTGAGCTGACGGATGTGGGTGTTAGAATCAGGTTGTCCGAGAGAACAGCAATTGCTACCAACCATGAGCCACCTTCGCTACTCTTAATGGGCTCCTTGCCCCACATCGGAATTTAAAATAACATGGTACCCACGGTCAGCTCCTGGGTAGTTTCTGGATGAACCGTGCCCATGGTTTGAAAAGACTGACAGCTGATTCGAGATTTGAACTTCGAACTACTTGAAGGCAGGCTGACCTCCAAGGAAAGGAAGGAGAGGGAGATGAGATCACCATGTGAGCGGTGACAAGGAAATGAGTTTTCTGGCCGATGACACACATCCATGCGTCAAGAAGGAGGCGTGTCCTGAGGACACCCACATGTCACACGTGGGACCCTCCCAGACACTGTCCCTGCCATCTGCTTATTAGCCTGGTGCTGGCTTCTGTCCTTTATAATTAAACTATGATCATGAAGAATCAGAATGACGACACTGCCCCGAGTCCTGTGACTCATCCTACCAATCACCCAACCCAAGAGAGCCGTGAGAACTCTCTCACCGAGAGGCCCGAGAAGAAACCCAGAGCTAGGGCTGCTGTCTGGAACTAAGAGAGACTCCCAAAGGAAGCACTGACCCCTTCAGAGGACTTCGGCCTGTGACATGGGACCTGTCTGCAGCAGTTAACAACAGACTACATCACTGTCCCCAAAGACTCCATAGGGCAAGGGAGTCAGACATGGGTTCTGGTCTTTTCACAGAGCAGAGTCGGCACAGATGGCACCAGCAGTTAGCGGGAGAAGCTTTGGTTCAGGAGAACCCAAGTGCAGGGCAGGGCCTTTGCCTGAAGGAGCACCCCCGCCAATGCAGGGATGGGCCTCTGCCTTCATCAGGAAGGTGACATGGACATCCCAGATGCTCAATAAATTAGTCCTCATTAATGCTGGCAGGAGGCGACAGGGCGTCGTTGAGACCAGAATACGGTCTACATTGGAAACCCTTAGGCGATCAGCCCTTTGCACTTCCCAGGTGGGCCAGGACACATGACAACTGAAAGTAACCCCCAGTTCCTCTGTATCTCCCCTGGTCTGCCTGCCCTTGGCCTCTCTCTCTCTGTGTGTGTGTGTGTGTGTGTGTGTGTGTGTGTGTATTGTTCTACAAAAGGAATAAATAGTGATTTGTATTTGAGGAGAAAGGAGAAGAGGGAAAAGAGAAGGAGGAGGAGGAGAAGAAGAAGGAGGAGGAGGAGGAGGAGGAGGAGAAGAAGAAGAAGAAGAGGAAGAAGAAGAAGAAGAAGAAGAAGAAGAAGAAGAAGAAGAAGAAGAAGAAGAAGAAGAAGAAGAAGAAGAAGAAGAAGAAGAAGAAGAAGAGTTAGAATTAGAATTCTCCTCCCTTGCCAGGTGGTGTCAGAACACACGCCTTTAATCCTACCACTCAGGAAGCTGAGGCAGGCGGATCTCTGCAAGTTCAAGGGCAGCCTGGTCTACCGAGTGAGTTTCAGGACAGCCAGAGCTACAAAGAGAAACCCTTCTTGAACAACAACAACCAACCCAAACAACCAAACAGAAAAGAACTCTCCTCCCTGAAGTGTTCCAGACAGGCCTCACAGAGAGACCAGTGAGCACACACCACCACAGCTGACGTAGGAGGCTGTAGTTGCGCTGAAGGGAATACAAATACAGAAACATCATCACCACCACTGATTTACTACCGATAGCCTCCTACAAGCCATACATGGTTTTAGAATATGAGCGATTATTCAAGGAACGCTAAGCCTTGCTAGTAAGCAATGGAGCTAGGATAAGGAGTCCTGTCCCTGTAACAGTTCATCTGGCCTCCCCAGTCTGATCCCCAGTGCTTTGTGTAACTAGAGCTCAGATCCAGACTCGAATCACACAAGCGTCAGTGAAGGAGCTGGAAGCCCAGAGATTTTCACCCAGCCGTCAGCTCCCACGGTCTACTTTCAAATTACTGCCGTCTTTTGCCAAGTGGACAGCAGCAGAGGCAATGGGTTCCCGAGAGGAAAGACACACGGGAAGAAAAGATTTCCTTTAATGCCCATCGGTCACTGAATAAATGCCAGTGAGCATGGGGTGCAATGGCCCTAGGTCTGGTTTTAAATTGTTAATGGAAAAGAAAGCACAGGCCTTGGGGAAGCAGAAGAGGGATGCCTCCCGGAGAGCCCCAAAATATTTCCTTTGTGGACAGGGCCTGACCAGAAAGCACAGACCTCACACTGGTACGCTCAGAGGCCACAGAACACGGCAAACCAAAGCAAGGAGCTGACCCGAACGGGAGAGAAGAATCGTGTTCGTTACAATCACAAGCTGAGGCTTCCGGGCCTGAAACTGGACTTATACCACTGGTTCACTGAACGTCAGTGAGTCAAGGGCTCTTGGAGACATAAGGCTAAGAGATGTTGACAATGAAAGCTTCCATTAAAACATAAACCAAGCGATTGGGGACATGGCTTCAGCCAATTAAATGTAATAATTGTGGAGGAATGGCCAGACACGTAGTTATCAGGGCCCAGCCTGATGATTTAAACATCATTTATTAAAAGCAAAATGTAGCCACAGAAGGTATTGGGATGACTGACACATATTATGTCTGCACTTATAGAAATAGATTTTTTTTGCTCTTAGAAAATACACATTCAGTTACTTCAGAATAAAAGGGAGTTTGTCTCCAACTTAACTCTCAAATAGTTTATGAGAGAGAGAGATAAATAAACCAAATAGGCAATAAAATGAAAACCAAATAAATAAACCAAAATGGGAGTTTCCGAGGCTCTCAGTAAAGGCAGTTAGGATAATGTTTTGTGCCATCCCTAAACGTTTTTCTGTAAGTTTAGAATTATAGAGATTTTTGAGTTTCCCCAAGCCATCACAATCTAGGAAATGAACATAGATATTAAAGGAACACCACCCACTCCCGAAAGGCTCAGTCTGACTGGCACTGTGCCTGAATTACCCAGGGAGATGTCAAGCTGGTTGCACTCCAGGCTTGGAAAGGTAACGGGCTCACGAAGAGTCTGGTGTCTTTGTTTAAAGGAGTCAGCTGGAAATGGTTTCTCTTAAGTGTCTATCCAAACACAGCCAGCAGAGCTACCCGATCAGAGCGAGACACTCCAAGCCACAGCAACCGATGAACTTCAAGTGTCCCTAAACCACGAGCATGGCTGGAGACACACAGCAAAAACGGTTTCCATGAAACTGTATAACAGTATAGCTATATGCGTGAATGTGTGTGTGTGTGTGTATGTATGTGCATTTGTGTGTGTGTGAGTGTGCATGTGCATAAGTGTGTGTATATGTGTGTGTGCAAATATGTAATGATGGAAAGAGGAAGAATGGAATGAGGCAGGGAGAAGGGGATGAAGAGAGAGTGGGGGAGAAAGAGAGAGAGGGGAGATTGCAAAGTAATGGTTACCTGGATGTCAGCCAAGAAACCATCGGTAACTAACTCAGTTCCGTAGTCTCCTGTTATGTCAGACCTCACAGGGCCAAGCCAGGTGAGGACAGAGAGCTGGGGGGGGGGAGATAGAGAGAGAGAGAGAGAGAGATAGACAGACAGACAGAGACAGACACAGAGACAGAGACACAGAGAGAGACAAAGACACACACAGAGACAGAGAGACAGAGACACAGAGAGAGAGAGACAGACACAGAGAGAGACAGACACAGAGACAGAGACACAGCGAGAGACAGAGACAGACACACACACACACACAGAGAGACAGACAGACAGACAGACACAGTCAGAGAGAGACAGACACAGAGAGAGACAGACACAGAGAGAGACAGACTCAGAGACAGAGACACAGCGAGAGACAGAGACAGACACACACACACACACAGAGAGACAGACAGACAGACAGACACAGACAGAGAGAGACAGACACAGAGACAGAGACACAGAGAGAGACAGAGACACATACACAGAGACAGAGAGACAGAGACAGACAGAAACAGACAGAGAGAGAGAGAGAGAGAGAGAGAGAGAGAGAGAGAGAGAGAGAGCAGTGCAAGGCTGATGCTGCCTGGCCCCCAGCAGATGCACAGCAGCAAGCGTACGACCATGATGCACCGCTTGCCCCTGGCTTTCAATCTCAAGACGCGCTCTACCCAATCACCATTTTCCAACTTAGCCAAACACGGAGGTGTGACATGGGAGGTCAACGCAATGTGGAATATAATGTGTTCATTTACCAGAGTAAGAACTTACACACAGACTGGGGAGCCAGGAGCAGCATGGCAGGCTTCCAGAAGAGGAGAAGAGAGTTTCGTTTCCTCTTTCACTTCCTCTTATCTTCACCTGTGCTAAATTTCCCTGTCCCCGCCCTTATGGGTGGATAGCTTTGTGGGGCGCACCCCTACAGATGTGCTGAGAGGAGAGACAAGGTACCACACAAGCCATAGTTGAATAGACCAAAAGAAATAAGCGAAAATAAGAAAGGTCCCTTTTGCAATGGACCGCAAAGATAGAAACATTACTGTCTACCCTTAGAGATTTATGAATGTAATTTTGGTTTTTGTTTTGTTTTGTTTTTGCATCAGAAGGGTTCTAGCCCTAGCATTATAAATTCTAATTAGACCCACGAGGGAAAAAAAGGTTTTAAAAGGAACAAAGTAATCAAATATAGACACTCTATTTAGAAACAGTAATGTTAGCATAACAAGGAGCTTAAGAAGAGAAAAGGGAAAATAAATATTAAACAGATGGGTGGTCAAACTCTGCTGTTGTTTTCTTCTTAGGAACAAAGCCTTAATCTAAAGCCAAGCAGAGATAAAGATAAGCAGCAAGTTGCCCTCCACAGCCAAAGAGCATAATACCCAGGAAATTAAATGAAATCAGTCTGAAATACCGATTGCAGTTCATATGAACTTGGAGTCCTGATGCCAAACGAAACATTAAAGCTGGCCCGCTATTTTTAGGGCTTTGTATCTTGCTGGATGCTTAATGAATCAGGACGTGTCTTGGCAAACCCACTGCAGACGGAAAGACGTTTGTTTTCTTACCAAAAATAGTCGGAGTCTCCTAAAACGTGGCGGGGACACAGAGTGACTAGATCACTTGAGGAATCCCACCCAACCGCTGACTCATGGAGGTGGTAGGTCAGGAGCCCCAGGCTGAGGCCTGACACCTTGTCTATTTGCAGAAGAGCCTACAAAATCACAGTAGCACCAGTGAGACCATGAGCTAGCACTCCCCGTTACAGCTTAGGAGACACGTTACACAGAAAACCAGGGAGTTCCAGAGCTGAGGTATCCACGCCAGGTTACTGGCATGAAGACCTCAGCCCGGAGAATTCTGTAAGTCCCTCTCGCCACCATCACACACATTTCTTCTCCAGAAAGGGTTCTCTCCTTCCATGGGACCTCAGCATGACCCGAGCCGCCGACCTCAGTGTCAGAACATCTCAGGGTTCTGATGCCAGTGGAGTGACCCCACGCACGGCGTCCACCACGGGGCTGAGCTCCAGTTTCCTCACCTATAAAAAAGTACCTAGGATCTCTGAGGTGCTTCCCATCCTAAAAATGGGGATTTCCAATGGCCAATTCTGGATTCCAAACTCCGAGTAACTCTATTCTGCCTGTTGGCAGGGTTTGGGGGCAGGGCATTAGGAATCAGAATCAGCTTGAATATGGTGATATATTGTGATTGTATCAGGCTGACCAAAGATGGTCCAGAAGGTTCTCCAGTTGCTTTTATTCTAGTCTGTAACCCTGTAACAGCAATTTCACAGTGCCTCTGGATGTGTGTGTGTGTGTGTGTGTGTGTGTGTGTGTGTCTTAGTTATAACACTTCTGAACGCAGAAAAGCATCCTGAGAAGGACCTTCTTGGCAATTATTTGGCCCACTCTGCCCTTCTTGGCAATCATTTGGCCCACTATGCTACCGTACAAGGGATGAAAGTGGAAATGCACTGCCTGATGACAGCAGTGTCTATCTGTTGGCCCATTTCAGTTCAGGAGCCCCTCTTCTCTGAGGGCTCCACATGATGATCTCAACAAAATGAGATGATAAGCACCCAAGAGAGAAGCAAACAGAGCCCAAAAGAGGAAGAAGGATCAAGATTCAAGCCCAGATAATCCAGCCTCATAGCCTCCAGGGTCCTAACCAGGCTTTATTACAAATGCAACCGTCCATACTGTGAGGGACACTCATTACATAACCATACGGTCAATTTTTATTAATTATTCGTGTGTGAATGAATGTTCATGCATGTGGATGTTGTGTGCATATACCCGTGTCAACCTCAGGTGTCATTCCTCAGGCACCAACCTCCATGTATTGTGTGTGTGTGTGTGTGTGTGTGTGTGTGTATGTGTGTGTGTGTTGCATTTTTTGTGACAGGGACTTCCATGGGCCTGGGGTTTACTGAGTAGAAGAGGCTGGCTGGCCAGCAAGCCCCGGGAACCCACATTTCTGCCTCCCTAGCACTGGGATTGTGAGTAAATACCACACGGGTTCCGGGAATACAAACTCATGTCCACCTCCCCAAATGAACTGCCCGTCTTCCGGTACCGCTCTGACGTACTACCTACATACTTCATTAGGAAACAACCACACACATACATGGGAGATGCGTGTGTGTGTGTGTCTGTGTGTGTGTGTGTGTGTGTGTGTCTACAGGAGAGTATCTGAGCCCTCTGAAAGTAAGTACCGGCTTGAAATATCACCCACAAGAGCTGTCTTTACCTTACAACCACCGTGTGGCCATTGACTCCCGGAGAGTCGTGGGTTGAGAGCTGAATTTCTCTACCTCGCTGTTTAGTTTCCTCTGACCTGCAACCTGCTGACCTTTCCCTGACTTCAAAGACCTCGGTGTGTTTTCTGTTTGTTTTGATTTTTGAAAAATTATAGCTGGTTTACTTTAAAGAATGGACCTCAGTTTGAGCTTTCCTGGCGCATGCTCACAATTCAACTCAGGGTATGCACCTTTGGCGGGAAGATCGCAGACGTGGTGCCGTGGTTTTTCCTCTTGCCCCGAGCAGGTAGCACACGATTTTGATTTATTTTATTACTAGCACTGATAGAAAAAGAAACCGGGCAGACACACGGCTGTAAATTACTCGTTTTTCTTTTGTGGTTTGCTGGTATTTCTTAAGAAGGTGGATTAAAACCAGTAAGTATCCTCCTCCAAAGAAAACTTACAGGTTTTTTATGTGGTTAACCGTTTGATTTATTTATGCTAAGATGGACAAATATTGCCTTATTGACCCACTGAACTAAACTGATCATTTTTAATGTTGAACTTACCCCAGGTCTGACCTAGAGGAGATCTCTCCCTCGGCCTCGGTGCTCTTGGCTACGCCTCCACCTCTGAGTCTTACATTTTGGTTTCACATAATGTTCCAGGCCATGCTGCCCTTGCCCGTCCTAACCCTGACGCCGGTCACTTCTCCAAGGACCTCACCCCTGTTTCAAACGTCACAGTCTTTCGATCTTTCCCCCTGGGGATTCCTATTTGCAAATCCCCCAGCCCGAAACCCCGTTCTTGTCATGCACATCGCCACCCAAATGTCGCCAATTTTATTAAAGCCATTGTCCACCTCAGTCCCTCTCCCCTTCCAGACCAAAACCCCTCTCAATCCTGGAAGTGTGAGCAGGACATGGGTTATCCCAGCACTTGGGAGGCAGAGGAGGATCAAGAGTTCAAACCCAGCCTGGGCTATACAGCGAGACCTTGCCACTGAAAGGGTGTTCATATCTGTCGGCTGACGAAGGCTCTTGTCTTCCGCTCACCGACACAGTAACTGGCGATCACCCAGCACCTTGGACAGCGGCTGGTGCATACAAGGTGTGTGAGAGATACAGATGGAACAGACCATCAAATGCGTGGAGGCAATTTATATAGTTTAGTGAGGATGAAATGAAGTAAGTAAAATATTTAGCACAGGAAGACAATAACAGCTGTTGTAACAAAAGCCACCAGGGGGCCCTGAGTTCGAGTCTTGCTGTCTCCAGACACCAGGGTGACTCAGGCAAACCAGACTGCTCTCTCACCTGCACTGACCTCATGTATAAATTTTACAACATGGGGAGTGGGTTGTCAGGGATTTTCCAGGTACAAGTTCCATTTGACTATTTCAGGGTCAAAGTGTTCATCTCCGTCCAATAATAAATTAGTTCCTGACTGGTAAAGGCTGTGAGCAGCATCCAGAAAGTCTAGCTGTGGCACTTCTCGGGGCACCTGGGGTCCATTTGCTAGCTGCCCACTTGGCCAAGCTTGCAAAGAGGCTTCCGGGCCACTCCGCACAATCCTCGAATGTTCTCCTCTGTCCCCAGATAATTTCAGACACAAACAAGCAAGTTCTAGCCTAAAAGCCTTTTACTCCAAGCCATAATGAAAAATTTATCAAAACAGGATTGAGGGAGATTTGAGAAAGAGCAACTAAAGCTGGTGTTTCGCTCAGATGTAATTGGTGATAACTCCTGGATCTGAGCGAGAAACTTGAAACCCTAGATGCATCAGCTTATCTCCCAAAACAAAGTTCCCAAATTACCAGTTAAGCAGAAGTTCAAACCGCACCTCATTCATTTTATGTTCAAAAAAAAAAAAAAAGGTACAGACATCTACAGCCTTCCCAAAGCCCCATGATAACCTCCACAAAGACAACAAACTCAGTGATCCTCTTGGAAAGAAATTCTTGGGCAACAGAGTTTAAAAAACAAAGCAATGTGGGTCTCTCAGCAATTGAGAGCACTGGCTGCTGACACAGAATTCAGGTTCAGTTCCCTGCACCCTCGCGGTGGCTAGTAACTGTCCATAACTCCAGTTCCGGAGGATCTGATGTCCTCTTTTGCCTTCCAAAAGCATTGCACGCATGTGATGCATGAAACATACTTGCAGGGAAGGCTCTCATACACATAAAAATAAAAAATAAATCTTCACAAATAAAAACAAACAAACAAGGCAATGTATCAAGCAGACAAAACCATGTCAAGGAAGTCTGCCAAACCCAAGCTCATCTTCGAGTCTTGGTAATCTGACAGGGTAGAAATCCCTCTGGCAATAGAAGCAAACACAGAAGAAGGAAAAGACCGGTGCCCATGTCAGACTTCTTTCCCGTGTGCGAATTTCACCGAATTTGACCGTGAGAATGAAGTACTCACTAAGGTGACACCAATAACCCTTTTAGTACTCCTCCTCGTGGATCCCAGTGAGAGCCTAACTGATGGTGACCGGGGGGCTCAGAGTCTGTACCAAGTGACTCCACTCACTTTAACGTTCGACTTGCAAAGCCACCACCAAACGGAGCACAAGATCCAGCAAAACGTGTGGTTGTGAGCCGATTCAGAAAGGGGTGGACACCGTGCTTCATTGGGCATCGTCCCATGACATGCTGCAGCGAACAGCACAGACGACAATGTGTTCCGCTGTGTGCCAGCATGGGGGCGGGGGGAGCGAGTGTGGAGAATAGGCAGCAACCTCTGCCACCAAGTGCCATGTTTAGACATCAAGGCCTTTGTCTAAGTGACTAGATGTTCCTAAAAATCCCAAGAGCCCATAGGCACCGTTAAAAGAAGAGAGGCGTCTCACAGTAGGGATGGCCATGCATTCTGTATCATCTGTAAAAAACGGAAAGCATTTAGGCAGAGAATGGGATACATGTGCAAGACTGCTTCCACAAGGCGTCCTAGGGAGTGCACTGGCAAACCGAAAGTCCACAGAGGAGCCACAGCAGGCCAGCAGTGAAGACACACACTCTCGGGTCTCTGTTGCCTGGGCCGTTGGTTAAAAACTAGTGAGGCTGTGCAGTTTGACTCTCGCGATATTATTATTCCTATGTCCATTACTTAGTAACACGAACTGGAACAAAAAGGATAAATTGATAAATTTGACTTACAAAAATAAAAACATTTCATGCTACTAGGTAGCATAAAAATGGGGAAATCGGATTATTATGAACAGATAATTGCCTAAAATACAAATAAACACACCTGCAAATCATGAGATAATAAAAAACTCCAGTGAGAAAAAAAATGAACAAAATACACAGTAGTACTCTGATAAAATAGCTAGACTCAATCGCAATGAAATTAAAACAGCAACAGCAACAAACTCCACGGCAACCAAGGACCAGTGGATACTCAGCTGGTAAAAGTACTCGCCTCCAAGCCTATGACCCCAGTTCAATCCCTGGTACCCACATGATGGAGCCTGAGAACCAACTCCTACAAGCTAGCCTCTGACCTTCATGCACACACCATGGTGTGCGAGCACGCATGCGCGCGCACACACAGGCACACAATGAGAATGTATAAAATGATTTTTAAGAACTAAGACATGAAACAACACAAAAGTCACATGCCTCTCACTGATAAATTGCAAGCCTTTCTAAAAAATTTGCCCACACCGATGAAAATGAAACACACTCTCCACTCTCATTTAGAAGCTCAAAGAAGCTAAATTGGCTTCCAGATCCAGAAGCTTCTTGTTGGAGAGTCTGCCTTGCAGAAAAACAATCAGCAGCTCACAGACATTCCTGCCCAGAGAGATTCATGGAAACATTGTTTTAAGAGTGGAGATATGAATAGCCAAGATGTCTAAAGGCTGTTGAGATAAACCATGATACATTTTTGTAAGAAAGTCTCACCTGTCCTTTTGGAAATGGAATAACGTGGAATAATATTCAGTGGGGAGACAAATTAGACACAAAGTCACACACATTTCCCAACCCTACTTTTATGAACCATTGCACCTGGCAATCGTCACAGAGAGGAAGAAGTGGAGTAAGAAATGCTGAATTCTGTCAGTCCAGATCAACCCAATCCCTTGCTTAGCTGTTAGCAGTAACTGTTTGCCCTGGCTTTTAAAATTGTAGCATTTAGCCAAGGTCAATGTTTAAAGCCATCACAGAAGTTGATAAAGAAATATATTGAATTTCTATTTTTTTTCCAAAAAGGTGGTGGGAACAAGACTTTTATTATTTAAGTATGAAATGTCCACCACGGGCTCACGTGGTGAAGACTTGATGTCCACTTTGCAGTGCTGTTGTGGGAGATGCTGAGAACTTGAGAAGGTAGGGGGTGTCACTACCTGCCTGTCAGGCCTTGGCCTCCCCCCACGCCCCACCCCCCACCCCAGCTGTCCTGTGTGAGCCTCTCACTGGGGATATGCTACGTCACCGCAGCTGGGATTGTGCTTGGTTTGAGAGGCGTAGCAGAATTCTCTCATGTCTTCCAGTTTGGAGCTTCAGCCTTTACAATGACCACCAGATAGTGCACGCTATTTCATCACATTTTGTGATGCATCTAGAATTTACCAAACCCTTGCACACACTGTATTACATGCTGTTTGTCTTTTTTTTTTTTTGCTTAAAGAATAATTTCATGTGGTTTTTATATTTTCATCATACTCTACAAATTCCAACTTATTAGGTCTCAAACCCAGGACAAATGGCTAGTTGAGATGCCCCATTAACATATCAAAGTTGATGTTGGCCATGACAGGTTTGGTATGCCCTACCCCCTACCCTGACCTCCCCAGACCAGCTGGGCTACCCTCCCCCAGCTCCTCTGGCTCCGACATAACTCAGTCATTTTAGCTATACCAGTCTCTTGGCCCAGGCTGCCCCTCTTGGGCAGCGGCTCCTCCATTGCTCTCCCCCTCCCCCCTCTCCTCAAGTGGCCCAGCTCGGTCTGGCCATGTTCACTCTAGACTCTCCCAGATGTCCCTGCCTCTGCCTATGCTCTCCCCTTTATCTATAGATAAACTTCTTTCTCTATCATACCTAGGAATAGTCATGTTCTTCCTTTTTTGTTTCTTTTTTTTTTTTTTTTATTCATCTGGTGCTGAGACCTGGGACCGACCCAGCTTGTGATCTAGCACAGCCTTATGTAAAATCGATGGAGCCAAGATCTTAGATCCATTTGAGGTCTGTGAAAAAAAACAGACACACAAGGATCAATCAATCATCACTCATCAGTCAATCAACCTCTGTGTGGGATAAACGACAAATCATTCAGTGCTCTTAGTCACTGAAGGGTATAATTAATAAACCATGAGAAATAATGAGGAAGGACAGAGGGAAAAAGGACACGAAAGAGGAAGCGTTGGGAGGAGGAGGAGAAGGACGAGAAGGAGGAGGAGGAGGAGGAGGACGAGGAAGAGGAGGAGGAGGAGGAGGACGAGGAAGAGGAGGAGGAGGAGACACAGCATCACAAACGTTAAGTTGTCTCCCTGTGGGGACTCGGCTGCCACAGACATTTCTCAGGCTAGCTCAGCTTAGACTGTCCAGATCCCTGAATTCAGGCAGTCGCTCAGCCTTTGATCCCTTTGACATCTTATTCTTAACAAGGAAAGAATGGGAGTTAATTCATCTACTCAGACTCCTCGGTGCTGGTTTTTGCCTTCCTCTCCATCCCTTCCCGTCTGCATGGGCCCTCTAGTAGCATTGGGTGTTACTGCACTGAGATACTGAGGCACGGAGTAACCAGGAGGAGAGACATGCATGAAGACTGACATAAAGTCCGTTGGCGGAAAGACTGGCAGTCCCTCCCCACCAGGACAAAAATATGTCCTGTCCAACACAGGGGATGGTGGGCACGCTGTGGTCCTGGCTTTCTGGCCAGGTTGGCCAATTCCACCTTGGATAAACACTCTTAATATTTTTGATAAACTATCTCCAATTCTATGTTCCAGGACACAAGACTGGGAAGACCCCAGTGTGAGCTCTCCTGACTCCAATACAGACCTCTAACAATATTGTGGTAGTAACTGTAGCTTTCTTGGCAAAATTTTCTCGTTCTATTACCGCCTGCCCATCCAGGAGAACAGCCTCTGTCAATCAAAGAGTTTGGGCAGTTTGTGGAATCCTTTGAGCCCTAAACGAAATAGCAACACCCCAACACTATTTCCTATCTGTGTAGGAGAAACTCATTCTAACACCGCGTGCTTGCGTAGAGTTGTTAGGTCTCAAGGACTGTGTCTGAAATGGGATTTACACCAGCTGTTTTTGAGATCGGCTTCTGCCCTTGTTGCATTAGAGGTTTTTGTTGTTGTTAGTTAGTTTTAGCTTAGAAGAAACCCATGAGTGCCCTAATTGAACCTACTGTGTTGTTAAGAGGTTTTCTATAGAGGCTGTGGCATTTGGAAGCTGTGGTGAAACCTGCCACTCACTGTGCTCCACTTACTCAGAGGGACTGTCACTAAGGGCATCTGTCGTGTATAGCACCTGACACCACACTGGTACATTGTAGGGAGAGATCCAGGTACCTGTGGCGCTGACCACGCCCGTTTTGGGTGTGGCCACAGGTGTGTGGAATAAAGGGCTGAGGAGAGGGGCACTCACTCTCTTTCAGGGTTCTGGTCTGGTCTTGAAAGGTTGCAGAGACTAACCTGGGCTTTCGGTTTCTCAAGGGCATGCCAGCAGCCCAACCTGACCCAGGCAATTTCTCACTGAGACTCTCTTCCCAGGTGATTCTAAACGTGGCAGCTTGCCGATTAACCGCAGCACTAACCTTCACAGAGTAGGAGGCCATGACGACGCAGATGCTGTAGGAACGTGTATGTGGTATGTGCGTATGCATGCTTACGTCTGTGAGTGTGCGTGTGTGTAGGCGTGTCCGTGTACATGTGTGGGCACACATGCAGAAAGCAGAGGTTGCTCTTTGGCGACTTCCTGGTTTCTCTCCACAGTATGTACCGAGGCAGGGGCTCTCACTGAGCCCAGTGCCTGCTATCTAGTCAGCCTGACCTAGGGTCCCCTGTCTCTGTCCCCCAAGTACTGGGATTGTAGTTAAGCCACCTTGGGGTGCAGGGGATCCGAATCCCGATCTTCGTGCTTTCATGGCAAATTCTTTATCTGGGAAGAGACTCCCCCTCCCCCGCCCCCATTCCCCTTCTTTTAAACTTTCTGTCTTATGTTCCAGAATCCCACCTGGAATGCCAAATTGCATTTAGTCATCATGCCTCCTTCGGCTGCTCTTGGCCATGAACATTTCTCAAGCTTGTCTTATTTTTGACAGCCTCAAGAGTTTTAAGAGACCTGATCAGGTATGCCACAGGATGGTCCTCTGTTGAGATTTGTTGGGCACTTTGGTCATGGTTGGATTTGGAGGTAGAAGGTTCGGTGAAAGGGTGCACACTCGGTATTTGACCATGACCCCTAGCAGGTGTACAATGGGTTTCTCCACTGACGCTTTGCCATGGCCAATGCCCATCGATTCAATTCTGTGATCTTTGGAAGGAAACCAACCTAGAGAGCATGAAGTCTTGCTTCCCGGTAGATTTTTTTGAGAACACACACACACACACACACACACACACACACACACACACACATACACACACACAAAACCCACTTAATCCTACATGACATGTGTGTAACCACCTCCCAACTGGGAGAGTGAAGGATTTCCCCTCTACACAAACACTACCTGTACAAGCTGTTGGGGGGAAACCAAAGAGAAGGGTTTGGTTGCCATTCTGTGCAGGGAAGAGAGAGGAAGAGCTCCACCTAAGACGCCTATGGGACCAGAAGTCTGCAGCAACCAGAAACGAGCGAGAGCATGAGAGAGAGAGCGAGAGAGAGCCATGAGAGTGTGTATGCCAGACTGGTCACTCCTAGGAAGGAGTTCCTCTCGTTTGCTTACATTCCGAGAACAAGGTGACCCCAGATGGCAGCTGAGATATATATCCTCACTTGAACTATGTATGTAGTAACTGCTTAAGACACACACTGTATCAGGCAAGGGAGGGCCAGGGAAAGGCAGGAGGGCTACTTAAGCGGTCTGCTTCTTGGGAAACCCTCCGAGAAACACAAGGGCCACCAGCTGCTAATCCATTCATCTTGTTTGGTTCCCTCATGAACTCCCAGGATCGCGGTTCACTAGGCTCTTTCCAAAATTGAAATGCACTCTTAAAAGAAACAGACACATGAAAGCGCCCCCTTGTGTTTTTACTTGTCTTTCAGCCTTGCCGGGTCAAGCCCCGCCTTTGCAGGTGCGGATCAAATTCCCCACCCACTGAGCCCCAAACTCTGTGAACAGGTTGAAAGAGGCAATCCAAAGATGAAAAGGAGAAGCACCTGTTAGAGCTGGGCGAGATGAAACATCACCCAGCGATGGCCAGTGTGGAAGAAGAAAGGGCTCTGTGACTACAAGCCTCTATTTCCCATTTTGCCCTCAACTACTTTTAGTACTGGTCTGTTCGGATCCCTCCGCTAAGAAGCAAAACGGGATTCTAAGAGAATCCAGAGGCCATTTTCTGTCTCTTTGGAGTCTTTGTTGGGATTGCTGGGTTTCCCATAGATTTGCTCTTAGTGCTTTGAGAGCTAGGAGAGCTCATCTTAAAATCAACTCGGTGTTCAAGCCAGAAACCCGTTGCGAAAGAGAGAAAGGCGACTTGGAAGCTCGGACACACGTGACTACTCTCATCCCTTTGAAGGGTGGCGCGTGTGAGCCTGCACGAGCTCCGTCCTCTGGCATCCGCTGTACCTCCAGGGTACCCGAGGAAGCCCACGCTCCCTGTCCTCTCTCCTTCGTCTTCCTCCCACAACCCATGTCCTGGCCCCACTAACAGCCAGATCCTGTCGGGGACTAAGAGCACGTGCTTCTCCACCAGGGTAAAGCTGTCTCCAAGTGCTCCGCCGGCCGGCTGCCAGCTGTTCTCCCCACCCCCGTTCTAAGTTCCCACAGCTGTTGAGTTGGGCCCTGCTCTGAGCTGGAATGTTCTGTGAAGAGATGCAGAAGCAGTTCCATTTATTCAGGGAAGAAAGGAGACATGACTGGGAGGGGCACCCATCTGCCACATGCTGGAGACCAGTCAGACCACACGTGAATGGACACACATGCTAGGAGGGCAGAACCCCAGGGAAGGGGTTTCATTCCAGAAGGTTCCAAGAGCAAGGGCGAGCAGAGGACACGGGCGATTGTGAGCAACAACAGGGTGGAGTAAGGAACCAGGAGGCCGTATTTCCAGCAGCACTCGCTGGGAAAACTTTTCATCCTGACAAGGCCCCAAGGCCACCACCCCACTCCAAAACCTGTGGAGGAATGTACCTCATACCAAGGACAAGTTAATAGTTAATCCGTTTTATTCTGCCACTCTTCTACCAAATGCCCAATGCTGGCGCCAGAGTGATGAACGACGGGAGCGTTCCCAGTCTCCTTCAACATGCAACACACCGGGAACCAAACACGGGAGCTATTGGAAACGGGTGTGGGCTTCGCGGAAACCGTGGTACCACGTTGGAATCGGCACAGAAGGAAAGCGGGAAGCCGCTCTGGGTCTTCTCCATCAGGCCAATGACCACAAGCTATTCTTCTTTCCGGGTCTACGCACACAGTTGCTCAGGGTGCCGAGAGACGTGTGGCCAGGCTAGACTGCAGCAGCCTAAACCGTGCAAAACAAGAGTGGGAGCGACCAAACATTGGAAGGAAAACCCACCCGTGCAGTTGAGGGGACTCGGTGGCCCACAGTCACCTGTCTTCTGGAAGCCAATCTAGCTCCCCAGGCAGTCCACCTGCCGCGGAAGACCTTGCTGTTGTTTCCAGGAAATGAGAAATGCACTCTGTGTGGCCCTGAACCTCACTCAAGGTAGGGGGCCTCTACTGCTCTGGCCAAAGGTTTGGGAGCTAAAAAGAGAGCCGCGGAGATGACGGTAAACCAGGGGGCTGGCACAATTCCACGTGGCGACGAAGGAGCCCTCGGGCACTGGGTCCATCTCCAAACAAGAAACAAAGAGAAAGAATTCATGACCACAGAACCCCTTCCAAGCCCTCACCAGTACCCTGGCTGAACCTAGCTATCGGCCCACAGGAAAAAGGAAGGCAGGAGGCTCGTTGGCTGCCAAGTCACAGCTGTGCCTCGGCTTCTGGCACGGGTGGCACTGTACGGGGATCCAGGGCGGAATGCAAATATTTTGGTTCCCGCTGGAGAACTATGACACGGCTGTCAGTCAAGCCTCCACGCTGGGAGCAGGAGAGCTGCGGAAGGTTTTCAGTAGCGCTGGGCGCAGATCCATGCGGATCTGGAGATGCAGAGGGAGAGGTGACAGAGACGGGCAGCCCCCCCCCAGGTGTGATGAAAGGTGAGGGATGACTGAAAGGAGGGGCAGCAGGCGCCTTAGGAAGCGAGACATCACCTGCTCGACACGCCTTGGTCCCTTGCACGTGGAAGGGGAGTCAGCTTCCCTGCAAGGGAAGGGCTGGGGTAGATTTCACTTGCAGTGCAAGCACAAGAACTTCTGGTGAGTCTCGCTGTGCAAAACTAGAGGAGATCACCTTCCAAGGCTGGGAGCGCCGGGCAGCACTCAAGCAGGCTTCCATGAGAGCGGCTGCAGCAGTCACGGTCCAGCCGAAGCCTGTTATTACAGTAGGCTTTCACTCCGCATGGCTTTCACCTTCTAAGTCAACCTGAGACACGCTCATACTTAAAGCTCAGCCCAAGTCCTATCTCCAAGGCGCTGAGTGCTTTTACACACACACACACACACACACACACACACACACACACACACACACACAAGCTGAGTCATGTTCATACTTAAAGCTCAGCCCAAGTCCTATCTCCAAGGCACTGAGTGCTTTTACACACACACACACACACACACACACACACACACAGGCGCGCATGCATGCGTACACAGGCACGTGCACACATGCACACAACGCATGCACACACATACACACATGCACACACATGCATGCAAGCACACATGCATGCATGCACACATGCATGCAGACACATACACATGTACACACATGCATACACACGTGTGTGTACATGTATGCACACGCATGCACACGCACACACACATCCCCCTTTCTTGAGGGAAGTGCATACCACCTGTTTCATTTACATGGCTTTGTTTCACCTGATCATCTAGTTCTTATATCTCGATCAGAGAGAGAGGAGGGGGGAATATGGGTATGGATGTTCTCTTTAGGACAGTCTCTCGCTGGCCTGGAACTCACCCAGTCAGTGAGGCTGCCCCAGTGCTGATTCCAATCCTCCCCGCCACACCTGGGTTCTGGGACTGGCGCTCGGGTCCTCATGCTTGCTAGGTGAGTGTGTTCCCGACTGCTGTCTCCCACTCTGCAGTCACTTTTCCTAGGTTTACCTCACATAGGTCCCTCAAGGGCAATAACTTCAGGTCCCTCAAACTAGCCTTGCAAGCAGGAAAATGTCCAACTTGCTCATTCATCGCCGGAATCCCCCAGCGTCTGCTCTGAAAAGCCGCAGGGTTTGGCGTAAATTTCTGTGCATGCAGACACAAGAACCCCGTGGGCTCTTCAAGACGTCTGATTTTGATTATTTCATTTCCTGATTATACGCACTTGGGCTTCAGTTTTATTGAGCTAAATATTTCTTCCAATTAAAATAGTATTTCTTCCAATTAAAATAGTATTCTTCCACAGTGTATTTTTAGGGAAGAGGGCAAGATGAAAGCTTTTTAAATTAAAACCATTTTTTAGCCCATCACAAAACAAAAGCAGTGACTCGGCCGCAGAATGTCACCCAGAAAACCAGCCGCTTAAGGGGGCGATTAATTTTTCTCACGGCTGATTCAAACCAGTGCAATTGACACAACTCGATTATCCCCCCACCAAGAGAGTTCCTTTGTGAGTATTCCGAGCTCAAAGCCTGTGACAGATCAACATGGCTATCAATGAAAAGGCCACAAGGAACTTTTCCGGGCCAGAGAAACTGGATTGGCTGTACCTAGTGAGCAAGACTCTGGTTCAGACGAGAACTCATTTACAGGGGGTTCCTTTTTCTACACACTGTCCTTGATGTGGGCAGGTTCTTAGTACTAGTGCTAAGTTCAGTTTTATTTTATTTACTTAAGGGGTTCACTTCATGCCAAACACCAAGGCCGTTTGATCTGCCTTAAGACATTGCTTTGGAATAGGCACCCAGTCCGTCCCCCATACCAATTCCTCTTGGTACTTTGGGGATGCAGATCACACAGCGGATACCTCAGACCTTCTTTGCGTGTTGAAAGTCACCGTGTGTGCGCATTTGGGCTTCTTATTGAAAAAAAAAGGGGGGGCTGTAGCCTTGAAAACTCCTGTGAGCTCTTTACATAAATAAATTCTACACGCCATTTCCACAGAGGCCCTGCCTTGTTCTGTGACCTCACTTGTTAGCACATGTCAGAAACTGTAAAAGTAAGGGTCACTAGATACAAGGTTTTTCCCTCCATGCCCAGAGACAGCCCGCCTGCACCTGCTGATTCACTCACAATAGAGACAATCCCATTTGCCGGGAAGCAAGAAACGTAGAGCAGACCATTCTATACCCACGAGGGGCCAGATTCTGCCAGATAAATACACTCTTGAAACCAACTGAGTTCTTGCTAGAGCGGTTTTCCCTTCTGAGCACATAAATCACAAAAGCTCACCCACCTCTACGGCCCCGTGCTTCAGCTTCTAGGTATCAACAAGCAACAGCATCTAACTGACAGGCTCTCCCATGCTCCTTATTTTGTTTGTAAGACTTACTGTTTAAGTTGTGCGCATGTGTGGGGGCGGAGGGGATGTGGGGGCGGAGGGGATGTGGGGGCGGAGGGGACGTGTGCGCATGCCCACGTAAGTACGATGCCCACGGAGGCCAAAAGAGGGCCTCAGATTCCCTCGCGTTGGAGTTATAGGCGGTTGTGATCTTCCCAGCATGGGTGCTGGGCCACCTCTCCATTCCCAGAGTCCCGCTATCCTGCTATCCTCCTCCAGAGTCCCGCCCCTGTGCCGTGGCCTGAACGACGCCACAAACACAAAGTCTCAAATTCCCTGGTGAATCCTGTGCACTCTGAATCTTCACCCTTACCCTACTGGAGGGACACGTGTATTCAGTTCGCCTATCTGATGAGCCTGACCTTGTGTGGAGTAACTAACTAGAGCAGCATTTGTCCGCCGCAATGGAGAGCTCTCTCTGGTCCCTATGGGTCATTCTCTGACCATCTCCGGTCTCCTCTGCACCCAAGAAGACTGAGTGATACAGAATGAAGGGCTGGACCTCCTTGTCGTCCCTCTGGGTCCTGGTTAGTATTGGCCATGGAGGAGCTCTACCGTTGATCAGACGCATGAGATCTTCTGGCAATCTGCCTGGCAGGTGCACATGCCATTCTGCTGAAGGCACGGCCACTGCCCCCATGTCCCCTCGTCCCTAACCCTAACATCATAGTGTGGCTTCAGTCATAGGGGTTCTTCTCTGGATTACCCAAGCCACAGAAACACCTTCACAAGTAAAACCTAAATTTAAATTACTGCTTAAGCATGTGTCTCTTTCCTATTTTGTCTAGTATTCTTCATACATGCCTCTCCCCGACATTTTGAGCCATGGTTTACAGGTAGACACCTTCCAGCCTATGGTTTAACGACACAAACAGATTTAATACTGATTTATATCATTGGGATAGAGAGTATCCTGTATAGACTAAGTGATAGAAACCTTTAATAACAAAAGTGAAAACCTGTACTATAGGAGAGGTAATACATGTGGAGGCTTTTAATTGAGAGCAGTTTGGAATTTACTATGGAAAGCAAATGACTCAGAAACAACTCTCGGAAGCCTTGGAGATCAACAGGTGCAGAGGGACGTCCTTCCCATCGGTGGAGATGGCTTAGCAGACTCTAACAGCATCTAACAGTCTTCGATGCTTTACACTAGAGTCAAGCCAGGAGCCACTGAGCGGGGGTTTAGCCAGGCTGAATCCATTTAAAGGAAGCATAGTGCAACACCCATTTGACTGGGTTTCCTTTAAGAGCTAAGTTAAGGGGATACCGGGGAAACAGTGCTGCCCTCGAACCCAAAGAATGGTATTTCATGATTGACCATGACTCCCTGGGACAACTCTACCCAGGGAGCCTATTCCTGCCACTATTACATTTGTGACTAAGTCTCCTGTGTCGGTGACAGTACAAGCATCCCATGTACACACAGGGAGTGTGGAAACAGCTCCTAGACGCCAGCTCTCTGTCACCCACGACAAAAGTCATCAGTGAGGCTCGGGGCAGGGCCTTAGACCACAATGTATCTGAGGGTCCATCCTAAGACTTTCTCCTCTATTGGGGTGTTAAAAAAAATCTCTAAACAAGGTTATCCCAGCATTCTCCTCAATCCTCTGCTGTCATTTAACCTCAGCTTCAACTAGGAAGGGCAGAGCACACCCACAGTTCTGCGTTACCTCATTATTGCGAGGCCCCTCAAGAATAACTAAGGACTCGAATCAAGCCAGGAGTACAAGGATGGTAGCTCCAGAGGCGGCCTCCATCTGCTCTAGGTAAACTGAGTTCTCTTGCCCTCGCCTTGCCGAGCCCACATCCTGCTTCCCTTACCCTGGGAATGAGTCTGGGGATACTCAAAGACACACTAAAAGAGGGAAGAAAATCTTATGAACACTTGGGTTTTTTTGTTTTGAACTTGACAAATTCTATGTCATTTCTTTCATCTGTGGCAAAATTGAATTCCCCTTTTTTAATGTAAATGCCTTTAGTGACTAGTGTCAAAAGAAAGAAAGAAAGAAAGAAAGAAAGAAAGAAAGAAAGAAAGAAAGAAAGAAAGAAAGAGAAAAAAATCAGCCGGGTGGTGGTGCACGCCTTTAACCCCAGCACTTGGGAAAGAGGCAGGTAGATCTTTTACCCTGGTCTACAGAGCAAGTATCAGGACAGGCTGCAAAGCTACACAAAGAAATCTTGTCTCAAAAAATAAGTAAAAAAAAAAATCAAGCCGGGCGTTGTTGGCGCATGCCCTTAATCCCAGCACTCGGGAGGCAGAGGCAGGCGGATCTCTGTGAGTTCGAGGCCAGCCTGGTCTACAGAGAGAGTTCCAGGACAGCCTCTAAAGCAATACAGAGAAACCCTGTCTCGAAAAACCAAAAAAAAAAATCAAATGTGGTAGGAACTATGATGTTAACTTACTACTTTGGATCTAGAGAGCAATAGAACACATTCTGTCTGTCTGTCTGTCTGTCGGTCTATTTATCCATCTATCTATCTAATCTCTCTATCTTTCTCAGTCTCCCTCTCTATCTCTCTCTCCCTACTCTCTCTTCATTTTTGCAAGAGCAACCAAGCTGTATGGAAGCCAAAAAAACTGTGGACAGGTCCACACAGAGAAGAACCAATGTTCCCATGACCTTTGGCCTAAAGACCTCCAACTCTGGCCTTCAAACACTCTGCTAACAGCCGGAAGAGACTTGCCGCCAAGGTGGGTAGACAGACCATCTAGGAAGTGGAACTTACAGCCGCTCGTGAAGCCACGTGGAGTGGAACTGACCCTTCCCATTGGGACCAGCTTGGACTAGAGGTGGCAGGGTAAGCAAGCGATGTTTGCGTAAGTCAGCCGTCTGGCAACAGCTAACCCGATGCGGTCTTGTCAGACGGGTCCTCACCCGGAGAATGTGCAACGAGGCAGATTCTATAGCTTTTGCACTTTTTCAAGCACGGGGAATCTAAATATAACCCCCAAAGCAACTGTGTGACCTTTTGCCCCTTGAGACACTGTCGGCTTTGAAAGCTAGAAAAATCAAAGAGGAAAGGAAATAAAGATAAGGTCACGAGGGGGGCGGGGGACACGGACAGACTTGTGGACGTCCCAAGCCCTACCCCTTCTCTTTAGGATCCCTGGGACACTTCCTTCTTCCCAAGCTGTTTATTTTTGCTGGCAAGAGCATTTGTCCTCAGTATTTATGCCTAGAAACACCACGAAGTCCTGAAAGTACCCATTCATTAGCATTCAAAGGGTGGAGGCCGAGCTCAGGGGCTTTCCTCCCAAAATGAGTGTGCTTAGGCCTACCATATGAACTCCTGAAAGGTCTCCCTTGCAAGAGAGAGTTCCTCCCTCCCGTTTGCTGGCTGAACTATATCTGTTTTTTCTTTTCACCTTACCGGCTGTACTGTTCCCAAACTGTCTTGCTCCTGCCTCCAAGCTCCGAGTCAGGCCACACCACAAGCCCATTGATGCCTGTTCCCTTATCAGTCGGCCTTCTCACATTCTCACACATTCCTGTGCAAGCCTGACTGTGACTTTTAAAAACAAAGGGCATAAACAAAACCCTGGCCAGTGCAACTGACAGCAATTCCAATCTCCGTTTAAAGTCTATAGCTTTGATAGTAACAGTCAATCCGGAGGATTCGTGCAGAGACAAATAGATTCATGCAGAGATGATTGGTATAGGTCCTCGAAGGACGGGCGGAGTCAGATCCTACTGTCTTTCACCCCGCCAAACAACCCAGCTTAGTCTGGGGAGCCTATTTTATGCTAAATGATTAATGCTGTATTAAATCAGCTAAATAATTGCGGTACATTCTAACGAAGACCACTCAGGGGGGTATTTTTATTTTAACAGCTGCCTAACCTTAAGGACGGAATCTGTAATTGGACGGTTTGGGGCCAGAGCTAGACACTTGGGTTTAGTGAGGGGAGGAGGTGAGAGTCACTCCAGACGCATGCGTAGATATGACCAGAGACCTGGAGCAGTGCTATCATCATGGAATATTCTTAACGTTTCCCGGCACTGAACATTGCCTGTGTTAACAAGGAAAGGCACCGAAAGAGCTTAGTATAGATAAAGACACTAAGACACAGGCACAGCAATGAGCCCATGGCAGCTGGTTAGCAAGAGAAATGGCCTTGACCTCCCCACCACCCAACACTCTTCCTTTGCAGAAAATCAGATGATTGTGGCTTTGCTCCGGTCAGCACCCCGCACCGAAGAGCAGAATTTAGCAGCATTTTAGACAGAGCACCGAATGACATCTTGAACATCGGCTTTTCCGGTGAAGAGTCACCTTGCCAGACAGTTTCTCCTTGAGCAAAAACAAAACCAAAAAGAATCAAGATGCCTATTATTTTTCTGGCTGAAAAAAAAGATGCATCCCCGTATCTACCTTGCAAGGAAATTCGCAAAACAAAGGGGACTCTTATCTGAGTGTCCCATCACATACTGTCTCTTTGCTGAAAAGCTCGAGCCAGACCAAGGCGCAATAGACAAGATGCAAGCCGGAGCATTAGCATGGAGACCCCCAAGCAGATGGACACATTTACTCAAGAAATTGCCTTTTAAACAGCAACTTAAGTCACCAGCCCTTTTCTGGGTACCCTGTCAGCATCCCGTCAAGCCCTTTCCCTGCAGATGTCCAGCCCAGGTTCTAAGATGTCCTCCCACAGACCTCATCAAAACATCTTTTCTCATAAGAAGTAATGAAAGCAATACCGCACACGGCACAGAGCAAGATCTCACAGGTAGGCTGGCCCAGGCAGCATAAAAAAAATCCCCTAAACAGAATTTAATTAAAAATAAACTCATAAGAAATGGGCAATCCAGATGATTTTCAAGTTCTAGTTTGACCAAAAGAAGAGGAATATGAAATGGTTGTATGTATGTATGTATGTATATATGCAATGGGTGTGTAACACGTATACCTGTGTGGATGAGGGGAGTGTCGAAAGGATAAGTATTCCATATATGTAGTTTCTACACCTATTCAGTCAGAGACTGAAAATTGTCCTCACCAAACCACATCTCTATTGAACAATCGTAGACTTTCTCCCTTTCCATTGCTCCCCAAATAGCATAATAACAACCATTCACATTGCCATTTGGGCACCCAAGTGACCCAGAGAAGATTAATGTATGCAGAGGGATGTGTGTAGCTATTGGCAAACATGATTCCATCTCGTATAAAAGGCTTGAATGTTTGAGGACTTTGATATCTGAAGGAGGAAGGTCCCAGAACTAACTCCTCTGGATGCTGAGGGCTAGCTGTACCTACAGACTGCAGGGTAAGGCAGTTTAAAACCTAGACATTAGAACCAGACAGAGTCTCCGTCTCTCACTGTGTGACATTAAGAAAGTTCCCTAAAACATTTCAAAGTCTGTCTCTCCATCTAGAGCAAGGACGCGATCGTGTTAGTTAAACCATATCTCTGTGGGGCTTGAATGGCAGAAAAGGCAGAGTGTAGAATCGTGTCTGGCCTGTAGAAAACACACTGAGAGTGTTGCTGCTATTATAGTTATCTGTGAGAGAGACAAACCTGTTACTGAGTGACTATGCGGCATGCCCGTCTCCTTTAAGGAAGGCATACCCTTGTTTATCAGCTCAGCTTGGAAGTTTGTGGGAGTCACTGTTCTGTTGTTGTGATAAAATAGCATGACCAAGGCAACTTATGGAAGGAAGGGTTTATTTGGGGCTCGGAGTTCCTGAGCCATCAGAATCCATCGTGGCAAGGAACTGTGGCAGCAGACAGAGATGTCTGAGAGCCCATATCTCAAACCATAGACAGGAAGCCCAGAGCGCACTGGACGCAGCACATGGCTTTGGAAACGGCAAAGCCTGCTCTCCAGTGACACACTTCCCCCAGCCAGGCCACGCCTCCTAGGTCTCCTCAACAGGACCAAGTGTGCAGACACCCGAGACCCAAGGAAGCGCATGTCACTCAAACCTCCATTTTTTTTTCCTCACTGTGAAATGTGAGTGTGGGCAAACCGTCTTGGAAGATACTTAGACTCTTTCCCAGAGAAGGATCTAGACAGCAAGAAGAGTGGTGTTTTAGAGTGGGCTGGGGTGGGTAGGTTTCTGGGAAGATGGCTGAATACCTGAGCTAGACAGAGAGCTGTGGGGAAATAAAATCATCTGTGAATGGAAGCAACTCCAGAGTGATTTCATTGAGGGGAGGAGATGGGCGTTTGGACGGCTTTCATTATACGGTCTTTGCTAAATACAGCCAACGCTGGTGTTGTCTCCTTGGTCTGGGTTATTGGGTGTTCGTTGTATGTGATGCCATACTGAGTCCCTGATGGGAACCCAGCTTGTATGTGGGCAGCGTGGCAAGGTGACAGAGAGAATGCAATCTGGAGGACGTGGCTTCAGATTTATAATATGAACGGATGATGGAGCAGCAGTAAACATCATGGAGCATTAGCACCTTCAAAGGGGGCTAAATGTCCCCTAGATACATCCATTCCAGCCCTTGGATAGTATGTATCCAGAGCCGTGGAAATGCCTCTCCTCTTTAATGTAGCCTTCATTCATCTAAAGACAAAGCAAGAAACTTGGAGCATGCAAGATGTCCATAAAAGCAAGGTTCAAAACAGTTTTAAAAAAATGGAAATCACAGCCGGGCAGTGGTGGCGCACGCCTTTAATCCCAGCACTCGGGAGGCAGAGGCAGGTGGATCTCTGTAGGTTCGAGGCCAGGCTGGACCGACAACCTCCAAAACAATACAGAGAAATCCTGTCTCGTAAAAACAAAACAAAAAAAAATGGAAATCACTCACCAAATCATAGCCTGTTGATCTAGCAGAATGGTATGACTTGGTTTAACAAAATAATGTTGCAACTTGAAGAAATGTTGTGATCTAACACTACCTTGCAAAAAAACCAGGATACTAGTGCTAATCCTGGAGCCCTCCACATTCAGTTTCAAGGATACAGAAAAAAAAAAAAACATTGTTCCTATCGTAGGCTGGAGCCAGCAGGATGGCATAGCGGGTTGGGGCACCTGCCGCCGAGCCTGATGTGTGACCGCATGGTAGAAGGATTAAAAAGGACTATAGAAAGTTGCCCTCCTCCACACATGCACTGTGGCATGCCCCTGCTGCCCTGCCTCCAACACACACGCGCACACACACACACACACACACACACACACACACACACACACACACATAAACCCATGAGCCTATGCTCCACAAGAGTATGTAGATGTGTGGCACTACTGTAAATCTAGCCAAGGACCCACGGCGAGGGAGCTAACAGGCCCCACGAGTGAACCTACGACTATTGTTCTGCTAAGTGGACAGAGTAAAAACCGCCCTCAAATTTGCATCTTTATTAGTGCAGCTCTCCGACCTCACCAGTTTCTTTGTTCAGTCATTGGTGGTTGGTTCAGAGACTCACACCTTGCCAGCCTGAAGAGCCAAGGTCAGGAGCCACCACAGAACAGGGGGACGGGAAGACTGTGAGAGACAGAGGTTGGGGAGTTAGAGGGGGGCTGTCCCCTGCTCATGACAGGGCCAAGGAAGTCATGTGTGTCGCCGACACAGCGTCAAGTCAGTGAACGTTCATCATGGAGTGGAAAGGGCTTGCAAACCCACTCCCAGCCTTACCCCAGCCGTGGACAGCTGTTGGCTTCTTGGACAGTTGACGATCAGCCACGTTCCTGTGGATGGCCCCACACCCGGCAGTCTGTGGGCGCCCCAAATTAGAGTCAAAGGGAAGGACATGAAGTTGGGTGGGATGATGGGGTTAGATCTAGAAGGAGTTAGGGGAGAAGGTCTCGTCCCTGTGTGACATTCTCAAAGAGTTAACAAAATTATTACTTAGAGAAATCTTGGACTATAGCCTCGTTGTGGACTTTGTTCTGCGGGCTTTCTAAACCCTTCCTCTTCCTCAATGACTGTGTGGGTCTCACCCTCGTGCGTGCAGATTTACAACGCGTGCAGCTGCCCACGCAGTTTAGAACCGTGTGGTTCCAACCCTTTTCGTTCTCCCGGAGGAAGAGTTAGAAAAGGCATTTGTGCTTACTCCTCTGGCTTGAAGCTTTTAAAGCTGTGGTTTCAGATGATCAGACTGAGAGGGCTAACAGGGCTTTCACACCTTCCTTCAAATACCAGCAGGGCACACCTGAAACAGCAGGAGGCGTACCAGACACACCTAACGCTTTTGTTGAGAGCGCTGTGAGGCCCTGAGCCCCGCCACGCATGCACAGCTAGTCCTGGCTTTGAATGTAAGGAACTTGCAGGAAAAGGAGAGAAGCAGAGAACCTTAACTCATTCACTCCACAAGGCAGTGCCAATCATCTGCCAGACCCTGACCTGGGTGCCAATCACGCCACGGCCTCAACTTACAAAACGCACAAAATAATTCATTCCTGCCAAATGCTCTGAGAAAGCGCTGGCAAACATAGAGGGCACAGAGGACCCAGAGAGGGCGTGGCTCCCTGAGAGGGTGTAGCATCCCAGGGAGGGCGTGGCTTTCTAGATCAGCTTCCAAGTAAAGAGGTGGGAAACGAAGAATTAGGCCCTGTTGAGATTCTCTTTACATATATATTTATATATTTATATGTGTATGTGTGTATGTGTGTGTGTGCATGCCTGTGTTTATATGTGTGTGCATGTGTATATGCATATGTGTACATGCATGTATGTACATGCATACGTATGTGCATGTATGTGCATGCATGTCTGTATTTGTGTGTATATGCATGTGTGTACATGCATACCTGTATGCATGTGCATTCCTGTGTGTGTGTGTGCGTGTGTGTGTGTGTGTGTGTGTGTGTGTACGTACTTTGGGTGTTGCTTTAGGGTCTCTCACGGAGACCTGTGGCTCACGGCTTAGACTGGGCTACCTGGCCAGTGAGTTCCAGCAATCCTTTCAACTAGATTACAGGTGTGCTTCACCACGTCTGACTTTTATTTTTAATTTATTTTTATTTTTAAACACAATTCTTTATTCATTCTCTGGGAATTCCCAGTCCCTCCATATCCACCCCTCACCCCTGCAGCATGCCCCCCAAAACAATTCCCCCAAATTAATTAAAAGCAAAACAAAACCCTCGCTCCTCTATCTCTCCAACGCCTCTCCATCCATCCTAGTGTCATCAGGAGCTGTGTTGTCACACAGTGTACCCTTTTGTCCAATCAGCCCCATCCACAAAATGTTCATAGCCATGACTCATTGGTCTGGCCCGAGGCCTCTGGCACACCATCGTCACTGGACCCTAGTCGAAACTCCCCTCAGACATCCCACTGCCGCCCCTAGTCATGGAGATTCTGTGGCTACCATTCTGCAGGACCAGTCCCTTCACACACTCCAGCACAGATGGGGCAGGTGCTAGGGTGGGCCACCCCATGGCCCAGGATGTGGGTCTGGGTGGCATCTGAGCTGGTCCAGGCCACTGGGACCCCTCTCAGGTAAAGGGGCAGGGCCAGCTCTCCTAGGTCCATGCCAGGGGGGGGCAACTCTGCCACACCCATGGTGAGGACTGTGGCCAGCTCTCCTGAGTATTGGGTGGGGGAGTTAAGGGGGAGCAGCTCTCCCATGTGGGGCGGGGCTGGCTCTCTTGCTGCGGAATCCAGTGAAGGGTGGGATGGTTCAGCAAGGCCCTTGAACCTCAACAAACATGGTCCCCATGACCCCCGGAGGTGACACAGGCCATGGGCATCAACCCGGACTGCAGCAGGAGCCTGGACTCAGACATGGTCCTCTGCAGCAGCTCGGGGCTCGAGGCAGGAAGGCCCACAGACACCAACATGGCCTCAGGTAGCTGTCCAGACCCTGGCATCCCCACAGCTCCTGGTGACAACACAAACCACAACTGTGCCTGGCTTTTTAAGTGGGTTCTGGGGACCGAACTCAGGCCCTCATGCTTTCGTGACAAGTGTAAACTGAACAATCTCTCCAGATGTCAATACTCTTGTTTCTAATTCATTCTCTCTTGAACACCATGGAACTAGGGTAAACAATATTTCTCAGCAAAGCCGACAGCAACCATCTCACCAGATAATGGCAAACATGGACAGACAGCAGACACAACACCAACATTCCATGGCTGCCCACCAGGGACAAATGCTAATCTTGCCTTTTTGATTATTTCTTTCTTAGCAATGATAGTTTTTTTCTTTTTTCCTGCCATCTAGCTTGGCTTGAGTTTGGCTCCTTGCATGGCAGTGGTAGAAAACAGCTTATGCAGAAAGGAAGACATGCTTTGTGATTTTTTTTTTTTTTGAGAATGGAAAAGGCCAAGCTGAGTCGTCTTTGAGGAACATGGAATGGTTAGCATCCTATTTTTATATAAAAATACCCATCTCCTCAAATTCTCCTGGACCCTTCCCTAGCCTAACACAGCAGGCTAGAGAAGCTGTGTGTTGACAGCCCCGTCACAGACAAGCACTGCGTCACCGTGAGTTCTCACAGAGAAGTCCCCAGTCTACTCACAACTAATATCGGACTTGAAAGGAAAAGCCAGCCTCAACCCATCCCAAAGGTGGCCCCACTGATACAAAACCACTGGCCTTGAAATTCTCCCAGTAAAGTTTCAGGAAAACAAGACCTGATTCTGGAATATGCAGGACTTTGGTTATCTGTGTGACATACACGTGCCTGAGCTCCCTCCTCAGAACAGGGAGGGCCAAGAGAGGCACCGATTTCTGGTGCCAACAGAGAGAAGTAAGGAGGGCGGGACCTTCGGGAGGCACGCCCATGAGTCCGGTACAGCAGCGTGTGCGGAGGGGGGTCCAGCTAAGTAAAAGGGGGACGCAGGCAGTGAGCAAACAGGAAAAGGACCACGCCTGCGGGAATTCGCACAGGCTCTCTTTGGCTGAGGCAGGAGCCCCGGGAAGCCCAGAGTCATCCCACAACACCACCAACGCAAGGGAGGCCTCCTGAAAAGGTCAGCCTGCTTAAAAACCCACCGACGACAAGCCTCTTGGGGACTTGTCAACGGCTGCAGCACCGATCTAAGTTTCCGTTCAGGTACTGGGCTGGATCCCGATGTCTCTGGATGAGGATTAGCTGACGTGGCCGGCTCAGGAGTCATGTCATAGATGAAGAATGTAACCAAAGCCCCGCATGACAAGATGCCCACATAGTGAAGCCGCTAAGAACGGAGGCGTCTGGGCAGTGAGTGTGGCCAGGGACCATCCTTCACTGGGGCGAGACGCACAGACAGAGACATGATTGCCGGTTCTAGCCCAATGACCAGCAGGCTCGCCCTTACACACCCTCTCGCCTTTCCATTTCCCCCTTTACCCTTTGTGCCCTGACCACACACAGTTAGGTTCTCCTACGTAGAAATGCAATCGCTTTTCAAGGTCAAGTGAAATTATGAATCTCCATTATTAAAATTATTGGGAAGCTAGATTCTGGGGCTTATTGGGTAGACATTTAAATTAAGTACAATAGCCAGAACTCACTGCAGCATATATGCACACACAAGAGAAAGAGACAGATAGAGAGAGAGAGAGAGAGAGAGAGAGAGAGAGAGAGAGAGAGAGAGAGAGAGAGATGAAGTTTAAGGGACTTACCAAGGATCATCCAAGGTGGTTTTGCTCTTGACTCAGGCTCTCGCTAGCCTCTCTACCTGCAGTTGACAAAAGGGACAGTGGGAAAATTCATTTTTAGAATAATCAATTAATATAATCTATAAGTGCATTCTACAGGGAAAAAAATCCATGACAACAAACCATCCCTTTGCTTCAAGAATACATGACCCATGTGCATTACCCCAACCCTTTCTCTGCTGCAGCAAGTATTTGGGATGCCACACCCCCAAATCAGCAAGGCTGATCACTAGCCCCAGTCAGCAGAGGCCTTTGAGTGACAGCACCTCCTAATGACAAGACCTGCTATCAGTTAAATAAGTGAACCACTAGTTAGCGACAGAACGGACAGCACCAAGTTAACTGCTAGCTGGCTAATGAACCGGTGTCCCCAGGAAGAACACCGTCAACCAGCAGTCACCATGACTTCAGTCTGCCGCCCTGGGAGCATCACTCCATGTCTAAGGAGTACTGCTCCTTGGTGAAGTGGGCCATTTTAAGCCAGTAAGTTCCACGGTGGGAAGCAATCAGAGATGGATGACTCTGACCCAGAGCTGGGAAGGGATAAGCCAGCTCTGAAACCCCCTCTCCTGCAAGTCCCACTGTCACCCCAGCCTCTTTAGGACACACAGCATCTCCTAAGCCAGAGGGCACAAACTTCTTGAGGGACGACAACGAACGGAACACGAGCTAGAATCAAACCACCGGCAGGAAGCTCTACCACGGACCATTGGGTCCTCCGAGTGTGTGTTCTCATTTATATGACTAGGGCCTGGATGGCATCTACCATCTAAGATTGATGACAATGCTAAATGCCGATTGCCTCCCGGGCACTCCACAAACAAAAGAGATTCTTTCAGACTCGGGACCGACTGAAAGTAGCGACGGGGACACAGACGTTAGCACGAGTGCTGTGCTCTTCAAAACCATGACTCCAGGACTGCTTCCAAACAGCATCTCGCCAGGCAGTGGTGGCATACGCCTTTAATCCCAGCACTCGGGAGGCAGAGGCAGGCAGATCTCTGTGAGTTTGAGTCTGGGCTGGACCGACAGCCTCCAAAACAATACAGAGAAACCCTGTCTCGTAAAACAAACAAACAAACAAGCAGCATCTCTTCTCTAAAGGTTCCTTTGTTTCATACGTGCTCAGAAACTTCTCTGGAATTGCCTTCAGCATCAGTGTCCTTGCCGGTCCCTTTACTGAATCTGTGGTATCGAGACGGGCATCCTTTTGGTCACACATGAAGAATGAAGTCCCCCAGGCTGGCCTCCACTCCTGTCCCCTGATCTATTGGCTGCCACCTACTGTCTCTCCATCTTCTGCATTCAGATCCCCATCGTCCCTTGGCCCGGCAGCACCACTCTGGTTTCCAGGGCTCCTCAAGGGTCCTGGGGGGACTCTCAGAGCCTGGTTTCCATGATCCATGCAGACATAATCCCATACATCTGCCAAGCCTCGGCTTACACGTCAACACTTCCTGACTCTTCCCTGCCGCTGAGCTGTCCGGTGGCTAAGAACGTAGATGTGGGGGTCCAGACGGCACAGGTCAGGGCTGGAGAGCTCAGGGAAGCTGTCAGAGACCTCGTCACCTCGCCCTAGATCCTCCTCTGCCATGTGTCACTACCTTAGTGACCCAGGGCAGCTACCTCGCATTCCTGGGTCTCAGTTTCCTCCTCGGGCAATACGTACTTCCAAGGTTTATTTTTAAGATTAGGGAGAGCACTAGGAGAGTACCCAATAAATATTTGTCTAATAAAGTCCCAGGCCCTGGTGTCTTGGCAGGGTGACTAGGCACTCTTATTCAACCTTTTTTTTTTTTTTTTTTTTTTTTGCCTCTTGGTTTCTTTACTTGAAAACAAGAGTAAGAAAAACATCACTTACTTCCTAATGCTGGAATTAAACAAAATAATGTATGTGATTTGCTTAGTGTATAATGTATATAGAAACATAGAATTTCATCAAAATGGCATGCTTACACTCAGACATGGTGCCACATACCTCTAATCCTAGCGCTCGGGAGGTAGAAGCAGAGGGATCAAGAGACCAAGGCCAGCCTTAGCTACACAACACACTCAAAACCAGCCTGAGCTAAACGTGGCTCTGTCTCTGAAGCAAGAAAATAAAAACAAAAATGACATGTTAAAAACTAAGGACAAGCCGGGCGGTGGTGGCACACGCCTTTAATCCCAGCACTCAGGAGGCAGAGGCAGGCGGATCTCTGTGAGTTCCAGGCTGGGCTGGACCAATAGCCCCCAAAACAACACCGAGAAACCCTGTCTCATAAACCCCCCCCCAAAAAAAAAAGAAAAGAAAAAACTAAGGACAAGGGAAAACCTGTTCTTAACATGCCAAAAGATGACAGCCTAAACTGGAAATCCCCCCGGGAGAAACACTGCGTCTTTATTTTTTCTGCTTTTACAGTAAAGCAGCTTCAGCTGATAAGCAGCACGTGGAAGGGGACCTGGATCGTAAGTAAGAGACACAAGCTTGCAAAACCACGACTCCTAACACAGACAAGTGGACAAGCCACAGCATGCGAGACGGACACCAGCTCCTTCAGACCTGCTCGCTGGCTCTCAGTCTGACTGCAGTAGAATCCAGCAACAACTCTGCACAGGCATGTATCCTAAAGATGAGACCTCTGGTCATTCCAGAAACTTCCTAGTGTGCAGATTCTGACCAGTCTGCAGCCCTGGACACCGCCCATGTTCCACAGCATCCCAGGACATACATCCTCTCCTGCTGCAGCCTGACAACAAGCCCAGCTTTGCCTATGATGGTGTGTTCCCCCATAGTCTTTCTCGGTGAGACTTACCATGTTCCAAATGCCAAGGGTTTGATACAGTGCCAGGTATTAGGTAGTGAGGCAGTAAATGGTACCTTGGATTAAGATTGAAGCAATAATTTTATATTGCATGCAAATTCTAAAAGAGAACGCTTGTGTTTTGAAATATCAGAGGCCTCATCAGCAACCTAGGGAGGACTGTGTCTGTGGTTTTCCAAGCCGTACACCTTACAGAGCTATATGGACTAGAAATAAAGAGTAAAGAACGTGGCCGGGCGGTGGTGGCGCACACCTTTAATCCCAGCACTCGGGAGGCAGAGGCAGGCGGATCTCTGTGAGTTCGAGGCTGGGCTGGACCGACAGCCTCCAAAACAATACAGAGAAACCCTGTCTCGTAAAAACCAAAAAAAAAAAAAAAAAAAGAGTAAAGAATGTGATTAGAAACCTGATCGGCCCTGCACATTTATAGCTAGCAAGCACAATACTTGCCATCTGGGGGGTGGGGAAAAACAAGCTAATCAAGGACACAGTGTAAAACCAGCAGCGTGGCTGTCTGTCCTTCCCTCAGTGCCTTGCACTGGGTCTTGCCCTTAGCATGTGCAAACAGAAACGTGTGGTGGTTGCAGACAGAGGATTTTATTCTGCCAACTGTGACTGTAAACTGGATTAGAGTCTTTATCAAGAGACCTGGCCCACGCGATGGTCTGCGAAGCCTGTACGCAGCAGAGGCAAGGAGACGCTTTCGAGCAGGCAAGCTGGCTAGAAGCTAGCTCTAGCGCTCTGGCTTCGGAGCCAACCGTGAGGAAGGGAATGGACGTCCTCTGAAGAACTAAGGACAAGCATGGTGTCCAACTGACTTTTTGAGGGAACGTGAGGGACAACAGAGCCACCTTGAGATCAAGCCAACAGCATGGAGGGAGGGGGCGGAGTTTCTATACATCGGAGCCGACGCCAGAGGTCTCGGGTCACAACTAGCCTGGTGCAGCATTAGACCCCTGCCTGCCTTGGTGTCTCACACAGGTCAAATCAAGGCAATGCAAAGGGTCGTAGCATTTGCTTACAGTAAGCAACCTCGAGCCACTGATTTTAGATAGCTGGAAAGCAGTGACTATCCTTTCGTGAAGCAAGCTAGACAAACTTATTTTGAGCTTTGTTTAAAATTTCAATTAAGCTTGTTTAAGCAACGAGAACCAAAGACCCTTGACCTCCTCCTGGGCTGGCTGACCATTTATTAACCTTTTTACTCAATATTTTCCTGCAGTCAACATGGCTGGAGACAAAGGCAAGGCCAGGCATGCTTTCTGGGCTAAGGAACAATAAAAACAAAGTTTGTCTCTTCTAAGAGTCTCCGTGAACATACAACATAAATAACTAACATTTTAACAAGCATCATTTTTATTTGCAGGAGCTTTAAATGAAGGTAGCTTTGCCTAAGAATCTATCGCTGATATGGGAAGGAAAACCTATTTAGAACAAATGTACCACGGTAAAAAGGAGGCCTTGGAAGAGCGGCTGATGTTACAGTTTCTCAGAGTTCATCTACCAGGAAGAGAAAAACCCAGTATGAATTCTTTTCCTGGGGCCGCGATGTCCCGTGTCACGCTCTGAACACACGGCTACAGAAGAAACCCTCCATGCTAATGCCGCTCTAACCCTTTCTGCTTCTCCGACACTCGCACCAGGCCTGCGGTGACTCTGGGGCAAGGTTCTCTGAGAGTCACCAGAAACGTTTAAGGTCACTCGGAGTCTGTTTCAAGTTACCTGCAACTAGGGTAAGAGAGAGCACACATATTTTCTCCCCAAAATGGGTCTTTCCATGGCTGAAGCATTTCGGGCCA